>NC_084886.1:10442236-11101819 GCF_958979055.1 Alnus glutinosa
TCTCAATAGATATAGTATGTATTTTTTCGTGTTATAGATTCCAGTTGGATTTTACATTTGATGAAAACTGATTTAGGAAGCGTAAAAATGATCTGGCAGGGGAATACAATAACCACACCTTGGGATTGAATTTGAGACATGAGATTATCTGGAAATATATAAAGCACATATTTTTTTCTGGGAAATGTCTGCACTGCAATTTTATAGATCATAGGGGAAGGGGTATTATAGGGAGTATCTTTGGTTCAGTGAATTGCAAATGATGAGTGTGTGCAGTTTTACTGGCTTGACAGGAAATGATTTAATAAGTTCTGCAAAGATATTAAATAATTGAATGTGCATTTTTGTTTTCTTTTATTTTCTATTTTGAATTAGAACATTAGTGCAGCTTGGTTCTGATTGAAATTGAAAGCCATTGGTTCAAGTCTTAAACCTCATGATGAAACATGTGTTTCCTAGTTCTCAGATTACCGAGTGATGGAGAACACATTTAAATCTGTCTAGATGTGCTTGGTGGGCTTAGGGTTTGGGAAATTCATTGTGTTTAAGGGCTTATGTTTGTATTGGATGTGATTTGTGTTTATGGTTTGAATACGACTTGGAAAAGATTGGATTTGAAGGGTTAAAAGGGGCTGGAACAAGGAACAAAAGCAGCAGTAAAATTAGGTACATTAGGGTTACTTTATTTTTTTGGTTAATTGGTGGCTGAAGGTTGGGAATGTATATATGGTTTTCATAGGGTAAAGGAAGGGGTTTAACTTGGGGTTGCAAATGAGGTAGGAAGAAGTTGAGATTGAATCTATCAACATGCTCTGAACATTTATGAGAACAGTACTCGAAAAAGAGAAAGAAGAACAAATAAGAAGCACTCTAGACGTACAAGCCTTCCATAAACCAAAACACTCTATTTTTCCGTTTATCAACATTGAAACATTTGAATACAAAGGCACATATAGACATTAGATTTGAACTTCTCCTAATATGACTAGACTCATACTTTGACTGGTAAACAAACTTCGTATGGACCAGAGTAGAACACATATAAAATCTATAATCTAAATAAGGCTCACCTATTTATATAATAAAATCCAAGGCCCACAACCAGCAATTATAAAATTACAAAAATATACTTGACTAGCAGAATCTGAAGATAAGGTAAAATATAGTGGTATTGACATAAGTCGCATTACGAAGTACCACGGACACTTGTTCTAGGACTAAGAAGACTTCTTGCTTGGTTCTACCTTAGTTTTTAGGCTTCCAAAGAGGATGTTTCAGATCTAACTCGTTTCTCTATTTAGGCGTTTCCTTTTGTATACCCCTAGTGTACTAAGGGGCACCTCACACTTTTAATGAGATTGGCTTATTACTTATATATAAAAAAAAAAAATAGATGCGCTATCATTGAGTTTACTAATGGGTGAGTATGCCATGATTTGAGAGGGAGGCTTGTCATGATTTGTACTTGAGATAAGTTGTTTGGTAGTTGTTTTGAATTTCATGAACCACTTCATGGAAAAAGAACTCAGAACTTCTGCATGTAAAACAATTCCATCAGGCAATCCTGTGAAGTGGCTTTTGGAAGTGATGAGCGGATGGGGCTACAGCAGTTTTAGGCTTCCAAGTATCAAAAGATATATATATATATCTTTTGATACTTGGAAGCCTAAAACTGCTGTAGCCCCATGAGCGATATATATATATATCTTTTGATACTTGGAAGCCTAAAACTGCTGTAGCCCCATGAGCGATATATATATATATATATATATCTTTTGATACTTGGAAGCCTAAAACTGCTGTAGCCCCATGAGCGATATATATATATATATATATATATATATATATATATATATATATATATATATATATATATATATATATATATTATAAAAAAGTATCTATTTATACTTGGATCCATGGTTATAGTTTTTACTCGAATCCTTATTACATATTCAATTTATGCCTCACTTATTAGTTACCTAATGTTTCTGATACAAACTGGGGTCAACCACTCTTAATAGTTGCAATCTTATATCTTTGGGTAATTGGGACCTGTTAATCTACCATTTAACGTTTACTTATCAAAAAATATCTTTGGGTAATTTCAAGGACGCATCCTGCAATTCAATCCACAAGTCCTGTGTTTTACTTGTTGGCAACATTTATTAGATATGCATCAGTAATGATCATAGTACTTGCTGATGTTTTTGGACTCAATTTGTTGATATGCTTATTCTTAATTACTTTGGCTTTTTGTTGTATCTCTTATAATTTTTGTTCACCCATCATATTCCTGTTTTACAATCCCATATATATATATATATTTTTTGATAAGTAAGCAAAATTTTATTAATGAAAGCGTAAGGCGCCCCTAAGTACACAGGCTATACACAGGAACAACCAAAGTTAACCTGCAAAAACCCAACAAAACCCATGAACCCGAAAAAGAAATATTTTTAATGACCAAAGATCATTGGGAGAACTTTGTATGATATTAGTAAAGGGGAGGGCAGAATTAGTCACCCTATTCCAGTGTACTTAGGGGCGCCTTAGGCTCTCAATAAAACTAAATTTACTTATAAAAAAAAAAGAAGAAGAAAAGAATTAGTCACCCTATTCTCAGGTGATGCTTTGAAGCATTAAATTTATGTCCCATTGCAAGAGTACATAAATGGTGTCTGTGGTCTCTCTTTTTTCTTTTTTTCTTCAAAATACTCTATGACATGGTGTTATAGATTAATCCCCCAAATTTGGACATGAGGGAACAACTATGTATTTGCTTATTTTGGAAATTCAAGAAAGCACGTCTTTGTAAATGAGTGTGTTTTAGATCTTGAAAAATTATTGGGTAACGCATTACATAATTAATTATTTGGTAATACTTAAAAAGAAAAAAACTAATTATTTGGTAATGTTTCCTTACCCCCCCCCCCCCCCCCCCCCCCCCCCCCAAAAAAAAAAAAAAAAAAAACACCTTTTGCACTTTCTATAAGAAGTAAATAAGGGTATATACTCCGGTGAGTTTTTGAATGGGTGTTGACAGGGGGCTGCAGGAGGTTTGTGTTGACATTGTTAAAACCACAAGTGGCCATGTGAGAAGTGTCCTACACCTTTTCAAGTCAATACTAGGAAAGATTCTGCTATCTCCATTGTTTTTAGTATCTGGTAAGTGCAAAAAGCATAGATCTTTAGCCAAAATTCCAAGAAATAATTGGAGGATCTCTGATAAGATTAAGTCTGAGAAGTTTCTTGAATTGCATATATATATGAGCTGAGTTTAGGGAAATGTGCCTGTAAGAGATGGATACTCAAATAATGACTATATTAGGTTTAGCCATGAGTTTACCTGAATATTTGCTTATTTGGAGAGGAATATGATGTCTATTCAACAGAATTCTAAGACAACATACAAAAAAAAAAAGCAAATATCACCAAATACCACACTTTTGTATGTTGTCTTGTTAAAAAGAAAAAAAAAAAACAGGGTAATTGTCCTAAGAGAGATGACGGTGATAAAGATTTCAAGTTCTAGTAAATGCTTGTTATCCCATGAAATGACATTAGAATAGAGATCCAAGGGTTGTTTGTTATAAGCAACAGATTTATTTCCCTTATTTTTATGAGTATGTAGGTCTCATGAATGTGATATAGTGTGGAGCAATAAGATACACATAGATTTGTGACAAGTGGTTCTCTAGGGTCTGAACTTGTACATTTTTATCCTTGTGAAATATTATTTCGTTTATATTATTGAAGTCAGTTTGTTTTAACTGTTTATTCTTTGCTAAACCAATACTTTGTTATTATACCTTGAAGTTATAATAAGGATATCATACGATGGGGCTTCCTAATCTTGTTCTAGATATTATTAAGTAATTCTATTATGATTCAGCGAATTAACTTTTTATTTTGCTTACTGAGAATCTTGTTGGAGGAATTTCGGTTATGTGGAGGTTCCTGGGATAGCCTTGATTTATCACTGTACTTTATGAATTCTGGTTACAAAGGGCCCTCTTTAGGATTTGAAAATATGTGATGGGAAGTTCCTGACAAGGGGTTTCACAGAAATATAGGACCACAAGATGGTCCATCTAAATGGCTGGTATTTGAACTTGCTGAGTGGGAACAATGGTATGATTGGGTGGTTGAAGGAAAGCAAGATTTTAGATTATTGCCTCCTTTGTTACTGAACAAGTGTGACCCAGATTTGGATGCTCAAGTAGAATTTGTAAGACATGTTCAGCAGTTGCATAGAACTGCTAATCTTGAGGAGATCTTTTGGTGGTAAAAGAGTAAGTTTTCTTGGCTGGATGGCACACAAAGTTGTCTGCCCTGGAAGGTGAACTACTATTACTCTACAGGTGAAAGAATTGGTGGCAGTCATGCAAATTTTGGAACTGATCCCATCTCGTGGAGCCATACTTTGTTGGATTCCTCAGTTTTCCTTCATTTTAAAGGACAAAAGACTTGATTTGTGGACCACCGAGATTGTCTTCTAAATAGGTGAGATTTGGTGCGAAACTTAGGTAGGTATAAGATAAAAAAAAATGACGAAGCTTATTTATTTATTATTTTTTAAATTGCCCTCCACTTTCTCTATATGACAAAGAAAAGAAAACTTTTTAAAAAGTATCACTATTTTTTTCTTTTCTTTTCTCGTTTTTTCTTTACTTTATATTATTGTGTAAAACATGAGGCAAACTGGATGTGAGGACCCAGGGATGTGGAGAAATATGGGGTCCAAAGAGGGGGTTGGTGTTTAACCAACCCAAGGTCAAACTGATCTCCACTGTCCCTGGCGATCCTCTGTTGTTTCCAGCCACCGTTCGCCCCAACCCATCACTGGCGAGCTGGTTTTGGTGGTGGCCTAGGTCGGATGATGGCTGGAGACGGCTGAGGGCCGTTGAGGACGACGACTTATAGTGGCCTGAGATGGTGGAGGGCCGCTAAGGACAACAACGAACAGTGGTCAGAGACGGTGGAGGGCCACTAGAGACGACTACAAATGGTGGCCCGAAATGGCGGAGGGATGTTGTGGACAACAACAAATGGTGACTGGAAATAGTAAAGGACTGCCAGACATGGTTGCTAGCGGTAGGTCGGGCTAGCGGTAGCTGGGGTCGGGCTGTAACCGGTGGTGAGCACCAATCTAGTGGTTGCGGCCACCAGATGGCACGTTGGAGGTGGTCTACATTTGCGCTATTATTGCAAAAAGATTAGTCGAGTTGCAAGTAGAGCTCACTATAATCTCTTATAAAGTCAATCTTACCTATTAAGGAATTAATGTGGAACTTAGCACCCATGGGTGCCTTTATAATCCACCTACTTAATGTTGGCAATATTTCTTCAACGAGAGTAGGCTTACAGGGGCTATGGACGACGGCAGAGTGGTTTCCATTTTGGGACTAACTTTTTGGGGTATCGCAATCTTTCTGATTCAAATCTCTGACGTCTTCGTTAGGGCCACGTCATTTAGTGCCCCAGTACCACATAATGCTATTAAGTTACTTTAATACCATTTGTAACGGTTCAGGGAAAACACTAACCACATTAGTGGTATTATTTCAAAAAGACTAATCAAGTTACAATTGGAACTTTCTAGAATCACTTGTAAAGTTAAGTTTCATCTAAAAGATAGAGTGTCCACATTAAGTGGGTGAGTTATAAAGGTGTTGGTTGCAATTAGAGTTCTCTAGAATCACTTATAAATCTTAGTCTCATCTAGTAAGGAACCAATGTGGGACTTAACATTCATGGCACCTTTATAATTCACTTACTCAATGCGGGCACCTTATCTTCTTAACGTGGGATTAACTCTTTGATGATGTTAGCAATGTTGTAGTGGTCTGTGGTTCAAATGTGGAAACTAAGTGGGAGGTGCAATGGAGGCTCTCAATTTACCATTTTATGGGATTTATGGAAAGCTTTGCCAGAGTAAATGATTTTTTTTTTCTCTAAATATTGCTGGATTTCCTTGGTTCAAATAATTTAGAGGTGTTGCTAGTAGGATGTTGAGTAATGACAAGAAGAGTTCTCGTCCGCCTTCATTGGTTTGCCTTTGTTTTCCCTTGCTGTCTTTGTAACTATACAGCTGTTTGGAATCTGCGGAGCATCATTTTTCTTAAAACCAAGAGTAATTTTGTACCTGCTTATATTTATTTACTTTATTAGGGAAAAGAAGAGCTTATACACAGAAATTCTTTGTTATTCTCTGCAGCCAGCTTCATGGGGTTTCTTTTTCTTTTAATTCTGTAATATTTCCTCTTTTTGTTTCTTAGAAAAGCATATTCTTATTTATGTTTTTTCCATGGTTCACAGGAAAAGGAGAGAGAAAAGAAGCATAAAAAGGAGAAAAGAGACAAAGAGAAGAGAGAAGGTAAAGAGAAAAGAGAGAAAGATAGAAGTGATGGGAAGCATAAGGAAAAGAAGGACAAGAAGGAAAAGAACAGAGATAAAAAGAAGGATAAGGAGAAGGACAGGGATAAAGATAAGGAGAAAAACAGTGCCCCGGATGAGAAGAGACTTGTGGGACAGGCTGAGGGTCACACTGGAGAAAAACTCATTCAGAAAGAGGAAAGGGATAAAGGTAAAAATAGTATTTCAGAGAAGAGATTTGTTGGACAGTTTCCAGGTTACAATGCAGAGAAAATCAGTGACAGCAGCCGTCTGGCAAAGGAGACAATTGATTCCAAATTCATGCAGGAGTTGGGCAGGAGGATTAAAGATGATGACAGAGCGACTGAGAATAAGATGGTGGAGAAGTATACAAATACAGACCGAAAAAAGGATGAGGAGATGGCCAAATTGTTGGCTAAAGGTACTAGCACTTGGACTGAAGGTAAGGAGAAGAACAGGAAGAATGACGATCGAAAGATGGATGGTCAAGGAATTAGCTGTGAGGCAAGATTCAGTGGAAATTCAATGGTTCAGAACCCTGTTGGGGTTTTTCAAACTAGAGTTGAAGGAATGCTCAGACCATTTGAGAGAAAGGTGGAAGAGAAGGAAAAGACCAAAGAAAAGGAAGGTGATGATAAAGGAGGGGATAAACGCAAGGATAAAGATAGAGAGAAAAAGAGCCAAGGGAAGGATAAGGACAGGGACAAAGAGAAAAAAAAGGAGAAATCGAAGGCGAAAATTGATCATAAGAACACAGAACATGATAGATTAAAAGAAAGCAACAAGAGTGACCTTATAGCTAGCCAAAATATTAAAACCCCACAACCTCCCAAGGACGGCAACAAGATTGCTGCTTCCGAGGAAAATCTCAAGAAAAGGAAGGAAGTTGAGGCAAATGGAGTTTTACATGGTGAGTTCTTTTCATAATGAACCATGAATCATTGCCAGCCCCCAATCATTGCTTTCAAGTTTTGTAACCTTTATCCCTTCTTAGGATGGTTATAGGCTAACTATCCCTTAAGACTTTGGTGGGTCTCTTGTGATTGCAGATATTCTTGTATTAAATTATGCTGCGTTAATTGTCGGTGATTCTTTGAAATTACATTGAATCAATTTTGTCAAGCAGTTTCAAACTCTGATAATTTTCTTATGAGCTGACAAGTGATGCTTCCTTTTTTGAATTTTCTTACAGCCAGTGATGTTAGGCCCAATAAGTTGGCAAGACCCACCTCTTCCTCCCATAGATTTTCGGAAAATGGAAGGTTAATGGATCATAGCCAAACTTCTATCACGAATACTTCAGATAGGCATGTAGCAGCCAGTAATCTTAAGGTGGATAATAAGGAGCGCAAGATAAATGGCATTATTGATCAGTCATCGTCTGTCTCCTCAAAGAAGCCAATGTTTGCCACTGCACAAGCTGATCAGATCGCTGAAGCAGCTGCCAAGCCACCCCATCCAGATTCCAAGTATCTAAGCCAGGTATATACCATACCCAAAATGGAGGAGGGGTCTGATTATGATGACCAAGAATGGCTTTTTAGCAACAATGGTTATCAATCAGAATTGCCCAAGGTGGGATCTTCAGGGGTTGAGGAGACACCACAGGTATGGGCGGAAGCTATGAGGATAGAGTCAGCTGATGTTTGTGCTCTGCCGTATGTTATTCCTTACTGATTAATTATTCAAATGCGCATGCTTCTTCACCCCTTCACCCTCCTACTCACCTGAGCTGTGAAATAGGACCGACCACACCTGGGGAAGGTACAGCAGCATCTGGCCTGGCCCTTAGAGATGAGATGAGATGAGATGAGATTTCGATATTCTTGGTGCATTCTTTTGTTATTGCACTCTATTGCAGGGAGCATTGTTCCGGTGATTGCCTTTTTCTTAAACTTTGTTGGTCGGATGAAGCGCATCGGTCACACGCCGCCATTGCAGGGCAAGATTTGGAGGGCGGCTTTTGCCTCATGGCATCCAACTACTAATTCATTCAAAATGGAAACATAAATTAAGGCAACCCGCACCGGCGAGGTTGCTTAGAAAGTGAGATGTATAAGCTTGTGCAATTTTATTATATTTTCTGAGAGCTGAGAAGCTCTTCTAATTGATCGAGAATGTAAGGGAAACTAGAAGTGGTCTTTGCAACCCCGCCACAATTTTGATTTGTAACATATAACACTCTTATTTACAAGAAATGTGAAATAGAGGAAAAGAAAGTAGTGGCATTCATTTATTTACCTCTGCTGTAACTCATTCTTCCTACTCCCATTATGTTTTCTTCGCAAGATGGCAGTGGCATTCATTTATTTACCTCTGCTGTAACTCATTCTTCCTACTCTCATTCATTTATTTGCAGGAAGATAGTGGCATTCATTTATTTACCTCTGCTCCCATCGTCCACCCGTCTCCCACCTTTTTTTTTTTTTTTTTTTGTTTTTTTTAATAACAAAATACATATAATTCTCTCAAACTGTTACCTCATTGTTAATGTTTTCACAAACCATAAATTATGTAAATATCCTTTACTAAGCTATTAAGAAATGTTAATATCTCCCATAATGGCAAGAATACCCCTCTCTCTCTCTCTCTCTCTCTCTTTCTTTGTCCTCCGTATGATATTTTACAAAATTTTCTAGTAAAAGAAAGAAAAGGAAAGAGCGGATTATGTTGCTTTCATGACTAGAGGAGGTGGATGGTGATGCCTTGAGATACTTGAGGTTGAGGTCAGTTATTGAAGCGTCAAGTCCATTTTATGTGATGGAAGGTTTGGCTCGTTTGGTAACCCTTTTTACGCTAATTTTTTAGCAAAATATTAACAAATAATTCAAAATAAAATATAATTAAAATTATTTTCACATTTATGTCACAACCAAAAACAAAAAAAATACTCTAAAAAGTTCCGTCAAACAAACCTAATTATATTTGCCAAGGCAAGACGTGGTGGCTATCCAATTGTCAATTAGACTTGATCCCATCCCATGGGTGACCGACTGACTCGGTGTTAAGTTAATGCAAGGTGGTCGGCCACCTATGAGATGACGTTTTATTTTTATTTTTATCTTTGGCCGTAAAAAAAAATAATAGCTTTTTGAGAAATAATATTAGAGTTACCGTATTTTAACGGTACTTATATCATCACCGAACAAAAGATTATAACTTCTTATTTTTTTTAGTAATAAGCATTTCTATTATTAAGGAATTACCTTCCAAAGCATCAAATCTATATCAACGGAATTGGAAGTAGGAGAAAATTTGTAGTAGCAGTTAGATCAGGGTCGTCTATAATTTTATTTGTTTGAATTTTCTCTAATTCAGGCAGGTGATTATGAAAGACTGCTTATGAAACCCACTTGACTAAATAAAAATTAGTTACCCAACTACTTATCTGATTAGTCAATCGACAAAAATAATTATGATGGTCTCTTGTTTATTTTTTCGAGGCCAATAATGGCTTCCTCTAAGACAACTCCCAACTGTAAAGAGACGACTTCCTTTAAGACAACTTCGTTTAAGACACCGTGATATCTCAACCAGGTTTTTAATACGTACGTTGAT
The DNA here is from genome assembly GCF_958979055.1 of Alnus glutinosa. Taxonomy (NCBI): domain Eukaryota; kingdom Viridiplantae; phylum Streptophyta; class Magnoliopsida; order Fagales; family Betulaceae; genus Alnus; species Alnus glutinosa. Next base: position 10,452,194 of record NC_084886.1, read on the forward strand.
GGGAATTGAAAATTGAAATGGAGAGATCCTTTTCTTTTCCTCATTCATTCATCCCATCAATTAAATTATAGATATGGATGCTAAAGCAGATCCCATAACAGGAATTGAAGTATGGTTCCATACTATATATGGATGTTAAAGAATAATTGTGTTTGAAATATTGCCATTGTTGAGGGAAAATCAAGTTTTTTTTTTTTTTTTTTCCTTTTAATGTTTTAATATAAATTTTAAAAAATAAAAATAAAAATTATGATCACTTGTTCTAAATAAATGATGAACAAAATGGTGAAAGATGGATTTCTAGAATTCATGAGTCATGAGGTCGTGGAACAATTTGAGTAATGAATGTCGGGTTATATTAAACTCTCAATTCCTATACAATTGCTCGGGATACAATTATACGGCCCACAAGAAAAAAAAAAATGGGAAAAATGTAAAATTGGTCAATGGGTTAGCCTAATTTACAAATCATTTCATGTGATAAAAAAATTAATTAAAAGGTCTCTGTGGTAGGCGAAATTGACAAATTACTCTCTAAAGTCAATTTTCGTCTACTAACTTAACAGAGACCGTTTGGTTGCCATGTCTAGCCTCATTTAGGGTGGCTAGAGGGCTACCCCAGAGTAGATTGGGGTGGCTTACACCCCCACCCATGGAGGCCACCCCACAAATCCCATTTTTTTTCTTTCTCAAAAATAGTATTTAAAGTTTTTAAGCTTCAGGTTTTTAGTTTTTAATATATTAATTTTTTTTATTAAGAGTTACACATGTCTCGTTTTTATTGGGTCTAATGTGGCAATTAAACTAATGATTTCTATCAAGTTAGTGGACGAAAATTGACTTCAAGAAATAATTTATCAATTTCGCTTATCATAGGGATCGTACTTCTCAGTTAATCGGTAACCGTCAGTTATTGAATAATCGATTAACCAGTTACTCATTTAGCAAGGCTAATCGGAGATTTTGGCTAATCGGGTTTTTGACCCTAGTATAATACAACCTGTGATTTTTTTTCACACACCCCAACAGACATTCAGAAGCACTCTACCCAACCTATTTGTTCTTTTACCTGAAAAAAAAAAAATTAATTAATGCATTTATTATTCTCGTTAATGCTTTTGAATTCTAGTAGTATCTTCTTTAATTTCATTCATTTTCTTAAATGTAAAAAAAATTATTAAAAAATATATGCAACAGACCTACTTTGTGTTCCCTAAAACTAAATTATCTTTTGCTTTTCTCTATTTGCTTGAACATTTATTTGAAAGAATATTTAAATGGCTCTCTTTTTTCTAGCGTTTATTTCAAAGAATATTTATATAGTACAGAGAAATGACAAGAGAAGTTATTATAGAGTTTATTTGAAGAAAAATACTTATTTGCATTCTAACGTTCATCTCACATACATTTCCGTTGAGTTGGCACGCTCCATATACCGTCGGTGTTATTACTATTAATAATAAGTATGAATAGAACATGTTAACTCAACGAATATGTACACAAGATAGACAATATAATGCAAAGAAGTTCTTCTCTTATTTAAATAAAAAAAAGTAAAAGTAGCTCATAATTATTTTTTTTTTAAAAAAAAAAACTCCAAGAAAAAGTTGCGTGTGCTTTGTATGCCCTATTAAATATGTCGGTGCCTCTCAAATTTGACAATATTATCAAACCCATATCTACCCTCATGTTTCCTCCTATTATGGTGATCGAGAGTCATTGTGACTCAATTCACTTTTCAAATTATCTTCATTGGTGATCCTAGTTTTATGGCATCAGTGCCTCAAATTATTGTGCTCGTATCTTCGAAAGCATTACCTCCAAGTAATTTCATTCTTATAATTGTTTTTGGGTTCCTGCCCTATTCTGTTTTTTATTTCTAGAAGTAACCCGTTTGTCATGTATCCCAAAAAAAAAAAAAAAAAAAAAATCATATCTACGGATCAATCGCTGCTATGAAGTTGAAGGCAGAGGCCATATCATTTTCTAAGGAAATTGCTGTCATTAATGCGTGCCTAATCGCTGTCAGGTTAGTGTAGTGCAATAAAGGCCCATAAAATCTCCCACCGGTCACCCGAAAAGGATTAAATCCTCTACGATTTTAAACAAATTTTATATTTTCAAATTACCTAAATTCAAGCTATTTTTCACATCGAACGACGTAAAAAAGTTATATATTAAAGATATGATATATTATCGAAAAAAAAAAAAAAAAAAAAAAAAAAAAAAAAAAAAAAAGACAATTCATTCCAAAATGTTTTTTCTTTACTCTTGAAAATATGATTATTCTTTACTTAATTTTCATTAATAACATGTAACATTTTTAATATGTAGTATTTTTTATGTCGCTCGATGCATGAAACGACCTAAATTCTTATAATTTGAGAATTAAAAATTTTAAAAAAATTGTAGAAAGATTCTGATCCCACAAAAAATTCCCTTGCCCGGCCTCTCAACTTCGGATGAGGTTTTCTCAAATTATTTGTCCTGAATTTATGAGAATTTGGGTAGATAATTGTGAGAGACGATTTATGAGACCCACCTGATCGAATAAGTAGTTGAACAACTCAATTTTTATTTGACCAGATGGGTCTTATAAGTATTTTTATTTGATCAGCTTGAATATTATGAGAGGATCATAATATCTTATAAGTAGTCTCAATCATTTGTTCAAATATCCTGGTCTCTTATATATTATATATATCGCTACAAGCTCTACAACTGGGACACCAAAAGCCATGGGATCTACGTCTACCAAAGAGGAAAACCTGGTGTATGGCATTAGGCTTTCCTCAGTTGGGCCGAGCCGAGCGACGGGGTCCGGCGTGGTTCATGAACTGAGTGGCATGGACTTGGCCATGAAGCTCCACTATCTCAAAGCAGTCTACTTCTTTAACAGCCATGCAGTTCAAGGTCTAACCGTCGCGCGCTTGAAGGAAGCCATGTTCGAGTGGCTCAATGGCTACTACTACACCAGCGGCCGTCTCTGGAGATCGGAGGAGTCTCGGCGGCCGTACATCAAGTGCAATGACTGCGGCTCTAGGTTCATCGAAGCCTGCTGCGACAAAACCGTTGACGAATGGCTGGAAACGAAGGATTGCTCTCTTCAAAACCTGCTTGTGTCCCAACAAGTCATTGGCCCTGAACTCAATTTCTCTCCCCCACTTCTCATACAGGTCCTACTTTGCATGAACACGAGCCAAGTTCAAGCTAGATAATCTGTTCAAACTCTGTTTATTTATTTTTCGAACCAGCTTAGCCTTATTACAAGTTACTCGGTTGACATATATAGAAGCTCATTTATACACACAAATACACATATTTATTAGGATTCATTTGTTATATTTTTAATTAAACACTTAACTTGTTTTCATTACAAAAGTTAAAAATAAATTAAAAAAAACTTATACGAGCTAAATTAAATTTATTTGAATTTGACTCGTTTAACAAACAAGCTTAAATTTTTGTTCAAACTTTGAGAGTTTAATAGATGAACCGATCTTTATCCGAGATAAACTCAAACCTGTTCTCAAATGACCCTGCTTAATTACAGTCCAAGCTCATATATTAAGGCAAATTTTACTTTGAAAAACGATGAAGAGAAGTACTTTTAGCATATTAGTCACATTTACCATATTGTCGTAGGGTTTTTTTTCCTCGTACCAGACATCGCAACACATGGGAAGCATTTATGAATGATTAGACTTATTTATAGTTGACCTTTTGAAATATTTATTGATCTATATATGTGTCCTTTTTGCGCAGGTAACACAGTTCAAATGTGGGGGGATGTCACTGGGCCTGAGCTGGGCTCATATCCTTGGAGATGCATTCTCATTTTCAGATTCTACAAACGAATGGGGACGAATCGTGGCGGGTCTTCGGCCCAACAGGCCATCGAACTTTCCCAAATCAGACGACCCACATATTGAGAGATCCAAAAACCCGCCACCACTTTCCGTCAAACAGGTCGACCCGGTTGGAGACCATTGGATAACGGCCAATAACTGCAAAATGGACACATTTTCATTCCATGTGACCGCCAGCCAGTTAGCTATCTTGCAGTCAAGCCCAAACCAAACGGACCAAATTCCAATATTTGAATATCTTTGTGCCATTATTTGGCAATGCTTCGCCAAAGTTAGGGAGGGGGGGAATCAAGCAAAAATAGTGACAATTTGCAAGAATGATCCCGTTAGACCCACCGGCAGGATTGTAACGAACACGCAAATTATAAGCGCGGTTAAGGCAGAGTTTTCCGTAACGGAGACGAGCCCACAGAAATTGGCAACATGGCTACTCAATGAAGCTGTGGATGAAAGAAGGCAGATTGGAGAATTGGTGGAGAGGGATGGTGGGGTATCTGATTTCATTGTATATGGGGCGAATTTGACGTTTGTGGACTTGGAAGAGGCTGATTTTTATGGACTGGAGTTGAACGGACATAAACCGGATTCGGCGGGTTTTATCATACAAGGCGTGGGAGATGAAGGAGCGGTTTTGGTGCTCCCGGGGCCAAAAGATTCCGGCGAAGGAAGGGTTGTCACAATAATTCTTCCGGGAAATCAAGTTTGGGAACTGAAATCTGAGCTTCTGAAGAATGGTCTACTGTTTGAGGGTAATCTTGGTTAAGATCAATGCTATCTTCCCATCGCATTTACTTGTGTAAAAAAATAAAATACCATTTGGATACTGATTTTTAGTTTTATCATGTAATGGGTTTTTAGTGGTCTATGAATATTTTTGGTGTTTTGTGTTAATGGAACTAGGAATGAAATGAATATTTAGTGAAACATGGATTGTAGATGATGGAAAATATTAGAGCAAGAATATTCGAGATTGCTCGATCTCAAGGGAATCTCTAGTGATAGACTTCATTATCTGCCGATTGGGTTGTTCTTATAAATCCAATCGCTTGCTAATAGAATGTTGTCAGCTGATCTTTTAGAGCCTTTGCTACTCTGTCATATCATCACTTACTTCTTTTTTATCTGTTCTCTACTCAACTCTTTATCTTTACTTACAACGAGACCCTAACACCCAAACAAAATTATATAGTAAAAAGGCTCATCCGAGGAGTGCCCATCAGATGCCCCACCCCCCCCCCCCCCCCCCCCCCCCTCCGACAAATCACTTCATTTCTTTCACATCTGCCCACTGCAACTTGCAAGAGCCAACTCAAAATTCTAAAAATCACACACGTTTCCTCATTTGTTTTCTATTCTCTTTTTCTTAAAGGTCACCAAAAAAAACAGAAACATATTCACAAATATCTCAAAATACAAAATAGTTTTTAAAATGAAAGTATATTTTTTCATTGTTATAGCAATATATTAACAAAACAAATGCTTAACTTTTGTCTACTTAAGAGTTAACTATAATTTAAAAAATTAAAAAAATATATATATATATATATATTTCTTCCATGCTTCCAAGAGTTAACTATAATTATTTTTTTAATTAAAAATAATTAAAAAAAAAGGGAATAAATTACATGGATAGAAGATCAGAGACATATCCAGCCAAGAGATATGCTCGAATCGAAATTAAGAATAATATAGACATATCCATTTGCAGGACCACAAGGACAAATATAGAACACCTGCGTCTTTCTCCACATCAATTAACTGTATTCAGACTTTTCCTGCTCAAGTTGCCTAAACAGACAAACAGACAAGATATAACCTCAACAAAGAAGATCATCTAGTATTAAGATGAGTCAAATCGGGTTGAGATTTTGCATTCTTTTTTTTTTGGATAAGTTTTAAAATCGTAATTATTATTTTTAATTTAATATGTAAGAAAAAAATATAACCACTTAAAAGAGAAAAAATCAATCACCTTCAACATGGCCCCATTTATTTCGTCCTCTCTTCTCTTTGTATAAATGGAAGACAAAAGAAATTAGATGCAACCCCAATTAATTATTATTATTTTATATTATTTATTTTTAGTAAGTAATCAAAATTTTATTAAAAAGCAAAAAATAGCACAACCTGATATATACAAGAGAAAAAGGCAGCTAAAAGGAGTGAATGGCCGTTAATTATACAAGGGAAGTGTCAAAGTTCAACCCTACAAACGCATCAACCGAGTGCTCCATTAGGTAAGAAGGAAGGTTTACATATATATATACACAGAGAGAACAGAAGAGAAGAAACCTATATATCTATAATTCGTTGGCTAATTCATCCCTTCGACTGCGCATTCGAGCTCCCCAGGACAAATTTCCTCTTGCATCCTTGTTCATGCTTTTTCTCTTTAGCTCTGATAGCTGAGCTTCCCAACGGTTCTTCCACTCGGTCCTGTCTTCCATTCCCTGATCACCATGAAAAGCCTATGTCAATAATAATAATCCTGGTCATAGATTTAAAACCCAAGAACAATACAAAACACTAGGGCGAATTGGCAATGCTTCAAACATCCAGTGAAGTTCAATGAACAAGTTCAAATTTCTTGGTAAAATATTTTACAAACCCAAGAATTGAAGAAGTGAATTCTGGGAGAGGTGGAAAACTACTTTTTAAGATTTGTTTAGCCCATCAAAGATTTGCAAATCTTCAAGAAGAGGCCAATACTACTTTATTTCCAAAAGTCAGAACCATATATATATATATATATGCCATTTCTTTAAGGTACAACAGAATAAAGTATGTCAGATACACAATCATCCATGGCGTCCTATTTTCTTTTTTTAAACCCTGGTTAATCCAATTTACTATTGCAACAGGGAGATTAGCTGGGAACAAGTCTGAAGACCTAACTCATATATGATGATATGCACAGAAATCAACATTATCATGAATGCAAAAGCAGAATTCCCAAATTTCCCAAAACTCCAAAAACCATAGAAATCCGTACAAGAAGAAAAAAATATACAGATTAACAAAACAGGCTAGGGAACCAATATATATATATATACCCCACTTAAAATATCAATATAGGAATTTCCCCAGAAAGTAAAATAATTAAAACAATATGGGTCAGACACCCACATCAATTCAGAACAAAAATGGTCGTATCCCTAGATTCCCACTGAGTATCAACACAGCAACAAAAAAGAAAAAAATCTATTTTTTCCTCAAAAATTAAACCAATTAAACAAAATCTCAAAAACCCAATTTAATCCAGAAAAGAATTCACAAAAAAAAGAAGCCAGCACAGAAAAAATTGCAAAATATCAATTATGCTGACGAAAGAAAAAAAAATCCACGGAAACACAAACCTCGTCGCTCTCGTAGTATCTTCGAGCCGAGAACGCGAGCTGGAGACCCTTGGCCATGTCTCGATCATAGAGAGCTCTCCTTCGGGGATCCGACAGGATCTCGTAGGCCTCCTGGACCAGGATAAACCGCTTGGTGTACTCATCGACCCGACCGGGCGGCGACACGTCCGGGTGGTACTTCCGGGCGAGCTGCTTGTACGCCTGCTTGATCTCCACCAAGGATCCGGACTCGGGTATGCCCAGAAGCTCGTAGAAGCTCAACCCGGAGGCGGCCTCTTCCGTCACGAACCCATCGTTGATGGTGGCCCTGGCCTTGGCCCTGAGCGACCCAGGAGGTCTCCGGGGCGAGGATACGAGTTTGACGGGGAAGAAGCACGCGGAGGATAATTGTAAGCGGGTTTTCGGGTCGGGTATGGATAGGGGCGTGGGTATTGGTGCCAATCCACAGCAACGCATCTCTTTGTTTGTGTGTGTGTTGAGACGATGGGGGTTCTCTTTCGTGTAGTTTTTTGCCTCTTCTTATATGTTTACCTCCGAATTCTTTTTTTTTTTTTTTTTTTTTTTTTAATTTTAATTTTTGTGTTGAGTTGGGTAAGGGGCAGAGAAAGTAGGGGGACTGGGCGTCGCTTTTTGGGGCAGCCGGGAACGAAAGGCGTTTATCTGTTTGTTTGGATATTGACCATCACACGCATGAGATTCAAATTCAATTTTTAATGATTCGTGAAAATTACCTTTGTAGCCCATTAACATGACAAAATAAAATTATGTTATGCTTTCTTTCTTTCTTTCTTTTTCTTTTTCTTTTTTAAAAGTTTTAATAGCCGCTTTTAGTTCATTTTGATGATACCAAATTTCATGCAGTCGGACGGTGCAATGGCCAAAGTGGCGTTAGCTTATGACTAGCGGGGAGTCGTCAGTAATTTTGTTCAAAGGAACGAAAAAATACCCTTAAAAGTTTTTAAAACTATATATTATATTGAGCCAAGATTAAATCCATCATTGAACTAGATTACATGTTCAAGTAGTAAGTTAGTTTATTTATTTTTCCAAATTACTTTGAACATATTCACAAGATGATTCACTTATTTATAAATTTAATCAATCTAAGTTCAAGTGTGTATAAAAAAAATATTCGAAATTACATTTTTATCTTATAATACTGATAAAAATATATAAGTTTACATTAATTTATCTTAATCAAGGTTTTTGTTTAAACTCGATTGGTGCCCTTAAAATCATCTCTAATGACAAGGGTTAAAATAATATATATATATATATATATATATATATATGCGTGGTTGATGGTACTAGGTAGCCCATCACCTACCACAACAAAATAAGAAGGGATTGATATATAATCGTTAATCCACCACGCGCGCTTTTTTTGTTGAATTGTTTTTCTTGGTTCAACCACTCATGCATATATATATATATATATATATATATATATATCAAAGCTATTCAATTCATCCAACCATGGAGACACGAAGCAGTCAAATGTTTGACCATTTCGTTGGATCATCAATCAATTCACTGTTTTAGTTGTTACTCAGCTTTTATATATATATACCACCTCAACACTTTTTGTAGGAAAAAGGGTCTTCTTTATTTGAAGTTGGTAGAAACTTTAGGATATATATTTTTTTTCTTTTCTTTATTAGGTATTTATATTTCTTAGCTCACCTTACCCATCAGATTTTTCCCTATAATGCAATTGTATTGATCAAGTCATAAAATAAAGATATAGTCATATCAAACACTTCTTTCCTTGTAAGAACGACTAACTAGCTCTTCTCCATTTCTTGAAATGGAGAGGATCCGTTTCTCTAGTTTCTAGGGTGGGCAAATGCCTCTAAGGCTGAATTACCTCAAACTTTTGTTTTTGATTTTCTACTTTCACTCTTTCTTATTTTATTTTAATGTTTTAACACGGTATCATACTCACTTTTTTATAGCCTTATGTAAGGTATTGGAAATTGATGTATATATCGTTTAATAATCCAGCCTAATTTTATGTGTATGAATAATTCATTTAATAATCGATTTGAACACGACTCAAATTTATTTGAATTATAGTTCAAACTCGTTTGCACTTTTATTGCTGCCCAAAAAAGATCGAGAAAGTGCCCATCCACCAAGGAGTGCTCAACAGGCTAATTAAGACCATATCAAATAGGCACCGAACAAAAGCAATATATATATATATTCTACTTTATATTTAATTGTTCATATCTCTTCTTTCCATTGACACCTTGTCACCTTTCGATGCCGACACAAATTAGGGGAGGAGCCAGCTGGGGTCTGGCCTCGCCCAAATTTTCTCTAAAAGCGTTAATTACTCTCCACCTCTGAAAAGAAAAACGCCGGCCCCCTAGTAAGCTACTATAATTAACAGCATCATTTTGAAATTGTAAAAGGAAACTTAAATAGCCTTCAAAGCTGAATGGCAATGAATTTGACAAAAGTTTACAATTAGATTAATTACCGTAAACAAATTTACTTTACAATTTAATTGCGATGATTAAACAATTCAAAATCTAATGATTAGTAAAGTGAAAGAGAAATCTGAAGCAGTTCTTCTTTTTTTTTAATAAAAAAAAAAAAAGGCTTGAGAAGTCATTAATTATGCGAGTTACTGTAAATCTGTGACAAGTATAATTAAAAGAGCATTTTCAACAATAAATATTATTAAAAATGATTTATTCGATTGAGTAAGAGATAAGATTGCTTGGTTATGCATGTTGAAAATAATATATCCAAATTATTAGCAATAACAATTTTTTTTTTTTTTTATCGAAGATAAGTAAATAAATTAATACTCAATAGATTAGATGAGGTCTGAGCCCAAAATTTAAACTAAAGAGCTAAACTGTGAGGAGTTGGATATGAATTAGAAGACTAAGAACAAATTTTGGAATAGAGAAGTGCAAATTCATACAATAATCATCTATAATCAAATCCATGATATATTTGTTAGGGTTTACAATATTGTTCTGCAATGCTAGCTGGAGCTTCATAGAATTAGTCGCACAGTATTTTAGTGTTTATTGGCTTTGAAATAGGTAAGCATGCACGTGGCTGAATCTCACGTTGAACACGCGTGCATGTTGAGCTGCAAATGAAGCGGACTTTTTGACTTAATTAGCGATATAAACGAATGAATTAAGAGATTTGATATTCTTGGGATGTCAGATGTAAATCACGACAATGACTCTCTAATATAAATAAAAATAAAAATAAAAATAAAACAGGTCAATTTATTAGCATAAACAAATCTTAATTAAATTAAATAACTCCATGATCGATTTCATTTTGCACCTGCCAAATAATATTGAAAAAGACATTCTTAATTAGAGATCGGGATGATTATTGCACATCAAGTTTCAACAACGTCTATGTAAATTAATAAATAATATTTTTAAAGTAATAGAATAAACCTGTTTGTATGCCAAACAATTCCTAATGTCCCTCGTGCTTGTGAAGGGCCAACTGGCCGAATGGAATCAAGTTCGTCTCTAAACACGGGTTTAAGGGCATAAGAAAAGGAATAAATTCGTTTAGAGGTAATTGCATCATTGGTCCATGTGGTATGTCATAATTATTTTTCATTTTTTATGGTTTAAAAAGTTCATGAGAGGTCTCTGTGGTATGCAATAATTACAAATCGATTTCTGGCGTCAAATTCTGTTAAAATTTTTAACAGATTCCGTCAAATGCCATGTCAGTGCCACGTGTCGCCATGGCGCTGTCATGTCCAATCTTAATAAAATAATATAAATTTATTAAAAAATAAATAAAAATACTTATTTTTTTTAAAAAAAAATTAAAATTCAAAAAAAAAAACAAAAAGGAAAAAGAAAAAAGAAAAATGGGGGCAAGGGGGTGGCCCAGCCACCCCCAATGGCCTGGGGGTGGTCACGCGCCACCCCCGGCGGCCTCTGGAGGTGGCCCAGCCACCCCAAGCCTGCCCTTTTTTCTTCTTTTTTTTTTTGTTTTTTTTTTTAAATAAGTTTATTTTTTTTTTTTTAATAAATTTATATTTTGTTATTAAGATGGACGCATGTCGCCAATAAGATAGTGACACGTGTCGTGCGTTGACGTGTAGGGCTAACAGATTCTGTCAAAATTGTGGACGGAAAATCGAACCAGGGAGTAAAACGTAATTATTGCATATCACAGAGACCTCTCATGAACTTTTTAAACCATAGGGAGTGAAAAATAATTATAGTATACCACAAGAACCAACGGTGCAATTATTCCATTGGTTTATAATTGCAGTTTACGTGGCACAATACATAACTTATTGAGAAATGATATTTGGCCATATATTGACTACCTTTGCTTCTTCTTTTTTTAAAAAATAAATAAGTAAATATATTTTATTTATTTTATTAAAAAAAAAAACCAGAAAATTATGTAAATGAGTTGGGTTCTGGTTTTGTAGTTTTATAAAAAAAATAAATAAATAAATAAGACAAAGGTGATCAATAATTGTGTCATGGGGTGACCAAATATCATTTTTCTAACTAATTAGAGGAATGATAAACCTACACCTTTATATATACCTTCTATAGATCTCTATATTACTATTGAATTTGTGAGAACCAACGAGGATACGTTTACAATCTTTATACAACTCTTGTACAATTTCAACAATTTTTTTTTTTTTTAAAAAAAATAAATAAAAAAATCAACCATTGGATATGTGAACAATTATGTAGAAAAACAAAACAGAATATACTATATAAGTGATATAATACGTTTACAACTTTCTTACAATTCTAACAATTTTTTTAAGATAAACTATTGGATGTTTAAGATATGTTAAAGTGTTTCACATTACCAATAAATACATGACCTAGGCACTTTATAAGTCATAGATACCCATCCTCTCTCAATACGTTTTTTGATAGTGAATAAGGCCAATAGACTTTTACATGGTATCAGAGCTAGGTTCCTTAGACGATGATAGACATTTTCTGTCCAATGTTGAACACATGTTTGGCCAAAAGCTGCCACACGTGAGAGGGCGTGTTAAAGTGTCTCACATCACCAATACATACATGACCTAGACATTTTTGAAGTCATGGATACCCCTCATTTTTTAAAGCGTCTTTTAAAAGTGAGTAAAGTCTATAGACATTTACACGATACACATATAGAAAAATAAATTCAATAATCAATTTAAAAATTTTAAAAAAATTTTAAAAAAATTATTAGAATTGTATAATAATCATTTCCCCTTTCACAATCAACCGGTGTCGATGGAGTTGAAGTGGCCGGTTATGGTTCACAGGGCGCTGAACGTAGCTGTTGGGCGTAACTAGAAATCCATCAACTAAGTTGTGGACTCCGATCCATTGTCTTTATTCTTTCTACTCTTTCTCCAAAATCGTCCTCTTAAAAAAAAAAAAAAAAAAAAAAACCTCAGGTTCCGTCTCTTTCGAAAATTGCATCAGATCTGAGAAGCGCCGCAAAGCTTTGTGTTGTTATGTGGTTTTGTGCGAAGGGAGAAAACGTGAATTTTTCTTCTTGGTTGTTTTTTTAGGCACCGGCGCACCGCAAAAATAGATGCGCAGGGAGAAAACGTGAATCTTTTCTTCTGGGCTGTGTTTTTTTTGGGCACCGGCGCACCGCACAAACAGAATAGAAAGAGTTGTGGCACAGGGTGAGAAAAAGAGAGCTATTCATTTTGTTTTATCTTTCTCTTTTGTTCTCTCGAGAAACAAATCATTTTATGTTTGTGAAATTTGAGTGTATTGAAGCTTTGTGTTACGTGTGCCGTCGAATCCCTAGGCTATCGGGCTCCCGATGACCCATGATTCTTCGTGACCATTTACAAAATTGAAGACTACTTAATGAAGTTATATTAATATGAGTAATGTTTGAAGTTTATCTTATGTCCTTTTAAAAATGAGGTGGCTCTTAAAATCAACGTTGGATATGTGATTGATCACTATTGAATTTTGATCAAATAGTAATTTTAAATGCCACCTCATTTTTTGAGCGACACATGAAAAACTTGTAGAATAGCTCTATTAACACTATTCACATATTATTTTGAATATCATATGTATTTAGATATCTAAAAAGAGAATGCACATTTCTTTTGAGTGTCGGTCAATCGTAGATAATTAAACCTCGATACAATCATATCAAAAAACACGTATTAAAATATTTATTAATTTATTAAACCAATTATTTTTATTGGCTTAAGTTTTTAGGACCGTAGTGATTTGACATGGTATCAGAGCAAAATGTTCGGCATTCAAAGTTCAAACATTATCGTTATTCATATTCCATTTCAATTAAATATTCTACTTATTGGACTTCAAATATTAAGAAAATAATTTGACTTCCCGCTCAAAAGAAGAAGGGTGTTAGCTTAACATCAGGAGATGCTCCGCGTATGGATGTCATGATATGCTAATATAAATTGAAATTAATTAGCCTGAGAAGCTGGAAAGAAATTCCTGAGCTCAAAGATGTAATTAAACTAAAAGGGCTGGAAATATATTAGAAGACAAATTAAGAAGGAATTATTGAATTAATAAACACACAAACAGGAATCTGGCGTTTTGCCTGCTTAATTAAATGTCAAAGTAAAAAAGAAAACAAAAAAAAAAAAAAGAAGGACGAATAGTCTTTGAAAAGATAATCCCGAAAATGATGTTCATAATTAGAAAGGAACATCTTGGAGGCAAAAAAAAAGATTTTGATTAAGAAAAAAAAATCATTATCATTAATTATTATTATCAGCCAAAACGCATCGTCAAGCACAGAAAGCAACCATTAATTCCAATCTTGAAAAGCACTCGGTCACAGGAGCTGCATGACTCACGAGGCAAGATATTTTATATTAAAAGATATTTTTATATCAGCATAAAGGTCGGCAATCCTCGTGCGAAGAGACTACTGATATTTAGATATTTTTATATCAGTCTCTCAATTATTGTTTTCAACTCAAATAATTTAAACTTTGTCGTATCAATACGTTGAATAGTAATTAAATGATTTAATTCACTAATTTGAATCAATTTAAGATTTTTGAATCGGCAGTGATTTAATGCGGTATTAGAGTTAGAAATCACGAGTTTGAATATTTTCTTCATAATTCACCTCTTATTTCGGTTAAATATTTTATATGTTGAGTCTCGCAAAGTTTAAGCTCACATGTGAGATGGAGTGTTAGAATATTAATTAAATTATTAAATCAATCACTATTTATTAGCTTAGTGACAATTTAACATGATATCACAGCAAAGATTTGAGTTCGAACTTTATTTTTGTCATTTACTTTATATTTTAATTAAATATTTTACGTGTTAGTGATTTATTTATTAATTAAGGGAGAGTTTAAGCCCACATGTAAAAGGAGTTAAAATATTAATTAAATCACTTTCAATATATATAAAAGAAAAATGTGCAACTATTGAGGCAATAGATATTAAATTGTTAATGAGTAACAAACCACCATACTTATTTCTTGTACGCGGACGAAAACAAATTGAATAACCTGTGGATATGAGAAAATGTCAACTAGATTTTCTTCTTCTTTATTTATTTATTTATTTTATAATTTTATAATTTTAATTTTAATTTTTATAAACGCCCTACAAGATGGCTTTAACAAGTTTATCAACAACAACTTGCTTAAAACCCGCCCTTCTTAGAGAATAGAGTGGCAATTAAGGTGGTCAATGATAGCACTTTTAAGTTACTTGCTCTTGAGACAACATCAAAATCTAAGGTAAAATACTACATGCACTTTCAAGTGTTTACTCTCTGACATGATAATAAAAATCATTATTGGGGTAAAAATATATAAATTAATCCGTATAAAATTCAATTCAATTGTAATTTTTACAGCCACGTAAAAAAATAAGCACTTATAAGTGCATGTTGCGTTTCTCAAATCTAAAATATATTTAAATCCAAGTTATCATATCATATATCTTTTTTCTGTTATTATGCAATATTTTCATCTCTAAGCTCTTTCATTTTCTGCAATATTTTCTTCTTATTATTATTAATCCAAGTTCACATTAACCCATTGATGGATGGATAATAAATCATTTAAATATCATTTTCCCCTCCACTTTTTCACTTTTCTACCAAATCCAAATTAGACAAATGAAAAAGGTCAGATAAGACATCATGGACTAAACACTTTCTTGCCATCAAATAGGCAAACTCCTTGACAGCTCACAAGGATTAGATTATTATTATTATTTTGTACGTAACGAAACAGCGTATCCTTTCATCTTTTTATTTTTTTTATTTTTATTTATAGATACGTATCCTTTCATCAAGTATAGGATCTTTTGACTCATTAAAAAAATAGTGTGTAAGATCTTTTGGATAAATCCTAGACACACAAACACCCTGAATAAATAATATTTTCCATCACAAAAATTAATAAAATAATAAAATAAAATTGAACAATTATTTTCAGTGTGTGTTTTTTTTTTTTTTTAACATCAATTTGACTTCATTCTTTTTTTTGTTTTTCCACTTATATCAGAATAACACACCTGACTTCCAATTCCCGCTTTTCTTATTTATTAATTTGTTTACTTGTCTTGTTATCCATCCTCTATTATTTTAAATGAAATATTTTATTTTCTACTCTCCACAATTTTCAATCAAGTAATGAAATGGAATACTAATTTCAGAGATATCCCATACAGGACTGATTTCAAATTATAACAGTTTTGATCAAAAAAGCTTTATGGGTAAACTTAAGAAGAAAAAATCCCCCAAATAAATAAATACAAATCATATATTGATTATATCGTCCTAATATCATTACGTATCATATTGTATGACATATATTTTTGTATTGTACAATACACCAACATCTAAAATACCCCTATAAAATATAGTTATTGAATAGATTTAAAACTTGAACCTTAATTAGGAACACATCGAACTTGATTTTCTTTTACAAAATAGTCAACCGCAATCCTGTTTTAATTGAACCTAAACGCCCAATAAAAAAAAAAAACCAAGTACAAATTACATTTAAAAGATAAAGCATGCTATTAGTGCTAATCTCCCTAGCTCAGTCCCTGTTTTTTTCCTCAGAGCAAGTCTCCCATAATATGGGAAGGAGGGTTTTAAAATAATATGAAAATAAAACAAAAGAATAAGGGAAAGACGAAACCTAGCTAGGAAAATCAGGAAGATACTTTTTGATATCCACTTCACCACGCATAATTCATCCCAGAGTCGAGCCCCAAAGCATGCAGCTCTTAAACAATCCTATCCATTGCTTTAAAGTACTGGGGGTAGAGAGAGAGAGCGAGAGAGAAGACAAGCACAAAGAAGAATTTCGGCTCTAAAATAAGTATCATAAAATTTCGGCTCTAGCAAGCAAATGCATATAAAAAAGGGCATTAAAGTAAAGCGTAGAATTTTGAATTATAAAAAGATAAAAGCAGTAAAATTCCAGCTATCCATCGTGATTAAGTCGGGTACATGGCACAGTTTAGCACCAAAGAAATAACCATATGCACAAACACAACTGAAGCTTCTATAAAGAAAACCCAACTCAACCCAGCAGCTGCATGTAAAATTACCTGATAAAAATCAACATTCGCATTTCACCACAAGTTTTAAGCAAAGACTGTAAAGTGAGCCTGGCAATCTGCTCATGCTCATCACAGGAATTTTGATGCAATTCATCCAGCAACATCTGGTTTTGGTTGACCTTAAGAGTACCTTTACCTAACCAAGACATCTTCACCGGAAGGGAAAAAAGAAAAAGAAAAAGGAGAGAGAGAGAGAGAGAGAGAGAGAGAGAGAGAAATGAAGAAAGATGAGGTAAGGAATAAGACACCAAGATTGTAAAATACTTATAAAAAGGATTGGCACACAGTATCAAAGAAACGTGTTTATTCCATACTACATTTAACCAACACTCCCAAAAATTTCAAAACTTGCATGGAAGCTTTAACTACATAAGCTCGCCAATGCTGAACAATCTAAATCTATGACGACTGCATACCTTCATTTACATCAGAGAAAATCAATCCTGTCAAACTGAATGTCAGAAAGCTCCAATGAAAAATCACCATGATACCTGCATGTTCCCAGGATACGCCCAAAAAGAAAAAAAGAAAAAAAAAAAGGAGTTCTGAATAATTACAGTCCCACCACACCATGAAATTTATATGAAAGTGGACTATTATCAGCCACATGAAAGAGAAAGTTTTCACCCAAAAAAAGAAAAAAAAAAAAGAAAAAAAAAAAAGAGGAGAGTCAACAAATAAAGATTGCCAAAGACAATGTAGACCTAAGAGACAAACTTGCAGAATGACAATAATCCATTAAATAAACAATTTAATCGAAAAATTCACCACGTAGTTATAGAAATAATAGTCCAACATACATCAAGCAGTAAAAGAAGCTTGTTACAAACATTGCATGGCCGATTGTGGATGAAAGCATGACACTTCTTGAATTTATTAAACCACAGCAAGACCAGCTTCAGGACTATAGTTCCGGTCTATTACACAAGGACCTGCAAACAAGAAACAAACACAGAAAGCGTGTTTATAAAGAACCACTAACCGGCAGAAAATTCTGAGCACCAAAGAAACACTAAGCAATCTTTCATGGAAACAAGCTTCTGAGAGTTGACAGCTTTTGTCCAAGAAATTCCACCCATCACTCAGCATGGAAAGTCTTAAATCAAAAGCAATTCCATGGCCCATGTTAAACTTCTAGCATCAGTTTATATCTTCTGCACTGGAAACCATCTCTGCCTCAGGTGAGACGGAGCTTCTCTGGTGAGCCTTCAGCACTGGGGAAATTGAAGACTTGTCTCCAATCATGAATTCTGAATCATCATTAATGTAATCCAGGTTCTGGATTGAGCAAATTCTGTCACTGTCCACATTAGTTGGCTTCTCACAATTATTTTGATCTCCCATTCCTGTAAACCAGAAAAGGAAAGGATATTGAGACACTTTCAGTCATTAACACTGAAAAATCAATATTTCTTCATGTTTAAAGATATTACTAGATGCACCTAGCTCTGAATGCACAGTAGTAGACACTTCATGTTCCCTTAGCTCCCCTGCATCCAAGCAGACTCTAAAACTTTCCAACATTGAACCTCCTCCACTGTCAACATTCGTCAAATATGTGCTTTTCAGATCCTGGTCATCTTCCACTGCCATACTTTCCATTGATTCCTTCGAGTTACAATCCTCATGTTTTGCAATTAGCATCCCATTGTCATTCATTCTCGTTGAACCCTTCAAGCTGGAACCTGGTTCCTTTTCAGCATCTTCAGAAGGCTTTAAAATTTCACCACTGTTTTCATCCCTTCCATCATCTGAATGAAGCTTCCCTTCAGCAGATTCAGACCTAGATTGCCTCATGTATTTTGATTTATTTTCCTCCAAACTTATCGGCGACAAACTACTGCCTCTATAATGTTTGTGTTCTGCTGATCTTGACCTGGACTGTGAACTCTCATGATGCTTTGATTTTTCAGCTCTACTCTCATCTGCTCTATCATGGGGCCGATGCTTCCTTTCAGCAGAATTTGACCTAGAGCGCCTCCTATGTTTTGATTTACTATCATGTAAACCTCTTGGGGATGACCTGCTTCCTCTATGATGCTTAGCCTCCACAGACACTGACCTTGACCGTCTTCTATCACGATGCTTTGATTTTCTGTCCCTGCTTTCATCTGCTTTCCCCTTGGAGTATCGCTTACCTTCTACAGATCTTGATCTGGACCGCCTTCTTTCACGGTGTTTAGATTTTTCATCTCTTGTTTCATTCACCTTCCCAACAGAGTGGTGCTTACCTTCCAGAGACTTTGACCTAGAACGCCTTCTATTACGATGTTTTGGTTTATCATCTCTGGATTCGTCCAATTTCTCACTGGAGTGATGTTTACCTTCTAAAGACTGAGACCTGGACCGCCTTCTGTGCTTATATTTATTTTCTTCCAAACTTCTTGGGGATGACCTGGAGCTTCTATGATGCTTACCTTCTGCAGATACCGACCTCGACCGCCCTCTGTCACGATGCTTTGATTTTTCATCTCGAGACTCATCTGTTTTGTCAGCAGACTGATGCTTACTTTCAGCTGATTTCGATCTAGACCGTTTTCTGTGCTTTGATTTGTTTTCATCATCAATTCTTGTAGATGACCTACCTCCTCTGTGATGAGTGGGTGATCTTGAACGTGCATAAGATGATTTCCTTGATCTATGCAGTGAACTTTCTTGGTTACGTTTTGGTGAGACTGAATCATCTCGATATGATTTTCTTGTTAGAGGGCTAACACTTCTCCTATTTCTCCTTGAAGCAGATGAATGACGATCATGTGATCTTTCAGAATCCCTAAGAGATCTTGCTGAATCTTGCCTTCTAGTTCTGTCACTACCATCTCGGATGTTTCTATATGACCGCCTTTCATCATCATAGCTGAAATTATGGCGAGATCTCACTGGAGATCTGGATCTATGATCCCTTGGGTAGCGGAATTGAGGCGAGTAAGAACGAGACCTCTGCCTTCGTCGATAATTGATTGGTGATCTTGACTTGGACCTTGACTTTGCGCGAGAGGTGGATGGTGACCTGTAAATTAGAGTAATTAGTTCATCAACTTATTTATATCAAAATATTTATGAAAAACATGCCCTTTGAATTAAATAAAACAATTATAAAATCGTAGGACAATAATATTCGGTGACTATGTGATGCAATTCCAGCCCTAGAGGTATATCTAAGTAATTTTTTTTTTTTTTTGATAGAGGTATATCTAAGTAATGAATGTGTGATGCCAAGAAATTTCCTTCACCCATCTGTTCCCTTTCAATTCTCTGAACTTTAACCAATTCAATCAACAACCAGGCCTCAATTAAGCTCTCAACCCTTACCATACTGTTCTTTCTTTTCTGCAGAATAATTAAAAGGCACAAGCCTTTGACAGGATCTACCAGATAATAGCTCTACAGAATCTCCTATGAGATTAAGTAGAAAGTTTGGACAAGTACATGGGAAGACTGAGCCCAAAGAAGCCATAACATGTTCTGCTTGACTAGCTTCTCTAAAACTATAATTCGTCAGAACATCTCCATTAATAAGATGCAAAATAAACGCAATCCTCGATCATCAAGTACACTAATCTTCTGAGGAACATTAATACTATTAATAAGAATATTAATAATAACCTCATTTGCATACCAGGATCACAATTCCCCAGCCGGAACTAGACCTTCTCTTAAAGCCATTTTTTCTCAGAGACAGAAATTTCATTCACAACCCTAACCCATCGCTACCTTGATTAGTATCCAAAATGCTATTAAACAACCGAATTCCCCATTACACCATACTAAAACTTGAATTTCCATCTAACATCAATTTCAAACCCTTCTCACTTTCCTGCATTGTTACAAACCATAAATCCATGTATTTCCTAACGTTTTCACCCTAAAACCCTAGTGTTCATGAAAATATCTGAAATCCAAAATTTCTGAAATGTAAATTCTGAAGTTCCTGCAACCTTTCCACCATCAAAATTAATCCTTTACCATTGCTCCTCAATAGATAACCCCAAAGCCTCCATCATCCTTCAAAAGACCAATATTTAAAAAAAAAATGACAATTGCACCCCAAAGCCTCCACCATCAAAATTAATCCTTTACCATTGCTCTTCAATAGATAACCCCAAAGCCCCCATCATCCTTCAAAAGACCAATATTTTAAAAAAAAAATTTGACCATTGCACCCCCCCCCCCCCTTTCCCCAAATATAAAATAAAAACAAAAACATTAGTGTCAAACTCAGTTTGGGGCTGAAGAAATCCATACTATATCAGTCCAAGACTCCTACCCAAACTCAACCCATCTGCTGAAGAAATTATAATTCTCAACTGTAGTCCAGCTCAGAAACAGAACAGATTGGACACAGAATAAGGTCAAACTTGTTGCCGGTCGGCAGGTTGGATCAGAAAAGGCCACTATAGAATATGTATTGAGACCATTAGAATGGTTTCGCTAGTTACAGTAAGCAATTTTGCTGGTTAGCATAGACATATAGTAGAAAATAAAACAATGAAACAGTTTCAAAAAAAAAAAACATTTACCTGAAAGTAATGTTAGCTCCAATCAAAAATACATCATAAAGAAGATAAACTAAAGTGTAATTGATCACGTATTGATCAATTTCGACCAAATTTAGTCTCTATTATTTCCGCTAGAAACTAAATTTCCATTTATGAAATATCACACTAACAACCTCAAATCAGCAATATCATGCAAGCAAAATCTAAAGACCCATACTCCAATAATGAGAGGATACGAGTAAGTTCTAACAAACCTAGCTTTCCAACTCATTTAAAAAGCATAATCCACCTACCCCGCAAAAAAAAAAAGTCAATTTGGTAAAACCTTTGCATCCTGACAAACCTATGTATAAAAGTAATGACCCAGAGAAAAGCGCTAGCCACATCTATGCTATTACCTCAAAATGACTAGTTATTTGAAGCTTTTCAAAAATCACTTATAAAGCTCAGTTTCACCAAATAACTAGGCAATGTGAGATTTAGCACTCATGACTATCTTTATAAATCACCCACTTTATGTCGACTACTCCTTTAGCTTCCCCATATGGGATCGGTGTGTTACAAACTTCCCCTCTTAAACTCCTAACGTTCTCATCAGGGCTATGTCATACAGTACTCCAGTACCATATGTTCTGGCGTTATTAGGTGGATCTGATACAATTTGTAACAACCCAGATAAAAACACAAGCCACATCTGAGCTATCACCTCAAAATGACTAGTCAATTTGAAACTTCTCTAGAACCACTTATAAAGTCCAATTTCACTTAGTAACAAGGGAATGTGGAACTTAGCACTCATGACTATCTTTATAAATCACCCTCTATGTGGGCTACTCCTTTATCTTCCCCATATGAAACAGGTGTTACAATGCCGTATCCAACACAATGGTTTTTCAAATTTGAAAATTGCAAGCTCAAAATATTCAGTATCACAAAATTCATGAACCTATTATGAACTTGCTGCAGTATTTCAAGAAGTTTCACGATTTCCAAGTCAGATATTAGAAAAGGCAGATGATACTTCTCACAGAAATTTGGAAAATGTAACGCACCTTGATTTTCTGTCCGTTTCCTTCTCCTCATTTACAAGTCCATCAGCTTTTAATTTCTTACTTATTTCTGCAGCTCTGGCAGCAGCTAACTCTGTTGCAGACTTCATAGTTGCAGCTCGGTTTGCCGCCTGCTGAGCATTCATAGTTTGTTGCATAAGCAAAGCTTGCTGGAATTGCATCTGCTGCATGGCAACAGCTTGCTGCATCATCATGGGCAGAGAAGATGACGCCAGTGAAGAATTCAAAAGAGCTGGTTTTTGAGGAAGAGATTTTGCCATTTCAACATTCAAAGGGCGACCTCCAACATCCATATTATTCATTGCCAAAGCTGCAGTTGCTTCTTCAGGTTTTGAGTATTCTATGTAAGCAAAATGCTTTGAATCAGTAATTGTACATTCAACAACAGTCCCACAAAAGCTGAAGAGTTGTTTAAGTTGTTCCACTGTGAGAAGTGGGTTAAGGTTGCTAACTTGAAGTGTTTTCTTCAGTACATCAGCCTTCCCAGCTTTATCAGGTGAACCTGATAAGGAGCACAACATTCAATCAAAAGATGAAGAAGATGGTGGTGGTTATATTAATGATTAGACTGTGCCGATAATAATGATGCTATGAGAAAAACCAGAAACAAGAGAAAACACATTCTAAAACAAGGGTAAAGTAGGAGGAGCAAGAGATGAAATAAAGTAGCCGAATTTAAACCATATGGTAGAAGCAGGACCAGGTAACAAGAGATAAGGATACCAGATGACTCTTTGGCTGACTTCGCTTGTGCTTGCAGCTGAGCTGCATGGGCTTGAAGGGCTTGTGCAGCAACAATTGCCTGAGCAGCAGCCATCGCAGCTGCAGATGGTGCCATGGGAACTTGACTGACAGTCCCCATTGATGTCGTTGCAGCTAATGCAGTCATTAGCAAACTGTGGGGTGGGTGGTTCAACTTACAATCAGATTTGACACACCGACCATTAAGGTATTCTCGACAAACTTCCCCGAGAGATGCACCAATTCCAGGCAAAATAGCACCCCCCGAGGCACCGGGTACTATGCCTGG
Source organism: Alnus glutinosa (assembly GCF_958979055.1). Taxonomy (NCBI): domain Eukaryota; kingdom Viridiplantae; phylum Streptophyta; class Magnoliopsida; order Fagales; family Betulaceae; genus Alnus; species Alnus glutinosa. The sequence continues at coordinate 10,475,611 of NC_084886.1, forward strand.
AATCATTCCCAATAATCCTGGAAACGCCCCTGAGACAGACCCTGAATAATTTGGCATGTTGGGCATAGTTTGATTAACTAGATTTGGGAATGTGGAGGGAGGAGCCAAACCCAGCAGTCCTCCAGTACTAGTACCTGTTTGACAACAAATCAATTTTTAGAAGTTAGCCACTTGGGAGATGAGTAAATAAGTTCAATATGAAGCTAACGGAGCATAGAGCAATGCCATGATTAGGAAGTTAAAAACAGTAACAATTTTCCTCATTTTAAAATCGTTAACCGTCTATCAAGAAGCATTCCACCTTTTCCCCTCTCTGCAGGAGCTTCCTTCTTCTGTGATTTCTGGATATTTAGCCTTCAAAATTTGGTTTGGTTACTCTTGTGCTTATAAACAATTGCTTCAATATGTTCATTCGACTAATAAACCACAGATTACTCACAGCATTCTATACACTCACGAGTCACAATTAGGTGATGCATAATGTGTAATTTAATCATACAAATTTGATTTGTGTTAATAACATTCATATAATTCACAAAGTCAAGTTATGCATGACAAAACAATTATTCACATATAAATACGAAAAATTATAAACATGAGTACCTGCACTGAAGAACACCGGGAACGGGCTACCCATGATGGGTTTCCCATTGCACTCAACATTCACCATATAATTCCCTCTCTTTGGCACCACATAAGAAACCGTATACGTCCCATCACTCATATCCTTCACAATCCCTTCTTGCTCCGATCCACCAACACCCACCCCGGGTGACACCTTCACCTTAATCTGTGCACCCCCATTGGGCACCTTCCTCCCATCTACATCTTTCGTTACCACCATAAATGAAGATGGGGCACATGCGGTGCCACCCGCTATGCCAGCCCCAGCTGCGGTGCACTTTGCAGGGTCCACAGGCCCAATCGGCTTGTTTGCCAAGTCCTCAGCTTCTTCGGATTCACTATCAGATAAAGCCGGTTCCCTTTCACGGTTTTTCTCTACGTCTTTGAATGTGGCTTCGAAAGCAGCTTTTGCAGCTGCGGCTTTCTCAGCCTCACTCTTGAGCTTCGCCTCTTCCGCTTGCTTCATCCATATAGGTTTAGCAAGCGCAGTATTACGGTCGGCCATTAAACCTTAATTTCCACAAATTACTGGAACTCACACAAACCCTTAAACTTTTCAATACCCAGAATGCCAAAACCCTAATATAGTCAGTCAGTCCACCAAAACCTCCATTAATACCGTTCTTCGAATCAAAGCCTTCAAAACCCTAAAACTAAACCAAAAACGAAGAATAAATTTCTCAGAATCAAAGCACAAAAATAAAAATTCAGAGCCGATCAAACAAAGCCACGAGGAATTATTACAAACATTTGGGTCCTAAAAGAACTACAGAAAACCTAGCTTGCAGATCCCTATTTGGTCACCGAAAAAATTGCGGAAGATAAAGGAACAAATATTCAACTTTTAGTTTCTAGGAAGTAACTAGACAAATCATCGAAAAGATTCCAGTATAATTTTGAGAGAGTAAAAACCGACGAGCTTGGGATTTTCTTTCCTCTGCTACGAAGCGAGGGGCAGTGAAATTTGTTTAGAATCTGTTTGATAAATTAGCACACAGAGAGATAACGCATAGAATATATGATGCGAAGAATAAAACGGGTGGAAAGAGAACGTAAATACCGGCAGTGGTCTCTGACGGCGAAGTTTTGGTTTGGGGCTGGCGGTAGGTCACGACTGGGTTGGGAGATATTGGATTGGGATATGTTTCGCACGGAGGGGAGGCAAAAATAGAAAATATTAATTAAATAATTAAAATTGTAAAAGAAATTCACATGACCGCAAAATCAAACTCTAATTAGGGCACAACTTGATTGAATAAAATAGAACCATAAATTAACTTATTTCAACAAACGTAATTAAAACAAAACCCATATTCTTTTCTTTTCTTTTCTTTTCTTTTTTTTTTTTTTTTTTTTTTTTATAAGTCCATATTCTTTTCTTATATTTGTTGTTTCAACAAAATCCTTATAGAATTATAAATTTACACTAAAAGAAATAAATAAAAATTAGTGTGGGATGCGGGTGGCCGATCCACTACCCATAAAGTTTTGGGGCGATCGATTACCCCTAAAACAGGCAAAAAGAGGTGATTGATTACTCTTAAATTAATTATATTCTTTTTTTTAAAAAAATAAATTTATAATTTCATAAAATCTCTTAAAGAAAATTTGTCAGAATTTGTACACATTGATCATTTTGTCACATACGCATATATATACATACCACGTGAAGTTATAAGTTCATTTTAAAACCACGGAATTTTATTTGGTACAACATCAAACTATGAGGATCAATTTAACTTCTTTTCTTCCCATTTTTATGCTTATGTATCATTAATAATAATATTAATATATTAGCTTTTCCTTCTTTAAATTAGCCATCATAATTACAGTTATTGATTTTAAATATAATTTAGAGTTAAGTATTCCTATGGTCCCGGAGTTTTCACAACTTTATTTTTTTAGTTCGTGAGTTTCAATTTGCATCATAGATGGTACTTCAATTTAAAAAAAAAAAAGACCGAATTGGTACCTCGGTTAAATTTTCCGTCAAAAAACTAACTGCACACCACATGTCAACTTCATAGGTTGACACGTGACACTATATAAAAAAATAAAAATCTTTAAAAATTAATTTAAAATTAAAAAAAAAATTGAAAAAATAAAAACACTAGGGAGTGGCTTGCCATTTTTTTTTTCTGTCCGGGGGTGGTTAGGCCACCCCAAACCGGCCAGCCACCCCTTTGGTCAAAATGGGGGTGGCCCATTTTTTTAAAAAAATAAAAAATCAATTTTTTTTAATTAATTTTTAATTTTTTATATAGTGCCACGTGTCAACCTCTGAGGTTGACACGTAGCGGACCATTAGTTTTTGGACGGAAAACTTAACTGAGGTACTAATTCGGTCTTTTCCTAAAATTGAGGTACCATTTATAATGCAATTTGAAACTTATGGACTAAAAAATAAAGTTGTGAAAATTCAATGACTAAAAAAATGTTTAACCCTATAATTTAAATTGTCCCTTTTGCAAATTTTGCGTTTTAGACTTAAATTTTTAATATGACCAATTTATAACCTGCGGTACTAGGCTTTATGCCCACTCCTCTCACCATTTGATCGGTTGAGTCAGTACAACTGTTTGGTGTCTAATTTGCTCTAATATTGTTGGATTGCTGCCCTTAGTATACAAGGTGCGGTCATATTTGCTTCCGTTTTGATGCGCATTGCATATCATGATTGGAAACTTTGAGCACCGTTTTCGCATTATCAATCAATTGTCGATACCGATTCTAAGATTGTTATCTGTTCCCCAACACTTATCTTATCTCCAATGTATCACCCTTCGATATGATACTACGAATACTTAAAATCTATGTTAAATTCAAATGTCTTTCATGTCACATATACTTTTGCTATTCTTGGGTCAAGTATAAAAGGGTTTTCGTGAACATATGGCTGCCAAAACATTCCCCTCATGATTTATAACAATTAAGCCCACACCCATCGTCTTTCGTTGCATCCCAATTAACTTTTATCACTCTACAAGGTGGCCCTTCCATTTCGGTATGGTATTACTATGTCTCGCTTTCGCTCAACATTCATTCTCACCCTATGTGCCGCTTCATGAAATTCTTCGACATACTCCTTTGCACTCCTCAGTAGCTAGGAAGGGTGTGTGAGATCACCTCCAAAGAATAATGTATTTATATGGAGCCATATCCTTATGGCTATTGTGGCCATCAATTCATCTTCTTCTTCCTCAAGTTTCTCTAATATATAGCCCATTCAAAGCATTTTTAATAGAATTACTAAATTTTACTAGTCAAAATAACTAAAAATTAATTTTCTCTATTTTACCTATCCACTATTTTAAAGCACTCGCAATAGCCTTGCAATGTAAATATTTTTTTTCAAATATTTCTTTATTATTTCTCAAATAATATTTATATTTTTGAATGTTTGTCTTTTCCTTATGATCATATTTCTAAATATTTATCTTATTCTAACAGTCATTTAAAAATTTGTCTTTTCTTAACGGTCATATTTTAATATTTGTCTTATCCTAACACTCGTATTTTTGAAAATTTATCTTTTTCCTAATGATCATTTTATTTTGGGTGTGAAAAATAAATAAATAAAGATAGACAAAATTTATTATTTTTTATTCTTTTTGTAAGTGAACAATACTCACCAAAGTTTATGAATACTGTTTGGCCACTAAACAAAAAACACTATTTTCTTGAGGCTATTGGAGATGGTTTTTTTTTTTTTTTTTTTTTTTTTTTGCTGCTTTTTAGTATAATTTGGCTCTGCTAAGAATGCTCTTGGGATATGGAGGAAATCATCAACTCTGTATGAGCATTTTTTTAATTTTTCTTAAACTATCCCCTCGTACATCATTTGAAGATGGACATCGCCACATAATATGGATAATATTTTCCACATCAAACCCAAAAATAGGGACCAACGGGGTTATGAACAATCATTTTTTAAAACATATTTTCTTTGGTTGGCAGCTGATTGTTGTAGGTCTTCCATAAGAACACCTTCACCACCCCCAATATCCTTATTTGTCATATCCTCTTCCACACAATGTTTTGTAAAGAGATTTGAGCTTCCTCGTGTAGCCTGCGTGAATATACTATTTTCCATATGGTATGCATTTTTCACATAAAATTATCCATTTTTGATGTACCAATTCAAGTTAATTGATCAATCTGTCTATTGGGACTAACTGCCAAACTACAGATTCTCTAAGCTTCATCTTCATTAAAATCTCCTTAACGAGGGTTCTTTCCACCGCTCAGTATCTTCGTCGATTAGCTCATTAACTCTTTCATCTCTGTCCACAATCCTTATGGGTGATTGCACCGCGAAAGTTGAAGGATTAAGGAGCCATTTGTCTTTCTAAATTTTTATACTTTACTCATCTCCCACTCGCCAAACTAGCCATAACTTGAGAAGATCGTGCGTTTGGGTGTTCGATTTTTAAAATTAGAATTCAATTCTTATTTGGTACGCGAATTTAGAGGTTTGACTTTGTAAGATAAAATTAGAAAAAATTAAATAAAATATGATTTGTTTAGAAAAAGTTGAATAAAATATGATTTATTTTTGAAAAAAAAAACACTGTAACAAGTAGAAAACGTTTTCTACTTGTATCCAAACAGATGCTTTCCATATACTTTTCAAACCTAGGATGACCTATATCTTTGGCAAGGGTACAATTAACTAGTAGTTATAATTAAGAAGCATAAAGGCTTACAGGCTTGTAGTTGGCAAATCAAAAACTCAAACCTTTAGAAGCATAAAAGGTTGTAATTGGAGTCGGCTTAATGGTTGAAAGGAAAATTTGTTGTTACAAGCAAGAAAATATATTCTTTTTAAAGCAATAATCCAAACTATTCCAACATATAGTATGCGTGTGTGTTCAGTTGCCCAAATCTTTATGTAAGGACATTAACTCGATGATGCTCAGATTCTGGTGTGAACACACAAAGAATGAGTCAAAAATAGATTTGGATCATGAGTTGAGCTGAATTTGAATGCTCACAATCTTTGGGGAGATTGAGATTTTGAGAATTTGAATGCAAGCGTTATTGAGAAAGCAAGAGTAGAGGTTGTTCCAAAAGCCAAACCCGTTGTAGTGCAGATTGTCTTGCTTAGCATTTTGCAAGAAGAAAATGTGATCATTTGGACCTCACACGCAACGACATCCATTTATATTAACATATGATTAAATGATTAAATTTATATTTTTTTTTATCAACTTAAGTTTTTAGTAAAAACAGTGATTTAGCACGGAATCAGGGTAGATGTTATGAGTTCGAATATTATCTATTTCATTTACTTTCCATTTCAATTAAATGTTATACGTGTTAGGCCCCACCTATTAAAAGAGAGTTTTAGTCCATACGTAAAGGTGGGTGTTAAAGTATGATTAAATGATTAAATTTACATCTTCTTATCAGCTTAAAATTTTAAGAAAATTGGTGATTTAACAATTTCTACAATTTTTTTTTTTTTTTTTTTTTAAAAAAAAAAAACACACATTCACAAGAGATGTCCATGTGCTTTTTGGCACCTAGCTAGGGAGGTGAAGATGCCATATTTTATAGTTTTTATGGAGCTGGCTTGCTTAGACTTTAAAAAGAGGATGTATATTTTTGTTAGAAAGTTTTTCCTTAATTCTCAAGTTATAACAAGTACTAAGATTAATGTAATAAGACATTGCGTACAATAGGGTTTGTCAATAATCAATCTCATACCGAATTTGACATAAATACTTATCAAAATCTCGAATCTATCTCTATAGCTACACTAGTGATTAATTTTGATAAAAGATTAATATTTTGTAAGTCTTTATTGGATTATATATATGTTCTCCATATATTTATCATTTTTATCCCATCTCATCTACCTCTTCAATCCACAACTCATTTATTTACTAGAATTTAAAATATAAGAAAACATAATTTTTAATCTATTTTAGATAAGGTACGTAGTTTTCTTTTTAATAATAATAAAAAAAATTATCTCGATGTACGTCTGATAAGCATTATATATATATATATATAAAAGTAATGTTTATTACACAACTCTAATAATATTTTTACGAAATATTCATCTAAAGCAATTATTCAATAGGAGTAATACTACATATCACCATTGTATCATTCAAAATTGATGTGACTCTTAAAATTACTATTGAATTTATGATAGACTATTATTAAATTTTGATCCGATTGTAATTTTAAGACCCCTACTCATATATTAATCAATTTTAAAGATAAAAAAATAAGACACAAAAGTAATGTGTAACATTACTCCATCCAAGAGTACGTGTAACGCCTCTCGCTTTATATATATATATATATATTGACACTGCTGACTGCTGACTGCTGACTGCTCCATTGCTCTCTTATCTCCGGTATTGACGAGGTTGCCAAATGTGGGTTTGAAGCTTCCCCAATATCTAGCAACCATCTATTTTGTTATTTTAAACTGATAGTAAAGATATCCCTTATATTTGCCTCGAGTGAAAAATCTGCTGAAGATATTTTTCTATGCAAAAATAAACAGTAAAAAAAAAAAAAAAAAACTAGAATTTTCTCCCAATTTTATAATCCCGCCGTTTATTTTTACTCACAAACCCGCCGTTTATTTTTACTCACAAAGAAGGGAAATGATAGACTTGTCCGTCCTGTCCATCTTTTAATAATAAAATAATATATTATATAAACAGAAAATGAAAAATTAAAAAGAATAAATGAAAAAAAAATATTATTTTATTATTAAAAGATGGATAGGGACGGACAACCGTCCTCTGTCTATCATTTCCCGTTATGAGAAATGATTTGTGGGAGACTTTTTACTGTCTTCCAACGGGCCTTTTGTATTAAAAGAATCAAATTTTAATAAAAAATGTCATTTGATCCCCATCAAATGACATTTTTTAATAAAACTTGATTTTTTTAGTTAAAAGAGGCTATTGAAAGACGGTAAAACGTTACCGTGTATCAGCTCTAGAAAGTTATTATTCATTTTGAGACTCATTTACTTTAGTAATTTATTATTATTATTATTATTTTATTAAAAATAAAATAAAAAGATGAAAGAATTTAAAACGAGCATGCACCGGCCACACTTGATATAAGGCTTGAAGAGAGAACGCGGGATATTCGGAGCCCACTTTAAAGTTTGGTTACGTTTTCCATTCGTTTCTGAGACGCAATGTAACGGACTTAACGTTGTATCTCCGCGCCTCCAATCTCAAACGCCTTCTCTCTCTCTCTCTTTCTCTCTCTCTCTCTCCACGAACACAACCCAAAACCCATCAAACATCATCATCGATCGGCAGAGCACTATTATCCTTGAAATCATCTTTAAACCAGTACATTTTTCTTTTTTCTTTTTCTTTTTAATATGAATTAGGCCAACCAAACCAACCGATTCTTGAAATGATCATGGACGTGGGATTTTAGCACCATTCCCGTTTTGCAGTGTGCCAAGAAGGTATATATAGTTCTGGATTGATCATATGGTTTTATTTCTCTCTTTTCTTTCATGTATTTTGGCTATATATGTGAAAAAAAGAAAAAAAGAAAAAGAAAAAAGAGATAATAGATTCTTTACGTGTAACGGGCTGACCTCTGGAAAGGGTAGTACTATTCTACAAAAGCCTCGTGGAGTATATCTAAACGAGTCTTATATATGCAGCTATGTATATATGTATGTGTTTGTCTTTGTGTTTTTGGGATTGTGTTTGTGATTGGCTTTTTCGGATTTAATTTGATGGATGTAGGAGCTTGGATCGGATCTCTTGGCCCTGCAAAATTTATTTTTTCCTCTACATCTTTTCTGATCAATGGGGATATCATCGGACAATGCTCATGGACTTGTTTTGGCCGTTTCATCAAGCATCTTTATTGGGTCTAGCTTCATTATCAAGAAGAAAGGTCTTAAAAAAGCTGGGAATACAGGAACCAGAGCAGGTTCAATATCCATTTTCTTGTTATTTTTATTGTCTATATAGATTACCCAAAAAAGCTAAAACAAATATACATGCATGTGTATATGTAATTTGCCGTGTTCTTCGCGTGTAATTAAGTTTGATTTAATTTCCATTGACCATTGAATAAGTACTATTTTGCTGAAAATGAAGATTTTAAGTTGATAAGCTTTCTTTTCTTTTTTTTACTGAATGCTTGGCTGTATTGTGATCAGGATCGGGAGGGTATACATACTTGTATGAACCTTGGTGGTGGGCTGGAATGGTAACTAGTAAGTAATTCGTAAACTTCAATCTGAATGATCTTTCGTAATTTTCACTCGCTCAAAAAAAATCACCCTCGTAACTTTCTGTTTATTTCATTCGTATTTTGTCACTGTTTTTGAACATCGAGGGGTGATTAAATTAATATCGTATTTTATATAAAACCACTCAGTGCATTCACATAGTTCTTTAACATGGGGATTGGGGGGTACTTCGCTACAATATTTTCTCCTATGCGATGAAGGCTACAACCCAAGTTGTTTTATGTTTAGTCTAGCTTTGAACACTTCACGAATATGGATACCAAATACAGAGCCTGTCACCAGATAGAGCTGATTGGTGAAAAGAGTTGTGTGTAGCTGAGCTCAAGTAGTTTAGATTTGGGTCTCTTCTTCTTTGTTTAGTCGTTATGATATAATGGTTTGTAACTTGTAAGGTGTTACTAACTATACTTCAGAAGTCCTAAGTTATCATTTCAAGCTTTTAGATCCAACAAGTAGAATTGCCTTGGGCTTGATGTGATACTTGAGCTATAGATCGACTTTTGATTTGAGACCAGATATCTGTTTCACTGAGCAAACAGCACTGACAGATTCGGAAGCTAGTGAAAAGAAAAGAAAAAAATGGACCCCCAAAAGAAGCTTTCTAGAAACTTCTGTATTCTCACTATTTTAGAGTTCAAACTTCTTGTATCCTTTCTATTTTACTTAGGTATGTATCTTTACCTTTTGGCCATTTTTTTTAATCACCCTGGACCAAATAACACTATTAGTCATAGACCACCATGTCTCACCTCACCACCTTTATTTTTCCCATGTTCGTTATGGTTTCTGTTGTTCCTTGAAAGGCGTTTGGATTGGAAGTATCGGTCATTTGAGAAGCATATATGGCCAAGGGCGGAAGGAAGCATATTTCACAAAATGACATAAATTATGTACATGGGAATTTGTTTAGTATAATCCCAGCTGATTTTCCCCAATTTTCTATGTGGCCGGAGCAGCAGTAAGTTCGATCAGTTTGATCAGTTAACTTTTAAAAATTCTGGAATATTGAAATAATTTACATTGCATAATTGGATTCTTAAATTGGGGTTTGAGGTTCATTGAGTTAAGATTTACATAAAGAAATCATTACAATGTGCTCTTCCTAATTGGACATATATTGAGATTGTGATCAATATTTATTATCTCTTACAACTTAAGGTGTAGCCTGATATTCATAGAGCAAAACAGTACATGGTATATTTTCCAGAGGAAAAAGGACTAGAATTCCTCGTATCACAATTAGCAAATTTGGAAGCACTACCATGATATTCGATCAAGAGAAGGTTAGATCAAAGTTTCTACGGACTATCAAAACTCAATATTCCTAACATTTGAAATTACACTGGAAAATATTGAATCACCATTACTGGAAGTGATCAAAATTGCAAGCAGAACTGTAAGTAGCATTGAGAAGAGTAAAACATATATTATTCCCACTTTCGAGGCTTCTTTTGCTTTATGCGGGAGAACTTTAGCCGAATGTTTTATCATCCCCTTTGATCTTTTGAAATGTGGACGGTTAAATGATGCTTGTTTATAGGAAAGTACTAAACAATCAACATGAAGAGATTATGAAGTTTGGTTTAGAAACAGAAGCTTGCTAATATGGTTACTGGAACGACTTGAATGAGAGATCAAAGGCTTGAATGGTTGAAGCAAGGTATATTGGAATCAAATGTATTCTTTGAATCATTTTGTTCTTGATCTCTGGATGGTCTGCTTTGTAGTAAGGCAACTAACTAAGGGATTTTTTGTTTTCAAGTGGTTGTTCCTCATTTTGTGGAATATGAGACAAATCCGGTTTCACTCTTATGAAAGAGAAGGACTGTGATGTCAGTGAAGTTCTGGAATGCTTTCAAAAAATGCTACTTGCTATCCAGAAAGCCATATCCCAGGGTTTATATATATGCCTGGGCTAACTGCTATGGTCTGTCTGCAGCATATCATCATCAGGGTCTTACAAAATCATACAGTTGTGCTCATTTATTATTCTCTCCTGTTGCTTTTAGTTTGTATTTCTCTGGAGTTGCTACATTGTAACCATGATGAATTTAAATCATTTACAGTGATTGTTGGGGAGATAGCGAATTTTGCTGCTTATGCATATGCCCCTGCAATTCTTGTAACTCCCTTGGGAGCTTTAAGTATTATCTTCAGGTAGGCTTTTGATTCTTTTTTTTCATATTGTTTCATTCTACTATGTGTGTTTGTGTGCATGCATGTAAATAATACTAAGAAAATGTCACTATTCAGTGCAGCGCTAGCTCATTTTATTTTAGAGGAGAAATTGCATGTCTTTGGCGTGCTCGGATGTGTTCTCTGTGTGGTTGGCTCTGTAAGTATTGTTTTGCATGCTCCTCAGGAGAAAAATATTCATTCTGTTAAGGAAGTGTGGCATCTCGCTACAGAGCCAGGTATTTGAGACTAATTACTCTTTAGTTGCTTTGTTTTAATATTTTCTGACTTTTCCTAAAATATAACTTCTGATTTATTATTGCCCAAGTTTTCTGGTTATTTGGTAGAAAGGCATTTAATAAAAACAAAACTAGTCCGTTTGGTAAAAAAAATAAAAAATATTTATTTTTTAAAAACACTTTTAAGAAAAGCTTAAAGGTATAGCTTTTCCTTTAAAAAAGTTGTTTCTTACTTTAAAAACTCTATTATCCAACGAAATCTCAAAAAGTTGTTAATTTTAAAAAATGCATAAAAATGAAGGTGCTTGAATCACTTGCCAAACGAGACCTAATTGTTTTTTTTTTTTTTTATAAGGCATTCTTAATTTATTCTGAATAGTGGTAGGACCAATATACATGAGGCTTTGATGGATGAACAAATCAACAAATTGTAAAACAGCATTACATGATCATTTGGCTGTTGCCGTGACTCCTCTGGGTTCACTAAGCATATTTTGTTATCAACAGGATTCATCGTTTATTCTAGCTTCGTCGTGATTCTGGTCGGTGTCCTCATTTTCCGGTATGTCCCACGCTACGGACAAACCCATATGGTGGTGTACATTGGAATTTGCTCTCTCATGGGCTCTCTTACGGTCTGTTTATATCATCCTACGAAGCTAGTACAAATTATAACGTTTGACTCGATCTGCTACTCCCTGTAGTTCTGATGTTCTTCCCTTTTCATTTGTAGGTTATGTGTGTGAAAGCAGTGGGGATCGCTTTGAAGCTTACATTTTCAGGAAGGAATCAATTCACTTACTTCCAGACATGGTTTTTCACTCTGGTTGTGGTAGCGTGTTGTCTTCTACAGATCAATTACTTGAACATGGTATCCTTTCGATTAACTTTAATTGTCTCTGCTATATATTTATTATGAATTCAATGAAAAAGAAAAAAAGGCCATGGCCCTAAACTAATTTAATGTTATTAAAATTGTTCCTATTTGTTTCAATTTTTTAATGTTACTAAAATTGTTCTTATTTGTTTTAATTAATGAAATTTATTCAATCTTTTTAGTCTTCAAATATAGAAAAACAACTTTTTATTAATTCTTAGGAATAACTTCATTTATAACCCTTAATCTTTCATCACTTTTGCAAAAAAGGTACCCAAACTTTAAAAAGTGTCAATTTAGAGTATTTATCTTTCAATTTTTATTTTTTAATTTCAACCATCCGTTAGAATTTTTCATTAAATTCTGTCAAAATTTTCAAAATTCCATTAAATTCTGACGGAGTACTCTTAAGTGAGACGTTTGGAAACTTGGATACACTAATTTGAGACGTTTGATAGTTCAGTATCATTTTCTCAAAACGACTGATAATTTGATACCCTTTTGTGAAGTTATCCCTTAATAGCTCAATAAACCTCAATTAAGGATATCACACTCTAGCATGTCTTATATTTTTTTCACTCTCTCCCTCGCTATCTACCGCTGGATCAAAATTTTAGAAAATGATGTGGTGTTACAACAATGACCTGCAGCCTGCATAGCAGAAGTAGAAAGGTGTTATACTCTTGTTTTGCATTTTCTTGTTTCCCTTTCTTACCTTATTTTCCATTTTCCTAGGGTACAAAAATAGTTAATTAGGGAAAAATCAAATTTAGTCCCTATGTTAATACTCAAATAGTATGATGCAGAGTTTTGGCACAACAAGGGCAACATCTCTGACAAGTAAAAAAATAAAATAAAAAATTGAGAACACAGACAAGGAAGAACCAGTTTTGTGTCACTACATGATCAAGTCAATAGTAATTATGGGTGGAGCTGCCAAGGGGCTTGGGGTACCATACCCAAATTTTCATTGAACTTTGAAGATAACCAGCTTATGTGATATCAACCAAATCAAATTATCTTTTTAACACTCAACTATGCATTTATCATTCCATTATGTATGGTCTTGAGTATTGTGGGGGGTTTTGTATTGCTGGTTGATGGTAGAGGAGGGGGAGTCTAAGGAGTGAATCTTTTCCTGCTTGGAGGATTCAGGAATTTTTATATTTACTGCTCGAAGGCATTGTGTGACTTTACCTGCTATTATGCCCTCTAAGACATGTCTTTTAGGATTTAAATTGGTATATTTCTGAATTGGTGACCGGGATTTTGCTCTTTCTGTCTCTTATAAATGAAGTTTTACATTATAAAGTACCATCAAGAATTGAAAAATTAATTATTTTGTGTGAGATGTTCAGCCTTTAATCAACTTCAAGTTCTCTAATTATGCTTAATCTATAATCTGGATCCATCTTTGCAGGCTCTGGATACCTTTAACACTGCTGTCGTTTCTCCCGTTTACTATGTCATGTTTACATCGCTCACCATATTTGCGAGTATGATCATGTTTAAGGTGATTTTATACACATCTTTCATTCGTCTTTGGAATGCTTTACCTTTCTTCACGTCAGATGAATTCCACCATCCTTACATGCTGTAGAATTATTAGAATGCATTTAATAGTTTTGTGGGTCGTTTTACAGGGAACCCTTAACCTTAAAACATGCCAAAAACTGATGTGGCCAATTTTTGTCATGAATTGGGCTTGGGATTTTATTGAAATAAGAGAGATTCAGTCTGATGTAAAGTTGATGGGGGTCAGAAGTATATAGTATTCAACTGAATTTGTATGCTTTTTACTGCATCATAATCTCTGTTTTTTGTTTTTTTTCTTACAAATGCAGGATTGGGACTCACAAAATGCATCACAGATTGCAACTGAATTGTGTGGCTTTGTCACGATATTATCAGGGACATTTCTCCTTCACAAAACCAAGGATATGGGAAATAGCAAAACTGTGGAATCCCCTGATTTTGTAAGCCAAAGCAACCGCAGTTCAAACTCAAATACTGGATAGAAACATGTAGGAGGCTTAGGATGGTCTTTCAGCTATAACCCCCCAGGTAAAAAGTACTTCTGACATTGAAAGAAGCTTGATGTGATGCACAAATGGGAGAATGAGGGTAGAACATAAATTTGTAAAGCTTGTGGCTTGGCAAAGTTGGTTGTTTTATTTGGGGGGTGGAGGAGGAAGATTTTTGTGAATTTGAAGATTTTGGGATGTGTTCTAAAATTTGTAGGAATTCTGTCATAGGCCGTTTCCTTTTCTTTTTTCCTCTCTTGGACAGAGTTTTAGCATGTGAATATGTTGAGCAAAGATTATGACTATTGTTATTCATTAGAAGACAACAAAAATTGACTGATCTGCTATGACCTTTTAGAAAATTATGTAGACAATGTTAGAATATTAATTAAATGATTAAATCAGTCATTTTTTATAAGCTCAAGCTTTTGAGATAAATAGTATTTTAACATATTATTGAAGTAAATGTCTTAAGTTTGAACCTTGTATGTGTCAATTCCCAACACTTTAGTTAAATATTTCACATGTTCAGTCTCTCTTGTTAAGGAAGAGTTTGACTCCACACATGAAGAAGAGTGTTAGAATATTAATTAAATGATTAAATTAATCATTTCCTATAAACTTAAGCTTTTGGAAAGAGATTTCGTTAGTGTTGCTCACGAACAAGATTTTTCGTCAATTAAAGTCCCATATTTTCACCTTTTAGCAATGCACCTAAAATTCTGCTGCTAAAAGGCAAGTTTAAGCTACAAACCGCAATTCATCTTTAATAAACTCGTGGCAACCAAAATTTAGACTAGGCTTGGCAAAAAGGAAGAGATGTATATGCAAGAGCATTTTTTAAAAGATCAAAGTTCCAGGACAAAGAGATGGAAGGAAGCCTTTGTGGAAGAGAGACAAGAGAGACAAACTTATTGAGGTCTTTGAAGGGAAGAAGGCTGCAATGAAGCCAAATTTTTTAACTATAGTTAGATTAAGATACATGATTTTTGGAGAGGGCTGCCCTTTTTAATTTGAGGTTCATTGGAGGTAGTTCCTTGATGCTTGCCACATGACGAGCTTGAAGCAATACAACTGTTGTCTGTAGGCAGAAAGCTCCTAGGCTTTCTTAGCTCTTTGTGTGAGTGAGGCTTTATGTAAAATGGGCCTCAAGCTTTGGACCCTAAGCTTATTTATTTCCTCACTAGATGCTCTCCAAGCTTTGGCTCATACATTATATATGCCAATTTGAGTTTTTTTTTTTTTTTTTTTTTTTAATTGATGGAAAGGTTTACCACTTTTGGAATGTTGGGATGAAAATGCGGGCGGATAATAACGCTCGCATCCATTATCCGCGCATCCGAATGTGATTAGTAAAAATCATTATCCGCATGTGCGGATGCAGATAGAGGTTTTTAAGTATGATGATGCAGTTAATAACCATATTTGCATACCCGTTATATATATAATATGTTGTATATATTTAACATATATATTTAATTAAATTCACCAAAATGATGTTTTTGTGTTATCTTATATGCGGATAGCAGGTTTTTCTTGTCAATATTTTTTCCTTTTACCCACTATAAATGGATGATGCATGAAGCTAAATAATGTATGAGATGAAAATTTCATGGCAAAATGATTAGCAAGTGTGATTTAAATAATAATGTTCAACTATAAATGCATCTATGTATTTACTAAAAGCAGGAACTACAATTTCAAGGCTCAAGACGCTCAATTACCTCATATGCAGATAGCAGATAATAGCCGCAATAACTACGCGGATGCAAATAATAATCACATAATATGGATATTGCTAATAACTTCAACCGTATTCGCATTTGTATTTTCACCCTAATATTGAAGGATAGAAACCATCTCAAGCTCTGAGCTTAAAGGCTCAAGAATGGTTATAGCAATGACAATAGGAAGATTGGGAATCCTATAACGGATGTTGTTTGTGCAATTTAGCTGGAAGAGCCCTAAATTTCGCAAAATGTTAAATTGGGTGAAATGTTGATTTTGCTTTGTTGTTCCACAAATAAAGCTAAATAGGAAAAACCGTGAGCAGCAGGATTCGAACCTGCGCGGGCAAAGCCCACATGATTTCTAGTCATGCCCGATAACCACTCCGGCATGCTCACCAGATGGTCAATACTTTTCTAAATACTTTATATTACTCATGAAAACTCACATACCACCTTTTGTTTTGTAATTTGTAATTTGTAATTTGTGCCCTCCTATATTTCCTCCGGAGGATCCCACAAAAATTCCCAACAGTTTTAGAAGACTTGGAAAGCATTGCATTTGTAGTTTGTACTTGCTGGTTTACTGCCCACTAAGCCTAACCCATTAACCAAAAACAAAGAAAAAAGCCCAACTGTTCCAACTCCTAACTACTAGTACGAACAATTTACTCAGATATTTTTTTTTTGGTTTCTTTTGCTGTAGCAAACCCAGTTTTCCTCTTTCTTCCACTTTCTCTCCCAATTTTCCCGAGAAAACCCCCCCCCCCCCTCCGGAGCTTCCACCAGTCCCAATCCATCCTACCCCTCACCTCAAGGTAAGCCCTTTTCTTCATTTTGCTACTCAATTCTCTTTATTTTCTTTCTTCATCTGGGTGCTCTTCTTAAATGCCACACAATTCCCTATGCTGTGATAATAGTACTAGGAGTAGGAATCTAATTTTGGGAAAATTTACTAGCACTCAACTATTGGTACCCAAATGATGACTCCTCCGAGAAGAAAGAAATGGACTGAGGCAGAAGAGAAAACCCTAATCCTAAAGTATGGCGAGATGGTCTCCGAGGGGACCCTCTCCAAGATGAAAACCCGTGAGAAGAAGTTCAAACCCATTGCTTGTTATGTCAATTCGGTGCACCATGCTCGCGATCCAATCACCTTCCCTTGGCAATGGACTTGGAAGGACGTGTCCACCAAGGTCCAGAACATGAGGCACCAGTACTTGCTTGTCAAGCAAAAGATCAAGAAGCCCGACTTGGAGAATTCGGGCGGCGAGGAGTGTAATAATAGGGAGGAGTTTGACTGGGTAGAGGGGCTTACGCATTGGTCAAATTTTTTGAGGTATAAAGAGGTTTTTGGGGATGTGGCGGTTGCGAATGGCAATAATAATGATTTGGTGGCGGTTATGAGTGGTGAGAATGGTGGAGGGTTCGTGGGGAGGGGGATGGATATGAGGTTTGGGGAAATGGGTCATGATGGGAATGGGGATTTTGCGGTGGCGGGGATTAATGGGGTTGAGGATGGGGTTATGGCTTTGGGGTTTGAGTATGATGGGGAGGAAGTCGAGGAGAATTTTTATGGGAATGATCGCATGAGGGAGGGGAGGGATGCTGGTTTTTCTTATGGAGTGGAAATGAATGGGTCTAATTCGAAGAAGAAGAGGAAGGTGTTGAAGGGGTTGGAGAAGAAGGCATGGGGGTTTCTTGCAAACCAGTTGGGGCAGTTGAGGGAATTTGAGGCTCGGTTCGAGCAGCACGAGGTGGAGAGAGAGCAGGAGAGGCAGAGGAGAGAGGACGTTCGGGTGGAGATTGAGAAAGAATGGGAATGGAAATGGGAAGAGAGGGAAAAGGAGAGGGAGGAGCAGGAGAAGGCTAGGGAGAATTTGAGGAAGCAGAGGATTCAAGAATGGGAAGCTATGGAGAGGGAGAGCGAGGAGAGGGAGAGAAGAAGAAGAGAGGAAGAGTTGATTCATGAGAGAGAGTGGCATGATAGGATGAATAGGAGAAGGTCCGAATGGAAGAAGAGGATTGATGAGGTGCTGAGTCAGCACCGGGCAGAAATGGGCCAGATTCAGACCCAAATTCTTCATGAGCAACAGAACCTTACTAGCCAGTTGCTTGGGATTGTCTCTCAATGGACTGCTCACCCAGCTGGGCTTTCTGATCATAATAGTGCTAGCAACCATTATCTTTCACAAATGATGCAGAATTTGCACCATGTGAATGGTATGGTTCATGGAGATACTAAGGTTGATGGAGATAATCAAGATGACCAATTCATTGTTGATGCTTAAGGTGGTGTTCCAAAAAATATTTTCTGCTTGCTAGGCTGAAGTTATGAGAGGTTTTGCCAGAGTGATTATGGTGATGGAAAGCAGTGTAAAGGTCAGAGAATTGTTGAATTATAATGTGTACTTTCTTCAATTAGTTACTGTTGTACACTGATCTATGTACTTTGGATTCTAGTCAATAAGGACAAAAATTTATCTATTTATATTTTTTATGTAACTATATTTTGTAAAAGTTTTTTTTTTTTAAAAAAAAAAAAAAAAAAAAAAAATCTTTTTGATATAATCCGGTGGCAAAATGGGTACAAGTTCAGATGATTGTTGAATGCATTCTAAGGTTACTAGGTTAGTGTATTTTGACTGTTATATATATTTTTATTAATTTCTAAATTACACACATATGAGTGGAACTCCAACTCGCCGTTTACCTCCTTATGGGGAAGTGTCATTTGAGTCAGAACTCATTGGCTTGAATGTTACTTTATAGTCAAAGTTATAACTCTGAACCTCAACTCAAGTAAACTTTAATCCTAATTAAATTAGAGTCAGTTATAGTCGAATGAGGCTCATATTTGATATAATGATCTATCTATTATTTTTCACTTTTTGCTGGGTGTGTTTGTCCTATTCAGCTGTGTGGACAGGCTATCATCACTAGGCTTTCAATATGTAAGTTTACCTGCTAGTGTATATATATATATATATATACTTCAACAGAGAACACAGCCAATTTAACATGTAAGTGCATTGTGGGAATGAATTGATTGGAAAAAGAAATCATGGCATTCAACCTGCATTGTGAGTGTCTGCTTGTGTGAGCAAAGGGACCAGTTAGCGTTATTACTGTTTGTATCACTGAGCTGGGTAGCAATAGTCTCTATATCTCTTCCCTACCAGGCCAGGCTGAACCAGGCACCACTTGGAATGGACGGCACAGCCCACCTGCATCATTTGATGAAAGTGACTCAATTGAACTGGTGAGGTGAAATCTCTAACTTATATGATGAGGTGAAAGCTACGGACTTACCTAATCAAGTTTCAAATACAGTTTATTTCCGTTTTCTCTTTTGTGATAAGGCCTCATGCTTTTGTACATCAGTAAGCATCACTTTTTTTTTTTCCTTTTCTGGGGGATGGGGTGGAGTGGGGGTGGGGGTGGGTTTGAGAATAATTTGTTGGACTCACTTGCACATGTAAATTTTTATGTTAAAATTCATTGCAGTGTGAAACTTTTTATCTGATTTGAATTTAGCCCTTAGGTTTTTATCTGATTTGAATTTGGTCATTGGGTTTCTAATTCCAAGAATATGGTCCTTAGGTTTTGTTCAAAATCCGTCAAAATGAATGGTTTGTCATATGTCACGTGCGTCTCAATTGACACATTAACGTTCATATCAACACCTAATATCAATGTCATATCATTAAGCGCTAAACTATCCATATGAAAACAAAAAACAAGAAAAACAGAAAACAAAAGATAAACAAAACAAAAAAAAAAGGCGCCAACTCCAAAAACAAAAATCATCTTCTTTGTCATCTTAATCTTCTAGGTTTATAGCGTTAGAGGAAAAACCATTAACTTTGACGCTGAGATAGACCTTAGCATGTCAAAAAACAAGAAAAACAGAAAACAAAAGATAAACAAAACAAAAAAAAAAGGCGCCAACTCCAAAAACAAAAATCATCTTCTTTGTCATCTTAATCTTCTAGGTTTATAGCGTTAGAGGAAAAACCATTAACTTTGACGCTGAGATAGACCTTAGCATGTCAAATGAGACACACGTGACAAATAGAAAATCGTTAACTTCGACGGTAAAGTGATAGAGGAACCTATTTAAAATCTGGGCAAAAGCTAAAGACTGTATTCTTAAAATTGAAAACTCAAGGACTAAATTCAAATCAGATTTAAACTTAGGAGTCAAATATGATTTTGTCCTCTCTCTTTTTTTCTTTTTTTTTTTAAGTAATTAGACTCGAATATGAATTATGGTGTCTGCTTCATGACGTGGCAAATTGCTATCTCTAGAAAAATTTCATCTTGCAATTTAAACAAGAAAAACCTGGATTGAACAGTGCGAACAGTCACTTGTGTGCACATAGAAGAGTGCTTCAACACATAAAGCTCTTAAAGAAGATATTACTTTGTACCTAGATAAAATTCCAACCTTAGAATTAAATCTACTGCAATATGTAATGCTCTGTTCAAATGTATAGTTATTTCATTGAAATAGGTCTATGCAGTAATTTTTGTGTGCGCAGGCGTGTGCGTGCAGGCGGATCCTTAGTACTCTATTAACACCCGACTCTATAAGGTACTTCAATCACCTGGGCAAATTTGAACTATTTTATTTTATTTTTCATTCTCTCATTTTTGTTTAGGGAGGGGGTGATACTCTGCTGGAAACAGTTGATTTTGACTCATTATGGTGTGCAGTTGTGTGTTGTAGCAGCTCTAGAAGAATTTTTTTTTTTTATGCTACATATTTATGAAGACAGAAGTCTGCTGGACACAGTTCCAAATATGATGTTGAACTCATTATGATGTGGAGTTGGGAATGTAGCAGTGGCTGCCGAAGAATTTTCATATTCAGCAAAGACTGATCAAAAGATTTATGCTGGATACACTTTCAAAAAAAGAGCACTTTCTACAGGAGAATAATTTGATTAAATCCCTGTGCCATCTACTCTTTCCGACCCCCGGTTTGTCAATCAGAGGGCATTTGGATCTATTGGGTTACAGTACATCCCTGGGAAGGCAGGAGGTGGTGTCTTCACTATGTACTTTCTCATCCACTCTCTTCAATATTACCTTTCAATTGATTTGAACTTTTTACATCACCAGCATTTCTGGGTCATCAATAATTCCATTACATGGTGACATAAATTGTTTAGGGAAAGCTCATTTCATCTTGGTCTGCCTTTTGCATGAAAATCTTGAGGACATTTTGTAGTTTTGATGGGTAGCTCAATCAATTGGGAACCACGCCTCATCGAACAAAGATTTCTTATACATTTTCTAGTTTCATGGTGTCAAAAATGACATTGGCTACATTATGTCATGCACCAAAAAGCAAACTTCTGAGTTTACTGCTTTAGTCACTCACAACGTTTGCATTTTGACTTGGAAAATTATTTGCTGTTTAGGATGTGAACAGGCGAACTTTGATCCTTTTTGCACGGTGGCAGACTTATGAACTGAATTGGCAAATATGCTGCGCATTGAGTTTTCAGAGAAAAGTCATAAATTTGTTCAAGATTTTGGTAGCTATGTCTCATACCACCTAGTGTTCCAGTGATGTCTCGATTTTGCTTTTTTTTTTTTCTTCCCTGAGTTTAATGTATTAGTGATGTCACTCCGGTTATTAGTCTCCTCAAGTCCTTTTAGTGTAAAATAGGAAGAAGAAAAAAACACTCGGATTCTATCTGATTGAATTGTGTTAACCATCTGGCTTTGCCTTCGAACTCTGTTGTTACCGATTCAATCACTTGATCATCTCCTACACTAAATTTGTTTGAGAATCTGTACCCATTTGATTAATCAAGATTAAGCTCCTAAAATTTGATTTGATGAAGCGGAGAGCCCAAATGTTATTGGAAACTACTCCCTCGTCTCTTGTACTGTCCTTTTGAGCTAACAAGTTCTTCGTTTTATATTGTTGTGCTACTTCCCAATGGGAATAGCAGTGACAAAAACCAAGAGGTTTTTGCCCTCCAATGAAAAGATTGACACCTTAACATTAAATAAGAAAAGTAAATATTAACAAAACTTAACAAAACACTGGATCTAAACCCTCTTATTCACTCTTTTAAAAAAAAAACCAAAACAAAAAATCATCCCATCCCAAATGCCGCTGCCACTGCCCCACGTCAGAATTGGAGGTGGTTGCCACTAGGCCGCGCGGCCACCTTCGGGGTCTGGGGGTGGATATCGGGCCACCCTATACCCTGGGGGTGACCACCCGGCTACCCCAGTCCATGGGGCGGCCCCGCAACCACCCTCGAGCTC
The DNA here is from genome assembly GCF_958979055.1 of Alnus glutinosa. NCBI lineage: Eukaryota > Viridiplantae > Streptophyta > Magnoliopsida > Fagales > Betulaceae > Alnus > Alnus glutinosa. Next base: position 10,497,828 of record NC_084886.1, read on the forward strand.
TGGGGGTGGCCTTCAGGCCAATCCTAGATCAATCTAGGGCTAGCATGATGGCCACCCCAAGCCTTGGGGGTGGTCGTGCGGCCTTTTGTGGTGATTCCGACGACTTCTACATGTATCCAATGAAATCTAGAAATTTCCAACAAAGGCATCCAGCGTGGAGCAGTGATAGCGGCATCTAGGGTGGGCGGTGTCTGGGAGTTTTTTTTTTTTTTTTTTAAGACTAAAAAAGTAAAAAAAAAAAAAAGAAAGAAGAATTTGGTTCAGTGTTTTGCAAACAATTGTTTTTCTTGTTATAGACCGATGTGTCAATCTCTTATTGGTGAACATAAAACCATAATTTTCTGCCCTGACCAGACAGAAGGGGCTCTCCTTGCCCATTGGAACATTTTTATTTAAACAGAGAAAATCAGGATTCCTTAAGCCTTACGAGGAATTGAGCTACTTCAATTCAAGTTTGACCCCCTGTCCATAAGTACAGCTTTCAATCATCTTCCCAAGCAATATGCTACTCTCATTCAGTGCACAATTAAACATCTAAAACTGCATGAAGCATTTCAGCAAATTCTCTTTTGCTGTGCGAATCGGGTTGAACTCCAGGTTCCTGCATTCAACGCCATGGTCACAATTCTGATTTTTGACCCTTCCGAATGATATGCAAGAATCATAGCAGTCGTTTTTCTGAACCATCAGAATGGAGTTCTAAGCGCATTTGTTCTACAAGTATCCTTTCAACAGCGTCGACAAAGGTTGACACATTCTGCCGTATTTGTATAGTTAAGGAGTTCGCCAATTCCTAATGGATCAAAATTAAGAAACCAGAAAGGGGTAAAAATCAGTTAGAAAACTAAACAAACACATGTGGAATCAATGAGATGCATAGGTCCAAACAAAAAAGAAAATTTTTATCATCTTCAGAAGGTTTCTTTCACCATTTACAAATGTATCATCTCCACCATTCATGTCACATCACAGTTGTCAAACTTGCTCTTAATTTTCAAATAAAGGGTTCAGATGAGACAATATGAACGGATTTGAAAGAAACACACCTTATTGAACATAAATATTAGACAGAGCCCAATTCACTTCCAGGTCAGTATAAGAATAGCCTCACAAATCCCTTCAAAATCACATTTCGCAAAAATCGGAAGGTAAAAAATTTATAGAAAAAAAAAAAAAAAAGGTTATCTGATAGAAGTTCCCCCTCATTAGTACGTGTCAACTAAAGCCCTTTTTTTTTGTTCTCGTTTATTTTGAAGAGATTGAATAACGCACTCGACACATACACTACTATATACATACAAAACATCGATATATACATATAGTGAAAAATATAAACACAAAGATATATCTATGTAAAAACAGATTGTCTTGCGTTTCTTTTTCATCTTCACTTTCTTCTCTCTTCTCTGCAAGTTGGCACTAACAAAAAGACTATTTAATCATCTATCTTACAGCCAAGACACCATCTAGCATTTTGCTTTTGCCACTGCTCCCATAGATATGGTCTTATAAAAAAAAAAAAAATGTGAAAGAGGCATGAGTTAATTATACAAAGCCGGCCTCCAGGAATGTCTATGCTTGTTTAGAAGCCTAAACGACAGTAATTGCTCTTTCCAGAAACCATGGGCAGGTTTCTGTCTTCCAAAATGCGCCTACTTTACATTGATGGAGTCATTTTCCTATTGTAGGAATAAATCGTCCAAGAAAGTCACAAATCTAGATATACACACACAAATGCATGTTCATGCTTACAGCATCATAGCTAATTGAAGGTTTCTTTTAAGAGCTCCAAATTTTGAAACTACAGGAACTTTCTTTCATCCGAAAGTTTTTTTTTAAATGTATATTCATTTAATGCGCATTACTTTTTTAAAAAAATAAAAGAAAGAAAGAAAAAAAGAAGCAATGTGGAAAGAAAAGAAACAAAAATAAAGAAAAAATAACACTTACCTCGACTTTGCAAAGAAAAGTTAAAGAAATCTCCTTTGAATGATCTGAGCTCTTGAGAGATATCAGCTTCAACGGAGAACTTAATACTGGCCAACCTTGAGGGAACTTTATAAATGCATCAACTCCGCCAACCATATGAGCTACTATAGTCTCAACTCTATCCAAGTACTCAAATGAGTGTCTGCAACGGGAACTACATCGGTTTAAAAACTCCATATGACAAAGATAGTATAGTATAATCTACTGAAAACTGATCAAATAATTTAACCTATTCTACAAATGATAAAATGTCAGAACATCAGAACTACACAGACTTGTGATAGGTAACAGTCTCACCTTGATTTATTTGCATTGTTTACTACAAGTCGCCTTAGAGTGCAGAGAGTAATCCTATCTTGTGTTTTTGTTACAAACCACCGCAATGAAGACTTACTGCAGAGTAGATTCCATGAATCAAATCAGAAAAAATGCTGTTTGGTTTTGTTTCACCTAGTAACATCTCATGTTTATGAAAAGTAATGTAGTTTGTGGGACAGCGAACCATTCAGAAAGCCTTTGCAGAAAGAGATCTTGCTAATAATAAACAATGGATTAAAGAAACAGAGCATCATCTGTAAAATTGATATTATCAAGTAATGTCAAACTTATGACATTTTGTGGTTACAGGAGATGAACTTGAAGTGAGTAAAAGTTTTTGAGATATCCGAAGCTTTTAATTGCTAGGAGGACAGTAGTCTCCAAAGTATGGCTTCTGAAGATTCAAGCACTAGCTGACACCAGTTAAGCAAAATCATTATAATCATAAACATTACCATGCTTAACAGCCTCTTGTAACTAGTAATTTAGTTACACAGAAACTAGATAGGAGCTGATTGTTGCAAGGCACAAGGCAGAACATAGTTACCGTAATTCACCACTGTCCTACAAATCATAATTTGAGATTGCTGGATCCAAAATGTGGTAAACTTAAGTCTCAATAAGCTCATTGGAAAAATTAGCTTCTTTTTCTTCCTTGTTTAGCCCTTTTTGAAAGGTGTAGAGAATATTACTTATCTTAGGTAGATAATAAAATTTTGGCCAAAACTAGGCAAAAAAATTAAGACTACTTTATCATATTCTGACTTCTTTTTTTGATAGGTAACAAATCGTTTTAATTAATAAGAGGAGAATGTTCAAGTACACAAGAATAACCCAAAGAATTTGAAGGAAACCGCATACACAGCTAAAATTAGAAGGAAACTTCACAAAATTGTCATTGACTAGAAAGAAGCATATGAATTGTGAAAGATGCCTGAAGAGGTAATCTGACATGAATTCAGAAATTAATGACTTCAGCTGACATGAGACATGATCAAAAAAGCAAGCAATAGAAGACTTCAGAGAACAAAAATAGGTTTCCAGTTCCAGTTGATCTTTGTCAGACTGGGAGTTTAGTTTAACCCACAATTATCTTCGAGCAGAAAATTGATTGCTCATTCACAGAATGAGGTTTTCCAGTGTATGCACTCCAAATTTTGTTTATATCAATCAGACTAAGGAAAGAGAGACATTGTGGCATGATTTAGAATCCAAACAGCTAGAAAAGGTTAAGACAGTTAACAAGAGTGCAGTTTACAATAACGGTTAAGAGATGTGGTACAAGTTGAAAGACACCCAAGATAACCCATAGTAACCAAAATTGTTAATTTAACTAAGGGAGAGACTGAAAATGCATTGCCATTACAAGAATACCACAACGTCTAATCTATATGGCTTGAAGTGTTCTAATTGACATCTCTACAGAAAGTAAGAGATAATTAGTATACTTTCATACTCTTGGAAGGAGGTTTTCATCCCAAAAACAATCATTCTCTATAAAATAATCGGTCCCCTGACCCCGAAAAACTGATATTTAGCTAGTTTTGGATTTGTGAATCTAGAAAAGATGAAGCAGAAGGCTGTGTACTGAGTCAAGATTCCCAGAAACATAAGACCATTGATTAATATAGGTTTTGTTATAAGAAGGTATAAGAAACATCTCTTCAAAACTCTACTCTAGTGAACCAAACTCTTCTATATATTTTACATATACCACAATATACATTTCTTTAAGGTAACTTTAGTGACATACTTTGTCATGAATGATGAAAGCTCCAATGCGGACTTTCTAAAATGTTCAATAGGGTGTGACCTTATCAGCTTTATAGAGGTTGCCAATGATGCATTACATTTAAGTTTGACTCACATCTAGCTACTTCAACATAATGTCCTCCACATTCATTGTAAGATTTACATTCAGCCTAATAAGGATTATAATTTGATATTCTACATAAATTTCAAAAGAGGTGAATAATACACATTTATTTCACCCCATGACAGACGTATTTGATATTACTAATAATCATGTTTTTCCTTCTTATCAAATTAGGAACATACAGGTCCTTGCACTACAGTTCAGAAACAGAATTCAGCCAAAAAAAATAAAAAAGTCTCCATGAGACAATAGAAATTTAAAAACTTTAAAGAGAAATGCCAAAGACAAACCTGCGAGATTTTGCAGCATCAAGAATGTCAGTTATGTATACATCATTCGGAAATATCTGGACAAAAATACTAAGAGCATTAATTAACCATCATAAAAACAATGGAGTTTGTAACTGGTACTAAATTGATTAAAAAAAAAAAAAAAACTACTTATTACCTATAGGAAGTGCTGACTAAGAAACAAATCATGGATAATGCGTTATAGAAACAAATTGTGAGAACCTACACTCGAAATCAAGGGCCACTGAGGGCAACTCTTATAACTAAGAAAATCAAGTTACAATGTGCTGCGAAAGTTAAGAGAGCACAATATTTAAAGGATAATAAAACTGCTTTAATTCCTACACCCAATGGCTCATTAGCCGTGAAGCACAATAAGCTTGATAATCTACTCCCCAATTTGATACACATGTGAAAGTTAGGTAGCAATTTAAGAATGGCTCATTAGCCTTGAAGCACAATAACTTGATAATCTACTCCCCAATTTGATACACATGTGAAAGTTAGGTAGCAATTTAAGAATTAAGAGACTTTAAAGATAGACACAAAAAATTGATCCGCGTAAAACAAATAATATCATTTTAACTTGTGCAACCCAAGAGAGTATAGTTTGCCCAGGAGGCAGCCCTAGGGCAAGAAGTTTAGAGGTCACTCAGACTTTAGTCAAACCCAGGCATTCCTATATTTTATATTAATATTACAATTAGACAAGCACCAAAGCATAAAACACCATCCGCACAAGCAACCAGCAAGTGAGGAATTTAAAACCACGCTCGAGTAACAAGTAACCATGTAAATACAACATTACTTGTCGTTGGAATACCATAGAAAACTCAAAGTATCTGTTAACTCAACAAAAATTTTACGTCTTGGATTACAAGAGCTTTACGTAGGGAAAAATTTCAAAATACATTTTTATAAGTAAATAATCATTTAATTAAGAAGGAGAATGCTCCAGCTCACAGGAAGTATACTCAAGTTAACTCCTAACTTCTACCCAAAAAAAAAAGTGGAACGTGCATTGCCTAACATAGACATCCAATCATAGAAAGTTTTCAGAAATAGAGAAGCAAAATCAACATTTGTAAACCCTTCAAAACTCTGACTATTCTTTTCACTCTAAGTAATCCACATAAGGCACAGTGGAATAGACTTCCATATTTTACCACTCAAGAGAATGACCATATTTTCCTTGCCAACAAGAATATATCAACAATCATACTTGGCATTGTCCATCTAACCCCAAAAGGAGTAAAGGCTAGTGATCAAAGCTCTGTTGCCACTAAACAGTAAAGCAGAAGGTGATCATTGTTTCTCCACCTCACACATACAAAACCAATCCACTATAATTGCCCCTTTTTGAAGATTATCGACTATCAAGATGTGATCATTGTTTCTCCACCTCACACGTACAAAACCAATCCACTATAATTGCCCCTTCTTGAAGATTATCGACTATCAAGATCTTCCCCCAATGCAACTGTCCAATCAAAGAATTAAACCTTTCACAGAACCTTTGCCTTCCATATATTCTTCCAAAAGACTCCAACATCCCCTTTTCCTCTAAATGCTTCATAGTAAGATCAAACATCAAATTTATCTGATCGTGAAAACCTCCAATACAACCTATCCTCACCTAACCATACAGGACATTAAAGTACAATTTTTATTTTTTTTTTATAAGTAAGAAACCAATCTCATTAAAAAAGCGTAAGGCTTCCCTTAGTAAACTGGGAGTATACAAGGAAATACCTAATTAGAAAGAGAAAAGCGAGCAAAAAAGTCGGCAAAAGTAAAATACAAAGGGTGGACATAAGCCGTAGTCCAAAAGTACAAAATAAGGTAGAACGATGATAGAATCTCTTCCAAGGTACTTCCCAAATCCTTAAAGTTCCTATTGTTTCTTTCCTTCAATAGATCCAACTCTAAGTTCTGAAAAGCTAGTAAAAGAATGACTTTTCAGTATTTCATTCCCAACTCCTCCAACCTACACAAATACGAACAAGTACAAAGGCCTTAGTATCTATAGCTAATGCAAACAAATTGGAAAATTGGTCTCGAAAAGGAGAATCTCCAACCAGAAATCGTGCCAATTTGAACATGAGAACCATTTTCCTACCACAAATTTGATAAAACTTGAAAATAGATTTGAACTTCATCTAATGCCTTTCCACAAACTCGACCCATGTGACCCCCTTCAAACAGCCAAAGTCCAATAACTCCAATCCTCTACACATTTCACCCTAATAACACGTCTCCACAATAGGTCATGTTCTATCCCAAATCTCCAAAGCCACTTCCCTAATAAGGCTTAGTCAAAAGTACCCAATTTCCTTACCCCAAACCACTGACCTTAATAGAAGAACAAACCCTATCCCAATCCACTAGATGAAATTTAAATTACTCCCCCATATCTCCAAAAGAAAATTTGTCTGCAACTTTTCTAGCATATTAACTACATAAATAGGCATAGTGAACAGAGAAAGAAAATAGGTTAATAAGTTGGATAATGTGCTTTTGATAAGAGTAAGTCTATTGGATTAGACTTATTATCCGTTAGTGATAAATGCAAAGTGTTAGAGTTAGATCAAGATTCTTCCTCTATAGATAAGCTTTAGACTAGTTGTATTGTATTAGTCTAGGTGTCACAGGCCGAATTTTTCGCTTGACAGCAGGTCCAGTTTCAGCCCCGTGATGGCCTTAGGCACAGCACCAAGCAGTCCTAAGCAGCCCCAACATCTTCCCAAGCCACTGTACAGCAAGCTTTAGGAAGCTCTTTTTGCACCAACCCGAGGTTAGGGAAATCACCAAGCACCGCACAACACAACACGCAGCGTTTCCTTTTACGAGAGCAACACCTCCTAACCTTTACAATTCACTCAACGAATATACAAAGGAATGACTAGGGTCCTTACACACAATGGAGCCTGTAATCCAATACAACTCAGCCACCAAGGCTTTACAAGGAAACCCTTCCCCGAACAGTCACTCACCTAGCTCTCAACGTGGCTGGCCCTCTTCCAGCACACAATCGTTTCCAGCAGCACCGCAGCCCTCTAAGCTTGTTTACAGCCACCTTCAACTCTCTGGTTTCCAGCACCCTTTGGCCTCCTGCACTTTGGAATGCTAGTCCCCTCTGCAGCACACTTTCTGTTTCCAGCAACCTTGAAGTCCTCTTGACTTGCTCTCAGCTACTCGTAACTCTCCAGCATACATGCAGCACTCAACTAATTCTCCCAGCATGAAGCACACTTAGCAAAGTCTGTCTAGAGTAAAAGTCTTCTAGCAATGAAGCCCCAAGCTTCTATTTATAAGCTCCAGCAGTTCTTCATGCTCCTGGCAATGGGCTGCCACCTGGCCCACGCCCACTGCCCTCAATCAAGGCAGCATGGCATGCTGTCACCACTCAGCATGCCCAGCAACCAACCAGCCATGTGTCACAGGCTAACCAGCCCAATTTGAACTCGCCCATCCATGCCTCTCTGCTGCACAGCAGCATTTCAGCACCCCATAATACTCAGGCCACGTGTAGCAAGCATCTTGGTCCATTTGAATTTAAGCAACAGCATGTCTAGTGCACTGCCCCCAAGGCAGCACACATGCAGGTCCTCCTGCAATCGCACAGCAACCCACACAAGGTAGCAGCAGCTCATCCAATGCACTGCCAGCCCTCTCATTATCAGAGACAAGCCCCCAGCACATTTCAAATTCGCCCACCAGCAACTGAGCTACTGTCAGAGCCTGTCTGAACTCGCCCAGCAGCATGTCTTCCCAGTAGACAGCTTGGACAGCGCCCCTGACAGCATCACTGGCACACAGCAGCTACTCATCCTCATGAAGATCACTTGGGCAACGCCCATGGCAGGGCCACTACCACTTTCAAATCCTTTTGCACACCCAGCACGTGCAGAAGCCTTCTGGTGCACTCATTGCACACGTGCACAGCACCATCACTTGGGCAGGACAGTGCCACCACATGGCCACTTCCAGAAGGCATTTCACAGCATTCTCAGGGACATTCTAGGCGCCATTTGGCCCCTCTCAACAGCATCTAGCAACAGCATCAAGTCAGCAAGCAACTAAGGGTCTGGGCCACGCCCAGCCCACTCACAAGCCCCCACCAACATGTCCTGCGCCCCACAGCAGCTCTTGGGCCTCATCAGCATTAGCCATGCTCCAGCATGGGCCAAACCAACGAACTCCTTGCAGCATCCTGAGCCTTTTCCAAGCAACAACACTGAGCCATCTTCCTTGCATCCATGGCATGCCTCCCTCATGTCATGGCTCGGCGGACAGCAAGGGTGCAAGGCACACGCCCCTGCTGCCGCGCCACAGCCATTGTTAAGGCCGTGACACTAGGTCTCTATAGTCTTAAGATAAGCTAGATAGTTGCTGTTACAGTTTATCTTCATGTAAATCACGTCTAGTGTTTATCTAGATGTTTCTATTCTCTATAAAGGTAATGCACTGCCATACGGTTTAGTATGCAGTTTTCCTAAATATTCTATAATTCTATAAAGTCTTCCTCTCTTTGACAAATACAATTTTTTCCAACCTACCAAACTCCTCTCCATCTTTTCAATAATAGAACTCCAAACCACACAAACCTTAAAAGATGACCCAAAAGGTAATCCTCGATAAGTCATTGGACCTTACAACCCAACACTGCAGCCAAGTCAAATGCCCCTAATACATTGCCAAAAAGTACTAACTTACTCTTACGCAAGTTCACTTCTTCCAAAAACAGCTTTAAAACAAAGTAGTAAAGCACACCTAGTAACTCTAAGGTGTTTAGAACCGCATCACAAAAGGACGGTATCATCAGCAAATAATAATTGAGAAATCTCCATATTCCACCATGATCTCCCCTACATGGAACCCTACCAAAATCCCACCTTGAACTACTATGGATAACATTTTTCTACTTCAAGCTATATAACTGACCATGACAAGACTAAACATAATATAATTACAAGGCAGAGTGCATACTAAATTCTTTTAGTATAAATGGGCAAGCAGTCACCTAGTTCCCCAAGCAAGCACTATAAGAACCAATATTTTTTTTTTACTTAATAAAAAAGGGGAGATTAATTATACTTTATGCATCCATGGTTCGAGTCGAGTTTAATTTGCCAATCTGTGGTTTAAATGGTTGTATTTTATTCACCTAAAGTCTAATTGTATTTGCTTTGCTTCATGAGTTTAATGTATTCAAATTATGATGAAGTTGTTCTTATGTTTTATAGGCTTTCTTGTCGAGACATGTAATTTAAAGATATATTTGGGACTGAAAAGATCTCAAAAGAAGTGTAACTTTTTAAACCACACATTGACAAATCAAACTCGACCCAAAACACAATGAGTAAAGGACAATTACCAAAGAAAGAAAGAAAGAAAGAACCAGCAACCTCTTTTGACTACATATCTACAAGTTGTCACCTGAATATTCTAATTCCTAGAGCACATAAAAAACTAAGTGACCACTTAGGTTCTCGAGCTACTCAATCTATTAATGGTAACACCACATATTTCTAAATTTTTATTTTAACAAATTCAGAACTCCTTATGATGTCCTTTCAAGCTAAGCTGACTTCTCTTTTTTTTAAAAAAAAAAATAAAAATAAAATCATGCTTGGGGTACAGGAATGATGGTTGGTTCACCTAAATCTTGGTAACAAATTTCTTGTCTCATGACACATCACTTGCTTCAGCTTTGTAACTACTGCAAAGTCTTTAATTTTAAAGTACATTATCTAACTCGTATTGTTAATGAGGAAGAAATTCATGAAGAAATCATGAAATAATTTCATATTCTGATACCTCCACACTCTTTAGCTCCATAGTCCCCTCCCGAACTTCTATTAGTAACTCATGATTTATTTCAGATGGTTCAATGATGTCTTCAATCGTATGTTGATACAAAAGGCCTTCTAACTTTGGGATGTATGTCCGCAATGACAACCTAATGCAGTTTTCTGTGAATGCAATGACCTTTAGACCTGTCAACGCATCCTCAATCTGTTCTATGGCATCAAACCTAAAACAATTGGCAGAACAAGCATATATAAGGCATGGGAATAAGATAAAATTCAAGCAAAAAAAAATAATGTAAGCCCACAGTGGCTGAATTACCATCTGTACATATAATCAAGATCCTGCAAAGACTTTAAATTATTTTTCTTCGTCTCAATCTGATCTTCAAGTTCCAATAGCTGCAAGGTAAAACCAAATCTCTTTATATGGTATAAATGGCCACAAGGTCAACAGATTGAATTAAAAATAAAAATTATCAGATGATTAGTGAAGTACAGCATATATGAAAAATATAATGCTCTATTTTTGGTGTATTAGCACAAACACTTTGGCTCCATTGCATGCAAAAACTAATAAGAGATGTTAAAGCAAAATACGACTACAGATCATACAAAAACCATTAAGTTTGAAAATTATATGAATAGGATTGTGAACTCTCAACTAAAAGATACAAATCTAAATTAACATAACTTCCAGAAACTAAACACTATCAAATAAAATGATTTAGTGAATGAAACCTCCAACTTGTGATCCGCACAATCATTCCTCAAATTTAACTGATCCTCTGTACTTGAAGGGCAAATAACATGTGCACCTGCTTTTGTTTTCTTCAGACCCTATAAAATGGCATAGAAAATAAGATGTTAAGGGTTCACATAGCTTATAGAGCTTAACACAAAAATACAATGAGATGGCTAGAATTAAAATTTTGAGACACCCATTTAAATGTTTCATTCACATTGTTGACGTTATAATGAAAAATTATGTCTATTCTCTCTTAGTGAGCTTGCACTTTTCTCCCCTTTTCAATTTGAAGGACGAAAAAAATTTATTACTCACTCCAAAAACTATGATATCCTGAATTGTGAAGGCGTTCTATTAAGTCTCATATTAGATAGGTGGATCGTCAATGCATAACATGGGCATGCACTAAATCTCATATTGGTTGTGTAGGACAGTAGGTAGAACTGGGATATATAAGTTATTCCATGTAGCTCCAATAATGACTAGTACTTCTTAGGTATCACGCAGGTATAGCTAGCACTTTCCTGAGTCGTGACAAAACCTAATGACATTGCTTCAGAAAATATGCCCATCAATAAAGAGCAATTTACACATTAACCACATTAAATCTATTTTTTAAACATGGCATACTATTTTATAAGAAATTTATGATAATAAGCATATGTAATGATTATTGTTGGCGAGAGTTTTAGTTGATGAAATCTAGCATAACGTTTAAAATCAATCAGTGAGAACTTTTTTTGATAAGTAACATCAGTGAGCACTATCTTAACAAGATAGAATCCAGATTATACTAAGAACAGAAACTGTCTGTCTCTGTTGATATGCAATGTCAGGGAATTCCAACAAACTCAACTCAAATCAGCTTAACAAAGCGTTGCCCCCAACTCTTTGTTACCCCCAACAATATGGTCAGGTCGTATTCAAAAGCTACTCCATCTAGGACCATACTTTCAGTTAAATCATGGGTCAGCATGACTTCTTCTTACCACCAAAGAAGTCCAAATTAAAAGTTCTAAAAATTTATTGATTTTGGAGAACTGACCTGTGATGCAATAAAATCTAAAACACATTCCAACCTTTCAAGATCTGCCTCCAATCTATTAGAATCTGCAAACAGAACAAAACAAATTTAATCAGCAAAAAAGGGAGTGTATGCACATGTTTGTGTAAAATGTCAGTGCTACTCTTACCTTCCACATTGGTTCTAGTAAGAACCTCAATTTCATTGGAGAACTCGGTACTTTCTGCCTCCACCATGTTAAGCTCCTCTTTTAGACGTTCCAAGTATGCATCTAGATTAAAATCGATCCAATTCAGAACCAGGATAAAGTAAGAGAAATAGACAACAGGCAAAATGAATATGAACCCAAAGAACTTATCCTACATTTAGTTGCTCACGAAAATAAAATCCATCTATCAAAATCTCCATATCCTTTTACTTTCCAGACACATCAACCAAGCCAAAATGCTTATACCTGACACAATTGCACAATAAATTTTACAATCTTGGATTAACCTAGATCACACAATTGCACAATAAATTTTACAACGTTGGATTAACCTAGATCATTTTCTTTTGTTGGCCGTAGTAGAACCCAAAACACAAGGCTCTCTCTGGTACCATTTCATATAAAATTTTCCTTTCGTGGTGCATTTTCTCAGAAAACTAGCTAGCGCGTATATATCTTTTGGTAATTTTGTTTCTTTTTAAGTTAATAAAATCCAGAAAATGTGTTCTAAAAAGTGCATCCCAAACGAACCCAAGCAATTGCATTTATCATTGACAATTAGACACCCGTGCCGCTTGACAATAACTTCAAAAATAAAAAATGAAAACATCAAATTTTTCTTAAAGTGCTTGTACATTATATCATAGGAAGACTTACCCAAATCCTCAACCCCTAAGGAACTAACATCTGAGGACTCTGACACAATTTGCTTCACTCTGCTCTGCATAATAGAACCCCCGACAAAAATCAGCAAGCTCAAAGTAACAACGTCAATATATTCTAATATAAGAAATGGACGAAAATGCAGGGGGCACTTTCAGCAGTACCTCGAGGTCGAGAGCGCAGTCTGTCAGTAATTTCTCCGAATCTGAAGGGCTTAGTTCGGTTACATCGTCTCCGCTACATGCGTGGAGATCTGCGAGCTCTCTTATTCGACTAAAAACCAAAAACCAAAGACATTAAAAATAATCATAAATAAATAAATAGGGATTACACACTATGCGCGGAGAGAGAGAGAGAGAGAGACCTGTGGATGGCATGAAGGTCGAGGGGCTCTGAAGAGATATTGGTTTCCATTGCTTCTGCCATTTTGTTCTCACTGTCGAAGTAAAAATCCTGAAACTCCCGCCCTAAGCTCCACGGAGACTGACGTGATTCACAACGTTTTGTTGAGAGGGAATTTCAAAATGAATTTAATGGGCTCAAACCCGAACGGATTGGCCCACAAGTAAGAGGGATGGCTAGGCCCAGAACGGAGTAGGGCCGTGTTAGGTGTATAGTAACAGCATTCATAATAGCTTACGCATTTTTTTCTCAAAAAAAAAAAAAAAAAAAGCTTACGCATTTGAGATATTTATGTAAAATGGTTAATTAAATTCATTGAAAAGGTTTTATAAATTGAATATATTTATGTAAAGGTTTTATAAAAGCATTATAAACGTATGCATAGATTTTTTATAATTTTCTCTCCCTCTCTGTCTTTCTTTATTCATTTTTCTCTCCCTCTCTCTTTCATCAAAAAGCAAATATATATTTGGAAAATAAAATAAAGAATAATGAAGAATATTTAAATGATATAGACAAAAAAAAAAAAGATAATCAGATATAGAGTGCGTTTGAAAAGTCATTAGATAAAATAGAAAAATTAGCTTTTAGTTAACTATTTTAGATAGAAATATAGGAAAATCCATTGTAAATGTAAATGTAAATGTTCTCAAGACAATTTCCGGAAAGCTTCTCAAGAATTTTCAAAAGTTTAGCATTTCATGAATGAAACTTCAACAAAAAGTTTGAGATTTTTTAGCATCCTTCTAATGCCTGTAGCGAAAGTACTGAATAATTTCTCCATCTTGGGGAATAATGATGTTATTGAGGATTGATTGGATCAGCTTGTCCCAAAAAAAAAAAACAATAATATACCTTTACCAAACTTAAGCTTAATACTGTCCGAATGAAAATCAGAGCAAACTGTGGAATTAGTAAAAGAGACAATGATTTACTAGCACCTCATTTGCCTAGTAACCAGCTACGTGGGCTCTAAATGGTAGCACATCCAATTTCAAAGCATCACCAGTTAAAGAACAAGGATGTAGATTTCTTTTTTCTTCTCAAATAATCTAAGACAATAAAAATCTGAAACTTTTTAAGGATGTTCAGAGCCTGTCTTGTGTTTCCAACTGGTTTATTCCAGTAAAACCGTGAAGATGCAAATATTGCTCTCTGAAGCACACTGCCTCTCTGCCTCTGCAACCCAAGCTTTACTCACTAATTCCATAACATACAAAAATCAACTTAGCTTTTGAACCGAATCGGCAGGATCAAACAGATATTCTCAACATTTAAGAGTGTTGTTCTAACTACCAAATACGGTATAACCCAAGCCAACAATCTACAGTACCTCATGCCCATTACCTTAAACACCTCCAACTTCCGCAAAATTGACCTGTCATGTTCTGCAAAATTCCACATCCCACAGCTAAAACTTTAGAACTACTGCACCCATAACTTAAGGTTCTTCTCTAACTAAGATAAACACAAGGTATAACATGTAAGAGCACTGTAACAAAATACAATAATAAACAAGCCATAGACAAGCAACAAACAGGAGCATCACATGCTACATCGCCCACATATTAATTAATGTTATGCTTGTTAACGACTTTATTTTCTGTCTTTTGTTTTATGTTTGTAAGTCAAAGACATTAACAAAACAACCCAAAACACAAAAATTGTTTTCACCTTTATGTCACATCAAAACATTTTTTTCAAAACAAAAATAAAAAAGACTCCAAAACACATTAACAAACGTACAATAGCCACTAATTTCAAAAGGAAAAGTCCATAATTATAAATATAAGAATTTCACAATTATTTTATTGTTGCTTGTCGATGTTATATACCATTCAATAGAAATTTTCTAACATAACATTCATGTATGTAGTAGTATAAAGATTCTCCCCATTAATGGTTTCAGATTAAAAACTGAAAATCAAATAAAATGTCAATCCGACAGGTTGCTTTCTAATAATTCACAAGGAGATTATCAAATTCCTCTACAATTCAATTAGATGCGAAATATACAAATATTCAAATCAGGTTGCTTTTAACAACTAGAAGCTCAGGCTTGCAACCTAACAACCAGGAAGCATTGTTTTTAATCTCATTAGGACTTGGTGCAAAGGGAAGAACCAGCCTTGAGCCCCAAACCAAGACCAACTGGATCTGTAGACCATTAGATCCACTACCAAGGTCCAAACACAAGTAATCTTGACAGGTTCGTAATCACAGCCGCCCATAACTGAACCCATTGGTGAACCCTAGCCACCTGCATGGACATAAAAAGAACAATTAGGTGGATTCATAAATTAACTTTCTTCCCATCAACAGAAGTTAAGCTACATACACACACACACACACAGGCAGGGTGATGTGGAGGGAAATATTGAAGATGTAGTACAAAGCCAACATGAGATTCACATATAGATTCCAAATTAGATCCTACATAATTAAAAACCTTACAGCAGAGCAATTAACAAGAACTTAGAGAAAATACATACAGCTTGCCATCACGCCGTATAAAGTTCAATTAACTGGCAGTTGGAAGGTAGACCCTGAAGATGTCTCGCTTTCTAAGTTTATGCCTGCAAGTAGGGCATTTGTGCTGAATAGCTATTGCCACCTCAATGCACTTCTTACAGAAGATGTGACCACATTTCGTTGATGTCTCTTCAATCAACTGGCCCATGCAGATCGCACAACTGAAGGTAGGTCTTTCATGCTGGGGTTCAGAATGAGGCAGAATTGGAGGCATGGGAACATTACTTTTCTGCCATCAGAAATTGCAAGGGTTAGTTTCAATGTTATGATTGCATGTACACTTGCTATTATTGCAAACATCCAGAATCTGACCCTAAGACTTCTAACTAACCCGTCACAACCAATGCTTACCAAGTTATTCATGACTAGTCAGATGATTCAGATTAAGACTCCAGATTGAACTTAAGGCCATTATGCACAATTTAATACTTGAAAATGAATGGCCTGAAAGAGTATCACTTGGAACACACGTGCCTGAATAATGTGGCATTATTCAACACATTCGACCGCATTTTTAAGTTTCAGTAGGAGTTGGCCCTGAAAATGGATCTTCATAAAGAATATCATACTCCACCTAGGTAACCAGTTCACATATATCGATAGCATGAAAAGGTTGATTACACATGCATGCGAGCTACATAAATAAAGACAACTTTAAGATCAACTAGCTTGACGCCCAACGAACTTTATACACTACCTGATAAAATATGCTGGTGCGCCCGATCCTTGATCCCTAGTAACATTTTTCTCTCATTTTCAATTTCCTTTTTGAGTTGTCCAGTCTTTCTAAAAATCGCTAAGGGTTAACAGATGATATGGAATGGAGAAGGATGGTCATTTTTGAAATGTTTGGACATACATCATGGAGTCAACATAAAAAAAAAAAGAGTTTAGTCATATTTTGGATAAAGAGAAATCGGCCGAAAACAATAAACAAAAGCCAAATGAATCTAAATAAGGGATGAAAGTATGAGGTGTCAAACAGCAGAAAGGAATAAACAAATTGACCTATACTATCCTTTTTCTTCACTTATAAAAAAAAGTCTCGCTTCTTTTTATTTTCAGGCCACTGTATTCTGAAGGGGCAGGCACTCTCTAGCCTTCATTAGCTAATATAATAGGTCATAATGTCATAGTACCTCTGAATGCACACACATGTACATATTCATACATTAATATAATAGGAAAAACATCAACTGATAAGTCAAACTTAAAGAAAGTCAAACCCATGTTTTGACAATTTAAATTAAAACTTATGCTAATTGTACGGTTTCAAAGTTTCAACTCATAGAAGGGAAAAAGAAATACTGAAGAGCGTATCATGACAAAGACCAACAAAAAGGGCAGATCCCAAAAGGAAAAAGAAAAAGAAAGAAACTTATACAGAGAAATAACAGCATAGTCAAGCAAAAAGCAAAAACAATGCTTCAGTACTGACCTTGATTTTGTTACTGACTTCCATGTTCAGGTAAAGTTCCCAGTTAAAATGCACAGACTCAAGACTGGAGAAGCTGACACATGCACCTGTCTCTTTTTTCACAGAAAGGAAAGAGAACAACACATTCCAAAGTACATTTCTTTATATTAGGAAAGATGTGGGGAATAGTAAACTATTAAATAAAATGACCAAGAAATGCATTATAGTTTGATATGGCAAAAATCAGAAAGAAACCAAGATTCTAATAGTCATGTGAGTTTTTGAGGAACTGGTTACAGCAGAGCACCATTTGAGAACTTATTTATAAAAATGAAGAGTGGGAGCGCAGCTGAAAAAACAAGATTCTAATAGATTATCAAATGGAGGCAAAAATCAAGAGGGATATGTTATTTTCACTGCTACTCATGTTGCCCTTAGTACTATGCACCCGCAGCAAAATAACAAGATTCATAAAGAATACTAATGTCAGGATGTGTAATGTGTAAGCACAAGTCAAACATGTGACTGACATTCAATAAACTTTGTAGCATGTAAGCAATCATGGTGCGGTTGTGTGTGCGTGCGCACACGCGAGAGAGAGAGAGAGAGAGAGAGAGAGAGAGAGAGAGAGAGAGAGAGAGAGAGAGAGAGAGAGAGAGAGAGAGAGAGAGAGAGAGAGAGAGAGCGTTCTAACTATTTAAACATTCATTTACACAGTTTATCAGTCAAGCATAAAGCTAATAAGATAAAATGTAGACACTTAAACACTAAATAGAATTTAGAGTTGTGAAGTTGAACAATAGTGGAAGGACAGGTTACAGTTATTATGGATGAATTGCTCAAAGTTAATTTCATGCATTCAGAGTTCCTTTTATTACATTATTTAGTAGGCTGAGACTTTGGGAGTTTGAAGTTGAAGTCAATTTGCTCAAAGTTGATATCCAATGCTTTCTAAGTCTCACATAAAACAACATTAATGATTAGACTCTCACATAAATAAATGTTTTTCAAGCAAATGCCTCGATCAAATAAAATAACAAGGAAAAAAAAGCCCACCCCTATAGAGAGAAAAGCTCGGCAATCATAGCATCTCAAGAAAAAAGAATACACACACACATAGAACACGAGAATATAGGGGTGAAAAGGGCCAGTGGACCTGAAACATGACTGCATGCTTCTGCAGGATCATGGAACCTGTCTATAACTCCACAGCTTCTCTGAGAACGGTTTCTTTGAGAATTGCTCATTGCCTAACAACAGGAGAAACTCATTTAGAGAATTTCAGTTGAAAAACATGTAAGTTCGCATGAAAGGATAGATAATATAAATACTATAATGCATACTTCTGCAAATTTCCTTGGGGAGACCACAACAATTTCTTCATCAATGAACTCGGCATTAACTAGAGTTTCTCTTTGTGAGTATCCATTCTCTCGAGGTTGTGCATCTCGAGGATCAGTTAGAGCTGTGTTCTCCTCAGGAGGTGGATAATTGAGGTCCAAGTCAAATACCATCCTTCTCCCCTTGAAGCCTCTTGCACTCCCTTCGGGACATTCGCTTGATCCATTTAAGCTCATGCTAAGAATCATATTTGCTGGTTTTTAAAGTCTTGCGACCCTAAACATCCAGAGACATGAATAGCTTATAAAGGAAGGAATCCTATATCTGATTTATTTCAAAGAATCTATAATTTACGATAACCTATCTAACCACCCAATTTCCTGAATACCCAATTTACTGAGAAATTGATTAAAAAGAAGACATACCTATTGCTTCAAGAAAACACACACACACGCACATTAAGTGATCGATTTCACACAAATGATTCAAGAGAAAACACACATCCGGCGTTTGGATATTGTTCTTGAAAACTTTAAAACAAAAAGATGCATAAAGATAAGCACACGTTTGGTGGGTAATCTCGTTAAAAGAAATTCTTCTATGAATATTACTTACAATGCATTCTTCTCAAGAAACATAAATGATCGTGTTTTAGGAGAAGAATGGCCAAATAACTTATAAATGTTGTTCAGATTTATTTCGTACTTTTTAAAAACACGCATGAAGTCCAAACCGAAACTGATACTTAAACTAATTTGATATACCATTTAACGAAGAACTAAAGAAGAATTCTACAGACCTGGTTCAGCCAAACCAACTAGGCTTTAAGCTTTCAACCAAATATGAATACGAGAGAAAAATCGAAAAACAAAGTAGCACAAGAAATCAAATTGGAAATGAATCGATTATTACACACATGGCACGCCCATATTATCAGTGAAGATACTAACCAAAAATACCAAATGCTAACGCAATTCTTCTGATAATCCAATAATAATAATAATAAAAGAACCCCGAAAAGCCTTAATCGATCAAACATCAATTTCAATTGACTCTTTTTTTTAAAAAAAATAGTTAATTTCAATTGACTTAGGCAGAAGATCATACCTGTGGATATAAAATCAGAACCTGCGTTATGATACAAAGAATAGATGATAGATTTGACAACAATCTTATAGAATAATAAAAAATGATAGGATAAGAACAAGGAGACTATTTTCTGCCTTTCCATATAAATGCGTATGCACTTAGAATACAATTACAGGCTACAGCCCAAAGTCTTCTTCCTCTCTATGGTTTCCTCGTCATTTTCGAGAAAATTTAATAGTATTGCTCGTTTCAATGTCTTGAGCGTACTATTAAATTTCTACTCTCTCATTTTCACATTTTGGCCTCTCTCTCTCTCTCTCTCCCGCTCTAACTTATAAACACGGACCGGATGCGGGTTGTGTGCAAAATAGTTTTCTTGACCGAATTGTATCCATTTTTTTTTTTTAGCAGAATAAAATAAAACAAACTTAAATAATTGTTCAGTTTATTTCATACGATCATGAAATAAAGTTCAAAGAGCTACATTTTATTTTTGATAATTCAAATTTTTACGATACATAAAACTCTTATTTATAAAAATATTTAAATAAATAAGTACGGCAATCATCATCAAATCTAATTATAGGATATTATAATCAATTACCATCAAATCATACTTTATTTAATTATCATCAAATATTTGAAATCAAAACTCCAAATTTATTATAACATTCCTTTGAACTCAAAGTATAATATTTTGAAAAATTGAATATGATTTTATTTTTAATTTTTTGATATGGTAGATGGCAGCGAATACTTAAAACTCGCTGGATTTGGTAGTAAACAGTGGCAGTGATTGAAGGGGGTCAGCGACAGTAATCAAATATGAGCCTTTAATAACAATATACCAAAAATGGTAAACTATGAGCCAAAATGAGGCAAATTATGAGTCTTCTAACTATACTACAAATGCGATAAATTATGTCAACAAATTGCCAAAATGAGAGCGAACAAATGGCTAAAAAGATGCCAACTATTGGTCTTAAATGGGCATGTGTCTTTCAATAATACCATAAAGGTTGGGCTTTGATTTATAAACAACACCACAAAAGCCAAAATATGGGTCGGGTCAACAACATAACCAAAAATATACCAAATAATTGGCCAACAAATTGCCAAAAAATATAAGGCGTTACCCTTTTTTTTTTCCAACTGTTTTTTTGTTTTTTTTTTCAATCTTGGATTGCAAAGTGGGTATAAGTTATATCTTCATACACGAAATAATCTTCAATCACAAAGTTTGTAACTTCACTCAAATGCACTAGTGAAATGGTAAGTCAGTGACTTAATGAGTACATCATGCGTGAAATAGTGTTATGTAATGAACCCAATCATTTAGAAACATATGACTAAAATCACGCATGCAATAATGTTTCTCAGTATTAAAAGACATAAATTCATGTTGATGCACAAATGCATATAATATATAATTATATTACAAGTAATAACCCTATTCATTTACGGTGGGGTCTGCGTGTCCAAAAAGACATGGTACAATCTCGATGTCCTGAATGAGGTATATAGCCAGTCATTCCCTGTACGCTTGATTGGGTCTGACCCCTATGGTAGGAGATACACTTGTCAATTGTATGATATGCTACATGTCACGAGAATAGGTGCTCTTCATATTGATTCTCATATTTTTATTTTATATATATATATATATATATATATATATATATATATAGAAAAGAGAAAGAAGAAGAAGAAGAAAGAGTATAAAAATAAAAGAAAATGCAAAAAAAAAAAAATATTTTTTTTTTCAGCACCATATATATATATATGTGTGTGTGTGAGAGAGAGTATGAACATAAATTTTATACAAACTACTGCCCATAATTAAGATTTACATGTGTTATTTGACACGTGAAAAAGTTTTTATATATATTTTGTCTCTTCCTTTCAAAAGTTCAAAAACATAATAGAGGTCACGTGTCATTCACGTGCATGCTTAAACCTTGGCGCGCATCCCCCCAAGTCCCCAGCATTTCTTTAGGGTTTTTCACTTTTTTCTGAGTCCCACCCATTTTCCCCCCAAAACCCTATCATCCCGTAACACTGCCCACCACAGCAAATGCCACCTCTATGAGACCCACCCAATTCCTCTCTGTCTCGGACGTCCCTACCATGGCTTTCTCTTCCGGACTTCGCTTTTCCACATTGCTCCTCCGCCACCGCCCTTCTCTCGTCCTCGCCCCCACGCGCCTTTCCTCCGGCCTCCGCTGCACCCTCTCTGACCTCCGCTTTCTCTCCAGCAACCGAGGACCAACGGCCATCCGGCCGACGGTGGTGGAAGCGAGGCTCAGGGACGAGACGGGGAAGGAGGACGGCGACGACGTGCGAGATGGGAACGGCAGCGTGTTGGTCAAGGGTAGAGTTGGACGCGACGGTGGGGATGGTGGCAGAGTCGTGCCCTCCGAGCTCCACAAGGAGGCCACCGAGGCCTACATGGCCTACGCCATGTCGGTGCTCCTCGGCCGGGCTTTGCCCGATGTTCGCGACGGTCTCAAGCCAGTCCACCGCCGTATCCTGTGAGCTTCTGCTTTATTTGTTGGTGGTTTTTGAATTTTTGTGCTGTTTGGTTGGTGCGGAGCTGTAGGAAAGGAGGGGAAAGCAAAATTTAGAGCCTTTGCAGATTTGTTAGTGAGATAATGCAAACTATGTATAGCGGCAGCTTTATCTTTCATCTTTTTCTTTTTTGCCTACATTTTCAATTTTTAAACATTTTCTAAACCGAATTAGTAATAGAGTTAAATAAAATTTCAATTTAATGTCCTTTTGGCGGAGAAATGTGAACAAAATAAAAATGAGTGAGGTTTTGCTTCGTGGGGCTCGAATAGTGGAAAATGTAAGAAGCTAAACTGGTATCCTACGATGATTCGTTGATGTAGTTATGTATTCATTTACCTGATGATTGGACGGTATATATCTGTGCTTATATATAAATGTACGTGTATATATAGGTGTATCTATTATGAATGCATTTATCTATGAGTCTTCACTTATCACATGTGAATTCGTTATGAATATATATCACAAACAATTTTTTTTAAGGTGTGTAACTGACATGTTCTCTCACAAATTTATGGCTACAGATTTGCAATGCATGAATTGGGCCTTTCATCACGAAAACCATTCAAGAAATGCGCTAGAGTTGTTGGAGAGGTTTAAATTTGACTATAATGTTCTATTTCATTTTATTTGACTTAAAAGTATTGATATTGTGGCTTTGGCCTTTTGTCTATCCATATCTGCATATTTTGATGTTTAAAATTTATAGTTATTTGTTGCAGGTTCTAGGCAAATTTCACCCACATGGAGACAATGCTGTATATGATTCCTTAGTGCGAATGGCACAGGTAATAATGGAATTGTAATTTGTTCATGGAGAGGTACAGAGGAGTTGGTTTGTGCTTTGCTAATCAAGGCCTGTCTGTCTAGCATTGAATGCCTATGTTATGTTCGTGTCCAATTGTTTGTTCACTTATATAAGTTGGTGTCATAGACAAGTATAAAGAGAATGGTTAGGTCCTCTGGCCGGAAAATATATGTAGAGTGTCCTTTAGTTACCCTTTTTACTAATTTATATAATTACCCCACCAAAGGCTACTAAATCCTTAGAAACTTGCAAACTTAAACTTGTAAAGCACATGTAGCGTATGTTGATGTGTTTGATATTATGCATTTTAGGAATTTGTTAATGTTGCATTCTCTTTACTCATTGGGATGGTTGTTGAGGGTGGATTCTTGAAACTCTACCCAAATTTAGCAAAGTGAGAACTATTGATAGCAACCATTCATCCATAGAGAGTCTTGAACAAAATATATTTTAAGGCTACCACCGTTTTCTCACAATCTTCAAAATTTCAAGAATTGGATTATCTCCAGATGCACCACATTACGTAATGGTGAGCCATTTTCCAAGCTTATAAGTTATGATGACTACCAAATGGCCACTCCAACTAGCCAGTAACTCCACCACCCGATTGGGCATTATCCATTGTACTTCGAAAAAGACGGAAAATTAATACTCACAATTCTCTAGCAACTCCATGGTGGAGCAAAAGATGATCGATTAATTCCCCACTGTTCTTGCACATGCAACACTAATCCATCACTATTATGTGCCTCTTTCTTAGATTATCCGAGGTCAATATCCTCCCTAACGTTGCTTCCATACAAAGAAAGCTACTCTCGTAGGGGCCTTATTTATCAAAGGCAAAGAAAACCAGCATGGGGCTAAGCGCATGATAAAAAGATATGACCTCACATGTTTGCCTTTCGGAGGGGAGCCAACAAATTCTATCATTGCCCCCTTTGTTCAACCAGGTTGAAAAAAGAGGTGACCATCTCTAATTCTCAAACTTGTACGAGCCTGATAATGGTGATATTCCATTGGCAGATTTGTTTTTTTGATAAGTAATTGTAATTCAATTCATTAAAAGCGCAGAGGGGTGCAACCCTTATACACAAGAAGTATATAAGAGAGCTCATAAATGGGACGAGAAGAGAATAAATTTAAAAAGTCTACAAAAGTAAAATCATTCAAGCAATGATGGGATGTTATCCAAATATATAACATATTAAGCAAACGTTTCTGTAGCTCCACCATTGATGTCTCTACATTTTCAAAGATCTGCGCATTCCGTTCTCGCCAAATACACCACAATAAACACAATGGAGCTAACATATGGTTTGCTCCATTGGCAGATTTTGTTCACCATCACCATATGGTTTGCAATCGATGCCTCCTTAAAACATGCAATACTATACAACACTAGGCAAGCTTCCTTCAGGGTATGATCTCCACACAAGACGTTGTGCCAGAATCGAATTTAAGCCCATCTCCCACCTCATATCTCACAAATTTGGAAAAGTCCCCCATCCCATCCTAATGTTCCCCCCCCGCTCATGGGACTTGTGTTCCTCATTGGAGCACCATCCTCCCCAAATGCTTTCATATTTAGCTTCCACTACCAATCTGCACAAAGCCTCCCCCTCCGTGTCGTAATACCATAATCATTTCCCCAAGAGAGCTCGGTTAAACAAAACCAGGTTCCTAATCTCCAACCCTCTTGAGAAAATCGGAGTACAAATATTGGACTAGTTGGTTAGATGGAATTTAAACTTTTCACCCACTCCACTCTACAGGAAGTCCCATTGAATTTTCTTGATACTGTTAGCAACACCAATTGGGATGGGAAAAGGGACAGAAAATACATAGGCAAATTGATGAGAGTGCTTTTAATCAGAGTAACAACCCTTTGGCAGATAAAGCCGCTTCCATCTTGCTAAAGGATGTTTCATGATGGATAGATGTGGGACTTCCTCACCCTTGATAATCTTAGGAGGCGGCATGTCATCGTGATGGACAGATGTTGCATCATGCCGCTTCCATTTTCATTGTGATGTGGCTTCCGCTATTTGGACTGTTCTTTTCAATCGCTTTGGGATGTCTTGGATTATGCCTAGACGTGTCATTGATTTGTATGATTGTTGGTGGTCCTCTGGTAGGCCAAGGAACGCTGCGGTGTGGAAAATGCTGCTTACGTGCCGCTTTTGGTGTTTATGGAAGGAAAAGAATGATAGAAATTTCGAGGAGAATGAGAGGTCTATGGGTGATATTATTTCTATGTTATTTGAAACTTTGTATCTTTGGACGACGGCGTATGTTTCTCCTCTGTCGATTAGTTTTAGTGATTTTCTTTTTCGTTTTGCCCTTTCTTGTTAGGTTTTTTTTTTTTTTTTTTTTTTTTTTTTTTTTTTTATATTTTCTGTGTACTTCGATAATGTCATCTCATATAGATTTTGCCTTCAATGGAGATCCTAGCGGAAGGCCCAAGTACTTCATAGACAAAGAGGGCACTCTGCTACCAAGGATAGCAACCAAGCCTCGAACATCTTCATTTTTTTTTTTCCCCGATAATTAATTGAAGTTTCATTTAAAGAATAAGGCGCCCCAAGTTCGCAGAAAGTATACAAGAAAAAACACCTAGCTAGAAGGAGAAAACAAAATAAGAAAAATCATGAAAACTAATAACTAAAGGAGAAACAAAAGCAGCTGTCTAAATAAACAAAGTTTTGAAGAAAAGAGACAATTTCCTCCGATATCCTCTCACGGTCCTCACAACTCCTGTTATTCTTTTCCTTTCATAGACACCACAAAAGACACGAATACACTATATTCCATACAACGGTACTCTGAATGCTGCTGACAATCTACCAACAAGCATACAAGTCGATTACTCGTTTAGGCATAACTAGGAGGTAAATGAACAAAGCCGCTCACGAACAAGTTTGGGTTCGGTTAATTTATTAAACAAACAAAGCTCGAACTAAAATTTAGGCTCGTTTATTAATTGGCTTGGCTCGTATAAACTTGGCTTGGCTCGTATAAGCTTGTATAACTTTATTTTTTATAAGATTTATTTTAACTTTGTAATGAGAAAATGTTAAGTATTTAAAAAGATAAAAATGAATTCTCTTTGTAATGTAATAGATATAGCTTGAATTACTGTGTAGAATTTCAGAGTATATTGGCTTTCAAGGCAGAACCAGAATGTAAAATAGGCAAACCTGTACCATTTCCTATGCAAATTTGATCTTGGCCAGTGTACTCATCTGCTGAGAGATTCAGATTCTGAAAATTATTTGTCATGTGATGTGTTGCAGCAGTATCCGGGTACCAATTTTCTTCAGGAGGCAGGAAAGGCGAGGAGTAATAAGCCTGAGCATTTGAGTATGCTAGAGGAGAAGGTGCAGCCAGAGCAGGGTCCGGTCGTTGATAACATCTTGGAGCAGTGTGACCAATCTTGCCACAGAGTTGGTAGATTGGCCGAGAAGGAGCAGCAGGGTCTTGGGAGAAATAATGACCTCTGCCTCGGCCACCAGAAGATGGTCCTCTGCCTCTATACGTGGTGCGACCTCGACCACGATATCCTCTCCCACGATTCATGGGAGCCCGAGTAGAAATATTAGCCATAGGAGGGGAAACCTCAGTAGGGGAAAGATTGTGCTCTATCCTCATCTCGTGAGCAAGGAGATGGCCATAAATATCATCTAAGGAGAGAGGATCCAACCGAGTGGTGATGGATGTGACAAAGGGATCATACTCAGATCCGAGGCCAGCAAGAAGGTAGGAGGTGCTTTCAAAGTCATTGAGTTGCTGTTCGGCAGCAGTAAGATTGTCACACATGGCTTTAAAGGATTGAAAATACTCTCTGATTGAAGAGCTACCTTTCTTGGCTGTGGCAAGGCGATAGTGAATCTGCATAACCTGTGAACGAGCTTGGGAAGCAAACATGGAGACAAGAGTCGT
Source organism: Alnus glutinosa (assembly GCF_958979055.1). NCBI lineage: Eukaryota > Viridiplantae > Streptophyta > Magnoliopsida > Fagales > Betulaceae > Alnus > Alnus glutinosa. The sequence goes on from NC_084886.1 coordinate 10,524,853, forward strand.
CCAAAGTTGATGAGCAGTGGCTGAGCCGACGGCATGAACTACTAATGGTTCAGTGAGCGTGGAGATCAACACGCTGAGCAGCATCTGGTCACGTTGACACCAGAGAAGGAAGTCGGGATTAGCCATGGTGGCAGGGGCACCAGGAGTGGTGCTAGTATTCGGGATGGTCTGGGCTGGAGGTGGAGTTGTACCATCCAGGAAGCCATACGCATCATTGGCTTTAACAAAGGCCAAAATCTGAGTTCGCCAGCTAGGAAAGTTGCTGTTAGACAGCTTGATATTCAAGGTATGGTTCATATTTGGGACGGTGAAGAGGACGTTGGATGAAGAAGACTTGGAGGAGGAATCCGGGGAGGCAGACATAATGATGATCAGGAAAGGAAAAAAATATTTCTGGAGACGTGAGTCTATAGTTGCTCTGATACCATGTAGAATTTCAGAGTATATTGGCTTTCAAGCTTGCTCATCTAGTGAGCGTGTATAGGATTATATATATAACATACAATGTAGTATAGTTTACATGATAAACCTTAGCTTACAGTATTCTAATCTAACACAAACTCTTAGATAGAAATCTAATTACAAGTAAATCTCCTCTAGATAATGTTTTCCTTATCAACCGGTTGTGTTATCAATACTCACTAGGAGGTTTGATCAACCGGGAGTCTATCAGCACACTCACTAGGAATCTTAAGAGATTGAATCACATTAGGAGTATGCTGTGCGCTAATATACTGTAATTGTGAATCTTAATATAGATATGTGTATATATGAGTGGGTTTATGTGTATGTATATATATGTGTGTGAGTGTGTGTAATGAATGTATATACATACTATAAGATAGACATAGAAACATGAGATTAGATTATATAAGATAATTACTCAAATAATAAATTATAACAGTAATTAAATAACTAATAATTAGTATCAATTTACAAAAAATAAAAGAAAATAAACAATCACAACATTTACTTTATATCTTGAAAGAATAAGTTAATTAAGTAGTTAGTGAACAAGTGAGCCTAACCTGAACAGCCAATGTACCAGGTTAGGAGGGTAGCACATCCTCGTCACTAGACTATATTATAGATAACTTTGATGCTAGGGGTTTTGGTTCTAGCCGGGGAAAGGCATAAGGGTTCCTGCTGTGATGTAATGTTCTCTGGATTTTGTGGGCTGGTTTCTGCTAGGGTGTTTGGGTTTCCTCATTTTTTTGGGTTTTGCGGGTGTTTTCCCCCTTTTTCTTTCTCTTTTCCTGTTTTGGTGCTCATTTTGTGGACTTTCTGTATGCTTAGGGGTGTTTTTACACTTTTTATAAATTTCTCTGATTACCTATCAATAAAAACTTTGAGCAAAAACAGCTTAAATCTTTGTTAGAGCTAGATGATATACAAAAGGTAATGATAGTTCTAAAAACATTGGCTCTTTGTATACACTAAAATCAGAGCATGGAAAAGAAAGAATTAAAAAACACAAACTTTAATTGAAAAGTGTCATGTAAAAGAAGTGTTGTTGATGGCGAGGCTTTGTGGTTGGAAAGAGCCTTTGAGGAGAGTGAGGTCCTGGAGGCCCCTAGTCTTGATGATTTTTCCTTGGCTTTTTTCTAGTATTGTTGGGAGGTCCTAAACATAGATATAATGAATGTTTTTTATAAGTTCCATGCTTGGGGTAAGTTTAAAAGGAGTCTCAACACATCTTTTATTGCTCTTATTCGCATGAAAGCAGGGACGGCGGATGTTAAGGACTCTCACCATATTAATCTTGTGATCGGTGTCTATAAAATTTTCTTTAGTGTCCATGTGAATAGGCTGAAACTGGTGTTGGAAAAGGTTATATCCAGGTCTCATTATGCTTTTATCAGGGGTAGACAAATATTAGACTCCGTCCTTATCGCAAATGAATGTCTCAATAGTAAAATTATATTAGTGGTTCTCAGGGTGCTTGGTAAACTCGACATAGAGAAGGCTTAGGACTATGTTAGTTGGGAATATCTGTTGTATTTGTTGAGGAGATGTGGTTTCGAGGAGAGATGGCGTGGTTGGATCACTAATTGCATCTTTACGGTGTGATTCTCTACTTTGATTAATGGAATTCCTTTTGGCTTCTTTGATAGTTCTTGAGGCTTGAGAAGAAGATCCTTTGTCCCTCTTATGTATGTTGTTATCTTGGAAGTGTTGAGTAGAATGGTGTCAGCCACTATGGATAAGGGGCTTTTATTAGGCTTTTCAATGGAATCTAGTGATAATGTTGAGTTACTTGTGCCTTTGGGGATGTCACTTCGTTGATTGGTGTTACTTACCCTCAAGCGGGGCCTCTGGTGGTATTCTTATCATGTGGGATAGAAGGGTTGTTGAGAAATTAGATGTGTATGTGGGGGAGTTTGTTGTCGCTTGTTCTTTTAGGAGTGATGCCGATGACTTTACTTGGGCCTTCGCGGGGGTATACGGTCCTAACCTTGACTCTGTTAGAAGGTTGCTCTGGGACGAGCTGGCTGGCCTTGCTTCTTGGTGGGAGATGCCTTGGTGTATTGGGGGTGATTTCAATGTCATTCGTTTTCCTGCTGAAAGGTCTAGGGAAGGTCGCCTTACCGCTGCTATGATGGAGTTCTCAGACTTTATTTTCGAGCAGGGCCTCATGGACTTTCTTCTCGCTGGAGGGACTTTCACGTGGTCCAATAATCAGGAGAACCCCTCCTGGTCTCGTATTGACAGATTTCTTGTCTCTCCAGATTGGGAGGTCAAGTTTCCAGGGTCTATTCAGAAAAGGCTTCCTAGATTGTGTTCTGATCATTTCCCTATCCTCCTGGATTGTAGTGGCATTCAATGGGGTTCCAGACCGTTCAAGTTTGAGAATATGTGGTTGAAGGCTGAAGGGTTTGTGGATAGGGTTCGGATTTGGTGGGAGTCTTATCGCTTCCAGGGTTCTCCTAGCTTCATCTTCACTCAAAAGCTTAAGGCTTTAAAGGTTGATCTCAAGAGATGGAATGATCAGGAGTTTGGCAATGTGGAGTTTCGCAAAAAATTGCACATGGAAGAGTTATGTACTCTTGATAGGTTGGAGGAACAACAAGGTTTATCTTCTGTAGAAAAGGAGAGGAAATGTGCGGTCATCAGAGAACTGGAGAACTCTACCTTGCAGGAAGAGATTAGTTGGAGACAGAAGTCTAGGGTTCTGTGGCTGAAAGAGGGTGATAAATGCACTAAATTCTTCCACCGGATTGCTAACTCGAACAGGAGGTCTAATTCCATAGAGTCGCTCTCCATCAATGGCTCTGTTTCATCCGACCAGCAGGTTATCAGAGAGCATGTGGCTCAATTCTATGAGTCTCTCTTTACAGAACCCTTCCCATGGAGACCTAGAATGGATAATATTGCTTTCGACACCTTGGATGCAGCTGAGGCCTCTTCTCTAGAACTTCCTTTCGAGGAGGTGGAGGTCTTAGAGGTGGTGAAAAGCATGAATCGAGATAAGGCACCTGGTCCAGATGGGTTTTCTCTTGCGTTTTTCCAAGACTGTTGGGATGTGATCAAGACAGATCTTATGAGGGTTTTATGGGACTTTCACTCTCAAAGCAAGTTTGTTAAAAGTGTTAACGCCACTTTTATTGCCTTAATTCCGAAGAAATCTGGGGCTGTGGATTTAAAGGACTTTCGTCCTATCAGTCTTGTTAGTGGTGTGTACAAGATCATTGCTAAAATCCTTGCAAATAGACTTAAAAAGGTGGTGGAGAAGATTATATCATCCCCTCAAAATGCTTTTGTGAAAGGCAGGCAAATTCTTGATTCAGTTCTTATTGCCAATGAGTGCTTGGATAGTCGAATCAAATCCGGCGAACCAGGGTTACTTTGTAAGCTGGATGTTGAGAAGGCTTACGACCACGTTAACTGGGATTTCTTACTGTATATGTTGAGAAGATGTGGCTTTGGGGAGAGATGGTGCTCTTGGATAGCGCACTGTATATCTACGGTGCGATTCTCTGTGCTGGTGAATGGCTCCCCAACCGGTTTTTTCAGTAGCTCTCGTGGCCTTAGACAGGGTGATCCTCTGTCACCACTATTGTTCGTCATTGTGATGGAGGCTCTTAGTAAGTTCTTCTTCGCTACTGTTCAAAAGGGCTACCTTTCAGGGTTCTCTGTGGGTTCTGGCAACAGGGAAGCTATTAACATTTCTCACCTATTGTTCGCAGACGATACTTTAGTCTTTTGTGGGGCTAATTCTGATCATCTTCATTATCTTCGTATGCTTCTTATTTCTTTTGAAGCTGTGTCAGGATTGAAGATTAACCTGGCCAAATCTGTGATGGTTCCTGTGGGTGAGGTGGATAATATGGACGGTCTGGCTAACATATTGGGTTGTGGAGTGTCCTCTCTTCCTATAAAGTATCTTGGTCTTCCGTTGGGAGCTCCTTTTAAGGCTAAGTCTTGTTGGGATGAAGTTGTAGGGAAGATTGAGAGGCGGTTGGCTAGCTGGAAGCGGTTGTATTTGTCGAAGGGGGGTAGGGTTACCCTTATAAAGAGTACTCTCTCCAACCTTCCTACATATTTTCTCTCTCTATTCCCTATTCCCTCCAGTGTTGCTAGTCGCATTGAGAAGCTGCATCGTGACTTTTTGTGGGGTGGCATAGGCGACGAATTCAAATACCACTTGGTCAGTTGGTCCAAGGTTTGTCATCCTATTTCTGAAGGTGGTTTGGGCATAAGAAATTTGAGAATTTTCAACAAGGCGCTGTTAGGGAAGTGGTTGTGGCGTTATGCAAATGAGAGAGAAGCTCTGTGGAAATCCGTGGTGGATGCGAAGTATGGCTCTACTAGGGCTGGTTGGTGTTCCTTAGATCCCCTTGGGTCTCACGGTGTGGGGAGTTGGAAGAACATAAGGAAGGGGTGGAGCTTGTTTTGTAGATATACCAGACTTATCTTGGGCAATGGGTCGAGGATTCGTTTTTGGGATGATGTTTGGTGTGGAGAGATGCCCCTCAAGGAAGCCTTTCCAGTTCTTTATGATATAGCTTGTGTCAAGGATTCTATGGTAGAAGACCATTTGGTAGTGGTAAGTGGCTCCTATCAGTGGGATGTCAGATTTTTCCGTGATGTTCACGATTGGGAGGTGGACGTTATGGCTTCCTTTTTCTCCTTACTGTACTCATCCAAGGTGGCTCAAGATGGGGGGGACAGGCTTTGGTGGACCCTCTCTCGCAAAGGGTTTTTTGATGTTAGATCATTCTATAAGGCTCTTGCCTGCAAAGAAGCTTCTTTTTTCCCCTGGAAAAGTATTTGGCGGACCAAGGCCCCATTGAAAGTGGCCTTCTTCGCTTGGACGGCAGCGTTAGGGAAAATTCTCACCTTGGACAATCTCAGAAAGAAGCGTGTCATTGTGATTGATAGATGTTGCATGTGTAAAATGACCGGGGAGACTGTGGATCATCTTCTTCTTCATTGCGAGGTTGCACGCGCTCTTTGGTATGTCATCCTTAGCCGGTTCGGTTTGCATTGGGTGATGCCTTCTCGGGTGATAGACTTATTTGCATGTTGGTGGTCGGGGGGACGGTCCCGTAGTGCGGTCGTGTGGAAGATGGCTCCTTGTTGTCTTATGTGGTGCTTGTGGACGGAACGCAACGATAGACAGTTTGAGGACAGAGAAAGAACCATAGAGGAGCTCATTTCCTTTTTTCTCCATTCTTTGTACTCCTGGACGGCTGCGCATTTAGCACCTCTAGAGATTAGTTATAACGATTTCCTTGTATTGCTTTCTTCTTCTTCTTCTTAATTGTCTCTCTTGTATACCCCCTGTATACTTGATTGCGTTTTTCTAATAAAATTTTCTTCTTACTTATCAAAAAAAAAATTTACACTACATTTTCTTAGGCTTTAAAGTTGTATCAGAATTGAAAATTAACCTGGCTAAATCAGAATTAGTCCTCGTAGGCGTTGTGGAAGATGTTGGAGGCTTATGAAATGTTTACTTTAGTATATGAAGATATACATGGCATGGTAGGATATCCTAGCTTAGGATGACATGGCTAGTCTTCTTTGTGAATTATCTACTCAAAAGAAGAGTGGATGAAGTGACATGCTATTCATAAAATAAAGGACCAATAATTGGCAATCCGAAAGTCGGCGGTGCTCTTGAGTGAATGATGAAGCGACATTGAAGAACGCACGGGAGGATGTTGTTGGGGAAAGCCTTGTTGAGTCACCTTGGGCTCAGGACAATGGCTGTTTGAATGTGAGTGCCGCGGATTGAAGGTTGGTACACTTGACAAAAAAGTGGACAAGGCTGGTTATGGTAATTAAATGTTGGTTATACACAGACACATATATAAAGGTATGCATTATTATGTATGTGTGTATATATGTCAGTGTGAACAAATAGATGAGTCTTTATTTAATTTTATCTGCCTTTAGGTTTCCCATATATTATAATTTCTTTTACAAATTTGTAGCCAAATATCCATTTCGTATTCACAATGATCCATAAATACAATTTTCATTGAGATCACAACTTGGGGGATTGGAACGTGGAAGTATCTTAAATTAGGAAACATGATCCGGTTTGCGGTTTGTAGAGTGGGTACAGGAATCTCATAATTCTGGGCTTACCATTTTGCTTATCTTCACCCAATCCGATATCCTTAATTCAAGATGTTTTTCAAAATATATTAACTTTTTTGGAATCTTGGCTAGGTTTTATGCCACTTTGTAATCTTTTTGAAATTATGGGCTTCACACGAAGAAGCTCACCTGGGAGGATGAATCTAGTTTTCTTCTTATGTTGCACTGTTTTTCAAGGAAAAAGAAAAAAAATCTGGTGTCATGTTTGCAAATTTATCAAGATAAATGGGCATTTATGTATGCAATGTGTTTGGAATTCTCTTTATTGGCGGGATGGCACCTTTAGTGTCTTTATGCAGAAAGCATCCAATTGCTGATTGATTAGCCTTGATCTAAGTAGTTGCATTCTAAGGTTGTTGCATTATACGTTTTTAGTGTCTCATTTCATATGTCAAAAGTTTGTAGGCAAACACCATGTCATTGGACCTAAAATGTCTTCAGTAATTAAAAATATTGACTTCCTATATACTTAATTTATTTTACTTTAGGCTCTTTTGTCTTTTAATTCATCCAAAAAAAAAAAAAAAAAACTAACTTGTAGGACAACATTTTCCTGTGCTTGGCGCAACATAGGACAAACGGTGAAAAGAGAGAATGTTTTGCTAGTCAATGGAATAAAGGTTCATTACCCTGTGTTGGTGCGACCTAAGTGGGGTTTTTGGAGGGGTGGAACCTACCCTGCCACAATTTTTGCTGCATTAAGTTGCCACTCTGAAGACTTGGAGCGGCTTTTTCAAGTGAATTTTTTTAAGATGTTTGAGCCTTTGTTTGCCACCATTAGTTTTCCCTGCAGGTTATTGGCTGACCAATGCTGGTTGTTGACTATTCCCCACCGACCATGGGCCATTGCCACTGTCAACTATCCTTGTTATTTACTGCTACTATGATTGCCAGATATCACAAAAAAAAGGGTTCATCCTTGCAGGTTAAATATCCAAAAGTTAAAGGGGAAAAACGCTTAGGCGTAGCGGAACCACTCCAATCTGTCCCGAACTTGGTGGTTAAACTCTACTGCAGTGATGATACTGTAGGGGAGGTCTGCAAAAAAAAAAAAAATAAAGCCTCGACACCAGGATGATGATAAAGCTAAAAAGCTTAACACCTCTCCTTATTTTTTTTTTGATAGGTACCTCTCCTTATAGAGAGAAGCGCTTTCACATATTCATAAACTGTAATGGCTGAGGAGAGAAAGAGATGTTTTTAGGTTAAATATTTTCACTAAAAATGTTCTCGTATTGTCTAAGAAAGAGTTTTATTCTTCGTTTTTTTTTTTTTTTTTTTTTTTTTTTGAGTTAAGACAAAGCATGCCAGATAGGGGCTTTTTATATTAAACTTATGGTAAATAATGTCTTCTGGGTGCTGTCTGCCTCTCTCTTTTTCCCAACCCCCCGGGTGCCTTTGTTGTATGTGTTAAAAATACGCATTGTATAGGAAAAATCTATGTACTTAGTTTTTAATTATTTCTATCTTCTTATATTCAAGTGACTCATGCTGTCTAGGTGCTGCTAGTTTTGCTCTTCCATTCCTATTTATGGTTTTTTATTTGGGTATAGTAGGTAGTTATTTACTTACTGTTCTTCTGAAATTTCTAGTAATCTTTCTTAATGCTGTTTCTTCCAGGATTTCTCCTTACGGTCTCCACTAATCAATGGGCATGGGAATTTTGGTTCGATTGATGCAGATCCTGCTGCGGCCATGCGTTACACAGAGTGTAGATTGGAAGTATGTTCAAATACTTTGTTTTTCTTGAAGAAGTCATCTTGTGTTTATAAGCCATCCATGCATGAGTACTGGTTATGCTTTAGAAAAATCTGATTGTTGTGAATATGAGGCTGGTGGTTATTAGTTGATGGATACTATGTAGCAAAATTTTGACAACTAACGTATGAAAAGAGGAAAGGGCCCTAGGAATCAGTAGCTGTAATGAATAGGTTAGCAATCAATTTGCCTGCCCGCTTTATTGTTAGTCTGTAGAAAATATGAAGGTGACACCTAATAAAAATGAGAACAATTAGCTCCTAATTAATCAACGCTACTGATTTTAGATGTCAACACTATCAAGCTAATTGTTCTCATTTTTTGATATGAATTTTTGAGCATTGCCCTCTGAACTAATGGAAAATGTTCCTTTCATATACTGCTGCATTAGACTTTCGAAAATACAGTTGCAAATAAGCTGCTTTTCTTGGCTTCCTCTACTGGGAGACAAGGAAAAAGAAAGAAAAAAGGGATGAGAATCAAGAGCTGTATATTTTCTTTTCTCAAATTTCATGCGAAATGATTCAACCTTAGTGCTTTAGCTAACATTTGCCTTGTGAGATTTGTGCCTGAAATTAAACCTGCGTGCATTTGCCCACCCATATTGTCTCTCAAAAGGACATACTTGAGAATTGCTAAACTGTGGTGATTCTGGCAAGTTCTTAAGAAACGTGATTTAGACATGACTTTTTTCCCTTCTCATTTTGTCCCTTCTATTTCAATCTCTTTCATTGAAATGCATATGAAGGATATTGGTTTTCTATAGTGTTTTAAGCCCCCATGATAGCACTCCCTTTCCTTGGAGATGTATTCGCTAGAGTAAGGCTCCTTTGAGAGTGACTTTTTTCGTTTGGTCAGCCGCTTTAAGTAAGATTCTCACTATGGACAACTTATGTGTCATGTGGGGTCTTTGGCGTGAGAGGAATGCTCGGCACTTTGAAGATGTAGAAATGTAGGTGTTAGAGTTGCGTCGAAACGTGCTTAATGCTTTATTTGTATGGGTCTTGGCTCATCATAGCCTGAGTCGTGTTACGTTTATAGAGTTTTTAATTTTTTGCTCTTCTGTTTTCTCTTTTTAGGGGCACTTTTGTATACTTCTTGTGTGCTAAGGTTGCGCTTCACTGCACTTTTTAATGATATGACATTATTTATTAGGGTTGTAAAGCCGGCCGGTTATAATTGGCCTGCAACCAGTTGGAAATAATCGGTAACCGGCCCTACCAGGACGGTAACTAGTTTTAAAACATATTGAAACCGATTATAACCGGTAACCGTGTATATATATAAACTATATATTTAATGGTATTTATTTATTTAAAAAACTAAAATAATAAAATTTAGGGTTTTACACTTTTACTGACATTCCAACTTAGGCCAACATATTGGGCCAAAAAGTGAATATTGTCCTGTATTTGCTTTGGCAATTTAAATAGGCTTGATATCCTTCTGCCTTTTTAATTGAAATTACAAGATAGTCTCCTAGATGCTAACAACAACCTTATTTAGCTGCGTTGGATGCTACATTAGAGTTCATTTCTCGTTGATCGTGTTCTAGAAACATTATGTCTGTTGCCAAATTGTTGATTAATTATGTGCGACGTTAATGTTAAAGTGTTAGCCTCTGGTAGTTGTAACAGTTCTATACCGCATTAGATAGTTTGATTCTTTCCCATTTTCACGATTTATTCTAAATTGTAAAGAAAACAGGCATCTTAAAGGATAGTCATTTACTTAGGTTTTTTTTTTTTGCAGGCACTCACAGAAGCAATGTTATTGTCGGATTTAGAACAAGATACAGTTAGTGCTATTCCTTACATTTTGTTGTTATCTTCATGCTTTAATTTCATCATCAATGTGATTTTGCATCATATGCTTCATTGTTTGCAGGTTGATTTTGTACCAAACTTTGATAATTCACAAAAAGAACCTTCACTTCTACCTGCTCGGCTTCCAACTTTATTGTTGAATGGTTCTTCTGGGATTGCGGTGACTTCACTTTTTTTATTCTTCTAAGTTCTAAATATTTTTATGCTGCTGCTTTGTGAATGTTTGGATAGCATCTCACCATAGCTTGAATGTTTTTACTTATGCAGAATTTTTAAATTTATTTTCTATTCTTTCCTATTAGGGGCACTCTTGTATACTTCCTGTGTAATAGGGTTGCGCCCCTCTGCGCTTTATTAAAGAATTGACATTACTTATCAAAAAATAATTTGATATTCTCTTTCAGGTCGGCATGGCAACCAACATTCCTCCTCATAATCTTGGGGAGTTGGTAGATGTTCTCTGTGCTTTGATTCATAATCCTGAAGCTACAGTTAGTAACCAAACTTTCAATCCTTGTTTACATTTAATTAGAATAGATGATAAATGGTGGAAAGTCTAAGTCTCTCTCGCTCTCTCTTTTCCCGCTTACATATGTGTTAGTATTGTTGTGTGAAATACTTAGCAATGTTGTATCCCTTGGCACTTGTTTGAAAGAAGTATATAAGACAACCTTCAGAACAGAGATCCTCTAGAGTTGCGGTATATATATGTGTGTGTGTGGCAATGTTGCTACTTTTAACCATCTTACAATATATGCTTGGAATGAGTTTAAGGCCAACCATTTAAAATGCAATACTTAAGGTCTAAAATTTCAAAAATATTCTGGAATATTCATTTCGCTTTTGATATATTATATCTTGCCAGCAAAAAAGGATAATTATCGTCTCTCCTCTCTAACCTAGTGTCCAGCTAGGGGTTCGATTTCTGTTCCGTCCTCTCACTTTCTCTATCTCTCTTAGCCTCCTGCTTGGTCCTCTAGCTTTGTATTTCGGTCATCTGTTTCGTTGGGTGGTTCTTTGTTCGGCGATGTAGCTATTTGGGTTGGTCGTCATAGTCTCGGGGGTGTCGTACATGGATAAGATTTTCTTAGTGGAGTCGAAGTCTTTCACCTTCTCGGTTTTGGGTGGGGTGTCGGCGTTGAGGGTGGAGGAGAAGAGGAAAAATTTCCTGGGTGTGGTCTTTTTGAATGCTCAGAGCTTCGAGTGGCTTGCGTCGTCGTTGGAATTGTTGTTGGGTCTCCCGGCAGAGCAAGATTTTGTTAAGTCGTTCAGAGAAGATTCGAAGGTTCTAATTGCTCGGAGAGGTGGGAATAAAGCTGGGTGCTATTTAGAGGCGACAACATTCGGGTTGGGCGGTCGGAAATGGTCCATTGTTATCCCTGAGATTCGTGGAGGGTGGGGATGGCTTAAATTCTCCGACGAGTTGAGAAAGGTTGTAGACTTTTTCTCAGTCTCGGTGGGTGGCGGGCTCGGCTCCTCTTCTTCATCGAAGAAGAAGGCGGTGGAGGATGTTCGGCCGACTCTGGGCTTGGCTCCAAAGTGGACGGGGCGTTCTTTTGCGGAGGTTTTGAGGTCGGATTCGACCACTGTTGCGAAGACGATGCCCATAGTGGGTGATGGTCGGTCCTGGTTAAGGGCTTCGTTGGCGACACCATGCGAGCTTGATCTTCTTCCGGCTGTGCGGCATGCAGAGGCTGTTCTGAGATCGGCGGTGGATTGCTCTTCTTTGGAGGCTCACCCGCTTGATTTGTTGGACAAAGACCAGTTTGTACGTCCGTAGGGTAAGTACTCTCGTTTGAATTTTGAAAATTCGAGATTGCAGACGTGGCGTAAGTTGGGTCCCAGTTTTTACTTGGCTTTGGGCCGGGTTGTGAGGAGAGTTTTGACCCGGTTTGCCGGGTCGGGGCTGTTTCGAAAACTTTTAGGTTTTCGCGTGGCCTGACACAAGCGGAAACCTATAGTTTCTTGTCCGCCGCCATCCTCCCCGGAGACGTCAACGGAGGTGTCCTCTGGGTTGGTTCTGAATCGGCTTCCTCCTGGGGGTTAGGAGGTTACAGCGTTGGGAGCTAAAGAGGGCGCGAGTCCAGCTTCATCGGCTTTTGTTGGGGTTTCCTCTAGGCCGGAGCCCTCGTCGGCGGCATATACAGGGACAGTTTCAGGTACGGAGGTTTCTTCGGGGGTGAGTCGAGCAGGTCCCAGGTGTTTCCGGCGATTTCTAGCCGAACTCTAGCCTCTAATCTGTTCGGTTTCCCCCCTTCTCCGGCACCGGATCTGGGTTTTCCGGCAGATTCTGCTTTTGTCTCTTTTAAGTTCACTCCTTTGGGGAAGCTTCTGATTCCTAAACCCCTTGCTGCCCCTCTGTCTCTCACCGGAGCAGCTAATTTAGGAGAGAAGCTGCGTTCTCCCCTCCCTGTGGTGGTTTCTAAGCCTTTTCAGTGTTACTACAGGAGGGCGAAAAATTTGAGGGAAGGGCATTCTGTGAAGTGGAATGATGGGCTACTTTCTGATTCTTTGGAAGCCATGAAGATGTCAATTGGCTACGTTGATAAGAGGGCTACATGTGCAGAGCCACCAGCTGAGAAGGTGGCAAAGCCTCCTGCAATGAAGAAGTCAGTGACGCCAGTGCATCAGGTCCTTTTTAGGAAGGGGTTTCTCAACCTTCCCCCAATTTCAGTCCCTCCCGTGGCGCTTCAGGAGGTCAATAATGGCGGGGTGGTAGGTCCTTCGTCCCCTTCGAGTAGTTGCTTTAATGGTGTCTCCCAATCTCGGAATTGGCCAGTTGGTTTTGATCATAATGGGGAGATTGTGGTGTGGGAGGAGGATGAAGATGATTATTGGGATGGTTTGCCCTTAGATTGGGCGATGGATGGGGATTTTGGGGATGAGGCTTTGGTTATTCGGGATGCCATGGAAGAGGAGTTTCAGTTTTTTGCGTGCCAGAAGTCTAAAGGGAAAATGGAGCTTCTAAATTTGCATAGTTCCATCAACTATGGTGACGCGAACTACCCCTCTAGGCGTAGGAAAGGCAAGGCACAGATGTTGTAGGTTTGTTGTGCCTTGATGGGTAGTGGGTAGTATTGTTCTTAGTTGGGTTCTTTTGTAGCTTGTTTTGGTTCTTTTGTGTTCTAGGGCCTTGGTGTTGTGGGTTTTTTTGGGTTAGCTTTGGTTTTCTCTGTGTATACTTCCTGTGCACTTAGGGGCGCCTTACGCTTTTTTTTTTTTTTGGATAAGTAAATGAAATTTTATATAAAGAAAAAAAGCGTAAGGTGCCCCTCTAAGTACACTGGTAGTATACATAAGGAAATGCCTAAGAAGGCAAAGAAAAACGAACAAGAAAATCAGAAAAGCTAATAGACACAGGTGGCAAAAAAGCCTCCGTCCAAAGATACAACAAATGTAAAAACAATGCAACAATAATCTCCATGGAATTCTCCAAGTCTTCAAAACACCTAGTATTTCTCTCCTTCCAAACGCACCAAAGAATGCATATAGGCACCATCTTCAAAACTGCAGCACTCCTTGACCTACCCGCCTTCCACCAACAAGAAAATAAATCGATAACTCTGCTAGGCATGACCCAAGACATACCAAACCGAGAAAAGACATGATTCCACAAAGTAGAAGCCACATCACAATGAGGAAGAAGGTGGTCCACAGTTTCCCCGTCTCTTTTGCACAAGTGGCATTTATCCACAATGATGATCTTTCGCTTCCTGAGATTATTCGCCTTAAGAATCTTACCAAGGGCTGCCGACCACGCAAAGAACGCCGCCCTCGAAGGAGCCTGAGTCCTCCACACACTCTTCCAAGGGAAACGACTACCCTCACAACCGGCCAAGGAGCTGAAATAGGATTTAACCTTGAACACCCCTTTCTCGGAAGGGACCCACCTAAGCCTGTCAGCACGATCTCTACTCACCATGGCTAAATGTAACACATGAAAGAAGGATGCAAAAACACCCACTTCCCAGTCATGCGCATCTCTAACAAAGCTCACATTCCACTGGATAGAGCCGCCCAAAACCTCCATATTATCCGCAACGGAAAAGTTCTTCTAACTTTTCAAATATTTTTTTTTTTTTTTTTTTTTTTTTTTGATAAGTAAGCGAAATATCATTAAAAGCTCGAAGGGTGGTCGGCTGACTCTTCTTAAAAGTACTATTTCCAACCTTCCCACGTATTATTTGTCGTTGTTCCCTATTCCAGTGGGAGTGGCTAATCAACTTGATAAACTTTAAAGGGATTTTCTATGGGGTGGCATTGGAGATGAGGCAAAATTCCATCAAGTGAATTGGAACAGCATCTGTACTTCATTGCATTTAGGTGGATTGGAAGTTCACAATTTCATCCAGTTTAATCGAGCTCTTCTGAGGGAATGGTTGTGGAGGTATGGTAGGGAGAGAGAGGCATTATGGCGAATGGTGATTGACATCAGATTTGAGCGTCTAAATGGTGGGTGGTGTTCAAAAGAGGTGTTGGGTACTTTTGGAGTGGGTGTGTGGAAACATATTAGGAGGGGGTGAGATAAGTTTAGCAACTTTGTTCATTTTGAGGTTGGAGATGGGCCACATGTAAGTTTTTGGCATGATTGGTGGTGTGGGGATAGATCTTTGAAGCAATGTTTCCAGTTTTGTTTAGTATTGTGAGGAATAAAGAGTCGATGGTAGCATATAACTTGGTTGTTCAAAATGGAGTTATTCAATGGAATTTTTTTTTGGCGTCCAATCCAGGATTGGGAGATGGAGATGGTACTTTCTTTCTTCGCTTGGCTTTATTTTATTTTAGTTCGATATGGAGAGGATGACAGGTTAGTTTGGAACCTCTCCAATAGGGGTTTATTTGAAGTGAATTCTTATTATGAAGTGTTAAATAGGAAAGATGGCCCTTCATTTCGTTTCTTCTTGTCGCCTACCGCTTCTTCTATCTTTCTTAGTCTTTTCGTTTGGTTCTCCGGATTTTGAGTTTCCGTTTTGTTGGTATGTTGGGGTGTGATTCTCACAGGGGAGTCTGTCAGCGTGCTCTTTGGTTTGGGTGGTTCTTTTCCCGGCGATGTAATTTTTGGCTTGCCTTGGTCGCTGGTGCTCCGGGGGTGTTGTGAGATGGATAAGAAATTTTTAGTGTAGTCGAAGTCTTTTGCTTTATCTGTTTTGGCTGGGGCGTCGGCGCTGAGGGTGGAGGAGAAGAGGAAAAAATTTCTGGGAGTAGTCATTTTGAATTCTCAGAGTTCCGAATGGCTTGCGTCGATGTTGGAAGTGTTGTTGGGTTTACCGGAAGAGCAAGAAATTGTAAAGTCGTTCAGAGAGGGATCGAAACTTCTGATTGCTCGAAGAGGTGAGAACAAAGATGGGCGCTTTTTAGAGGGTGGGGTGGTCGGAAAGGGTTCATTGTTATCCCTGAGGGTCGTGGAGGGTGGGGTTGGATCAAATTCTCTGATGGGCTGAGAAAGGTGGTTGATTTTCTCTCTGGCCCGGTGGGTAGTGGGAGTGGTTCCTCTCCTTCTCCAGTGAAGGCTGTTTAGCCAAGTTTGGGTTTGGCTCCGAAGTGGACGGGACCCTTTTTTGCGGAGGTGTTGAGGTCGGTTCCGGCCATTGCTGCGAAGGAGTTGTCCATCGTGGGTGGCGGTCGTTCCAGGTCATGGGCTTTGTTGCTGGAGCCTTGTGAGCTTGATCTTCTTTCGACGGTGTGGCATGCAGAGTCTGTACAAAGAACAACAGTGGATTGCTTCTCGGTGGAGTCGCATCAGCTCAACCTGTTGGACAAAGACCGTCCTCTTCGTTCGCAGGGTAAGAAGCGTCCCTCTTGTTCAAATTTGAAAATCGAACGTTCGAGGCTGCGGACGTGGCGTAAGTTGGGTTATGGGTTTTTTTTGTCTTTGGGCCGGGCCGTAAGGAATCTTCTGGACCGTTTTGCCGGGTCGGGGCTAAGTCGTAAATCTTCTGGCTTCCGCGTGGGTCGTCTCATGCCGAAAGCTAAAGTCTTCTGTCCATCGAGTTCGCCGCCGGAGACAACATCGAAGGTGTCATCTGGGTTGATTCTGGTTCGACCTCCTCCTGGGGTTTTGGAGGTTGCTGTGTCGGTAGCCACAGAGGGGCGCGGGTCCGGTGATCTCGGTTTCTGTTGGGAGTTCCATTAGGTTGGAGCCTTCGTCGTCGGTAGTTACAGGGACGACGTCGTTTATGCCTTCCACCTGGGGTGAGTCGAGCAACGTCCATATGGTGCTTTCAAGCCAGACTCCAGCCTCTAAAGAATCTTTTGAGGGTATGGGTATGGTATCATCCGGTTATTTGGGGTTTTGTCATCCTCCTCTGCCAGCACTGGAATTGTTGCTTCTGGTGGCTCCGGTAGCTTCTCTGGGTTCTGTCTCCTTGTTGGTCGGTTCTAAGTTGAACTCTTCTCCGGTGTCCTCCTCCTCTCTAGTCCCTGCGGTTCCTTCTGTTCAAGCACACAGCTTCTTTACATGTCTCTGCAGATCCAGTAGAAGAGAAGAAGTTTGCTGAAGATCCTCGTCGGATTTCAGAGTTATCCACTGATTCGACTTTGGGAGAGAAAGTCCGAGATGCAGTCTATTGGTGGAAGGAGGAGGTATCAAAGCTTTAAGAGAAGAAGGATCAGCCTAGTGTTTGCGATCAGAATTGGGAGAAGGATTGTTGGAGTATCGAGGCAAAGCTCTGGGGGAAGATCTCCGAGCTGTATCCGTTGGTGACTAAAGAACAGAGGCAGAAGCATCGGGAGATTTGGGGTGAGATGATTGAGAACAAGAAACGTGAGAGTAAGAGGGAGCTTCGGAATCTACAAAGTTCCGTAAATTACGGAGACATCAAAGCTTCTTTGAGGTGTAAGAGAGACAAGGCCAATAGGTCGTAGGGTTGGTTGCTTTGAGGCTTTTTTTGTGGGTTGTTCTCAGGTTTTATTGGTGTTTTGGGTGCTGTTTGGTTTCTTTTGCGGGTAGTATTTTAGTTGGTTCTTTGTTTTCTAGTTTTTGACTTGGGGGCTGTTTCCTGGGTTTTTTTTCGGGTTTTTCGGGTTAGCTGTGGTTCTCCTGTGTATACTTCCTGTGTACATAGGGGCGCCTTACGCTTTTTTTCTCAATGAAATCTACTTATTTATCAAAAAAAAAGAAAAGATTGTATATTCCCTTAGGAATGGCTATCCTCTCATTTTTTGGAGGAATAACTATTCTTCTTTGTAAGGGAATAGTTATTCCCATAGAATAGCTAAATCCTAGGAATATGTCCATACCAAATAAATGAATAGTTATTCCAATGGAATAGTCATTCCATTCCGAAGACTTATTCCGTGAACCAAACGAGGCCTAAGGGAATGCAACAAAGTGTAGAAGGAAGCCAAGACATCCACCTCCCAATCGTGAGCCTCTCGAATAAAGCTAACATCCCACTGAAGGGAACCCAACAAACACATCCTTCTCACGAGCAAGGCCATATAAAACCGGTAAAGCTTCCTTGAGGGTCATCTCTCTGCACCACACATCATCCCAGAATTTGATATTGGACCTGTCTCCCATCTCAAATCTAGTTTGGCTACAAAACAAACTCTACCACCTCCTTATATTCTTCCAAAGCACTACCCCGTGCGGCCTATGGGGATCAATAGAGCACCACCCACCCCACACATTACCAAATTTAGCACCCACAACAATTTTCCACTATGCCTTTCTTTCATGTCCATAACTCCACAACCCCTTACCTAATAGGGCCCTATTGAACATCCTCAAGTTTCGAATTCTCAAATCTCCCTCAGAAATAGGGGAGCAAACCTCAGGCCAACTAATCAGGTGATATTTAAATTCTTCACATAACCTGCCCCATAAAAAATCTCGATGGAGCTTTTCTATTCGATTTGCCACACCAGCAGGAATGGAGAAAAGAGTCAAGAAGTGCGTAGGTAAGTTAGAAATAGTGCTCTTTATAAGGGTAACCCTAGCACCCTTAGACTGATACATCTGTTTTCCAACTAGCCAACCGACGTTCAACCTTCTCAACAATACCATCCCAAATAGACTTGGCTTTGTAACAGGCCTCTAGCAAAAGGCCCAGGTACTTCAAGGGCAAAGAGGAAACCCCACAACCCAAAATGTGATAGGAACTATATTTGGCAAGTAACGGCTACTGTCAATTAGGGTTCCAGATTATTAATTAGGATTCCAGATTATCAATTAGGGTTTCACCAAGGCAGGCGGCTGTCCAATAAGGGAAGTAGCAGCTGGCGCCAATCCTGTCCAGCCTTCAACGGCTACTTTCCCCTTCAACCTATTTTCAGTATGGCAAGACAATAAGTTTATTTCCGTTCCTTGTAATGTTATTTCCTTTCCTTGTTTACCCAAATAAGTTAGCCTATAAGTGTAACCTTAATCTACGAGTTGGATATCAAGGAATTATCAATAACGAGTCCCCTCAGAGTTCCCAACTTCGGGTTCTTATCATTTTGGTATCAAAGCAATTCTGGTCCAGTGTATGGTCCATACACGCAAGCAGAAACAACAGAGAATGGATCCAGATCATCTCGCTCGTTTCATGGAGCGATCGGAGCAGCACATGAAGGAGATGACGGAAGCCATGGCCGCCCTCCATCAGAAGTACGATAGGCTGTCCACCAGCGTGCAACGAATGGAAGCCGAATCCATCGACGGCCGAACTAACGGGGGTGTCCATGGTGGTGCTCCACCGCCTCCTCCACACAACCATGCACCAGAATATGATTCCGGTATCGGGCATAACCACAACTAGCGACGTGGTGACAACTCCATCCACACTCGGGCCTTACGCCTCGACTTCCCCCGATTCGATGGCGGCGATCCGTCGGGATGGCTCTACAGGGCAGAGCAATTCTTTGAAACCACCAAACCCAGGCTACCCAACAGATTCAGATTGCTTCCTTTCATTTGGAAGGAGACGCCCTTCAGTGGTATCGATGGGCGATGGCGGCCAATCCCATGGCGACGTGGCCAGAATTCTCCCGGGCCCTTTTAACCCGATTGGGACCAACGGAGTATGACGACTCCGCGGAAGCTCTGGCAAAATTGCAGCAGGTAGGCAGTATCCGGGAATACCAAACTGAGTTTGAGAAGCTAGCCACTCAGGTCTCGGGTTTGAGCGAGCAGTTCCTAATCAGCCATTTTGTCGGTTGGCTAAAGGAAGAAATCCGTTTGAACGTCAAGATGTTTAGACCCACTTCCCTCTCCTTGACCATCGGCCTCGCCCGATTACAAGAGGAAAGGCAGACCCGCAAGCCACAACCCAAAAATTCCATTAAGCCCATCGCCAGTTCTGTGGTTCCAGCATCGCAGAAAATTCCTCCGGTCAAGCGACTGACCCCTGCTGAAGCCGCCAAAAGATGACGCAAGAACCTGTGCTACAAATGTGATGAACGTTGGGAAGCTGGTCACAGGTGCAAACATAAAACTTTATTTCTCATTGAGGGTGATGAGACGACGGCAGAGGATTCAGACGACGTGTTTGAGGATGCCGAACCAGCCGAGGTATTGGAGATATCAGTTGCTGCCCTGGCGAGAGAAACAACCCCACAAACCATGCGGGTCACGCTGTACATCAAGCGACAACCACTCACGGCACTAGTCGACTCCGGAAGCACACACAATTTCCTGCACCCACGGGTGATGCGACGCCTCCTTTGCCAGATTGATGTTGATGCGGTGCTGGAGGTCCGGATTGCAGATGGAGGCAGATTGAGAAGCACCGGGTGTTGTCCAGGTGTGCTGGTGCGATTACAACAGTTGTCTTTTTCGGCTGATTTCTACATCTTGCCACTCGGAGGTTGCAACATGGTGTTGGGCGCTCAATGGCTTTGCACCTTGGGGCTCATTCTCTGGGACTTTTCGGAACTAAGCATGGTGTTCATAGTGGCAAACTAGCGGTACAAAATCATGGGCAACAGGAGCCAGCCTGTCCATGGGGTAGGAATTCGTTTGTATGGAGCAAGTGTGGAAAAAGGAGAGCCCGGTAAGCAGCCTGCTGATCCAACCGCGATGGGTCCAGGACACCGAACTTGTGTCGATCACCGCCACAAACCAGCCAGCCTTACCCCAGTTGCACCAGCTCCTAGATCTATTCAGCCACCTATTTGTTGAGCCCACAATGCTGCCTCCACAACGTTCACATGATCATCAAATCCCATTGTTACCGGACAGTGCTCCAACCAACGTACGTCCCTACCGGTATGCCCAAATTCAGAAAGATGAGATTGAACGGACAGTCAAGGCACTACTCGAAACCGGGCTAATTCGACCGAGCCACAGCCCCTACTCTTCTCCGGTCTTACTTGTGCGCAAGAAGGATGGAACTTGGCGAATGTGTGTTGATTACCGGGACCTCAAGCAGATCATCGTCAAAGATAAGTTTCCCATTCCGGTGATCGACGAGCTTCTAGATGAATTGCATGGTGCATGTTATTTTTCTAAACTCGACCTACGCTCCGGTTACCATCAGATTCGAGTACACGAAACGGATATCCCGAAAACAGCCTTTCGAACACATGATGGTCATTACGAGTTTTTGGTCATGCCCTTCGGTCTCACCAATGCACCATCCACCTTCCAACATCTGATGAACGAGGTATTTCGCCCTTTCTTGCGTAAATTCATTTTGGTTTTTCTGGATGATATACTAGTTTACAGCCTTACTTTGGAGGCCCATCTTCATCATCTCGAGACCACACTATTACAACTTCAGAAACATCAACTCTTCGTCAAACGATCCAAATGCTCGTTTGGGGTAGAATAGGTGGAGTACCTCGGCCATATTATCTCCAAAGAGGGAGTTGCTGCCGATCCCGCAAAAATCAGTAGTATGCTCGACTGGCCCATCCCAAAAACTATCACTGGATTGCGAGGTTTTCTCAGCCTCACAGGCTATTACCGGAAGTTCGTCCGAGATTATGGAAAAATTTGCAGGCCTCTCAACGCCTTACTAAAAAAGGGCAATTTTGTGTGGAACTTGGGTGCCGAAGAAGCTTTCAACACCCTCAAGGAGGCTATGACCACCACTCCCGTCCTTGCCCTACCGGATTTCTCCAAGCCGTTCATGATTCGAAAGTGATGCCTGTGGTAACGGCATTGGTGCGGTGCTGATGCAGTCCGACCGACCCATTGCTTTCACAAGCAAGGCCTTGGCACCTCGCCATCTCGGGCTCTCCACCTACGAGAAGGAAATGACGACCATCATCCATGCGGTCACTAAATGGCGTACTTATCTTATTGGCTGCCATTTCGTTATCAAGACTGATCACCAAAGTCTCAAGCATTTTTTGGATGCTCGTGCCTCTACCCCAGTGCAGCAAAAATGGCTCACAAAGCTCCTCGGGTATGACTACACCATCTCGTACAAAAGGGGGATCAAAAATCGGGTCGCGGATGCCTTATCCCGACAGCAGGAGGAAACGGCCTTTTTATCAGCCATCTCGTACGTACACTTGGACTGGCTGGACCGTATGAAGGCAAAATTGAAGCAAGATCCTTGGATACAAGCCAAGATCGGTAAGTTGCAGCATGACCACTTTTTGGCAAAACATTATTCGGTGCAGGATTGGTTGTTGTAGTATGATCACCGTCTTGTCATTAGCCCGGAGTCTCCTTGGCGGACTGTTATCCTCGATGAGCTACATGCTAGCCCCGTTGCGGGCCATTCCGGCTACTTAAAAACAGTGCAGCAAGTTAAGAAACTTTTTTACTGGCCCCATATGCGACCAGACATCCGCACATACATTGCGGGGTGTGAAGCATGCCAACGACACAAGTACGAGACCCTGTCCCCAGCCGGGCTGTTGCAGCCGCTACCCGTGCCGGATCACATCTTGTCGGAACTATCCATGGATTTCATTGATGCTCTTCCCAACTCCCGCGGTTATACCGTGATCATGGTGGTCCTTGATCGACTCTCTAAGGCAGCCCACTTCGTGGCCCTTAAGCACCCTTATACGGCGACATCCGTGGCACGAGCTTTCATGGATAACATCATCAAACTCCATGGACTTCCAAAATCAATCGTATCCGACCGTGACTGAATATTCACAAGTAAATTCTGGCAGGAACTCTTCCACTTGCAAGGTATTAAGCTGAAACTCAGTTCCGGTTACCACCCCCAAACCGATGGGCAAACGGAGGTAGTAAATCGTTGCCTTGAAACCTACTTGCGATACTTTGTTAGTATGCAGCCCAAGCAGTGGGTCCTGTGGCTGTCATGGGCAAAATATTGGTACAATACCTCCTATCACACGGCGACGAAGATGACAACATTTGAGGCTGTTTTCGGGCGACCTCCTCCGAACATGGTGGGCTATGAGGCCGGCACCACCACGGTGGCCCAAGTGGACGATGCCTTAACATTCTGGGACAGCATCCTTCGAGCTCTCAAGCAGCACCTCATCGAAGCTCAAAACAGCATGAAACAGCAAGCGGATCAACACCGAACATAACGAGAATTTGCCGAAGGTGACATGGTGTTCCTCCGCCTCCAGCCATATCGCCAAAGCTCAATCGCCACCTGCCGATCCATGAAGCTAGCCCCTCGGTTTTATGGCCATTTCCGCATCCTCAACTGCGTCGACATGGTTGCTTATCGCTTGGAACTTCCCGCAGGCTCGGCTGTCCACCCTGTGTTCCATGTTTCATGTCTCAAGAAAGTCATAGGTTGCACTAACGTTCCAGCTCAAGCCTTGCCCACCTTCGATGACCAGGGGACACTGCAGGTATCGCCCTATTGCATCCTCGACCGATGCCAAGTCCGCAAGCGTGTTTGTACTATCACTCAGATCCTAGTCCAATGGACCAGTTTACCCCCAGAAGATGCCACGTGGGAGGAGGCTCATTCCATCCAAGAAAGGTTTCCTAATTTTCAACCTTGAGGACAAGGTTGATTTTAAGAAGGCGGGAATGATAGGAACTATATTTGGCAAGTAACGGCTACTATCAATTAGGGTTCCAGATTATCAATTAGGGTTTCACCAAGGCAGGCGGCCGTCCAATAAGGGAAGTAGCAGCTGGCGCCAATCCTGTCCAGCCTCCAACGGCTACTTTCCCCTTCAACCTATTTTCAGTATGGCAAGACAATAAGTTTATTTCCTTTTCTTGTAATGTTATTTCCTGTCCTTGTTTACCCAAATAAGTTAGCCTATAAGTGTAACCTTAATCTACGAGTTGGATATCAAGGAATTATCAATAACAAGTCCCCTCTAAGTTCCCAACTTCGGGTTCTTATCAAAATGACAGCCAACCCATCCACATTACCCACTGGAACCAATAATAATAGAATATGGAGATAGCAAAGATGATTAGGGTTGGCCCCTCAAAAAACCAAAGTATCATCCGTGAACAACTAGTGTGAGATATTTGTGGTAGGAGGCCTAGATCCCATAGAGAAGCTTGAGAGAAGACCTCTATCAATTGTAGCGGTAATCATTTTGCTCAAAGCCTCCATGACTATTACAAATAGAAAAGGAGACAGAGGATCGCCCTGCCAATGTGGATGAGTTCCTATGGACAATGTGGATAACGTGGATGAGTTGGCTGACATCTTGGGTTGTGGGACTTCTTCTCTATTCATGAAGTATCTTGGTATTCTGCTAGGGGCTTCTTACAATGCAAAGTCTATTTGGAATGGCATTGTGGAAAAGATGGAGTGCCGGTTGGCCAGATGGAAAAGAATGTATTTGTCCAAGGGTGGCAGAGTAACCGTTATTAAGAGCACTCTTTCCAACCTACCTACGTACTTATTGTCCCTTTTCCCCATTCCTGCTAGTGTGGCTAATTGAATTGAGAAGCTCCAACGAGACTTTTTATGGGGAGGTATAGGTGAAGAATTTAAATACCATCTAGTTAGGTGGGCTAAAGTTTGCTCTTCAATCTCTAAGGGAGGGTTGGGTATCCGAAACTTGAGGGTGGTCAATCGCGCTCTGCTTGTAATTGGTTGTTGTGTTATGGAATTGAGAGAGATGCTTGGTGGAGAATTGTGGCGGACTCCAAATATGGCAGTTTATGGGGCGAGTGATGCTCCCTTGAGCCCGTAGTATCCTTTGGAGTGGGGTTGTGGAAGAATGTTAGAAAAGATTGGGAGACTTTTTCAGGCTGCACCAGATTCAAAGTGGGGGATGAGACCAAGGTTAGCTTTTGGCATGGCATGTGGTGTGGGGATATGACTTTCAAGGTAGCTTTCTCAGCTCTATTTGATATAGCCTCTGCGAAGGACACCTCTATTGCGAATAATTTGGAGTTTTTGGGCGGTTCCAACCAGTGGAACGTGAGTTCTGTTAAAGAGGTGCATGATTGGGAGGTGGATATTTTTGCTTCTTTCTTCGAAGTGCTGCATTCAGTTAAAGTAAGAAGAGGCATTGTAGACAAGCTTTGGTGGGTCCCTTCTAAAAAAGGTTTGTTTAAGGTCAAGTCTTTCTTCAACTCTTTGGCTTGCTATGAAGGCACTTGCTTTCCCTGGAAGAGCGTGTGACGGACTTAAGCTCCTTCAAGGGCAACCTTCTTTACGGGGTTGGCGGCTCTTGGAAAGATCCTCACCTTGGACACTCTCAAAAAGCGCCACATTATCGTGATAAACATATGTTGCATGTGTAAGAAGATTGAGGAGTCTGTGGACCATCTTTTTCTCCACTATGATGTGGCTTTTCTACTTTGTGGAATACTCTTTTCAGTCGCTTTGGGATGTCTTGGGTTATGCCTCGACGAGTTTTCAATCTTCTTGCTTGCTGGTGGCCTTCAGGTTATGCCTCCTTTTACCACACTTTGTATATTTAGACTACGGCTTAAGTGTCCCATTTTTTATTTAGCTTTAATGATTTTTTATCTCGATTTTTTAGTTAGGCATTTCCTTTTGTATACTCTCAGTATACTAAGGGGTGCCTTACACTTTTAATGAGATTGACTTATGACTTATCGAAAAAAGAAAGAAAAAGCCAATGTTGGTTTTGGGTATGAAGAAATATACTTCGAGGCACTACAACAACACGGTGAAAGCCAAGGAAAAAAAAAAAGAATTACAAAGTCAAGGCTATGACAAAATATGATGACCTGTGATTTGATAAATCTTATGGCCTGAGTTGTCTGAACTATTTGTTGTTAAACATTGTTGATATGAGTTATGCTTTGGGTATGAACTAATAAATCTGTGCTATATATAATGTCAAGAAACTCTACATTGTTTCAATCTTTACTTGAGATGAAATGGGCTGGCTCCATAGATGTAATTTTTTATTGTTCTTGGAAAATCTATTGTCTCCATTAACTTAATATAAGTCAAGTGTACTGCTGCTTTTGTAATAAGGATGTTGACATGACTTGGCATGCAACATGATTTTGTTAAATGCTTCGGCCCTATGCTTTTTGTGCTACTTCTAAGAGAAAGGATTAATTGAAAGTGTAATACTATCGAGCATTTCCGGAATGAGATAAAATCCATATTTTTGAGATCGTTGTGTGATAGTAGCACTGCTTATATCAGTACCCGTATCCCTTCTTTATTTCCTTGTTCTTTTGGAACTTCAGGTTGTAATTTTTGGGGAGATTGTAAGCTTCATGTGCGTTATAAGTTCTCTTGTTTCGAATAAAATAT
The DNA here is from genome assembly GCF_958979055.1 of Alnus glutinosa. NCBI lineage: Eukaryota > Viridiplantae > Streptophyta > Magnoliopsida > Fagales > Betulaceae > Alnus > Alnus glutinosa. Next base: position 10,550,633 of record NC_084886.1, read on the forward strand.
TGGTTTACTTATTAAAAGAAGAAAAATACAGCATGATTTTGGTAGCATATAGCCCTCAAATTATTGAATTTGTGAGCATGCCACGTTGAAACATGCATGTCTTGAGAGGCAGCAATTGGAAAAGTCACATTTTAAACATTTTTTTGCTAAGGGGCAGTTAGTTTGCTTTCTTGGCATTGATAAGATGATCTGTCAGTCAAATAGCTTTCATTTGCCAAAATAGATCAAAATACAGCTGATTTTACTGCAATTTGGTTGTTGTCTTGCTTTGGTTATGTTAGAACTGATTACATTGATATTGAAACTGCAACGAATGCATTAACTTGAGTTCTCTAATTTGTTTTTCTTTGTGTTAGCTACAAGAATTGTTGGAATACATGCCTGGACCTGACTTTCCAACTGGGGGATTAATTATGGGAAACATTGGGTAAGTGTAATTCTATATTTCTTCTATACGAACACAAGTTACACAAGTGACATGCATTCAGATAGAATGTCTCTCTGCTTGTCTTCTATACAAACTTTAGTGGGGATTCCTCTCTCTCTCTCTCTCTCTGTTGTTTTCCCCCCTGTTCTTTTCTAATCTTGTCCAATCCTGCAACATTAGTTTCCAGGATTTGTCTTATTTATTTTATATTTGAGTGATTTGAGAAGGACTGATGACTTACAATTGATGCTGTGTTCTGGTGTTGTGTATTCTCTTATATGCATCCATTCTATTGACTACGATAGTTACACTGTAATGTTTGTATTGGCAGGGTGGTCAGTGACACCTATATTTTGTTTTGCTAGTCTTCTAGAGTTGTATCAATTGTTTTTTTTTTTTTTTTTTTGTGAAATTGCTTAGCTTTCCATATGGCTTTATGCTTTTTTGAATGTATCCAATTATTTTTGGTGAATTATTTGTTATTTGTTATTTTTTTTTTCCCTTTTTGTCAAGCATCTTAGAGGCATACAGAACTGGGCGTGGACGTCTTATAGTAAGAGGGAAAACTGATGTTGAATTGCTTGATCCTAAAACAAAACGAACCGCTATTATCATAAAAGAGGTGATGATCTTGGTTTGCTTTATAGAATTTTGCATGAAGTATGCACACTCATTGTCATCTTGTCATTAAAAAGTTGAATTAGTTATTTCATTTTCTATTTTGAATGAAACAGGTCCCCTATCAGACCAACAAAGCTGCCCTTGTAGAGAAGATAGCTGAACTCGTGGAAAACAAGGTATTGTTTTTTTTTTTTTTTTTTTTGATAAGTATATTTCAAAAAGCCCCTCTCATAGTACACAAGATGTATACATGATATCCCTAATTCAAAGAGAAAGGAGGGCAAATTTCTAGAAAATCAAAATAAGAACACGCAGACACAGACTGTATCTTCACTCTCCACATAAACAAGGTTTGTATCACCAACTTTTTCAAGTTAATCAAACCAGACTCACAATCTTCAAAACTGCATGCATTCCGCTCCCCCCATATACACCACATTAAACAAAACAGAGCCATTCGCCAAATCGGCATCAACGTCCGGTTATCCTTTTGCCCCCTCCAACTCCCCAACATCTCTTTCATTGATCGCGGCATTACCCACACCATGGTAAGCAATAGAAAATGCAGTTAGGAAAACTACAATTTTTGTCTATCAAATGCAGCATGTGATTGATGAATTTTCATTTTTTTTTTCTTTATGAAAGGCAATTGGCAACCATTCTCTAGTTTTTAGACTATTTTTTTTTGGTTCCACATGGCTTTATTTGGAATTATGAATGTATGGTAATTTGTGTCTAGATGGGTGTGGAAGGTTAATCATTTCTTTGACATCTTCAGTTCGACTCAATTTTCCATTTCAAATATTATGTCTCCTCACTGTACTATTAGCTTACCTGACTACAACTTTTCATGTATCAGAATGATGTTTTCTGAGATAACAATGACTTGTTTAATTAGCCATTCATTTTTGTTTAGTTATGTTGTAGTTTGCATGAAAGGTTTAGAGAAAAGGCGGGCTCGTTGCTATTACGTAGCCTACCTCACACATCTTATTATATAGCTTTTGAGAAATATAACATTGACTGAAATAGCCTTGTGCTCTAAACCCTAACACTCTCTCTCAAGCTTGAGCATAAATATATCATACAAACCCAGCTTGGAAGAAACAAGCAAACAAAAAACACACTTGAAAAACATACTCTAATACTCCCCCTCAAGTTGAAAACAGCTTGGAGCACACAATGGAAAGACAGACTTAGTAAAAAACATGAAGAAAATGCGATAAGCCAAACATAAACAAGCTGAAATACCATAAAAAGAGAACACCGAATGATAATTCACCAAAAACTCGCCGGAAAACTGCAACAGGCGGTGGGATCTTGCTGCAAAACACCAAGGCTAATCGAATTTTGTTGGAAAACACCAATAACCAGTTGAAACCCATTGCAAAACAGCATAGCCGGTCAGATGTGGCCGCAAAACACCAAGAGTTGATTGGATCTCGCCCCAAAACACTTAGGCCTGTTGGATCTCATCAGAAAACTCTTAAGAACTGGTTGGAACCCACCAAAAAACACCAAGGCATGTTGGATCTCGACAACCAACTACGACGATCGTGATTCCAGTGATCAATACTGCAAACAACATACAACCAACATCGTTAGATTGATCATCAATATAATCGACCGTGGTCAACCAACAACAATGCCAGCTTGTAAATAGAGTTGGCAAAACGTGTTGACGTGTCAGGTTTGGGTATAACTGCTTGACCCGTCAACCCGATTAGGTTCAACCCGAACACGACTCGTTTAGCTAAACGGGTCAGCTGGTCAAGACGAGCACGACACATTATATAAACGGGTGACCCGGCCTGACTTGTTCAGCCAACAAGTTATGTTGACCCAACCCAACCCGTTTATTCAATCAATGCAAGCAACTAGATAAATAAGACTGAGACACGTCGACAATGAAATTTATAATAAACATTTGAAAGGAAAAAAAAGAAGCATAGAGTTCAGAAGCATCGCAACCTGTCGTCTAAAAACTGTCTCCGAGGATTTGAAAGAACCCCCCCCCCCCCCCCCCCCCCAACAGTGTAGGGAGTATACCTACTTGCCAATTCGGCTGGCCCAGTGTTTATTTTTGCTTATTTATTGCATTTTGGAATTGGCTATATTGTGGGCCTGCAATTTTATTGCATAATAATTTTAATTGGCTCCCAGTTGTAATTGGTTTTCTTTTGAATCAGAGTTTAGACGGCATTAGCGATATTCGGGATGAAAGTGATCGATCTGGAATGCGTATAGTCATCGAGGTTTGTAGAATGTGAAGTGCTGAGATTTTCTGAATATTGACTAGTTGTTGAGGACAATTATTTCAAACAACTCAGTTAGGATGGAAAGATCTATTAGTTAAAACATTCTACCTATTGGATCATGACTCATTAAATTTTGTTTTTCAGCTAAAAAGGGGATCAGAGCCATTGATTGTCCTTAATAATCTTTACCGTCTCACTGCTCTTCAGTCTAGTTTCAGCTGCAATATGGTAGGGTGAGTATTTTCTCCCCTCACTACAAAAGATCGGAATAAAACTTGATTTTATTTGTCCTTTGTAGACTTTACCTTGTATTCTTTTTTATTTCATTTAATGTTTTTCCTCTGAAGCATCCATAGCCGTTCTCTATCTCGGAATTTGAACTTGATATAGTTTGGGCCCTCAAAAATTCAATATATTGGCTGGAAATGAGTGCTTTCAATGGTTGTTATGACTTCAGAACCCAATATAACATAGACTAGGTTTTGTCTTGGTGTATTATATGTGTGTACTGAAAAGTGAAAGTATTTTTTTTTTTTTCATTGAATAAGAGACTTACAGGTACAAGATATATGATAGACAAACAACATTATTTATGAACAAGAGCTCCGTGTTGAAATTAAGCACAAAATGTGGCCATTTGGGTGTACAGTTAAGAATTCCATTTACTGCATCTGAAAATATTAAAGAAGAAATGCCACAGAAAATGTATGAATCGTGGACAGCCTTTAAGAAATTACGTGGGAATAAGGGCCAAAAGAACAGAGGTAGGAAATCAAAGAATTTGTTAGTAGGATATGGAAACAAATATCCGGACCCATTGCTATAGTATAACTGAAAAATTTGATAGAAATTCCACTATTTGATGTAAATCACTTATTTTGTTTGCCCTTTCGATCAACAGTGCTAACTTTTGTGATCTCTTGGATGTGATTTTGAGGGTCTTGGCTGTCCAATTGTTGTGATGTTAATTTTTCTTTGATCAAAAAGAGATGTCTGTCCTTGATATGTATTTCAGACATATCCAATATGTATCAAATGCAGGATACATCTATCACATTTTATTTTATTTACCTAAGATATTAATGGAGCACGAGGGTTTCATTGTCTTGGACATTAAGTTTAGGAGATTGCTTATACTTTTTTTTTGATAAGTAGGAGGTTGCTTATACTTAAGCATGCAGAAGTCACTGAACATCCATGAATGCAGAAAAGAAACAATAATTCTGACTTCTAGCTGAAAAATTATACCGAAAATGTTTGAAAGCTGGCAACTAAACAATGGAACCTCGTTATTGACTAAAATAGTAATATACTCAAAGAGCTGCTTATTAGGCAGCACAGTATCTAGCGAGTTCCAGGATTTTCAAAATATCTTGTTGTTTTTGGTTGGATATGCAATTCGTAGTACTTTTAGTTAATGGAATGATATATCCAATATTTAGAGTGGGAGATGTGTCTTCCTGGCAACTTTTTAAAAGTGTTGTCTGGATCCTGTTTAGGCCAGAGGCATTCGGTGCGTGTAGGATCCATCCAAATTGGCATCTGACTGGTGTCTTCCTGTTGCTTTGTTTCTGATATGCTTTGGGTAGTTGTTTGCAGTGAAGCAGTTTTCCTTAAATTCATGTTTTCCTAATCATGGTGTTCTCTTAGATAGTAATTTTGATGATTTAATATCTTAGGGTGAAAGATGGGCAATACGTGACCACTTTGTTTGTCATGCAAGTCCCTAGTTTAGGAGTCATATCCTTTTTATTTGTCATGCATCAGGCTAGCTTCCTCCTAGAGCAAGAAAAGGAAGTCTGGGATGATGAAAAAAGTGTAATATTTCTTTAATTATTTGAAATCTCTTGTGGAAGTGTTTGCAAAAATGTTTTTCAATTTTTTATGATGTATCTTTGGACTTCTGTTGCTAATGACTTCACAGTTTTCTTGCCTAGCGACGACGCGTTCGAGCGCGTCAAGCTAGGTTCCTTCTTCGTTCCTCGTCCCAGTCTCTCGGGTTTGCGCATCGTGCCTCTTGTGCTTTTGTGGGTGGTTCCTTTTTTCGGTAGGGTGCTTAGCTGGTGGGGTTCTGTTTTCTCCGGCAAGTATGCGTTTCCGGTCTGGGTTGGTTTTCTGAGCTTGGGTGTGCCGTAATGGAGAGGAGATTCCTTGTGGAGTCAAAATCCTTTGTCCTTTCGGTCTTGGAGGGGGCGTCGGTGGTGCGGGTGGAGGAGAAGCGTCAGGGCTTCCATGGAGCGGTCGTTCTAAGCTCCCAGTGTTCTGCATGGCTTGCTTCGACGATGGAAACACTTTTGGGCTTTCCTGGAGAACAAGAGTTTATCAAGTCTTACAGGGTAGGACCGAAGTTGTTGATTGCTCGGAGGGGTGGCAATAAAGACGGCCAGTTCTTAGAGGCGGCGGTGTTTGGGTTGGGAGGCCGGAGAGGGTTCGTTCTGATCCCGGAGGGTCGCAGAGGTTGGGGCTGGCGCAAGTTTTCCGGGGAGTTGAGTAAGATTTCTGCCTTTCTCTCTGCTGCGGTGGGTTGTGGGAGGTGGTCCTCGGTTGCGACGGACAGTCTGGGTGGGAAGAAGGAAGGGGAAACGCTGGGCTGTTCTGTCGATAGGTCGGGGCCTTCATATGCGACAGTGGTGAGTTCGGCTCCGGTGCCGGCAGCAAAGGTGACGCCTTTCCCCGTGAAGGTGACCCCTCCGGATGGTCCGTTGGATTTGGACAAACCTCTTTGTCCGATGGGTAAGCAGCTTCGTCATTCGAGTTTCTCTGCACGAGGTGGGGTTTTTCCAGATAGGGGTTTTTTTTTGAATTTGAACTTGCACATGTGGAGAAACTTGCTCGTTAGTTTATATTTGGCTTTGGGCCGGGTTTTTGGGAGAAGGCTGGGGCGGTCCTCTGGGTCTAGGAAGGGCCTTTTTCGCAAAGGCTTCCGTTTGGGTCGGTTCACTCTGAGACCAAGACCTAAACCTAAAGTTTTGCTGCAGCCGATAGGTTTGTTGGGTGCGACTTCGACGGCCGTTCGCGGGAGTTTTCTTCGGCCAGAGATATCGACGGCGGCAGTTTATGGGGTGGGTCAGGAGGTGCCAAGTTCTGGATGTGGGTCGTTTCCGGCGGTCGTTCCCGCCATGTCTCCCTCCCCTTTCGTTTCCCCCCCTTCGCCGGCTCTGGATTTGCTACCTCCGGCGTCCATGGACGTCGCACCGATTCCGGTTAGGTCTAAAGTGGATTCTGTTCACGCCTCTCTTCCATTCTCTTCAGTCGGGGCTGGTACTGGGATGGCCGATTTTCCTTCTCCATCAGGCGCGGTTGAGCTGGGAGAGAAGATCCGTTCTTTTCCTGTTTTGCAACCTTCCAAGCCTTTCCAGAGATACTACAGAAAGGCTAGAGATCTCAGGGTAGGCCATTCTGTGAAATGGAACGAGGTGTTGCTAGCTGACTCTTTGGAAGCTTCGAAGACGTCTGTATGGAAGGGTTCAGTTACAGAGCCTCCAGTGAAGAAATCTGCGGGTTCAGAGAAGAAAAGCTTCCTTCGGAAGGGGTTTCTCAACCCTCCGTCTCGGGTGGTCAAGGATGTTGGAGTGGGAAGTCTTCCCTCCCCCCCAAGCTGTCCTCCACCCGTAGAGGGCAATGGATTTTCTCCTTCTCGGAATTGGCCTGTTGGGTTTGATCTAAATGGGGAGCTTGCTGTTTGGGAGAAGGACGATGATTTTTGGGAGGGGCTACCATTGGACTGGGAGATGGATGGTGTTCAAGATGAGGAGTCTTTGGCTATTTTGGATGCCTTGGAAGAAGATATCCATCGGGACAAAATGATTGCTCGCCAAAAGACAAAAGGCAAGAGGGAGCTTCTGAATTTGAAGAGCTCTATCAATTATGGCGATGCTAACACTTCCTCCAAGCGTGGGAAAGGAAAAGCTCTCATGATGTAGAGAGTTTTAGTTTGGGGGCTTTTGGGGTAGGTTTGGGTGCTTGGTAGGGGTTGTTTTTGTATTTGGGGAGCTTCTTTTGTTTGTTGGGTGATTGTTGGGTGTGTGGGTTGCTTCTTTTGTTTCTTGGGTGTATGTTGGGGGCTTACCTTTGGGTTTTTGGGGCCTCTCTTTGTATTTGGGTTTTCCTTTGTTTTTGTGGGCTAGCTGAGCTGTTCCTCTGTATACTTCCTGTGTACTTAGGGCGCTTTACGCTTTTTTAATAAAATCTTCTTACTTATCAAAAAAAAAAAGTTTTCCTGTTGCTTTTTGCGTGGTGTTTGTGCGCGTGCACCTGTCTGTGGAAAAGCAAATAAACTTGTAGTATGAACTATGGTTGCGAGAGATGTAGATATTTCACCCTTCTCAAGATGGTTATGTGCCAAGTGCATATGTTTTAACTCCTCCTTTTTTAAATTTTTTTTTTTTTATAATAGATTTGAACAATTCATTTGATTGCCTTGCAGTTTCTTATGTGTGCAATTGTTGATCTTTACAAACTTGCACCATATATATCTACATAACAGTTGAGGGGGAAAATAAATTTATGCTGCATCTAGTGTTGACATTTGTTTAAAAGAAGATGGTCCAAAATAAGCTAATGCAAGTTGAGAAAAACCAATTGTTGCCAACAAGAGGCCTGCGATAAGAGGCCTTGAAAAATATAAAAGAAGATGGACCCTAACGAGTGTTTTAAACCACAGAAAGATTGTTCTCTTTGCACATGTTTCTTGAATTGCTGCATACTATTTTTTTCTGTAATTTATTTGTACTGATGTCTGTTTATCGTGCGTTTGTGCTCAAATGATATGTCATAATACATTGTTTGGATTTGCATTATGTTTAACTGCTTCACAGAATTCTTGATGGACAACCGAAGCTGATGGGTCTGAAGGAACTACTGCAGGCATTCTTAGATTTTAGATGCTCTGTTGTCGAGAGACGTGCTAGGTTTAAGCTTTCACAAGCACAGGAAAGAAGACATGTAGTCGAGGTATGCTGGACTTTTCTTACAACATGGTTGCTTAAATTATCTTGCGAAGAACAGTTATGGCTTGTCTGTGTGCAAGCTGTCCATGCCTGCTTGTGTGCATGCATGTGTGTTTTTGCCTTAAAAGGAATGAGAGCATGAGATGGTTTATTCATATTTGTTTTAGACTGCATTTGAAATGAATCTACCTCTTTGTTATGTATATGTTGTGATTCTCATTTACTTTATTGGTGCTATTTACTGGCTCCATTTACCAAGTAATTTTTGTGTGTGTGTGTATGTGTATATATATCAGCGTGCCTTAAAACAGTTGAGAACTTGAGATGATTTCATTATTTTTCACGTTGCATATTAATGATCCGATCCATTCATTATGTATATCTTACAAACCTCTAGGTTTGTTAATAAATTTGTTTCATTTCTTGGTACCAGTCTACCCAAATTATATGGTCCTTCAAATTTGAAGTATCTGAAATTGATTGGCTTGGACAAATATTTTTGTTTTTCTGGGCAGCTGGGAACACAAAATTACTTTATAGGTAATGAATGTGTCTTTCATCAATTGTTTCAGTTATTAAGATTTTTTTTTTGTGTGTTTATACTTAGGGTATCGTCGTGGCGCTTGATAATTTGGATGAAGTAATTCATATAATAAGGAAAGCTTCGAGCAATGCAATTGCATCGGCTGGTTTAAGAAATGGTGAGTTTAGTTTCTCTTTTTCCTCGTTCTTCATCTTGCCCCTCTGATTTTATCTTTTATCTTTTCTTTTTACCCTGTTTTGGTGAGTGCAAGTTAATTATAATTAATATCCGTTTATGCCTCATTAAGTAATCAATGTCGTCTCCAGACTTCCATTTGCTGATTTACTATATAATTGAAAAGACAGAAAAAGAGAGTCTAGGATAATTTTGCATTCTTAACTAGAATGTCTTTTTCTTGTCTGTTCTTCCCCCCCCATTTCTTGTTATAGTCCATGTAGTCAAAGGTTTAGCTGGGCTCTTCCTTAAGTGCTTGGTGGAGGCAACACATAATAAAAGCAAGCAGCCAATTAAATAATAAAAAATCTGTGCCCAATTTAGGCAACTCCTTACTCATATAGTACATATAAATGTGGGGACTCCTTGCAACAAATTGCGAAGGACTGCAATGCCTTTAATGAGGAATTAAAGTTTTGAGTAAGGGTATTATTGTTATTTAAAACAAGGATTGGGACTATGCTACCTGTTTATTTGAGCTACTAAAGAATATTTAATAATCTATTCACAATTAAGTATTAAAACTTCCTTATTGTCAATAAATAGCGTATTAGCTTTTTAGTAATGTTAGAAATTATATTTTATCCCATAAATATCTAAGGGTGAAAACCCGGTTACGGTTACCAGTTATTGGCTAAAACCAATAATCGTAACCGGGGTAGCTGGTTGGCCAAAATTGCCAACTGGCTTCGATAACTGGGTAGCCGGTTAACCGGTTATTTAATAACTGGCAGTTACCAGTTGGTACCCAATTATCTCGACCGGCAATTGAAATTTTAAAAAATTGGGTCTTTTGGGCTTATTCTGGGTAAGGCTAAGGAACTACCATATATTATATTTGTCATTCCAAGCTATAAGCGAATTTGTTCTAAATCATCGTTAAATTCCAGAATGAAGGGCCACGATGAGGTTTATTTCTCATTGTTACCCAAAACTTGAAAACGAGCAGGTCTACGTGGTGACAAAAGCAACAGGGGAATAGTGGCTTCCTGGATTGACGTTGAGGATTACCATCCAGTCTAAGCAAGAAAAGAATAAATAAACAAGGAAAAAATTATAACAGTTATTTTAGGTGCAAAGCTAGCAAATTTCTTACATGGTTATGCACAAGGCAGGTAAACTTTGATTTCACATCTTTCAAAGGAATTCTAAACATCAATCATATATATATATATATATGTACATATATATAAAATAGGAATGTTTGCCTTTGGGGGTTTTGCGGTGTTAGGCTTCGGGTGTTTGGTTTAGTTCTCTGCTGGCTTATTTGGGATTTTTTTTTCTTTTTGGGATGTTTGGGTGTTCCTTTTGGGTTTTGGGATTTTGATCCTTGTGGGTTTTGTTGTTTTATTTTTGTGGGTTGGCTTTGGTTGTTTCTATGTATACTTCATGTGTACTTAGAGGCGCCTTTACGCTTTTTTAATAAAAATTTTCTTATTTATTAAATATATATATATATATATATATATATATATATATATATATATAAAATTGAACCCAATAACCCTTGCTGTATAATATATTCACCGTGCTCATCTCAGTGAGCTTTGACTGATATATATATAGCATTTACAATATATAAGATGAGCTAAAACTCTACCTTTCTATGTCTTCATATTGAAGTATAACTCTTCCTCATCTATACATTGATTTTGAGTTAGAGTACAATGTATTCCTATCACTATCTCTTCATGCTCTTATCTCTTTATCACTAGACTCTTATCTCTTTATCACTAGACTCACGTATAGGATGAGAGGTGTCTTGAGTGATTGAGTCTTCTGATGATAAGTCATGTGCATTAATACCCTCCTGCAAGGTCAACGGGGGAGATCGGCTTGCTCTGGTCTTTACCATTGATGTCGTTGCTATGGATGGTTGTCGTTCGATGTGCGTGGCTGAATGGTTCTTTCGCATCTTGGGTTGTAGATCTAGGGTTTTGGGTCCTCCTCGTGCACGTGCCTCTCTGGGGGTCTCACTGTCATGTTTCGGCTTTTCCCCACTATCAGCGTAGCTGTGGGTGGCTGTCATGTTCCGGTTCGGCGCTCGTGGACGAGAGAGTTTTAGAAGTTTGGGAGTTAGATCTACAATGCTTGGGTCCTTTTCACCGCACACGCGCCCCTCTGTGGGATTCTTCGGCTGATTCCGCGTCTTCTGGTTGCTTCTCCGGCATTTTCTGCGACGCTCCGGCGCATGTGGCGTCACTCGCCACCGCCTGTTTTTTGTTTTTTTCCCATGTAGCTTTGTCTTTTCATTTGTATTTCAAGTTTGCTTTGTATTTTGGGTTTGCTTTGTATTTTGGGCTTGATTTTCATTTGCATTTTGTGTTGTGGGTGTTTTTTTGGGAGGGTTGTTCGGGTTTTCTTGTGGGTTTTGGGGAGCTTGTTAGGTTGGGATGCTTTCGGGGTAGGTTTGGGTGTTGATGGAGGCTTCTTCGATTTTTTGGGCTCTGGGTGTTTTGGGTGCTCCTTCTGGGTTTCAGGTTTTAGGGTTGATCCTTTTGGGTTTGTTTGGGTTTTTCCTTTCATGGGCTGGCTTTGGTTGTTCTTGTGTATACTCCTGGTGTACTTAAAGGCGCCTTATGCTTTTTAATAAATTTTCTTACTTATAAAAAAAAAAGCTTGAAACATAACCTTTGAAACCAAGTGGAGACAAGAGGTTTAGTTAGAACATCTGCTAATTGGTCCGAGCTAGGAATGAATAGAATTTTCAATGATTTATCAGCAACGTGATCTCTAACGAAGTGGAAGTCGATTTCCACATGTTTTGTGCGTGCATTAAATACATGATTTACTAACATGTATGTAGCCCCAATGTTGCCACACCATAGTTTAGGCGAAGAAGGGAGAGAGATACCGAGTTCATGAAGAAGAGTTTGAATTCAAAGGAGTTCAGCAGTGGTGTTGGCAACCGCTTTATATTCTGCTTTTGTAGAGGAGCATGAGATGGTGAGTTGCTTCTTAGAGCTCCATGAAATCAAGTTCAAGCCAAGTAAGACAGAATAGGCTCTTGTGGAGCGTCTTACATCTGGGCAGCCTGCCCAATCTGCGTCCGAGTAGGCTTGGAGGCTAGTGGATTGCGTTCAATAAATGAGCAGCCCGTGAGACACAATGTGCTTTAGGTTGCGAAGAATCATTTTTACAGCTTGCTGGTGTAGTTTAGTTGGTCTATGCATGAATTGGCACACGTGGTTAATAGCAAAACCCAAGTTTGGGCGTGTCAATGCAAGGTATTGTAAGGATCCAACAGTACTTAGTTATAATCCTTAGTTAATTCAACCTGGATATGGAATTAAGAGTCCATTATGACTTGTTGACCACACCAATTACATTCAATGTTTTCAAAATAGGGAATGATGGATTGATTACTATATCGGACTTAAATCCTTTGAAGATATTGAGACTTCAGTGACAGAGTTACAGAAGATTGTGATCAAAACTTTATATACTTGGATGTCTGCCCATCATAGTTTGCTTGTTTTTAGTTTTGCAGATTTTTTGAATTTTTGTTTATCTTATTCTTCAAACTAGGGGTTCTCTTGTACAGTCCATGTAAATTAGGGTTGCGCTCTGTTGCGCTTATATAATGATAATGAAATCATTTATAAAAAAAAAAAAGAAGGTTTGGCTATGGGACTTAAATCACATGCTTTCTAAACACCCTATTACAGTATCCCATGGTTGGGAACTGAACCTCGAAGTAATATACTGCACTTTTAGATTTACAAATACTTCGTCATTTATGCCTATTCACCGTTTTAATTAGTATATTACATTGCAACATTACAATCCTTGAGATCTGCTGCCTTCCTCGAGCCTCAAAAATTTCACTTCTCTTTGACTTTTTGACTACCTCGAGCTTCCTCACATATCATTCGAAGCTACTTTACGCCATTCCTCACCTTATCAGAAACTTCAAAATGTGTAGAGCTACCTCGCATCTCTTATCTTCCTAGAGAGAGAGGTGGTGGTGATTGACGGATCAACAGTGACTCGTGAGAGACTTCGTGAGTGATAAGGCGCAGTTCAAGAAGAGCGTGGACAAGCTGTTCGAGGTCCTGGGCCTGAACAAGGATGAGGTTCTCTCTTGTATACATCTTGTGTACCTGGGTTGTGCTCCTTGTGCTTTTTAATAAATTTTCTTTACTTTTAAAAAGAATTTTTGGTAGATTTTTCTTTTAATGTTCCCATAGGGTATTCTATACGTTTATAAGTTGTAGTCACCAAGCAAATTAGCTTTGGAGTTTTAATGGGGAGACTCTTATTAACAGTACGCTCTCCAACATTCCCACTTATTACTTATCTTTGTTTCCTATTCCAGTGAAGGTGGCTAATTGTCTTGATAAAATTCAAAAGGATTTTCTTTGGGGAGGCATTGGTGACGAGAAAAAATTCCATCTAGTGAATTGGAACAAGATTTGTACACCTTTGTATGCAGGTGGGTTGGGAGTTCACAATCTCATCCAGTTTAATCGAGCGCTCTTGGGTAAATGGTTATGGAGATATGGTAGGGAGAGAGAGGCTTTATGGCGTTTGGTGATTGATGCCAAATTTCAGAGTCTAAAGGGTGGGTGGTGCTCGAAAGAGGTTTTGGGTTCTTTTGGAGTGGGTGTATGGAAACATATAAGGAGGGGGTGGGAGAAATTCCGCAATTTTGTTCGTTTTGAAGTGGGGAGTGGATCTAATTTTAGTTTTTGGCAAGACTGGTGGTGTGGGGATAGTTCCTTGAAGCAATGCTTTCCAGCTCTTTTTTGTATAGTAAGGAACAAAGACGCGTTGGTGGCGGATAATTTGGTGGTCCATAATGGTGTAATTCAGTGGAATGTTCTTTTCACGCGACAAATCCAGGATTGGGAGATGGATATGGTCCTTTCTTTCTTCGACCGATTATATTCCACTTCGACTCGTCATGGAGAGGGTGACAGATTAGTGTGGAATCCCTCTAAAAAAGGTTTATTTGAGGTGAGATCCTTCTACGAAGAGCTCATTAGGAAAGATGGCCCATCTCTTCCATTTTTTCCTTGGAAGAATATTTGGCGTGTTAAGGCTCCAACAAGGGTGGCTTTCTTCGTATGGTCAGCAGCTTTGGGAAAAATATTGATGCATGATAACTTGCGCAAGAGAAATGTAATAGTAATGGAGTGGTGTTGTTTATGCAAGAAGAGTGGGGAGTCTATTGATCACTTGTTGCTTCACTGCGAGGTCGCCCGGGCTCTTTGGAGCTACATTCTTATTTTATTTGGGGTTGAGTGGGTTATGCCACGAACGGTGTTGGAGTTATTGAATAGTTGGGTGGCGGCAATTGGCGGTTAGCTCCTCTATGCTTGCTGTGGTGTATTTGGAGGGAGCGGAATGCTCGTCTGTTTGAAGATGTAGAGACACCTATGGTGGAGCTACGGAAGCGATTGTTCAATACTTTATATTTTTGGATAGCGCCACATCATAGTTTGAGTGTCTTTACTTTTGTAGATTTTTTAAATTTATTTTCTGTTCGACCCTTTTAGGAACTCTTGTATATTTCCCGTGTATAAGGGTTGCGCCCCTTTGCGCTTTTCAATAAATTGTTATTACTTATCAAAAAATAAAAATAAAAAAATGGGGAGACTTTCCGAGGTTTGCCTTTTAAGCCACGAAGAGATTCAAGAAAAACTTAGTGCTTCCTACCAATTTCATAGATCATCTTCTGGTGGAGTTCATGAGTGGACAATGAAAGTCATATCAATGGTGATTTGTGGGTGGCCTTTTTTTAATGGTCGACGGTTTTAGGAAAAATATATATTTTGTTGATAAGTAAACAGAGAAATTTTATAAAAGATGTAGGTGCCACTGAGCATACAAGGAGTATACGAAAGGACGCAAAAATAGAAAAGTCTAAAAAGTCAAGAAACAAGAAATAAAACACCCACAAAGACCCAACCACAGCAGAAAACCCAAAGCTCCCCAACAAAAACTCAAAAACCCTCTGTAACATTACATCACAGCAAGAGCCCTCTTGCTTTTGTCCCGAGTAAAACCAAGACTCCTAGCATCATAATTGATATCGCACTCAAGGAAAGAGAAATGGATAATTTAAGAAAGAGAAATGTTATGGTGGTAGAGTGGTGCTTCATGTACAAGAAAAGTGGGGAATCAATCGATCACCTTATAATTCATTGTGAAGTAGCAAAAGAGTTATGACGCTTTATTCTTATCTGTTTGGCGTGAATTGGGTTATGCCTAGAAGTGTTAGGGATTTGATGATGCGTTCAGGAGGTCAAGTCGGGCGTGGTATTGGTATGGAAGTTTGGAGGTTGGCTTCGTTGTGTGTGATGTGGTGTATTTGGAAAGAGCGTTATACTCGGAGCGTTGAAGATGTGGATTTATCAGTGATAGAGTTGCGAAGGATTATGTTCATCACGGTTTTTTTGAACCTGTTTCGTCTTTTTCTTATGATTGGGGTTTTCTCTTGTATACTTCATGTGTACTAAGATTGCAGCCCTCTGTGCTTTTAAATTAAATTAGTTTACTTGTTAAAAAAAAGAGGAGATTTGAATGCTAAAATGATGATAACTAATAAAACTTTGGTTGCTAATGTTGAAAATAACTTGTGAACCTACAAAAAGTTCTGTTGCAAGCTTCCAAGCATCAAGCTTATGCATGTTAGCTTGATTTACCTGTCAGATGTATTATTTAGCAGATACTATCTTTAAGTTTATCTTTCGTACTATTTTTTTTTTCCCTCCTATTCGCTCAGATTCTATCCTTTACATGGTGCAGAGTATAATCTATCAGAGAAACAAGCTGAAGCTATTCTGGACATTAGCCTAAGAAGAGTCACCCTTCTTGAGGTGCGTGGTGGTTCTGCCAGTTATTAATTGATTTCCTTTTTTGCTAGAGTTTTATCAAATTGTTATGATTGGACAGCTGCTGCTTCTTTTTCCTATAAATTGCTATGGTTCTGGAACTTCTAAATTTTAGAAGTTACTATTTTTCTTTTTTCTTTGGGTGTACCTCTTTTATACAATCCATATACTAGGTTGCACCCCTTTAGTGGTTTTTTCTAATATAATCTAATTACTTTTTTGCTGAATGTGATTTCTTAGGTTGTTTAATATTATGGTTATTATAATTACAGTGGTCTTTTGCTCTAATTATTACATAAAATCATTACAGATATTTTATTCTCCTTATTGCGCAGAGAAAAAAGTTTGTTGATGAAAGTAATTTCTTGATGGACCGAATATCTGAATTAGAGCAACTTTTATCAAACAAGAAGCACATATTACAGGTAGACAATTTCTTATCATTATTTTGATACCATGTGCTTTGATTAGACACCGTCTAGATTTTCGATGGCTTTTAGTTTTCGTGGTTATAAGTCTGTAGAAATAGATTCTTTGATTTGTGTGTGTCATCTGCTTCTGGGTATCTAGTTTCTGCCTACTGTTATATTGTTATCATGTTTATTTTCCTTCTTTCGATTTGGCAAGGAAAATGTCTTTCTAACAAAGAGCATGCACAATGTCTTTATTTTCCTGCTCTAATTGCTGTTTACGTTATTTATCGATCTCTCTCTCTCTGCTGTTTTTCGTCTGTCCAAGCTCTTTGTTTTTCTGCTTGCTTTTATGAATTTTGGCTAGTATTCTATTGAAAATTCATTGGGGTCTGTGTTGACTAAAAGCACTTTTTACTTATTTAAGCAAGTCTTGGATTAGCAGCTTGAACTACAAGTTACATGGAACTGAGCAGATATTGGTTCCATATATTAATTTAGAACGGGATGGTGGTGGTCTGGTTGTGCTTTGCACTGTCCGTCCCCACAGTGACTGTTGTGGATGGGCTAGTGATCGCGGTTTTGGTCTCAGTATGGGTCTGCAATGATTGTCAACTGTTTTAGATTATTTATTTACTTTTTTATCTGGATTATCTTTCAATTTTCTACTTTTATGGACATAATTTTCTTGAATGTTCATTTCTGAATTAGCTTATTTTGGAGCCTGATCTGTCCCACTCTTATAGAGATAACTTGGCATGCTTTCTGAGTTTGGTTGAGTTGGGTTTTGAGTGATTCCCCTCCCAACCATATTTGTTACTTATCCGGATCAATTCACTGTAAAAAGTCACAGCCAAGTTTACTTCAGTACTCTTTTTCCCATTTTGCTCTATCCAAGGTAAAGTTGGCCATGATGTTTTCTGTGCTTGAGGTTAGATGCATGTATTCTCTTAAAATATTGGTCATCAAATTTGTTAAAGCTCTGACCTGCATTGCTTTTGGAATCTTTTTTGTACATGTCTTCAACTTCAGTCAATTACCATGCTCTTCTTAGAAATCTTCTTATTCACTTCTTCCTTGCTGCTACCACCTATCCCAACATTATCTATTTGCTTACAGTCATTTCCTTGATACGTTTTTTGGTTGTACATTATTTTGTGCCATTTGGTAAGACTGAATTCATATTGGTCACAAATTTTTTCTTCAAAATTTATTATTGTTGTCGACTAGACGATATTCTAACAACATTTCTCTATTCAAGTAATTTTTTTGTTAACCATTGAATTTTGATACTTCACTGTCTGGCTATAAGCATATTCCTTGTAGTCATACTCTCTCATTCTCTTTATCTCTCCCTCACACTCTCAACTTAACTCAACTCAACTAGGCCTTAATCTAAATTAAATTGCGGTCAGTGCTATTGATCCTCATCATCTAATTGGGGTTGGCATATGTATTCTTTTCCATTTTCTCATTCTCTTTATCTCCCCCTCACACTCAACTTAACTCAACTCAACTAGGCCTTAATCTAATTTATATTGGGGTCAGTGCTATTGATCCTCATCATCTAATTGGGGTTGGCGTATGCATTCTTTTCCATTATTCTATCCTATTTAAATCATACTTTATGTTGCCTTCTCATATAAGATATTCTTTACCTCTTTTGTATAAATCTGAAGACCGAAGAGAAATGAAAACTATTGTAAAGTATACAGAAGCAGTCTTTGACTTTTAACATGGGACAAATATTCTGAGATATCCAGTTAAGGAAATGTGGACTATTATTCTGGGAAAAAGAGGAATTAATTTGTTTTGTAGCATTACTATATAGTTTTAACTTGGAATCTGTTCAGCCCTGTTTAGTCAAACAAGGAAACAAGGTTGCCAGATCTCTCTTTGGCGTTTGCCAATTTGTTCATCAATATGTTATGCATTTTTTTTAAAAAAAAACATGGCGTCTCTCTTTATCTAAATTATTTTGATTTTAATTTTCAATCCCTCCCCCTCGCCCTGCCCTTTCTTTCTTTTGTTTTATTTATGATTAGCTAGGAAGTGGTGGTTATAATCTAGTGTTATGTGGTCTCTTTAAATTGTATGAAGGACCCATGTGAGACACAAGTTGTTGGTATTATGGTATAGATATGTAAGGCGTCAGTCATGCCAATTTGAGAGATATACTAATAGTGCAAACACAGCAGAACATATCTCGTAGTTCAACCCAAGTAACCTCGTTACTTTCAACTCTTTCTCTGTTGCATAGATATTACTAAATGGTTAAAAGTACATATTTGGTGAACGCTATGCCATTGACAGTTTTCATACATGCTTGATTGGTGTGGAACAAAAATTGGAAACTTGAAATTCAACAACTGTGTCTAGAAAGACTTGGGTGGTAGTGTAATATTATAAATAAATAATACCAAAGAAATAAAGATTTTTCCGACGTCTATACATATTCTTGTCTACAACTTATATTTGAGTTGATGATATGTGGTACTCCTGTTTTTCTTTTTTCTCGGGTACATCAGAGCATTCAATTCAAAATCCAAAGGTTAAATTTCAAAGTGACTAACAATGGATGTGCATACCATGCTAACTAATTGCCAATGAAGTTAAAGAGCTAAAGAGACCCTTGAGTGAAGAGATCAGGAGCCTAAGAAACAAAGAGTTAATTCTGAGCAAGCATGCCCATCCCATAGAACTGAATATTCTTTCCCCCCCTCTTCTTCCCTAACAGCTTGGTGATGTTTCTACTTTTGTATTAGTGTTATTTGGATATTCTTGAGTGAAATGTTACAATTGCTTAATCTCAGGTAATAGAGCAAGAAGCAAATGAACTGAAAAACAAGTTTTCTAGTGCGAGGCGTTCGATGTTGGAGGATACTGATAGTGGCCAACTTGAGGACATAGATGTTATTCCGAATGAAGAAATGCTTTTGGTACATAAGAAAATTATTCTCATGAAGGCAAATTTTTGTTTTTTGAAAGTCATTCATGTCTCATTTTATCATATATTTTTCAGGTGCTTAGTGAGAAAGGTTATGTTAAGCGGATGAAACCGAATACCTTTAATCTTCAGAATCGTGGGACAATTGGTAAATCCATTGGAAAGCTAAGAGTAAATGATGCAATGTCAGACTTTATTGTTTGTCATGCACATGACCATATCCTGTATTTCAGGTACTTGCAATTTTTGATAAGCAATTCAATATCATTAAATAAGCATAGTAGGGTGCAATCCTAATACACAGGAAGTATACAAGATAACCCCCTAATCAGAAGAAAAAGATGAACAAAAGTTCAAAAAATCTGCAAAACTAGAAACAAGAAAGCTATGATGTGCTAATATCCAAGTATATAAAGTGTTGAACATGATCCTTCACAGCTCTAGCACTAAGTCTCAATATCTTCAAAGCTCCGAGCATTCCGCTCTCTCCAAAGGCACCACATTAAAAACATTGGAGCCAAATTATCCATCATCAATATTCATCTTGCTCAAATTATCCAACGTCAATATTTTCCCTAAATACGCCACCCTCAAGGGATCCTTGACTTTCCCAATACTCTTACAAGGAAAACAGGATCCATTTGGACTTATTAACACTTGATGAAACGGCTTCACTTCAAAGTTGCTCCTCTTGGAAGGACTCCAACCTATTCTATCCACATCTCCTTGTCTTACTCTAAAAAAATACAACACTTCAAAGAAAGTAAGACCACCTCCGACTCCCACTACTGAATCGGTCTAGTAAAAATTCCCATCTCAAAATTGTGTTTCTTTCACTTTTAATTACACGAGTTTTCCTATAGCATTTGAGATAAGACGATCATTCAGTAGGCAATATCTAAAGCTGTATGACAAAGTAGTGCTAGTCTTGATATTAGAATTACTCAGGGGTTCTTGAGTCATAGAAGAAATGTTCCTTCTATATCATTGTAGTCTGCATGAAGAGATAATTCACCTAAGAAGAAGTTGAGAGACCCACACCCTTGCTTTCATATGGTGCAAGTCAACCCTAGTGACCTTGGCTGCACAACCAGAGTATTGGCATGGTCAATAAATTCCTTGAGGATAAAGATGTTCCATGGTCCTTTTTTTGTTGCCAGTGTATGGGGCACGAAAATCCCACACATAAATTAAGTCTGGCTTGCCACCTTCCCAAAAGTAGAACTTGCCTCCCAAACCTTAAACTGCTTTGCTAAATTGTAATCATCCTGAAAGTCATCCTCTCTGAAGTTAAAGCACACCAACACCGATGAAGTCAGCTCACATTTTTTCCCAAAAGTAAAACTTGCTTCTATGCCTTCAGTATCTTGCTACTGCGGATTACTTTAAGTTACCTTTCGGCTTCCCCTTTATCTACTGCAGACTTATTTATCTTCTTCCTCCCCGCTTTCCTGACTTAATTACATTATTTATTTTCATCATATGCCTTGAAAAATGGGTTGGTTAAAACATGTTAGTCTCATAATATTTAGATATTTTGTGAATTTTATTTTATTTTAATAAGAAATTGGTCCCAAAGGGAGGGGGAAGGGTTGATTCTCTGTCTGAATATTAAACAGAATGGAAAAAAAAGATGAGATGTTAGGTGGTTCAATTGTACTGAAGCAGTTTCAGGAGTTTATGTAAGATAAATCAAAGATTATGTGAAGATATGTAGTTGCCTTTAGCTTGGAGCTTATCCCTGATTACTATATGATGACTCCTTACAATGTCCCTCCATAAGCTTGTATCTTGAGAGCACATATTAGTTCTCCCTTCTGGTTGAGTTAAAGATAGTAAGCTGGTTAAAATATATTGTTCAGACTTGGGGACTTGCTTTTTAGATCATTGCTAATTTATGATAAATGTTGTCATCTGACTCCAGATACTCTGATCCTGATTGTTGCCCCGCTTATCATTCTCCATTAAAATTGCAAATCTCTATTGCATTTGCACCTCATGCGGTGGGTTTTAGATATAGGAAGCATTACATGAATTTCTTTTTGCAGTGATAAGGGAATAGTGTACTCAGCTCGTGCATATAAAATTCCAGAATGCACCCGGACTGCTGCTGGCACACCACTTGTTCAGGTAGTCACATTATCATTCTCCCTTTTATCAGTGATTCTTTCTGGTAATTGCTAAAAGCTTCTTCTTTTTTTTTTTTTTTTTTTTTTTGGGGGGGGGGGGGGGGGGCGCAGATCTTATCTTTAACTGATGGTCAGAGGATAACATCTGTTATTCCTGTGAGTGATTTTGCTGAGGATCAATTTTTACTGATGCTGACAATGAATGGCTACATCAAGAAAGTATCTTTGAATTCTTTCTCATCCATCAGGTCAACAGGAATCATAGCAATTCAGTTGGTTTGTTCTCTTCTTTTATGTTTTATTCTTGCATGTTGGTCAACAATTCCTTATGTGATTTTATTTCCAAGTCTCATTCATTAACTTGACAGGTTCCTGGTGACGAGCTAAAGTGGGTTCGTTGTTGTACAAATGATGACCTTGTTGCCATGGCTTCACTGAATGGAATGGTCTCACTAAGTTCTTGTGAGATTGTAAGTTATTTTACATTGCTTTCTCTTTCAATTATAAGCTGGAAATCTGTGCAAACTGATATTGTGTTCGGAAAGACCTCCTCTATCATCATCATTATTATTGTTGTTGTTTATTACTCTCTTGCCATGCAAGTGCTTTTGTGGCCTATATGCAGTTAAACCTTTGCCTCACACTAGGAAATATTATTGAATTAAAATATCTTTTTGATAAGTAATAAAAACTTTTATTAAAACAAAGCGTAAGGCGCCCTTAAGTACATAGGAACCACCAAACCAGCTCAAAATAAGAAAAAAAGAAACCCACAAACCTACTAGACCCTAAAACCTCAAGACCCACAAAAGGCACACAACACTACGTCATGTGAGCCTTGCCTTTCCAACGCCTAGAAGGTGTGCTTGCATTGCCGTAGTTAATGGAGCTTTTCAAGTTCAACAGCTCCCTCCTGCCTTTGGTCTTTTGGCGCGCTATCATTTTTTCCCGATGAAACACCTCTTCAATGGCATCCAGGATTGCCAAGGACGGATCCTTGCCATGAACACCATCCATCGCCCAATCTAAGGGCATGTCAGGATGTCTCTCTATCCTCCCCATTCCAAATCTCGTCACCATGATCCCACACTACGATCTCACCATCCAGGCCAACGCCAACTGGCCACTTTCGAGATTGTATTAGGCCATTAATCTTGGAATCCTCACCCTTTTCATCATTTGGAGTGCTGCAACCACCCAAAAGGGTTGGAATCCCTTCCACCCCAACTTCCTTAGCAACAAGAGAAGATGACGACGCGACCGACACTTCAGGCGAGAGAAGGGGTTGCACAGACTCGGATTGAGGAACCCCTTTTGAAGGATACCCCTCGTCGGAACAAATTGCTTAACAACCTTCAAGGAAGTTGTCACTCCAGAATCTAGCAATGGCTGCGCTGCAGCCATCGAGGATTCCTCAACAGGCAAAGGATCCACCCCCTTCGAGCGTTGTAGAAACTTAGTCTCACCGTTAAAATATTATCCCTGTTTTGAAGCTTTAGGCGTGATCCGTGTCTTGGTTAGGTTAAGTTCTAGGAGCTTTTTTTCATTTATTTCAGGAATCCCTCGTTTGTACTTCCCATGTACTTAATTAATGTTTATATAATAGAAGTGAATAACAAGTCTAATCCCGAATTTAATTAATTCCTAATTTTTAATTGTGAAGTGTTTGACCATCTTGCCTGTGCAAGTATCTTGAATTGATTCATTATTGTTTGCATATTAAGACATCTTCAGACGCAGCAAGAAGAGTAGATAACTATTCTAGTCCATGCTCGCTTATGCAAAAAGGAATCACTTTTCTAGTTGGTCCATTAAATACAGAGGTAGGTTCAGCCTTAAACAAACAGAAAACAAGCTAATGATCATGATGTGTTTACAGTTGAGACAAAAGACACCACAGGTTTTTTTGTTTGATAGGTAAGCAGAGAAATTTTGTAAAAAGCATAAAGGCGCCCATAAGCATACAAGAAGTATCCAAAAAGGATACCAAAACAGAAAAAGAAAGAACCCGTAAAACCCAAAAACAGGAGGAAACCCAAGCACCCTAACAAGAATCAGCCCACAAAACCCAGAGAACAATACATCACAGCAAGGGCCCTTTTGCCTTGCCCCGGCTAAAACCAAAACCCTTAACATTATAATTAATCAAGCACTCTAAGTTTTTCACCTCTTTACTCCCTTTATATTTAGGAGTGGAGATTAAAAACTCTTGACGCTGCTAATCATCAATTTTAGACACCACAGGTTTGTTAAGTGACCATGAGATAATAGGGGTGTGATTCAGGATATCTTAAAGACACCACAGGTCTGATTTCTGATAATAACTCGGGAAAAATGCATAGAATGACTCTTAAATTCTGTCTGTAATAGCCCAATAGCAACCCTGAATTGTAGCTATTGATCACACCAATCCTGTTAGTGTAAACCTGCAAGCTCATAAAAGTCACTTGAATGATGAAAGATCTGAAACAATACCATAGATTATAGAAATAAGATAAGACAGCTATCCAAGAGGACTAGGCGAGCTTTCTTGGTCTTGGATTGCTTTGTTGGATGCTCCCGCTTCTCGTCATGGTAGAGAAGAACTCATGGTGTTATGTTGCTCATCTTTGTTTGTTTATTAAATTTCTTCATGGGAATAACTTACAGGAATTTCACTGAATTTCTTGTTGGAGGTCTCTTCATGCGATCTTTTTAGTCATATCATAACATAGATCATGATTCTTAGAGCTATTATGAGTCCCTGATACTGTTCTTCAATTCCTTTTCTGCGCATTTATACTTCTCACAATTCACTAGTGTACCCTTTAACTTCCTTTTTTGTTGCTCAGATTCGAACGCTAAGCAGAAATACAAGGGGTGCAGTGGCCATGAGACTAAAAGGAGAAGATAAGATGGCAAGCATGGACATTATACCAGCCGCAATACGGAAAAACGTGGAAATGGTGTCAGAAGCTAACCCAAGAAGGTAATTAGTTATCGCTATTTTATAATTAGCATCATGTAAGAATTAAGGGTTGTTAGATTAATAATACTTGGCAATGAGTGACTGTGATCCATAAACCTTACTAGAATCAGTGGGTTTGAATTGGATTTGGGGGTTACTCTGAGTAACCTGAGTTTTATCTGACTGGGAAGAGGTTCTTCTCTCCTTTCCTTGTTACACTCATTTCAGCGGTACACTAGTTCAAGCTTGGGAGATATAAGTAGGATTTAGCCTCCTTCGTTTCGATGTCATCTTTATCACTGTTTTATTTATGATGAGCATTATTTAGTTAGCTGTTTGTTAATTTATTATGGCAGTTTGTCCATAAGGATTGGACATTTTGTCTTATAATTCTAAGCATATATGTTTCCACAGTGCTAAACGCCTCAATGGCCCATGGCTGTTGTTTGTCTCCGAAAACGGTTTTGGAAAGCGAGTGCCCTTGAGCTGCTTCCGTGCGTCAGCTTTGAATAGAGTTGGTTTAATAGGACACAAGGTATCTTGAATATTATATTAGCTTCTTGATTCGACGGTAAGACTTTTTAGTTCATGTGCCATAGTAGCTTCTCTTATGGCCTTTCTGCTGCCCTGATTTCAGTTTTCAGCAGAGGACCGTTTGGCAGCAGTCTTTGTGGTTGGATTTTCCTTGTCAGGTAATGTTATTGGTATTCCTTGAAGCTAATCTTCTGGTATCTATGACTATTTTTCTTCGCGCTTTGTAATGAGGCTACATATATTATATTCATTTTATCATTATAAATTAGCAGAAGATGGAGAAAGTGATGAACAAGTGGTTCTAGTTAGCCAAAGTGGTACAGCCAACAGATTTAAGGTTCGGGATGTTTCAATACAGTCGCGCTATGCAAGGTACGTGTTGTATGGTTTATTGTATTCTGAAATATATATGCTTCAAAAAACTTGTCTGCCTTCACAGAAAGGAGAAATTACTTTGTTAATGACGTGTGACCGCAAGTTCACCCCTCCCCACTGAATCCATTTTCTTATCTTAATTTATGTAGGTGGTGTCCTCTTCTGTTTTCCAATGACAATACATTTTATGTGTTTCAAAAAGAAATTAAGAAAATTTCTCTAACAAGTTCCCCTTTCTATCCTTTATGCAGTAGTGCTTAATGTAGAAACTAATAATTTTGTATTTTTGCTGTCCATATTATCTCACTAAATGGACTTCAACTTTAAGCACAACTTAGTTATTTTTAGTGCTGCACAAATTTTGCCCCTTTTGTGTGTTCGGGTTTACTGAGAGGGCTCCTGTTGGTAATATAATTAATTAAAAAAAGAAGAAGAAAGTACCAACCTCTGCCAGGCTAGGGGCAATGCATACATATATCATGCTCCTCCTTGGGTTTGCCTGTCGACTTGAGATTCAGAACTTTCCAGTTTTCACTTCCTTCAGCAGATCTACACTGTGATAGTTGTTTGAAACAATTATGATGGTAATTCGAAGGTTTACCTTTGTTATTTAGTCTTAAATGTGTTAGAAGTACTACGATGTGATCCATGGTCTACAAATACTTGTTTAATTAATGCCATGCTCATGACCTGGATTGCTTAAACAAATATATTCTACAGGGGAGTAATCTTGATGCGGCTGGATTATGCTGGAAAGATCCAGTCTGCGTCATTAATCTCAGCAACAGAAGCTGAGGTTGAGGAAGAAGTTGAAGCTGCTGCAGTCCATGGCTAAGGATAACTGTGAGAATGTGCTCATTCTAATGCCTGCTGAGCGCTCATGTAAATGACGACCTATGGAAGTAAAATGTTGTTTATGTGGCAATTCCATTAGTGGCTGGTTGTAGTACTATTTTGTACAGGCTGTAATTTTTCCTACCATTTCCTTTCCGTTAATAACATTGTAGTTTCTCTCAATTGCTCAAGTTGGAATTTTTTATTTTAACTTTTTCTGTTAAATTATTCTGGCCCTTGTGAAAAATTTCATGTTATTTTCTGACTTTTTTCTACGAAGTACTTAAGATTACACGTGTTATCTTCCCTAATAGCTATCAGAAAGTCTTCACCAATATTTATTAGAATAATTGAAGATTACACGCTTCCAATTAAAGTTTGGTGAAATAGTCGATCTGCATAATATAAATCTTATAAATAAAGTTGGTTAAACTGCATATCTCATTTAAAAAATGATAAAAGTTTTGAGTAATTTCATGTGTATATTAAGTGATCATTAAAAAATGAGGTGGATTTGATCAAAATCATTATTTACAGTAATTTTAAAATTCACCTTAACTTTTTATGGGCACTTGATGGATACTTAATGTACATGTAGAATTATTCAAAAGATACTTACAAAATCATTTGTTACGATTGGTGAAGTTATTTTTTTATAAATAAAAATCAGTTTTATCTAATTATCTCGAATAATAAATAACTAAGAATTAAAAGAATTTTTAAAAAAATTATAAACAGTGATGATATTTAAGAAAAATTACACGTAACCTCTTCAAATTATCACCTTAAACTACCTAATATTTTTCGGTGGTTTAAGGAAGAAATTGACACAATTGATAGTTTTGAGGACATTAATAATAAAGTGGTAGTTTGAGGGATTTATGTATTCTTTTTCCTAATATTTATTTTATATTAAACATATGGATAAGCTCAAATTTGTTAGTAAAATAAATAAACTAATTTTGAACGGATAATCTACTCGAACTCCATACTTACCCAATTATAAAATTAAACAAAATAAAACTTGAATATTAAATATTCCATAATACTCAATTTGATTATAGCTCATTCAATTAGAAAAAATAAAATAAAAGATTAAGAGGTGCTAAGGACAAACCAAAAGGATAAAAATATCCTTAAAAGTCCAAGGGCCCGGTTCGCCAACCGAACAAATGTCAATAATATTCAATATCCTTTCAATAACTTATAAAAAATAAAAAATAAAAAATCCTTTCAATATTCTGAGCCGAAGGAGAAACTGTCGAATGACCATGATGTTTTAACCATTGCTTCTTCGACGCTTGTCTCCAAGCTCTCTCTCTTTCTCTGTTCCACTTTGCGATTATCGCTCTGCGGAAATGGGTGCGAGCAGAGCTTTGCTTCTGTGTCTGTTATCACTGTCTCTGATAATTGAGCTTGCAGTGGCCACGGCCAACTTCTTCAAGCCATTCAACGTGAGCTATGACCACAGGGCTCTCATCATCGACGGCGAGCGTCGCATGCTCATCTCCGCAGGAATCCACTACCCCCGTGCCACTCCTGAGGTTCGCTCTTCAGATTCAACTATCCCCCTGCCTCTCATATCGTTTCGAATTTCATTACTATCCCATGCTCTGTTTTTTTGCTTCATAAGACTACTTTTTTTTTCCTACTGAATTAAGCCTGATGTAACTGTATTTTTTTTTTTATTACTTTTTTTTAATTTATGCTATCTTTGGATTCTTAGGTTATTTGGCAATCAGGAATAAGAAAAATTTTATCTGGGATCATAGTGTTTGACAATAAACTTAGCGGATACAATCTCAGGCAAGGGACCTGCTAAGGGAAATCGAGCTTATACAACCATTGCATCCCGCACTTTTATCCTACCTTAGGGCTGTCAACGCTTTAGCCAATCCCACACAATGGTTGGGCGAGATTGTTTCC
The DNA here is from genome assembly GCF_958979055.1 of Alnus glutinosa. Lineage (NCBI taxonomy): Eukaryota > Viridiplantae > Streptophyta > Magnoliopsida > Fagales > Betulaceae > Alnus > Alnus glutinosa. The sequence continues at coordinate 10,578,586 of NC_084886.1, forward strand.
AACCTACCTTCTTTACAGCCGAAATCTAGTGTTAGTTTAATCTCCAATGGTTGTGCTGTAATCATTCTTTTTCTCGATTCTTTCATCTGCTATAGTTATAATGTTTGTGTGCGTGTGTGTTTTCAGTTATTTTAAAATCCCCTGATCTGATTATAATGCTTCTGGAATGTATGTAAACCATTTTGTTTTTAAAAGCAGCTCATTAAGCTTCGCTTAACATGGTTGCTTTCTGAGTCATTTGATAGGCACTTATTTCTTTCGCATGATGTCAGATGTGGCCTGATCTAATTGCAAAGAGCAAGGAAGGAGGAGCAGATGTGATCCAAACTTATGTGTTCTGGAATGGGCATGAGCCACTGAGAGGACAGGTGCAATAAATATTTTTCACAGCTGGTCTTGATTGATACCCTTGTGTGGTTGACTTGACATGATATATTTGTTTCTCAAAATTTTGATTTTCTTCTGAACTGCTTGTTCAGTATTACTTTGAGGGGAGATATGATCTCGTCAAGTTTGTGAAGCTAGTGGGATCGAGTGGACTCTATCTCCATCTTCGCATAGGACCTTATGTTTGCGCTGAGTGGAATTTTGGGTCTAACACTCTCTCCCCTATATTTATAAGTTCCTTTTTCTACTAACAGTACTAGTTGCTTTTTCTCCTTAGAACTCAGTTTATGAAATATGATGCCCCTTCATTCTGTCAAACTCTGTGACAATGCTACATGATCGAGAAAAGTTTTAGTTCTGTTATGGAGTGGATCAACTATGTATATGCTCCTATTAAATGCTTAATCATTCTTTCCAGCATTTGCTAGGTGCTAGGTGTTATTGGTGTATGTAATAAAAATGCAGGATTGTGTTGTTGGGCATGGAAAACCATTTTTCTCACCCCCTTATACATAATCATAATTTAGTGCTGTTTATTATCTTAAAGAGTATAAGGGGTTATTTGGGAATAAGGAATTCATTAATTTGAAGATTCATTTGAATTATTTGACTTATTAGATCTACACCCATAAAGAAATGAAACTCAAATGAATTGGTATCAAAGGGCATTATCTAAATGTACTAATAAGAGATGGCATGCCAAATATGCAACAGCTGAAGACATTTGAATTCAAGAAAAGAAAAATTTAGACTACTCAATGGAGTTAGGCGAATCCTATAGGAACTATTAAAACCCATAACTTACTCCAATGTTATTCGAGTGCTTCCAATTTCATCCTTAGTTAAACCGAAGGAGCCGAGAACGTCGTTGGCTTCCAACTGTCAGCTGGCTTTTGAGGCCGTGCAGTCTGAGAGGGCCGAACTAGCTCCTGATAGTGGGGTAGAGGTTGTTGTTGGCGTGGTCATGTTGGCGGGTACAAGTTCAGCTGGGCCTTAGGCAAATAACATCGAGAAAAGTGGTCTGAGGTCGTCGACGAGGTGGTTGAGGGTGGGTATCTTGCCAAGGAAAAAGAAATGGAAGTTTCGGCAATTGATGGGGGCACGTCAGTGTGTCTGGAGGTCGGAGGATGTGGGTTGGGGCCAGATTGTTTTGTAACAGAGGTTGGACAATTTGGGGCCTTATCAGATCATGCTGTAGGGGCGAAGGGTAAGTTTGGGGTATGTTCAGAATTTGCCAATAGTACTGTTGGAGGAGTCTTGACACCGGTGACAGCAATTTCAAGCGTGGCTATAACGGTAGGTTTGACAGACACGTTTCAGCATGAAACAAAGCGTGATGAAGAGAGGCTGGGCGACAGTTTTTTTGGGGGTGACGTTGAAGGGCCGCAGCTGTTTGGCCAGATGGGAGCTATCATTTCCATGGGTCATCTTGGAGAGATGGTGGGGTCTAAGTTCTTGTCTTCTATGGAGGCGTATGATGTCAAATATGAAGTTTCCCTCTTACAAGATGTGGTTGATGGAGAAGGGGAAGAGTTGGAGGATATTGGCCCACTATCAATTGTACCCTTGGCAGTGAGTGTGGGTAAGGAGCCCATCTCTAGTGTGTCTCCTAGATGGGTGGTTGAGCGGGTAAAGGGTTTTTACAAAGTCGTAGGGTTGTCGTGTGATCGTTTTGAGGATAAGTTGATGACACTTTTTGAAGAGATTGAAGCTACTAGAGATCAAACAATAGCATAGATTGTCTACAGTCACCTCCACATCAGGGATGAAAGTCCAGCCGGAGAGAAAGCGGTTGAATTGGTCCATTAATTATGATAGGAAGGGGGAACACTCAATTAGAAGGTGAGGAAAGGATAGGGGCTTTTCTCGTGTTAATGAAGCCTAAAATAGTAATTTGAAATGTAAGAGGGCTCAATGTGCTGAATAAAATATTGCGGATTAAAGGACTCCTCACAGAGTGGAAGGCAAATTTTGTTTGTTTGTTGGTTGGAGACGAAAATGGAAGTCATTACTAGGGCGGTGGTCCGGAGCTTATGGGGATGCCAACATGTGGATTGGTGTTATATGGGGGCAAGTGGGGCCTCAGGTGGTATTTTGATTATGTGGGATAGGTGGGTCGTGGAGAAGATTGATGAGTGTGTGGGAAGATATACAGTTGCTTGTTCTTTGCGCAATACGAATGATAATTTTGTGTGGGCATTTGGGGGGTGGGGGTGTATGAGCCTAATGATGACAGGGAAAGGAGTGTTTTGTGGGATGAGATGATTGGTTTGATGAGTTGGTTGGAGATGCCATGGTGCTTTGGGGGAGATTTCAATGTGGTTAGGTTTCCTAGTGAGAGATCAGGTGATTCTGGATTTAGTTTTCGGAGTTCATTTTTGTGCAGAGATTGGTGGATCTACTTGTCCAATGAGATCAGTTTACTTGGTCCAATAGTCAGGAAGATTAGGTATGTTCTAAAATTGACAGATTCCTATTATCTCCGAAGTGGGAAGGACATTTCCCTGAGGCAACACAGAGGCAACTGCCTAGAATTTTATTAGATCATTTTCCTATACTATTGGATTGTGGGACGCAAAGAGAAGGGAGCATATATTTTAAATTTGAAAACATGTGGCTGAAATTTGAAGGTTTTGTGGAACAAGTAAACCTTTGGTGGGTGTCTTATGAGTTTTACGGCCTGCCTAGTTATGTTTTGTCAAACAAGTTGAAAGCTTTAAAGGTGGATTTGAAGAAATGGAAGGAGGAGGTGTTTGGTGATGTGGGGAAGAAAAAAGAGGAGTTATTGGAGGGTATTCGGGATTCAGATTGTATTGATGAGGGTCGGGGATTAGTGGAGGAGGAACGGATGAGGAGGACAGATATGACTAAGGAGTTTGAAAAAACGCTTCTTTTTGAGGAGATAAATTGGAGACAGAAATCTCGTATTTTATGGCCGAAGGAAGGGGACAATAATACGAAATTCTTTCATAGTATGACCAATTCGCATCGTAGATACAATCACGTGGAATCTTTGAGGATAAATGGGGCTGTCTAATAATTCCTTGGAGATAAAGGAGCATATAGTATATTATTATAACAAACTGTACACCGAGCAGAGCACTTGGAGGCCCAGGGTGGATGGGCTTTCTTTTTCATCCATTGATGCGAGGGAAGGTATTTGGTTAGAAGGAGAGTTTGAGGAGCAGGAGGTGTGGGAGGTGGTGCGGAACCTGAAGGTTGATAAGTCGTCGGGACCGGATGGGTCCACAATGGCTTTTTTTTTTTTTTTTTTTTCCTGAAGCGTTGGGATATTTTGAAACAAGATATTATGGCCGTGCTTTCAGAATTCCATAATCGACACCAGTTTGAGAAGAGTTGTAACGCAACATTTGTTTCTCTAATTCCAAAGAAAACAGAAGCTGCGGATGTTAAGGATTTCAGGTCGATGAGTTTGGTGGGATGGGTCTATAAACTCATTTCCAAGGTACTTGCTAACAAGTTCAAATAAGTATTGGGCAAGATTATTTCCAGTTCTCAGAATGCTTTCATTGGAGGTCGGCAAATGTTGGATTCAGTTCTCATAGTTAATGAATGCTTGGATAGTCGAATTAGGTCGGGGGAGGCTGGATTGTTGTGCAAATTGGACTTGGAGAAATCTTATGATCATGTTAATTGGGATTTCTTGCTCTACATGCTTCAACGGTGTGGTTTTGGGGAGAAGTGGAGGAGGGATTGGATAGAATTTTTTATAGCTACAGTAAGATTTTCCATATTAGTGAATAGCACTCCGTTTGGTTTTTTTACGAGTTCTAGTGGACTAAGGCAAGGGGATCCGCTTTCTCCTTTGTCGTTTGTGGTGGTTATGGAGGCATTAAGCTGGATGTTGAATGCGACAATGAATCAGGGATTATTGATAGGTTTTTCCATGAGATTTTTTTTTTTTTTTTGATAAGTGGTTTTTCCATGAGATCCAGGGATAATGAAGAATTAGTGGTGAATCATATGTTGTTTGCGGATGACACATTAATTTTTTGTGGTGATCAGACAGAGTATGTTCAAAATTTGCAGTGTATTTTCTTATGCTTTGAGGCCGCATCAGGGTTGAAGATCAATTTAGGAAAATCAGAACTTGTTCCCATAGGCGAGGTGGAAAATGTTGATAATTTGGCTCACATCCTTCGACGTCGAGTTGCGTCTCTACCAATGACTAATTTGGGTTTGCCGTTGGGAGTGTCTTTTAAAGCTACTTCTATTTGGAATGGAGTCATTGAGAAAGTGGAACATTGGTTAGCTAGTTGGAAGAAATTATATATGTCTAAGAGTGGTCGGTTGACTCTGATTAAAAGTATTATATCCAACATTCCTACGTATTATTTGTCGTTGTTCCCCATTCCTATGAGCGTGGCTAAGAGACTTGAGAGATTACAACGGAATTTCTTATGGATTGGCATTGGGGATGAGGTAAAATTTCATTTAGTAAAATGACACACAATTTGTACTCCAATTGAGGAAGGTGGTTTGGGAGTTCGAAATTTGATTCAATTTAATCGAGCTTTATTGGGAAAGTGGATGTGGAGATTTGCTAAGGAGCGAGAGGTTTTATGGAGATCGGTGATTGAAGTTAAGTATGGGAGTTTGAGGGGTGGATGGTGTTCATCAGAGGTTGTGGGATCTTATGATGTGAGTGTCTGGAAATATATTCGAAGGGGGTGGGATAATTTTTAAAAGTTTGTGCGTATGGAGGTGGGGGATGGGTATAATGTACGGTTTTGGCACGATCTTTGGTGTGGAGATAGGCTGCTAAAGCTTTGTTATCCAATTTTGTTCAGTATTGCTTGATTTAAAGATGCCTGGGTGGTAGATAATTTGTCTATGTTATATGGAGTGGAATGTTGTCTTTACGCGCCTTGCACTAGATTGGGAGGTGGAGATGATCCTTTCCTTATATGAGCGTTTGTATTCTCATCGATTCGGCGTGGAGCAGTTGACAGGTTAGTTTGGAGTCTCTCTAAGAGGGGGCATTTTGAAGTGAAGTCATTCTATAAAGCCTTAGCTAGTCAAGAGGTTTGCTCTTTTCCTTGGAAGAGTATTTGGCGTGTTAAGGCTCCGTCACGGGTGTCGTTTTTTGTGTGGACAGCAGCCTTGGGAAAGATCTTGACGCATGACAATATGCGTAGGCATCATATAGTGATGGTTGAGTGGTGCTGTATGTGCAAGAAGAGTGGGGAATCCATTGATCACCACTTACTTCACTCTGATGTTGAACGGGATATATGAGTTTTTTTTTTTTATAGTTTGTTTGGGGTGGAGTGGGTCATGCTGCGACAGGTGCTGGATTTGTTGAGTAGTTGGGGAAATTCGTTGGGTCGTGGTCAAGTTCAGCAAATTTGGAAGCAGGTTCCCTTATGTGTCATGTGGGAGTTTTTGGCGTGAGAGGAATGTTCGGCATTTTGAAGATGTAGAAATGCCGGTGTTGGAGTTGTGTCAAAATGTGCTTCATGCTTTATTTGTATAGGTCTCGGCTCATCATAGCCCGAGTCGTGTTACGTTTGTAAATTTTTTAATTTCTTGCTCTTTTGTTTCCTCTTTTTAGGGGCACTTTTGTATATTTCTTGTGTACTAGAGTTGCGCTCCTCTACGCTTTTTAATGAGATGACATCATTTATCAAAAAAAAAAAAAATCATCCTTAGTAAAGAAGGTTAGCAGATAAGTTGAATTTTCCTTCTAAAAATATTCTAAATTAAAATTAAAATTGATTTTAATGGCCAGAGGGATTGAAGACTAGGTAGAAGGAAATAATTAAATAAATAAATAAATAAAAAACTGAACTACTTTCTGTAGTGTGCTTTGATCTACTTTTATTATTTGAGATGGAAAATTGTGGAAGCTCTATCAATGAGTTAGGTTCTAGATACTGGGACTTGGAAAAAACTATATTTTGATTTTTGTCTGTCATCAGGACCTTCAAAAAGAGTATTTGTATATTGGTAGTTAAAAATAAAAAGTTGTGAAAAGAAGCTTTAAAGCAGTTGAAATTTCCATCACCACTGGACAAATGTTGCAGTGGGAAAATGAAGCAACGTTTTCATGTGGGATAATATGTGCTTCAGGGAAGAGACTTTTAGCTTGAAGCTTTGAACCTGCTGAAAAGTGAATGTTTAGTGGAGTACTAAGAAGAAATCTTACTGTATATTTTTTAGTTTTCTCAATCTAACTTATTGTTTGATGCTATTCTATTGGTGAGACTGATAGATATTTCTTGTGAAATGTTTTGTTTGACAATTTTTATCTGATTTTAACTGTTATTCTTATAGGGGTTTTCCAGTGTGGCTGCGTGATGTCCCTGGCATAGAATTTCGAACTAACAATGTACCTTTCAAGGTACAATGCACCTATGAGCATCTATACATGTGAATTATCTGCTTGTTCTCTAACATTACGGAATATATTTTTTTTAATTTTTTTTCTACGATTTAGTTGGATTTTCACTATATGTACAATGATTAAAAATTGGGATCAAAGCTCAACCTGTGAATACCAATCCAATAGGCCGTTATCTAAAGAAGAAAAGTTCAAGAGAGAAGAGTTTTCTAGAAACTTAGAGCGGCATGTTCTTCTTGAAGAAGTGAGTTGGAGACAGAAATCTAGGGTATTGTGGTTAAAAGAGGGTGACAGTAATACCAAATTCTTCCACTGGCTGGCTAACTCTCATAGAAGACATAATACGATTGAGGCTTTAGTGGTGGATGGACAATTGACTGATGATAGGACAGTTATCCAAGATCACATTGTGGAGTTCTACAAAAAGCTGTACAGTGAGCAATATCAGTGGAGACCAAGGGCAGAGGATTTATCTTTTCTTTCCATTGATGAAGAGGATAGAATATGGATGGAACGTGAGTTTGAGGAAGATGAAATTTGGGCAGTAATTCAGAATTTCAAAGGCGATAAGGCTCTTGGGTCTGATGGTTTTACTATGACATTTTTTTAGAAGTGTTGGGAGATCTTGAAGACTGATATTATTGCGGTGTTAAAGGAGTTTGAAACCAGTGGAAAGTTCAAAAAGAGCCTTAACGCTACCTTTGTGTCGCTGATTCCAAAGAAAGCTGGAGCGGATATCAAGGATTTTCGACCTATCAGTTTAATAGGTGGAATGTACAAAATCATCTCAAAGGTCCTGGCAAATAGGTTGAAGTCGGTGTTGGGGAAGGTTGTTTCCCATTCTCAGACTGATTTTATCAAGGGGAGGCAAATATTGGATTCTGTTTTGGTAGCAAATGAATGCGTGGATAGCAGGATTCGATCTGGAATTCCGGGCATTATTTGTAAGTTGGATTTGGAGAAGGCGTATGATCATGTAAGTTGGGAGTTTTTGCTGTATGTTTTGAAGAGATGCGGTTTTGGGGAGAGATGGCATGGCTGGATTGCTTATTGTATTTCTACTGTTTGTTTTTCCATAAATATCAGTGGGTCGCTTTCAGGGTTTTTTCGTAGCTCACGGGGTCTTCGACAAGGGGATCCTTTGTCTCCGCTTTTGTTTGTGTTGGTGATGGAGGCTTTCAGTCGGATGATATATGAGACGGTGGATAGTGGGCGCCTATCGGGGTTCTCAGTGGGATCGAGTACGCAAGATGCTTTGATGGTATCCCATCTTTTATTTGCAGATGATACGTTGATCTTTTGTGATCCTATTGCTGACCAAATCCGAGACTTGAGGTGTTTGCTGCTTTGTTTTGAAGCAGCTTCGGGCTTGAGAATTAATTTGTCTAAATCTGAGATGGTTCCGGTAGGTGAGGTAGGGGATGTGGAGGAGTTGGCTAGTATTCTTGGGTGTGGTGTGGCCTCACTTCCATTAAAGTATTTGGGTTTGCTGTTGGGTGCTAAGTATAAAGACGCTCATACGTGGAATAGCGTTATTGAGAAGATGGAAGCGAGATTAGCGGGGTGGAAGAGGTTGTATTTATCTAAGGGTGGGAGGTTAACTTTGATTAATAGTACTCTTTCAAGTTTACCTACTTATTTTCTGTCTCTCTTCCCTATTCCAGTGGAATGACAAATCGTTTGGAAAAACTTCAGAGAGACTTCCTTTGGGGTGGTATTGGAGATGAATTTAAATTTCATTTGGTTAATTGGCATACGATTTGTTCTTCAAAGGTTTCGGGGGGACCAGGAGTGAGAAATATGGTTATGTTCAATAAATGGTTATGGAGATATGCTTTGGAGAGGGATGCTCGGTGGAGAAAGGTGGTGGATTCCAAATATGGAAGTATGGGGGGTGGTTGGTGCTCTAAGGAGGTTGGGGGTTCTTTTGGGTTTGGAGTTTGGAAGAGTATTAGGAGGGGATGTGATGCTTTTGCAGCTCATGTGTGTGGTGTGGGGAGATTCCTTTGAAGACTTTTTTTTTTCAGAATTGTTTCTCATTGCTAGGGGCAAGGATGCTTGGGTGGAGGAGAATATGTAGAGACAAAATGGCACAATTTTGGAGAATATTTTGTTTTCTCGCCCAATTCATGATTGGGAGGTGGAAGCAGTTAGTAGATTTTTTGAGATGTTGTACGCTCTTAAAGTTAGAAGTGAGGGAGAGGATAAAATGTGTTGGATTTCAGCGCGAAAGAAATCTTTTCAGATAAAGCCTTACTATAAGGTTTTATCTAGTCCTATTCAGTCTTCTTTTCCGTGGAAAAGTATTTGGAAAGTTAAGGTCCTCCCGAGAGTGGCATTCTTTGTGTGGACGGCCACTTTAGGGAAAATCTTAACTTTGGATAATTTACAAAAGATAAACATTATTGTGATGGAGTGGTGCTATATGTGCAAGATTTATGGAGAGTCTATTGACCATTTGTTTCTGCATTGTATGGTTGCTATAGAATTGTGGAGGACGATTCTGCAAATGTTTGGGGTGGAGTGGGTAATGCCGCGATCGGTGAAAGATTTGTTGGGGAGTTGGAGGGGGCAAAAGGGTAATCGGACTTTGATACCGATTTGGCGCATGGCTCCATTGTGTTTGATATGGTGTGTATGGAGGGAACGAAATGCACGCTGTTTTGAAGATTGTGAGACTGATTTGATGAACTTGAAGAAAATGATGCTACAAACGTTGTTTATGTGGAGAGAGAAAATTCAGTTTATGCATGAGTGTTTTTATTTTGAATTTATAGATAAGTGCTCTTATTTTTCTTTGAATTAAGGGCTTTATGTATACATCCTGTGTACTATGGGTTGCGCACCTTTGTGCTTTTTGAATACATTTTACTTATAAAAAAAAAAAATGTCGGCACACTTGAGACATCATCTTTTCTGACAATTGATGATCCAAACTCTTCTTTTCTTTTCTTTTCTTCTACTGCCCTCTTTTGTCAACTAATGTACCTTAACCCATATTTCCGATAACATGGGTGACTATGTTGGTGTTTAGTTCCCTCTGCAACACCATTAACTGGCTTTCCCTGCTCTCACGCTCTCTTCCTCTCTCTCAAACCTTGGCTGAAGGGATGTGCAAATGCTTTGAAGGCAAAGAAATGAAATTTCATTCTGTCTTGTTGGTATGGTCCATCCAAAGATGGAAATCGTCCAGGACAAAAGTTTGGAAATGCAAAGAGTTGGGTGTGGGTCAGCTTTTCCTAGTGTTTCCTCAGGGGCATAAGAGTTGGGTGAACGGCTTTGTCTCTCGCTTCCCGTGATGTCGGAGTTTGGGGCGCCTATCTATCCTTCGGAATCTAAGTCGGTGATGAGGTATTCTTGGAAGCGAAAGGATGCGCAACTGAACAAGTTTTTGTTAGCGGAGTCTTTGGCGGCGATCACTGCCTCTCCTTCTCCGTTGGGCCATCATCCTTTGCCACCTTTAGATTCCGTGGCAGTTAGGGAGCCTCCGGACAGCTTTTGTTGGCGTGGGTTCCTTCTTCCCCGCAGCCGTTCTTCCCCGCCGTTGAGGTGGGTGAATCTTTGAGGGAAGATGTTTTCCAAAGAGGTTGTAGGTTCTCTTGGGGCAATATTTGACGATGCACTGTGCCTTCAAACTATGAGGATTTCCTTTGAGGGAAACGTAAAAGGTTTGTTGGATATCATGGCTCAAGTGGTTGAGGGCAACGTCTTGAGGTCTCAATCTCCACTCCTAAGGTTAAAGGGAATAGAGAACTTCATAACCTTGAGTGCGATATCAATTATGATGCTAGAAGTCTTGGTTCTTCTCGGGGCAAAAGCAAGAGAGTTGCTGTGATGTAATGTTATAGAGGGTTTTTGGGTTTTTGTTGGGGTGCTTTGGGTTTTCTGCTGTGGTTGGATATTTGTGGGTGTTTTTTTCTTGTTTCTCTTGTCTTTTTTGTTCTCCCTGTGTTTTCGTCCTTTTGTATACTCATTGTATCCTAAGGGGCACTTTCATCTTTTATAAAATTTCTCTTACAAAAAAAAAAAATAAAAAAAAAAATAAAGATACAGTATTTATCCCATATCTATGATAATAAGCATAGAAAATGACCATTTATAACTTATCAAAAAAAGGAAAATGACCATTTATTATGTAAGGAGGCATGTCACTTGCACAAATTTTAGGTTTTTCCTTGCAGTTAACTTGGACTAATTTACTTTGTGACTTCTTTCTTCTTCTTTTTTTGTTTTTTTTTTATATAAGTACTTTGTGACTTCTTTCTTAAGTAGAAAACCACAGCAATACTTTAATACTTAAGTTTTTTTAGATGAAAGCGTGGTTGTTGTGAAATACACTATAACACTTCTTTACAACCTTTGTTTTGATGGAGTGTTGGTTGGTGGAAGCTATAGTTTTTTGAATTTTCCATCATGTATTTGTTAGAGTTCACCAAGAAAAAGAAAAGGAGAGAAATATGTTCGTATAATTTTAATATAAGGTTGTCTCTCATAACAGTCGTCCTTTATTCTTGGTTTTTGAGATATTATGTATCTACATTTACTAGTAGTATAAATGCAATCTGCATTCTATAATTTACTAGCCAGCTCATTTTGTTAAGCAACAAATTCAGTTTCTTGGTCACCCTGTATAAATATGTCCTCTTTCCGTCCAGCTTAAGCTTTAAGGTAATTCTTCACCATTTTATTTGCACTTTTCCTTTCTTTCTTTTTTCTTTTCTTTTTCTTCTCCCAAGAAATCATCTCTTGTTCAGTTGTTTCGATGTTCCTCTGGAAGTACTTTATATCAAAGAGGTTGCTCCATGAATCTTGCTTAGGTGTTGGGCGGGGTTTGTTTAGTAGTATAATTTACTCATGTTAACAAGTGAACTTTTCATTATTGTTTTAAGCATTAGCTGTAGATTTGAATTTTGAATTTATTGTGGTGGTTATTATTAACATCATAATCCATATTTCATCTTTTCCAGGACGAGATGCAACGGTTTGTTGAAAAGATTGTGAAACTGATGCGAGAGGAAATGCTATTTTCTTGGCAAGGTGGTCCAATCATTATGTTGCAGGTTGTAACAGAATTTTGAAGTTTGATTCTAGTGTAACGTGCATTAGATGGTTGGTTTAATTTCAGTTAGTTGGATAGTGACAACTGGGAGTTGATATCAGTTAATTCCTAATCTGCCCAATTCCTGCAATGGGGCTACTTTTCTTTTCTTTTTGGCTGGAATCCTGCAATTGGGACTTGTTATTGAGAAAAGTAATCTCATTTTAGGAGGAATGTGGTTTCTCCAAAACGTGGGTATCTAATTTCTCCTATGCATGAACTTTTCATTTCTGTTTCTTTTTGAATTACATACGAGGAAGAGCTCTCTCCATACTTTCCAAACAGTAGGACTTTGGCACATATCCAATAAATATCATGGTCCTCGACTTTTGGGCAATAATTCTGACTACAACCCACTCAGTTCCATGCCCATCTAAAAATTGGATTCAAAACCACCCAATATGGTTATCTATTTTGATTCCAAAGTAACTTCCCCATTCCCGTTACAGAAACATCTCATTTCTGTTTCTCTATCTGCTTCTTGGTGTCTATGCAGATAGTATATTTATGTTAAATCAGCTTTTCAGTGGTCAACTTTATTTTCATTATTATGGGCGTACTATATACTTTTTTTTTTCTTTAATGAGGCTGTTTTTGCTTCAGATACAGTTTCTAACTAGATATGTCAAAACTGGAATGAATTTTTATCAGATTGAGAATGAATATGGAGATGTAGAAAGCTCATATGGCCAGAGAGGGAAGGAATATGTTAAATGGGCTGCTCAGATGGCTCTAGGTCTTGGTGCTGGTGTTCCATGGGTCATGTGCAAGCAATCAGATGCTCCAGATAATATTGTAACGCTCTTAGTCTATGTATTATTTGCTCAACTTTCTTACAACTAGTGCTTATGTTAGATAGCACTGAAGACTGTATATGCTACAATTGAAAAGCAAGCAGAGCTGATGGTTAGGTTTTATCATTAGAATGAATGGCATTTCATAGAAAATTCTATTGTTTAACGCTTTGAGATTTAGAATGGTTGAAATGCCTGTCATTTATTGTTCTTTTGTTCTCCTTCACAGATAAATGCCTGCAATGGATACTATTGCGATGGTTTCAAGACGAATTCCAATAATACACCAGTACTTTGGACAGAGGACTGGGATGGATGGTATGATGATGCCTTATTGTTTCTTTGGGTCTTGACAGCCTTGAAGATTCTGGATCTTTTAAAAAATTTGAAAAATTTCGAATCTCAAAACTGAGGATTTATTCTCAAAAATATTTACATACAAAATCATCAAACTTTTGGACAAATAGGATAAACGTTGAAAGAGGATGATTCAAAGTTAGTGGAAACTATTTCTCCACTGGAAAAACTATCTCGTAAGACATCTGTTTTCAAAATTAGTTTGAACTGCTCAGAAAGGAATCTATTCTCAAGAATCATTTAGATAAAAAAAATCACCATTGACTAGGTCAATATAGTTAAATTTAAGAGGATGGTGCAGAGTTACTGGAAACTAATTTCCCATGGGAAACCTGCCCTATAACTATAAGCATTAAAAAATTGTTGTCGCTCTGTTCAATATCTCGTTCAGAATTCTGAATCTCGAGCAGCTCAAGATAGATACAAGGGTGGGAAAAAGAAATAACAGTTTCTTGAATGGAAAATTCAAGTATCAGGCATATTGAAAAATATATTGAAGTTCCCGGGTTTATTAACCATACATCGATTCCTCACTCTTTTTTTTTTTTTTTTCTTTTTTTTTTTTCCTTTTTTTCTAGACCTTAGACAGTTTCCTCATATAATTTCATAAGAAAGCTTTATAATGATGTTGTTGAATCCCATATACAAATATTTGATTGCACATGTGAATATTTTGCATTTCTTATATGTAAGGTGTTATTAGTTTCGTGATGCTTGACAGATGCTATTTTTATTCTTCGATCATCATAATTTCACCTTACAAAGATTTCTCTGTCGCTTATTATGGGCGTGCTTTTGTTCTTAATTCTGATTACTAGAATAACATTCATCCTTTTTTTTTCCTTTCCGTTTTCTTGTTACTAGAATATTTTTCTTTATCACTAAGGTGTGTTCAATGAATGCATGTTTGCGGTTTAATATGAGTAGTGGTATGTAGGTACTATCATTTTAAGGGTTTGTTTATAATCTTTTATTTTCTAAAATTAATGAGGAATGGATTTATTTCTTTTCTCTGTTGATATTTTGAAGGTATACAAAATGGGGTGGACGATTGCCTCATAGACCTGTTGAAGACCTTGCATTTGCAGTTGCACGCTTTTTTCAACGTGGAGGGAGCTTTCAGAACTATTATATGGTATGATATATAAATGAAACAGAATGCTTATTTTGATCAGCCAAAACATGTGTGGCAATTCTATCAAAGAAATAGAATGCTCTATGTATTTTGGGGATAAGGGGGATAGAACTATGGCTTTCCTCTCTGCCCTTGATGAGGACCATAGGAGGTGGGATATGATTGAAGATTGTGAGCTTTAGGGGCTTAGGGTTGGGTTGTTTTGTGGGCTGTTCCTTGTCGGGTCGGTGGTGAGGCTGTTGCTTCTTGTATACTCCGTGTGTACTAGGGGCGTCTTACGCTGTTTTTTATAAAATTACAATTACTTATCAAAAAAAAATTCTATCAAAAAGTTTATCAGAACACTGAAATCTAAATCTTTTTTACATATGCTTCTCTTCTGGTGTCAAATTACGTGGTTTCAAATTCATTTTTAGGCTTCCTTGGTCATGATTGAAATGTTCGATTTCCTCCTGTGCCAAAGTCAATTTATTTTTCCATTCATGTTTTAATCAAGTTTCTTTAAACCTTCACATATTTCCCGGAGCTTTGGTGAAAAAGTTTAAATTGTAGGCTTCAATGAGCAAATAGATTGGGGAATGGCTAGTGCCATCAGAGAATGATTGTGAAAGATCTATAGGGATGGGGTAGAGGATGATATTGGAGACTTATTATTGACCATAGAAGTAAAATTAAAATTAAAAATGAAACTGATAACTTCTCAAGTTCTCCTTGATATTGATAGTTTTTGTTATGCATATTATTTAGCTTGCAGAATGGTCAAATGCTACATCTTGACAAGCTTGTTGCATGGTTGCAGTATTTTGGTGGAACAAACTTCAACCGGACTTCTGGTGGCCCATTCTATATTACTAGCTATGATTATGATGCCCCAATTGATGAATATGGTAGGTGAAACTGGGCCTAAATAACAGAATTTGTTCCTCCGTGAGGCATTAGTAAGCTACCTCTATAAACATACATCTTTTTTGTTTCTTCATTAGGTCTGCTGAGTGAGCCTAAATGGGGGCATCTGAAAGATCTGCACGCTGCTATAAAGCTTTGTGAAGCTGCTCTAGTTGCTGCTGATTCACCTCAGTATATAAAATTGGGACCAAAGCAGGAGGTTTATTTTATGCCTTAACTTTTAAGTTATCCATGGTTAATTGCTCAAGTATTGATTAACTAGTTCCTTGGAACAGGAAGGAAATTCTAGGCGTACCATAATGGAAAGATGATCGCATTTTCAAAAACCATTAATCATTACAGTGAGAGAGAAAGAAAACCAGGAACAAAATTAAAACCCATTTTGGGCCCCAGACAAAAAAACATCAACTTATGCTTAGTGATGCTTCTGATGAGACAAATTAACAGCAAGCACTTATGACTGTTGTTAGTGACAAGGAGCGGGCTGGAAATCCTAGTCTATTGGTGAACACTAAGGTAAATAAGTATCAGCTAGCTTTATTGGACTCAAAAGTAAAAGCGCTTTCATAGAAACTAGTGCTTTTGAGATAGGATAGAGCAGTACAAATATTGCATTAGAAGATAAAATTAGGGAGAACATTCCGGCATCTTTGTGGTGAGTGCTTTGTACTAAAATTACCGACAGCATTTATAAGAAGTATGTGGAATCAGGGCTAAACACAGTATGTTCAAATCATTTTCCTGGGCTTATTGCTGCGAGGATACAGAGTTGGGGAAGGTCTCAGAGAAAGAATTAGTTCAGTATGGTCATTCTGATGGGGGGTATTCTGATGCTTTTGTGTGCGACCCATCACAGATGATTCTACCAGAAAGTGAGGAGGATACTAGCTTTTATAGTGAAGGAGACTCAGAGGTGGATCTGTCTGAGTGGGTGAACAAACGCATCAAAGGTTTTAGGAAGTTTTTGGGGGTATCATATGAAGGCTTTGAGGGGGAGGCCTTATATTTATTTATGGCAATCAAGAATAGGCGGAGAAGGTAATGAAGAGAAAGAAACCAAAATTGAGCGATTGGTGGATTAAGCGATTCAGGGAAGCGAGTTGAAAATTCTGATTTAGACCCCAAGTTGTCAAGAACCAGATTAACAAAGTTATTAACTTTAAAGCCAAACACCACATATATCAATACCAAAATCAAGCAAGCATAAAACAAATCAACACAAAGAATTTAATAATGAAGTGGAAACCTTTTGAAAAACTCATTAGAAGTAAAACCACTTTGGGGGCTAGCCAACCCAAAGGAATCCATTATAGAAGATACAAAACTTTTGTAACTCCGAAGACCATTGTAACCCCAGCAAATGACATACACCTCTCACTGTAGTGGCTCTAGAACTTCTAGCCTTCTTCTATACGGATCACCTTCACGACCAAACATCGTCCACTTCAACCTAGAACAGTATTGGTTGTAGGCTTTTGTGTGGTTTGAATGGCAATGATAAAACAAAGATAAGTTTTGAATCTGGTTAAGCTTAAGAACAATTGTAAACTTCTCTCATAACAATGAAACAATGCCTCTCTGGGTGTCTGGAAGTCGTGGTGTGTGATTCTTATATAGAATGAGAAAACATAACTTGTTAGGCTAAGTTGGCTAGCGTTTTAACAATCTAACGCAGTCTTGTTCGAACGAGAATAAGTTTCATTCGACTGCCTTTCAAACGGCTTGCGAATGGGGCTATCTGGAAATCCTTTTAATCCTCTGTTTGATCAGGACTGCGATTGAGTCATTTTGGAACTCGGCGCACATTCTCTTTCGAACTAGTTCTTCAACTTCTCAGTTCCAGATTTTCAGACTTCTTGTTTGAGAGGTTGTTATGGGAAACATAGGAATGATATGATTTGGAATGCCCTTGGCTGTTGTGTGATGTATGTGGAGAGAACAAAATATTCATACATTTGAGGGACATGAAATTCAATTCAATTCAATTCTTAGAACGCTCTAAAATTGGGTTGCAGTAATGGGCTGTTTTTCTTTTTCAAATACGTTGGATTTTCTAGAGTTAAACTTCAAAAGTTAATTTTTACTTTTTTTTGCATTACTCTTGTATACTTCCTCTATACTAGGTTGACTCACCCTTTTTATGCTTTTCTAATAAAATTTAGGAAAAACTTCACTTAACCCCTCTAAATTGTCGCCACTTTTGCAATTACCCCACTAAACTTGAAATACTCTTAATTTAATGTATCTATTTTTCAATTTTTTTTCAATTTCACCATTCCATTAGGATTTTTCGTTAAATCCTGTCAAAATTCCTAAAATACTCCTATTTTTGAAAAATATATCTATATAAAAAAAAAAAAAAAAAAAAAAAAAAAAAAAAAATAAAAAATAAAGGTGTGGGTATTTTTGTGAATTCCTTTAATCCTAAACAATGCCTAAATTGTTGCAATTTTTTCTTTTTTTCTTTTTTCCTAAAAAAATGATTCTAAATTTTATTACTTCTGCCAAAAAAAATAAAAATTGAAGTTTCTATTGGTATATATGGATGCAATGGAAATTAAATCAATAATGTAATCTCGAGATCTTACCATGATCATCAAATAGAATGAAAATCAGTTGGTTTTGAAATTACTAAAACAAAAGAAGTTAATAAAATACTATGCAGAATAATAATCAATTGGTGCATTTTTTGTCAGACATCTTGCAGCCCATTAGTTTATTAATAAGTTAATTCATCAAGTATGATAGATACAGATCTGTGCAGCATTTGAAAGTTAGCTAAACTTTTTATTGCTACAGGTGTACTGAGGAAACTAAATCTTTTTTGTGTAGGAGTAATTTTCAGTAGTACGACTTTTCAAAGTATTGTTTTTCTCCCAAACATTTTAATGTTCTGTTTCAGTTCTCTTTTGAAATTAACATAGCTTGTACAACTAATTTCAGGCACATGTGTACCATGTGGACCTTCAAACTGGAGGCCTGAAGTTTGAAAATCAAAGCAGGTGCTCTGCATTTCTTGCAAACATTGATGAACATAAAGCAGCTGCTGTAACATTCTTTGGTCAAACATATAATTTACCACCATGGTCGGTCAGTATATTACCAGACTGCAGGAACACAGTGTTCAATACTGCCAAGGTTTGGATTTAATAAGTAGGACATTGTATCGAATGGTGACTGAGGCATTAGATACTTGTTGAAGTTACACTCATCTACACTTGCCCAACCTCTTTGGACACTCATAAACCATACAATTATTTTTCTTTCTTCTTTTTTTCCCCCCATCTTTGAACATAAGAATGTTAAATTGCTGTTCTGTGACACTATGAAATTAGTCCTCAATTTTTTAACTGATTGCTTATGAACCATCTATGTATAATCAATTTTTTAAAATAGAATGTTCAGTATCTAACTCCACAGGGCTCTTTCATATGTACCTGTACAGTGCACTCATGGAGTTATGATACATGCTCCATGAAGCACATAAACAAGGACTCTGTAGTCATTTTTTTTCTCATTCTCTTGGGTGCTGTAATGTCTGACTTCCCATTTATCATTTCAATCTGCAACATGTCCAAAAACAAAGCATTCTTTCCCTCTGAATTTTGCTTTAACATTGACTTAGAGAATTCTTGTGAAGGTTACAACTGTCTTCTATTTCTTATTAGCCATAGAAACTCAATCTTCTCTTTACATTAAACCCAAGCCTCCCTCATTTTTTGGCTTACAACCATTCAGGTATTGAATGTGTATCTTGTTGTAAGGTTATTAAGGAGCTCAACTGAAATTTCTGGCTAATAATTTAAACAGCGATATTGAATTGACAGTTCATTTTGCATCGCTTATCATGAAATAAATATCTTGATAGCTGGCAGAAAGTTGCTCTTATTTTCTTATCATGTATTGCATGGGAATCGGGATGCTTACACATGAGTCACGTGTTCTACCATTGCCTTTATTATTTTCAACATTAGCAACGAACCTTCAACTTTCTTTAAAGCTGAACAAATACATGATGCAAGAATGTCATTGTGCTAAAGATTTTAGGTGTTGGCATATCTTTCTTTTTGAGTAGTTTCAATAATAGAAATTGATGCAACAACATGAGAATGATTGTTTTTTTGAAGAAAATACTTGGCCTCATAAAACTTTTTTTTTTTTTTTTTTGATAAGTAATTTAAAATTCAATAAAAAGCGCAGAGGGGCGCAACCCTAATACACGGGAAGTATACAAGAGAGCCCCTAAACAGTAGGAACAACTAATAAATTAAGAAAGTCTACAAAAGTAGAAACACCTAGGTGGCAAATATGGGGTGCTATCCATAGATATATCGTGTTAAGAAGACGCTTCCTTAAAACTACCAGAACAGTCTCGACATCTTCAAAAAGCCTCGCATTCCGCTCCCTCCAAATGCTCAACAACACACAGTGAGGAACTAAACGCCAAACATTTTTTGCTAGACCATGCCCTCGAGAAGCACCCCACGTAGTCAACAAACCCAGCACCGATTGTGGCATGACCCATTCAATTCCAAATAAGGAAAACATAAAACTCCAAAGCTCACGGGCGGTGTCGCAATGAAGTAACAGATGATCAATAGACTCCCCCTTCTTTTTACACATACAACACCACTCAATAACCACAATATTCCTCTTTCGCAGATTGTCATGAGTTAAAATTTTACCTAAAGCTGCAGACCATACAAAGAACGCCACCCTTGTCGGAGCCTTAGCACACCATATATTCTTCTACGGGAAAGATGGACCTTCTTTCCTACTAAGTGCTTCATAATATGACCTTACTTCAAAATAGCTCCTTGTAGAGAGATTCCACACTAACTTGTCACCCTCTCCTTGTCGAAACGGAATGGAGTACAACCGCTCGTGATGAGATTGTGGTTCCTTTCTCATAAAACTGCAATGGAAAGATGAGATTGTGGTTCCTTTCTCAGACATCTTCTGCAACAGTTCTAGAACAGAGCTGAACATTTTGAACATCTGCTTCCAAAGTATACATATTATCATGTGAACATGAATTGTTGCATCTGTTCATTCCAGTCAGATATGCATTTTGTAGAAACTTTAGTTGTACTTGTACCCTTGTGTTTGCTATCTCTTTTGTTTCCCTTAAAATTTTGTCGATATTTAATGATTATGGCTGTTCATTGTTTCATATTGTGATGAAAATGATAAGAAGGTATAAGTCACGATTTTTCAGCCCACAAATGCACTTTGTTTTGGTTGTTGGATTATGGAATCGTGTGAGATCTTAGTATCCTAATGGATGCCTGAAGTCAATTACATGTTTGTACAGGTAGCAGCACAAACTTCCATTAAAATGGTGGACTTTGATTTGCCTCTTTTCTCAAATATTTCTGTGCACCAACAATTCATGGTTCATAATGAAGTCTCCTATATCTCAAAATCCTGGATGACTGTAAAAGAGCCAATCGGTGTTTGGAGTGAGAACGCTTTTAATGTCCAAGGTATATTGGAGCATTTAAATGTGACAAAGGACTATTCTGATTATCTATGGTATATAACCAGGTAATCACCTAGTCTTGAATATAGCAGTGGTAGGATCAGATGTGTGTAGTAGAACAATTTTATGTGGCGTGACTGTATTTAACTTATACTCAACATACTAGATTCTAAAAAATATCAATGCAACATATTTCAGTTGAAGTTTCTCAACATAAGAAATGCTAAATATCTGATGAAACATGGTGCTTGAATCGATGCTTACAAACATCTTTTTTGACTTTTGACCCCCTCTGCCTTCAACTTTTGGGCATTCTGCTCAACCATTCTTTGTCATTAATTTAATTAACATTCCCCTTTTTGGTAGGGGAAAAAAAAAATTACTGACCTGTACCTGTCAAGGAATAAAGAGTCTGTTGGACAACTGACTCTCTGATCTTCCCTTTTCAAATGTGCCAACAAAATGCAGAGATCAGCCACTGTATGGTATCTTTTGTGCCCCACCCCCCCTCCCTCCCTGCTGCCGGTTGAAAAAAAAAAGGAAACAATTTGGATCTAACTGATGCATTGGGGTCCTATTGTGTGTCATTTCGTTTTCTTTGTTGGAAAGAGAAAAGGACAAAACACAAATAAAGCATATTCACTTCATTTTCTTAAGCTTGAGTGGGAGCAGGCTTCCCATGTAGGCAGATTTGCTATTTCCTTGTTGGCTAAGGCCAAGGGCCAGTGCATTTGCTCTGAAGTGGTGGGTTTGTTTCTTACTGTTCTGGATAACTAGGGCCCATATGGCTGTGCCATGGGGCCTTAAGACCTCATCAATGATTCAAACACGCAATTTTTTTTTCCATTTTTCATATCACAAAGAAATTGTAGAATGAGAAATATATGTTATAATGTGCTTCTAATCATGATCCAGTCATCATTTTAAAGTGATTTTAAGTAACTTGTTTGTAGCAAATTATGGACTTTAATTTCTTTATTACATGTCTTTAATTGGGAGCATACCAATAAAAGATTGCTCATTTAATTATCTTATGCACCCTTTTTACCTATCAATTTTCACTGAACTCTTTATTAAGAAACTTAAATAGTTTGATCAGTCATTCTCTGATTTTCATTCAATCTTTGTTAACACGTTTGATTTAATGTGCAATGTAGAATATATGTTTCTGATGATGACATCTCATTCTGGGAGGAAAAGGAAGTTAGACCAACACTTACAATTGATAGCATGCGTGACGTGTTGCGCATATTCATTAATGGCCAGCTTATAGGTAATTAGGCATTGTCACCAGAACATTTCTTCCTCTCTATCTCAATCTGCTTTTCTCCACGGAATTTCTTGCTTGCTATATGTCATGTACTTGTTCACTAGGTTATATTTTTGTGGCACATTTTGCTTTAGGTTGATTCAAATTGTATATTGAGAACTGTTGACATTTTATATGTTGATCGATACCAACAATGACATAATTAGCCAAATGCATAATTTGTACAATAAAAGGACTCAAATTGTCTAGGTTATGTCAAATTATTTGTCATGTCTAGGTCACAATATGTTTATCATATATTATACCCAAATAGCAGCAAAGAACGTCTGTGGAAGAATGTCAGGTTCTTAATTATTAAATGAAGCTTTAAACAATCAAAGCCACTCTAGAAGCTTCTTCCACGAACGAAAAAGCCCTAGCTTCTTCTTCTTCCTAGCCACGCCGCCACCATGGAAGCAGACTGGATTTGTATTCTTCCTAGCCCACATGGTGTAGGGTTGGGGTCTTCCGTTGGTTTTGGGTTTGAGGGCTTGGGTTTTTAAGGGTTGTTGGATTTTCTTTCTTGTTGTAGGTTGTTTTGGTAGTTCATGTGTATACTTCATGTGTACTTAAGGGCGCCTTACATTTTTTTAATAAAACCTTTATTAATTATCAAAAAAAAAAAAAAAACAATGCCAGGTTCTCCTTTGTCCAAAGTCTTCTTTAGTATCACTCTCTTTTTACATTAGTATAGAAAGATCAATTTTTCCAAAAAAAAAATGAAAAAGAGAATCATAAACATCCTAAATATTGATTAGCATGTGAATAGTATAATAATTTCTATGGTATTATCAAACAATAAATTGATAGTTTAAGTTGATAATTTAAGATGTTGGATATACTTGGAGAGTATCAACATCTCAAAATATACATGATTCCCTTCCACTAACCAAGAATAATGACCATACGCCACCATATATTTGCAGCACATTATCTAGAAGATTAAGGGAAGGGGTCTACTCAGACCTTTAGACTGGTATCGACCATTTGAGAAATTCTGGAAATCAGCCATCTGATAACTCCGCTCAATGAACTAATTGGCATATTTTCTCATCCTATATGCTTATGAACCGAAGCACCCTCTGGCTTTTTGTTTATAACTTTATTTCCAATAATGCAGAAATCAATCTAGAACCCATGGAAACCTATCAAAAAAAACAATTAACTGATTTTTTACTTTATTTGTTTCGCATGCATTGCTTCCATTATTTTCTCTAACATGTACGGTACTTTGTCTTTCGAAAGTGAAGGCAGTGCGATTGGTCATTGGGTGAAGGTGGTCCAGCCTGTTCAGTTTGTCCAAGGATACAATGATTTAGTGTTGTTATCTCAGACAGTGGGTTTACAGGTAAAAGTTCATTTTGTTTCAAGCCAAGATTTGAATGTCTTCTCATAGTCTTTTAATCCTAGAGTTATAATTGTTATTCCTGCCTTTTAGATATAATGGTTAACTTTTTAGAGGAAAAGGAGATGTTTGCCATGTGGGCTTTGGACTGAAATTAAAAGAAAAAAGTTTCTATATTTCTATCTTCTTCAAGTTTTATTCTTTCCTGGGTCAGTTCTATCCTCTAGGTTGATTGTTGACTTGTTTTTCTTGGTAATTAGCTATTTATTTCTTTGTGTCACCAAAGAGAATATTTTTACTAAGTGTATGTACTCTGTCATCTAATTTGAAATAATCACACAGAACTATGGTGCCTTCCTTGAGAAAGATGGGGCAGGGTTTAGAGGCCAAATCAAGCTTACTGGATTTAGGAATGGGGATATAGACCTCTCAAAGTCATCATGGACCTACCAGGTATCTATTCAAAAATTTCAGCTCTGCATTCTCAGCTTCAACTTGGCTGTAATTTAAATTGAAAAAGCAACTTCTTTTAAGAGAGAGAGAGGGAGATCATTGATCCCAAATCTTTTGTTACTGTTAAAACTGCATCTGCTGGCTAAAAATTGAAACTACAATCATATGTTTGTCACTGCTGTCCAAATCACGAATTGAGACTTTTTATATATTTGATGATACACTTTACTAATATTGTATCTCCTGGTCTCTTAATTATTACCTTGATCTTATTAGATTCTACACTTGAACTGGCCTTAGAAAATATCAAGGTGGATAATGAATTGTTTTCATTTGGATTCTAGGTTGGGCTTAAGGGTGAGTTCTTGAATATCTACACCATGGAGGAAAGTGAGAAGGCAGAATGGAGTGATTTAAATCTTGATGCTACTCCGGCCACATTTACCTGGTACAAGGTAAATTTTTCCTTTTAAGAGAAAAATCTGTGGAGATCATTATGTGCAATTTGCATTGCTAATTAGATATGGTGGCAGCAGTCTCATCTTATCTTTGAGCACAACTCTTATATGATGATTATTAGTTGAATTTGCTTTAAAAGCATAATCTTCAAATTCAAATGTCTCTCTCGATGACAATGGATTAAATACCTTTGGGGTTTATTTAATTCTTTTCTTTTGAGACCCAAGTTTCCATAGATATAATTACGCTGTGCCTGTGGCCCTAAAAAACAAAGTACTTTGAATAATTCTTGAGCATTTATAACTCAGTATGCATCCTTTTGATACGATAACTGTGAATGACTTTTTTCATGTTGAAGTTAAGGATATTAATACAACCAATATGGTGCTACTATTGGTTCTTGAAAAGAGGTAAAAAGAAAAGGTTTTGGGATGGGAACTAGATGCAAGTTAGTTCATGTTGAAGGGTTATGTGATGGGAACAAGACCCATATTAATCACCACGTTCTCAAAGAACTTATGCATCTTAGGGGGTTGTGTGTTTTTTTGTTTTTTGGATAAAATACATTTTGGTCGGATCAAGTTTAAGTTTGCTGTCAATTTGGTACATGAAATATGATTTTGGATTTTGGGTATTGAAGTTTGTTTTGTTGTCAATGTAACCTTCCGTCTATGTCCATTAAGGCAACATGTGGGTGAGTTGAAAACAATGTCATTTTATCTATTAAAAAAAAAAGTCATTTTAGTGAAAAATCTATGAAAAGGATCAAATACAAAGAAACTCAAGAAAAAAAAAGAAGGAAGCTCAAAATGGATTTTAGCCTCCCTTTTTTTTTGGGGGGTGGGGGGGAGAGGGCGCTAAACTACTACCCCATTTGTACTTACAACCCCAAACTGCGACTCGCTGCAACTCACTCCCTCAAACTACCATTTTGTTCCAAGTAGCCCCTTGAGTCAAATTTGAACGTTAATATTAACAGAATTCGTCGCATGTTAGTGGCACATGATACTGAGAAATTTTTTGTGAAAATTTACCCCTGTTTAATTGAAATGCACCGTTTAGAATTACTTAACCAAAAAGAAATCTAAAATATTGATAAAAGACGTTAGCCATCGGAGGGGGTGGCTGAGCGGCCTAACTTCCTTACCCCTTCCATGTAATTCATACCGAGAAATTATTGAAATCCAAGAGATTACATCTTTACAAAAGGAATCACTCTCAAAAACTCATTGCACAAGAAATTATTCACTAGGTTGCTCTGTGTTCGACAAATTTGGGATTCGATTTCTGCCCAGATCTGCTATCGTGCAAATATCTACCGTGCATATTTTGTCATATTTTTGTTTATATAATTTTAGAAACAGTGTGTTTCAATTCAACAGGGGGTAAATTTGTCAAAAATATGTGTGTGTGTGTGTGTCACGTGCCACGTTTTCTGTTCATACTAACACCCAAATCTGACTTAGGGGGCTACTTGAAACAAAATGGTAGTTTGATGGAGCGAGTTGTAGTTGAGGGGTGTAAGTGCAAATGGGGTGGGTAGTTTTGGGGGGCAAAGTGTAATTTACCCTCTCTTTTTTCCACCCATATTCATGCCATAAAATTGCAAACAATTATCTTTATTGCCTCCACCCCGCCCTCCTCTTTTCTTTTCACCCTCTTGTCTATTGACTACAAAGGATCTTAATTCTTATGGTGTTTTCTCAAGGTTGAGATAAAAGTTCTTGTATCTTCCTTCCCTCAAGTTTATGTTATTGACAGCTTTGGTAGAGAAGTAATCTCGAATTCTGTTTATCCAATTTACATGATGTTTAAAACAGAAACTACAAACTCAGTTCTACAGTATACATATCTTCTTTCTGCAAATGTATATTGTTCAGTCACTCCTAGTATATAATCTTTGAATTTTCTAGTGATTCCATTGCCTGATCTCTTATTGCAGTTATCTAATTATGGAATCTCTTGTTCATTACTTAGAGAAATCTTTATTCACAAATACCTTTTCCTTGATTTAATCAGACTTACTTCAATGCCCCTGATGGCACAGAACCAGTTGCTCTTGATTTGGGAAGCATGGGAAAGGGGCAAGCATGGGTCAATGGTCACCATATAGGAAGATACTGGACTCTGGTTGCTCCAAAAGATGGATGCCAAAGAATATGTGATTATCGCGGGCCATACCACTCTAATAAGTGTACAACAAACTGTGGCAATCCTACTCAAACCTGGTACACTTCTATCTCAAAATATATGAAATTACAAAGAACTAGATAAAGATATTGTCTTACCAGATTGGAAAATATATGAGCTCCGTATTAGAGGCTTATTATGGACAAGTCAATCTATGTAACAGTTGAAATAGTATAACAAGAGAGAGAGAAAAGTAAGAAAGGAAAAGAGAAAGATGGCTTGTCTGGAAAAGAAAACTCTCAAAAAATTAGGGCTCTCCTCCTGCTCATGAATTATTTATAAGTCTCAGAAAGTACAAGTACATAAATGCCCTCCAATATTCTAATAATAATGTAATCATAAAATAACACATAAGATACTTATCAAAAAAAATAAAAAAAATAAAATAACACATAAGATAACATATCAACACTCCCCCCCAAACTGAAGCAAAGATATCTCCCATGTCCAGTTGAGTAAGATTGTATGAAAGGCTCCACTTGACACTCTTTTTGTCAGAATATCTAACTTCATAGATGTGATTTGGAGAGTTGAATTTTCCCTATGGGAGATCACCTAACTCTCTATTCTTTTTTTGTGATTTTCTGAAGTCTGACTCGTTTATGACATTTTGAGTTGAGAGATCCAACCAATAGCTCCAAGACACATCAACTAGGCTCAACAAAAAATAATGCATCTATTAAAAATTTAATCCAAATATCACAACATCACATTCAACCAGTAAGCAGTCTTTCTTTTTTCTTTTTTTTTTGAGGTTCTAAACGACTTGCCGTTTGACCCGTTGCAAAATGAATTGTAGTCTTGTTCAGCGCTGTGCAACCTGTGGTTTTGGATCATGCTGCATGACCTATCGTTCGCCATCCACACCCTAAACGACTTGTCATTTATTGTCCCAATCAAAAAACACCGTGTTCAGCTGCTGGAGACTGCACTGCCCCCATTGAAATTTCCTTGTTTCTTCAATTAAAATTTAAAAAAAAAAAAAAAAAAAAAAAAAAAAAAAAAAAAAAAAACTAGAAACAACTGAATAAACCAACAAACCATATTTATCAACTTAATTCCAAAAAACTACCTCCCAAATCTCTCTTTGAAGCCGTGGATCTACTCCACCCTTCTTCGATTGCATTTGACAAACAACCCAAAAAAAAAATTAAAAAATTAAAAAAATAAATAATCTCTTACAATCGTTGACAGACCATATGATAGCACAGTTGAGAGAAGCATCTTGCGCCGATTGGAAATTGGTTTTTTTTTCTTTTCTTTTCTATGTTGATGTCAGCATCCGTACGGCTGACGCCAACGACCGTATGAGACTGTTTCCCTAGGTCTTTCTAAATTGCTAGGAATCGATTTGCTTTGATACCAAGTTAAAATATAACAAAAGAGTAAGAAAGAGAAGAGAAAAGAACGACGATTTCTCTGAAGAAGAAAACTCTAAAAAATTAGGGTTCTCCTGCTCATGTATTATTCATAGTAGTCTCACACAATAAAAGTACATAAATTCCCTCTGATATTATAATTATAAAATAACACATCAACAGTAACATTTGTCCGTCTTACTTGAATGACAAGACCGTACATTGCATCCAAAATGGTATAATCTGAGATTGAATTGACATCTTAATCCCAATTACCCGATATGGCTATTTGGGCAATCTC
This sequence comes from Alnus glutinosa, assembly GCF_958979055.1. Lineage (NCBI taxonomy): Eukaryota > Viridiplantae > Streptophyta > Magnoliopsida > Fagales > Betulaceae > Alnus > Alnus glutinosa. The sequence goes on from NC_084886.1 coordinate 10,606,524, forward strand.
CAGGTACCACATACCCCGGTCATGGCTGCATGCATCTGATAATTTACTTGTCATCTTTGAAGAAACTGGAGGGAATCCGTTTGATATTTCACTAAAGTTACATTCCATCCGAATGATCTGCGGTCAAGTGTCGGAGTCACACTATCCACCTCTCTGGAAATGGTCCCGGCCAGATTTTGCTGATGGAAGTATATCGATTAATGATACAACACCAGAACTTCACTTGCGGTGTGATGATGAGCATGTAATTGCCTCCATCGAATTCGCTAGCTATGGAACTCCTCGAGGTAGCTGCCAAAAGTTTTCTAAAGGCAACTGCCATGCTCCCAATTCATTTTCCATAGTCTCTGAGGTAATTTTTAATCTTTTGCTTGAAAATTAGTTTTGCAGTCATTATGTCTGAAATGCATATGCACATGGCATCTGCTTCATGATAAAGGCTCTGACTCTTTATGCTACGAGTTTGAATTTGTAAGCCCTTCCCTGCTCTGTTCCTGCTTATCAGCAGTAGCCACTAAATTCTTTCTCAAAAGCCCCTCTTAATTTCATGTTTTAGCATGGGAGTTTTGAAGCAAATGTGATTACTGTCATTCAGTTATTTAGTGTGAAATCCAGCTTTTCTTAAAGAGATTTATTCATTATATATATATATATATATGGTGATATACACACAAACATGCTACATGCTCATAAATTTGTTAGGCAGATCTTAAACCATTGTTCGTAAACCTTTTTCTTTGGAGGATTTTTGATAGTGTTAGTCACTAGAAACATTAATTGATTTGGACCGCTAGAGAAAAAGATTGATAGGATTCCTTGTGACTGGATCCTTGGTTTTGTATATTTGGGGCCTGTATCTTCTAAAATCATTGCGATTGCCAAACGCCATTTTACTGTGCGCCAAGTAAAATAATGTCAGTTCCCTTACTATGATGTGGCGACAGCTGTGTACAAGAAGAAAAAGAAATAGAATACTCAATCATATGGAGACAACTTATCTAGTTGCAGCTTAGACAGAACAAAAAGATATGCATATCTAGCCTGGCTGTAAGTGGCTTGGGTTGGACCAGCCTACTTGAAATGCTCTTGCACCTTTTGAACCTATGCGTTAATTGTGTTTTTTAAACCTCCAATATTAACATTTTCCTCTATAACAGGCATGCGTGGGAAAAAAGAGCTGTTTTGTTGGAATTTCAAACACTGTATTTGGTGGCGACCCGTGCCGTGGCGTTGTCAAGACTTTGGCTGCTGAGGCGAGATGCGTGTCATCATCAAATAATCTTGGTGCCTCTCAGCTTTGAAGTACCAAGCAGGAGCAACAAAGAACGAGTTAATTCCATCATTTTAATATGCTTTCTGGCTGGAATTTGTTCGTTCAGATTCTCCAGTTCTGGTGCTTGTGTATAGCCTTATCTAATGACCTGTGCCTGTACAGAGATCAAGCCTTACCCAACCAACATGCAATGTTGTCACCCGCTTTCATTCTCGTGTCTTCACGATTATAAAGTTTGATGCCCTTTATTCGAATGGTGACATAACATTATCTTCATCGTCGTCTTTAATGGTACTCTGTAATATCCGTTCAATGAAAAATATATACGAATTAATCGAAAAATCAACCTACTGAATGATGCAACAATATTTCTTGGGTGCTCGGTATGACTGGATATAAGAAAGCGATGGAGACGACTGTCAAAGAATTGGACGCTGTTCTCTTTCTCTCTCACGCACCCACCACCATCAACTTTCTAGACTCTACATTACAGTACTGTTTCTGCATATGCTGCAGGCTATGTTTTAACCACTAAATCTTGGGGCCGTAGTGTTTAAAGTCAGATTTCAAAGCTGAACAGTGTAAAAGAATGCCCTTGTCCATTTGGAACCGGATTTTTTAACAATATAATGGAGGAATGTGACGCAGACTCCTCTCTTTTCTTCCTTTAATACTGCCCCTTTTTATCAACTACTACCTTCACCTTTTTGCGACCATGGTGCATTCAACTGCTCCTGCTCTCTCTCTCTCTCTCTCTCTCTCTCTCTCTCTCTCTCAAGCCATTGTTGAAGGGATATGAGCATGCGTTGAAGGCAAAACTAATTGAAATGAATAAATGAGAAGCAATGATTCCAAAAGTGAAATGAAAATCTTCTCTCCAACCAAGGACTCTTCATGTACAATATGTGTCCAAGTTATTAAAATATTAATTAAATAATCAAACTTATCTTCTCATGTCAGTTGAAGTTATTAAAATATTAATTAGATGATTAAATTTATAATTTCGTATCGGTCTAAGTTTTTGAGTTAAGTGATTATTTAATACGATGCTAGAATAGAGAACCTAGATTCAAACATTAACTTCTCAATTTGCCTCATATTCAATTAAATATTTCACATGTTGAAAGGGCATTTAAGCTCACATATGAGGAGCATTAGAATATTAATTAAATTATTAAATTTATATTTTTCTATCAACTCAAACTTTTAAAATAAATGGTGATTTTATCATAACTTCATAGCAATAATTTTGCAATGCTGGAAGATGTTCTGGCCGCATGCTCACAAGTTTCCTAATATGATTCCCAATTATAAAGGTTCCATGTTAACTAGAATCTGCTAGTCATATATCATATGAAGAGCTAGCAATTCCATGAATACAGTGCATGGCATTGAACTGGAGAGGGTTAAAATACCAATTACCCCAAAAACTTAAGTTAAATAGAAAATAATAAATTTAATCATTTAATTAATACGTTAACAAGAAGTATCCTTAGAAAAACAATGTAGATGATGACGCTATAACATAAATCCAAATCCATTTGATTGCACATAAAATAATAAGTAACCAATATATTAAATTACAGAAAAGCTGTCTAAGAAACCTTAATTAAACATAAATTTTTCCTGGTTGAAAGTTATTATTAGGCATGATAATATTTGCCAATTTGTGATCAATAGCCTTAAGGCTTCAAAGACATCTGCACAGAGTTAAAATAATGTCTGTAATAGGTCATAAAACTCTCTCAAGTTCAATTATGCATTAAAAGGCCTGTCAGGAATTCCCAGCAATCAAACTCAAGAGGTAAATTTCTTGAAAATTTTAGTTAATGTTGTTCCAGAGTGCTTCATATTCATGATTACCTCTTTCCAGCTTTTCTTTTTTTCCCTTCAGCTATGGAATAAAAAGGAAACAGCAAGATAAGCAACTATTGAACTAGACATCAGCATGACAAGCAGTTCAACACCAAGTATGACTAAAGATACAAGGTAAAGAGCACATACAGTCACACAGGATGAAGGGCAAAAACATGATGAGTGGTGCTCCCCCAGCCAACACATTTTTTGGGGTAATGAGATGTTTTCCCCTCAAAACCTCATTTTTCTTCAGGTCAAATACAGTTACAAGTGAAAGAATGCACTTACTAAAGATGTTTCTCTATACGTAAAAAGTCATCCGAACTATATAAATATACACCACAGACACTTTCTATTGATCCACTGACCACAAATATCATTTTCTGCTCCATGGAAAGCAGCAACAGCTCTGAAAAAGAGAGGGAGAGAAGGTTTAGAAACTGTTGCCACCTAACAAACCTGATAAACTACAAATAAAGAATTCAATTCCCCGTAATTGTTGCAGCTGACAAATAAATCAAGCATGCCTCCCTCTTTACTGAAACTACACACACACCCCTTTTGACCTAGATGCGAGGCTCAGTAACTGACAGCAGGCTATATATATTAACAGAAAAGCAGTGCATACCTTGGAATTTTCATTACCAGGTTGCTTGTAACCATTGGAATAAGGAGGTTCACTCGCCGCAGCTGGCATCTTTCCTGCCTCAACCTGCTTCTCCTCTCGCACTCTGTTGAAAATGGCAGTGTAACCTTCAGATGATGCAGGGTTGCTCTCATCCCAATCACCAAACTTTGGAACAGCAGCGCTTGGATCAGGCTGCCACATCAGAACCATAATTATACTCCTTCAAATGAAGCTGTAAAAGAACTATATGGTCTCTGCTAACACTCTGAAGTAACAATTAAAGCAAAAATAAAGATATAAAGTTGTATATGTTCTTCCCCAACGTCCTTAAAAGGAAACAAAATAAATAAATACTTCAAAATGGGTAGAATGTGCAAAGAGGCAAAAGTAGGGAAAATCAACAGTCGAAATTGTTAAAATAAAGAATAATTGGAGATTCCATGAAGAGACAGGATGACGCTGGGTCTAGGAATTTAATAATATGAACCCTTTTGTGATAGAATTTGGTAAGCTTCTTTAAAAATAGCTAGTGACTTCAGTCCAGTCACCAACGTTTTATTCTTTCTCAAGTATCATTTGATTCTAACCAAATGCGAGCAAGAACATTTGGAACTTCAAATCTTAATACTTGTCTGTGTTGGAGTGGCCTATTGAGATTCCGAGTTCCGCTTTTCCTTTTCCTATGACTTCAGCAACCAAACAGAGAAATAGAAGATCTATACGATATTACTTCACTGTAAGCAATCCATAGGAGATATAAATAACTATTTAATAAAAAATATAGATCATTCTGGCCAGTGCTCATGCAATTTTGGAAATTTAGAAAAGGAGGAACTAAGAGAAGAAATTACAGTTTCATCGCCTCGAGTAACTGATCTTAGTCGAGATCTTCCTGGAGTCAAGGGAGCTACGCCATAGCTACTACCTTGAGATGAACCCTTCCTTTCCCATGAGGGAGAAGAGACATCATTGCTTTTGCCTCCAACCCTTGCCTGGTTATGGGGGTGCAGAGGTGAGTGTTCAATGCTGCGATCAGACCCTAAACTCTGCCTCATAGCCCTTTTATGAATATCGCCACTCGAGCCACCATGATGATGAAGAGGCGAATCAGATGAGAATCTCCGACCTACAGTATCATGGTGCAAAGGTGAATCAGTAGATCTCCTTGGGAGACCAACTTCCCGGCTCAAATGCTGCTCATGCTTTGACATTAATGCTTCTGAACCTTTAGGTGCCTCCCCTTCAGCCTTACTACTACCGGGCTTGTCTCCAGGGTCATTTGGATTTGTTTTCCCACTACTTTTACTCTTCCTTGCATTATCAAAATGGGCTGTGTATTGGACTTCATCTTTCCAGTTACCAAACTCTGGCACATGCGAGTTTTGCTGCAAAGATTGGGAGAAAAAACAAATATTTTAAACACACCCAGATAATCTACACAAAACAGATATAAGAACAAACAAGAGTTTTGTGATTTCTACCAGGCCCATGCTTTGTCTTGTGCCAGAGTAAATGTGGAAAATATTCCAAAACCCTTACTCTTGTGTTTAGAGATTAAAGATAAATAAATAAAGAGATGAATATATAAAAAAAGATTTAGTGAAGACATGATCTGCTTCTTTGACATGAAGGAAAACATTCCTTATTGAAGTTACCTTTCACACATTAGGCTAGAATACACACCTCTTAAATAAAATACTGTACTAATATTGAACCATTCTCATTCAACAGCAATGCTACATTTGCTTTCTTGAATATATGATCCTTTGAGATAACGAGCCAATTTATGCAAAGAATAGCAATAGACTACGTTGATTTTAGGGTTTTAGAGAAAGAAGAATTGGAGAAGAAAATGGGTGGGTAGAATCTCTGTTCTACCCTCTTACTATTGCAAGATATATAGGAAACATAATAGATTCATATATCCTTAGTGTCAGTGGGTAAACTTATTACAAACATGCCATCTAACAGACTAGATCTAACCAATTACAAATATTAGCAAACCTCTAACTCAGCGTAGAAATGTCACTTCGTAATATTTGGGATTGAGGAGAATAATTGTTATTATAACCAAAAATCTAATGACACAATGACAGGTTTACTAGAAAGTAGAATTTTCAACCTGCATGAAGCTATTATAAAGAATGCTCAGGGACAGTTTAATCAAAGCAAATCAGAAACCAATAAAGGTGTATTCAGAGAGCCTACCTTTAGGCCATCTAAGTTTTTCTTTTATAAGTAGTTGACACATATCATTAAAAGCGTAAGGCGCCTCTAAGTACACAAGAAGTATACAAGAATAAGCACCAAGTTAGAAGGAGCAAAAAGAACAAGGAAATCACTATAACTAATCGTCAAAGGAGAAACTTAAGCAACTTTCCAAAGATACCAAGTTTTGAAAAATAAGGAGATGTTGATGATACTTCTAGAATGGAAATGTTTGCATATTTCTCTGACACTGCTTGTGAATGTCTAATATGCTTTAGATTTTTACAACTATCCAGACACCCAAACTCTGAAAATACACTTTGGGCATGTACTAGGCACTTAGAGATACGGCTTTTCTTTCGATTTAGAAATATAGAGTATACTTGTCATTTCCAGTGTGTGTGCATGCATGCTCACACGCGATGGTCGATACAGAATATTTCAAAGTGTGGTGATATGCTATGGCATCATTGAGTGGGTGAAGAGCCAAAATATATGCAATCCTCTTCTTTCTGCATGTTAACGAATTCATTTCCTATCCCGTCAATAGAATATGTTAATATCTTTTCAATATATGTAGCCTAAAATGTAAAATAAGTGCACGTCAGATACACCCAACAAATTCTTTCCCTTGCATCATCATGACTAGGCTAAGGATCTTACCAGGGGAGACTAATCATAAATCATCCATCACAAGTGGAACCATGGAGCATATAATAAGTGAAAAGGTGCAATAAATTGTACCAATTCCCATGAACCATTTCACATGTTCTCCAATGTGACAAACTTACTGAACACTGTCATCCATGCAATAAACATTACCTTACTGGGCCTAGCTGAGCACCATGCCTTCCCACAGGGTAAAAACACTATTCTCCAAATACATGAAGAATCACATTAAAAAGTGGAATATTTCCTTTGCTATCTTACAAGTATGACCCATCTTTCAATCATTTTTGCCGACTAGGGGTCTATTAAAAGTTCAACCAAGGCTGCCAACTCTTGTTCATCAGAATTCTTTCCAAAACAGAAACCGCCATCCTTTAATACCCACAAAATGAATTACAGAAGCTAACTAATATCATAGGCAAGGAGGCTAAAAATTATAAAACTTCTAACATTGATAAAACTCACACCAGAAGCACTCCAATATTTGATTACAATTCTCCATCTTCCTGTACAAACGTTCACACCATCGACAACAAATTTGGGATGGTTTAGAAAAACATCATAGATGGAGACAAATTGATATTAGGAACATTAAATATTCCACGTATTGGGCCTCACTTATTAAAAAGGGAGTTTGGTCCACACATAAGAGGGAGTGTTAGAATATTTTTTTAAATAATTAAGGAAGAATTTCACTTATAACCCCTGATCTTTAATTTTTTTTTTTTTTTTTATATAAGTAATTGCAATTTATTCAAAATAAGCGTAGAGGAGCGCAACCCTTATACACGGGAAGTATACAAAAGAGCCTCTAAAAGGGACGAACAGAGAATAATTTTAAAAAATCTACATAAGTAAAAGCATTCAAGCTATGATGAGACGCTATCCAAATATATAACGTATTGAGCAACGCTTCCGTAGCTCCACCATAGATGTCTCTACATCTTCAAAGAGCCGCGTATTCTGCTCTCGCCAAATAAACCACAATAAGCACAGAGGAGCTAATCGCCAAGCTTCTTTCGCACTACCATACCCAATTGCCACCCCCCAACTATTCAAAAACTCCAACACCATGCGTGGCATAACCCACACTACCCCAAATAAAATAAGAATGTAACTCCAAAGATCTCGGGCAACTTCGCAGTGAAGCAACAAATGATCAATAGACTCTCCACTCTTCTTACACAAACAACACCACTCAATCACTATAACATTCATTTTACGCAAGTTATCATGCGTCAATATTTTGCCCAAAGCTGCTGACCATATGAAGAAAGCCACCCTAGCTGGAGCCTTAACACGCCAAATATTCTTCCACGGAAAAGATGGAAATGATGGGCCATCTTTCCTAATAAGCTCCTCATAGAAGGATCTCACCTCAAATAAACCCTTTTTAGAGGGATTCCACACTAACCTGTCACCCTCTCCATGTTGAGCTGAAATGGAGTACAGTCGATCGAAGAAAGAAAGGACCATATCCATCTCTCAATCCTGGATTTGCCGCGTAAAAAGAACATTCCACTGAATAACACCATTATGAACAACCAAATTATCCACCACCATCACATCTTTGTTCTTCACAATACTAAAAAGAGCTGGAAAGCATTGCTTCAAGGATCTATCCTCACACCACCAATCATGCCAAAAACTAGTATGTGATCCATTCCCCACCTCAAAACGAACAAAATTGCGAAACTTCTCCCACCCCTTCCTAATATGTTTCCACACACCCACTCCAAAAGAAACCGACACCTCTTTCGAGCACCACCCACCATTTAGACTCTCAAATTTGGCATCAATCACCAATCGCCATAAAGCCTCTCTTTCCCTACCATATCTCCACAACCACTTACCCAGGAGTGCTCGATTGAACTGGATGAAATTGTGAACTCCCAACCCACCTGCATGCAAAGGAGTACAAATCTTGTTCCAATTCACTAGATGAAATTTGGCCTCGTCAACAATGCCCCCCAAAAGAAAATCCTTTTGAATTTTATCAAGACGACTAGCCACCCTCACTGGAATAGGAAACAACGACAAGTAATACATAGGAATATTGGAGAGCGTACTATTAATAAGAGTCAACCGGGCACCCTTCGACAAATACATTCGCTTCCATCTCGCCAACCTCCCTTCCATTTTCTCAATAACACCATTCCAAATAGAAGTGGACTTGTAAAAGGCACCCAAAGGCAAACCCAAGTAAGTCATGGGCAAAGATGCAACCCGACATCCAAGAAGATTAGCCAACCCTTCGACATCCTCTACTACACCAATAGGGACAATTTCTGATTTTCCTACGTTAATTCTCAAACCAGAAGCTGCCTCAAAGCATAAGAAGATACATCTCAGATGTTGAATTTGTTCTTCTTGAGCACCACAAAAAATCAATGTGTCATTAGCAAACAGCAAGTGATTCACAACTAAAGCCTCAGAATCCCTGGCACCTACTAAAAACCCTGTCAAATTACCTTGATCCAATGCGGCAGTCTGCATCCGGCTCAACGCCTCCATAACCACCACAAACAACAAAGGAGAAAGAGGATCTCCTTGTCGCAAACCACGAGAACTATTAAAAAAACCCGACGGGGTTTCATTCACAAGAATAGAAAAACTCACCATAGAAATACAAAAACGTATCCAATCCCTCCATTTTTCCCCCAAACCACACCACTGCAACAAATAAAGCAAGAAGTCCCAATTTACATGATCTTTCATCACTTTTGAAATAAGGTATCCAAACTTTAAAAAATGTCAATTTAGGGTATCCATCTTTTAATTTTTTTCAATTTCGACTCTCCGTTAGAATTTTCCGTTACAAATCTTGTCAAAATTTCCAAAATACCTCTAATTTCTTTTAGGAAAAAAAATAAAAATAAAATAAAAAATGCAAGGATTTTGGGTGTTAGTCAGAATTTAACGAAATTTGTTAAAATACTCATGCCTAAATGTTTGAAATTTTTTTATAATTTTTTTAAAAAGCAAAACAGAGTGGTATTTTGAGAATTTTGATAGGATTTAACGGAAAATTCTAACGGATTGTTGAAATTGAAAAAAATTGAAAGATAGATACCCTAAATTGACACTTTTTAAAGTTTGGGTACCTCATTTCAAAAATGATGAAAGATGATGGGCTATAAGTGAAGTTTTTCCAATAATTAATTTCATAATTTTCTATCAGTTAAAGCTTTTGGGATCAGTAATGATTTAACAAACCCTAATACAGTTCTCCAACCTAACCACTTTCATCCAATTGTTAGAAAAGTTGCATACTGCACTTCTTTTTTGTTCTTTTTTGTTCTTTTTTTTTTTTTTTTTTATAACTACAGCTAATCTGGCTAAAGGCAGAAAAACACTGTAAAATTTGTTTCACCTACTTCATCACCCAAACCTTGAAATAAAATCAAAACTTACCATTCACCCCACTACAACTTGCATATTTTATTAACATAATATTAATGCGCAATCCAAATAGTGATTCAAAACACCCAAATTTCGTGTAAGGCATCAACGACTCGAGTACGACAGATCGAAATAATAAGAGCATGGTCAGTTTACTGAGTATGCAAGACAAGTAGGCCTGCCTTGTCTCTTGAGAACCTTCTAAAATGTAGGATGGCTAAAGATACTACCAATAATAACAACAAAAGATTCCGTAGAATGAGAAAGTTAATCATGCAGATGCAGTACAATTGAATAGACAGTAAGGAAAAAATCATAAATATGGCAGTATAATCTTTTTCTTAGAACTCAATGAAGGATCATCAACTAATCCAGAAGGCCAAACAATTCAAAGAACTTATAATCTAGTTATCAAACTTCTAACGTTAAATACATCGGTATGCTGAAGACACTTATATATATATGAGTGAATTGTGATTCACATAAACATGTCCATCCATTTATTAATGCATCATGTCTGTTGTAAACTTCTCACACAAATTGAAGTCAAACATAATTTCATTAGACTATTACCCAAATACCAATCAGCCAGACACAAATCAAAATGCAAACCAGAAATCCACAATCATGGCCAATAGAAACTTTACCCACCTTGGATTCTAAGACTATTTAAACCTAATATCAATTTCAGAGATCCCAAAGAAGTATAACCCAGAATGATGAGCAGAACTCATGCAATCAATCAACAAACTTAAATCCTAAACTGAACTTCCCCAAAATACTATAACCCCTTGCTCGATAAGAAAATCAAAAAATACAATTATGCTACAAAACAAACCGGCAAACCAAGCCAACGAACGACACCCATGACTCGATTATCTTCTTTTTTTTTCCTATTTTATTCTAATCCCATAAAAGACTCACAAAAAAGAGACAAAAGATCAGAATTCCTAGAGCAAAAACCGTCCAATCCAGCGACAAAATGATACCCACAAAACCCAAAACCCCATCTCCCAAAAATTATACGATCCCATTTTCCTCTAATAGAAAAACACATCGAAGGATAGAGTCCAAATGATTGCACAAAAAGAAAGGTAGAAATGCATAAAACTCAAAACCCATCAAGAAAAGTAAAAGTAAATTTACAAAAAAAAAAAACAAAAACAAGATCAAACAAACTCACTGCCATGAGTCTTCAAAAAGCTCTTTCTAGAAAAATTCCAAGACGGATAGAACTTCCCAACGGACTCAATCAAACCGCTCCTTCTCTGACCAACTTCCCAAATCCAGCAAAACGCAACTAGAAAGTTGTTGTATAAAAGCCAACAAATGTACAGCAAAATAAAAGAAAGGAAGGAAAAAGATAATCCGAAAGAAAAAATGACAACCCCAGTAACCGTTGACTAGCGTCCCATACAATGGTTGACCTCCGAGTTCTTTTTCTACGGTTTAATTTTCACTCTGTTTTTTGTTTTTTATTTTTCACTGGGAGAGAACAAGTCCATGGTTTCAACATGTTTGAAGAAAAAAAAAAAACATGTTTGAGAAAGGAAGTAGGTGAGTGGCCAGTGGGTACTCCCACATTTTAAGATTTCAGTGAATTCGTACAGTTACGTTTGTTAACGGTTTCTACTGAGATCATAGCTGTAGTTTTACAAGTGTACGTGTAAGTACTGCTGTACTTGTGTCGTGTACTGAAAAAAAAATATTAGAAAATAAATAAATAAATAAAAATACTGGTGTCGTAGCCATTCACGATTCAATATGTTTACTTTTTTTTTCTTTTTTTTTTTTGTTCAAGTTGGTTGGAAGAATTTCTTTCTGCTTAATCAATTATGGCTCGGGTAGCTGTGCGATTTTTTTGAAAAACATTAAAAATTGTAAATATCAAAATAATTTATTTTTTAAAATTATGTAATTCTGATTGTCTAAAAAACCTGATACAAAATTCAAAAAGAAAAATTAAATAAAATTTAAGTAGAATTTGAATTCTGAAAAAGGGTAACGAAAAAATATTTGAAAAACAAGAATCAAACATACTCTTAATTTCCTTCAATTTTGTTTATTAAATTGATGAGATAGGTGATTTGATATATCCAAGTATCTCGTTGCAAAAGTTAGTTCATATTAGCCATAATATTTCGAGTGTGTTTACATATCTATTTATACAAGAAAATGTTTAAAATTAAGAAAAGAAAAAGTGATTGACAAATCACTTGATTAACATGAGATTATTTTATTTTTCATGTTACAAGAATAAAAACCCCAATTGACTCACTTAGTGAGTTTAGGTCAAGAGTAATATGGGTTGATACGGTTGATTGTACGAAAAATCTCGATGGAAGACGTCTATAAGAAAGACGAATGAGAGCAGGGAGGCTTGTCAGTGTACGGGCTGAAGCCACCTTTGATGCTTAAGTCAATAAGAAGAAGAGAAAAATTAGTAAAAAAAAAGCAGAGAAATAGCTAAAGGATTGATCGTATCTGATGGAGTTATCTCCCATTTATTTATAAGATGTACTTCCCACCTTTTTCCAAGGGAGGAGTGAACCTTCCCAAGAAGCGCCCAACTTTTCTGTGTGTGCTGAAGGGGGCCACCTCTGTTGCTTAAATAATATAAAAGGGATTCTTGGTAAGGCCCTTTCTTCACTTCTCTCTCTCTAATACGAGTAATGCTACATACCATCTTTGTGTTCACCTTTTGTCCTCCCATAATTAATGTGGCTATTAAAATTACAATTGGATCAAAATTCAATGATGGTCTATCATAAATTCAATGGTGATTTTAAGAGTCACATCAATTTTAGAGGGACACAAGGGTAATATGTAGCATTATTCATCTTATACTCCTCAAATTTTGGTTCTTCTTTGCTCATTTCTTCACCATCGACTTGAATTAGTATGTTTTGAAAAGGCATATGGGCCTTGTATGTTTCGATGTGATCCACCAAATCCTTGGATCCATCGTACATGTTAGATATGAGGAACTTTGAATTTTGGAGAGGCATAGCTCCATGACCTCCACATTGTGAAAGAGAGGTTCATTCCTTAAAGAATGTTCTTGATGATAGAGGAGTGCTTACAATTTACCACATTGATCATCTCATCATATTTGACTTGTAATCGTTTATTTGGGCATCCACCTGAATGCCCTCTGTCAGGTGATTTGGTTGATGGAGTCTGGAGTCTTGTTGGGGGTGATGGTAGTCAAGTCTTATACGCACAGTTTTTTGTGCTACTTTCGTGAGCTCGCCCATTAGTCTCCGCTTCGTGCCCTAGAGGCGGCTCTTGGTGGCTGTGATGGGGGTGGCTCCATCTTTTACACTCGGTGGTGCTGGTGGTATTGCATCATTTTGTAGTTTTACTGGAAGAGGAGGTTCATTTTCTAGGAGAGCTAGAATAATTGGGTTTTGAGCACCATGAATCGAGGTTATTGGAAATTAGGTTGGGCGGAGGTGCTAGCATAATCGCCTTAGACGCTTTTTGACCTAGTGTTTGGCATGGAGTCTTTGTCTAATGGAATTTCAATTCAATGAGAATTGTTGTTCCCACAAATAGCGCCAAATTGTTGGTACAGTTGACCGAAAGCCAAAATCTCAACAGATGACATTTGCAAGAAAAACAAAGGAGAGCAAAGAAGCTTGCTGGGAGTGCCAACGGGGCCACCACTAATGCTCAAGTCAATTAGGAGGATAGGAGAATGAATGGAAGGAAAGTAGAAAAATAGCTAGAAGATGCATCGTAACTAATGGAGTCCTCTCTCGTCTGTTTATAAATTGTACTTCCTGCCTTTTTTCCAATGAAGAGTAAACTTTCTTAGAAAGCACTGGAACAGACTCCCATTTATTTATGGTTGTAACGATCACATAACCCTCGTTGGGAATCTCCTGTAGGTTATGTGATGTGGCATGGTGAGGATCTGGTACTTTGTGCCTTGCACTACTCGGTGTGCTCAAATTCTTGGTCATGGCACAACAAGTACTGAGCCAAGGTCACGGGACCTTACATTGGTCCCTTGTGGCTATTCAAGCCTGAAGGGTATTCGATGTTTTGGGCCCTTTACTTGGAGAAGACATTGTATGGGTCTTTTGGTAGCTGGGCCCAAATGGTCCTTGGTAATTGGGCCCAAATAAAATAAAATTGAAGGAATGGCCGAATCACCCTTCAACCATGAAAAATTGGTTGGCCACCCCCTTAACTGGTTGGAAGTAGCCGAACCACTGCCACAATCTCGATAAGAACTTTCATTTGGATACTAAAGCACCCTCGCATGCCTTTGGCATAGCCAATAAAACCTTATGTTTTATTTCTAGAAAGAATGACCACATTTCTCACGATTTTAAACATGTTGACCATGCTAGTATACCTTAACCAGATTGTTGGATTTATGCCTATTGAGTAGACTAGCATAGTCATTTGGTTAGTTTTAGGCTCATAATGGGATGTGCCAATTTTTGTGGACACATGAAGAAACTTTTACCCTCAACCCTGATTTCACATGTTGACTGAATGAAGTCTAATGGGCTAACTTCACTTATATATAGGGTGAGACTAAAGGCTTCCTAATGTGTCCACAAAAACTAGCATATCCTATTATGAGCCCAAAACTAAACAAATAACTATGCTAGTCCTCTCAATAGAAATAAATCCAACAAATGTCACATTTTAAACTTGCCTTCAACTCTTTACCATTCAACTCAAACCTTTTTTCCTAACGCATTTAAAACCTCCGAAGACTACTCTTCTTTACTACGATGACTAGAAAACTTCTTCTTTTTTTCAAAACTTTCTTTCTTATATTACTAGAAAAATAAAAATTATATAAAAAAAAAAAAAAAAAAAAAAAAAACCTATATTTTCTATACCATATTTAATTTGCAGACCTTAAAGAACAAGTTTCCCAAATCCTAACGCACCCTTATTTAACGACTCAGTTTCTTTATTGACTTGGTCAATGCAACATGAATCCAGCGACTCACTCAAAATAAGTTCCAGAAAATTATTTGCATGTGGGCTCGTGTTTTTGACTAAGTTGTGAAGGACAAGAAAAAAAGGTTGAGTTTGAGGAGATTTGGTCTTTAGATTTTAAATCAATGAATTTGACCGAAATCCCTGAATAAAAAAACTCGAGGGGTTTTGGATAATTTCCTTTAACCCTAAAGCAACTACATTTAATTCCTTCGGGTTCCTCCAAAATTTAATTAGATTTACAATGTGTCAAAATATTAAAGACCAAAATTTGCCACGTCATTTATCACTCCGTTAACACGTCTTTAACGTTAACAGCATAAACGTAAGAGCATTTATAGTGAGCTCTCCAGTTTAAAAGTTTCACCAAATTTTAGAGAAAAATCAGAATTTGCTCCATGCATCAAACTCTCCAAAACTTTTCTCAAAATAAGATATGTCAGAAAACCTCTCCAAATTTAACCCCAAAATTTTTTAAGCCATTTTTTTTTTTATCATTTTTTTTTCTTTCTCCCGCATCTTCCCTCTCTTCCTCGGCACCCCTTTTTCCTTTCCTTTTCTTTTTCTTTTTATTTTTCCTTTTCCTTTTCCTTTTCTGAGGATTTTGACTTAGCGAGGTTGAAGACGGAGGATCTCGTGGAGAAGAGGGAGGGTGTGGTCGAGTGTGGAGAGGACAACAGGTCGATTCTCAAGCTCTAACCCCAGTCCCAGCCCCCACCCCAACCCTAACCCTAGATGCTCACAAATCGACTTCAAAGACTAACCTGTCATGGCGGACCGTCGGAGATTCTCGTTGTCGTGCTCTACCTGCTACCGGTCCGGACGCTTCTTCAGTTCCGATCCATTTCCAAGCCATTCTGCTCTGTAATCGATAGAACAGGCTTCATTGATCTCCACCTCAAGAACTCCATAAACACAAGCTCTAACCTCAGCCTCATACTCTAGAGGGACTCTGAGATATGCCGTATCAACCTTGACGCGTTAAGCAACACCGTCGAGGTCCCTCATCCTCTGATGTGCTCCGGATTTCCCTTCCCAAACGTGAGTTTCATTCTTTGTTTTCAATTGATTTAGGATTTGAAATTGTGGGTTTCAATTGGTTGTTGAGTTGTGGGTTGGATTTGTTGGAGTTTTCTTCCCCTACAATGGCCGAATGGATGGTGGTTGATTAATGGAGTTTATGTTGTTCTGTTTTGGTTGATTTTTCCTTTTATTGAGTACGTTGTTCTGATACAATTTTGATGTTCATGAGAATTAGTTAAAGTGATTGCTCTCAAAACCCATAAAAGACAATATCTAGTTAAAATAGAGAAATATTTAGAGAGTTTGATGTAAGAAACTTTTTAAAAGTGATAGATAAAATAACAAAAGTAGATTATTTAGCTAAAATTTGAAGAATTTGATACAGATGCTCTAATGGCATCAAACCATCCAAAACTTGTTACCAAAAATCTAAGCTCTTCCCCTTGGGTAAGAGTCCAAGCTCTCCCTCATCTTATAGCATCTACATCGTTACTATTTGCCGGGTTTGCTAGACAATCTGCAACTCCGGTTGGGTTTGCAAAATGGCATAATATATAGGATACAATCTTCCGTAAGAATTTTTTGTTAAATCCTGTCAAAATTTTCAAAATACCATTATTTTTTTAAGAGAAAAAAATTACAAAAAATTTAGGTGATGGTCAAAATTTAATGGAATTTACAAAAATACACATACAGGAATCTTTGAAAGAAAATTGAAAGATAAATACCTTAACTTGGCACTTTTTAAAGTTTGAGTACTTAATTGCAAAAGTGATGAAAGATCTGAGGTTATAAGTAAAGTTTTTTTCTCCCACTTTTTTATTTATTTATTTTTTTTTGCATTTTCATGTAGATCTGTACCTTGTTACAGAGAAAGAGCCTTCCAGATCTAGTTTAGGAGGATGAAAAAACAAGAGAAAAGGGCGGGAAAGAGAGGGGAAATGAGTTTTTCTTAGAGATCTCCGTTAACGCTGTTTTAGATGGAACGAGAAAAGGATAACTTTGGAATTAGAAAAGTAGACTGCAACAAGATGGAACCACTAACATAACTAATCTAATTCTACCAGCCTGAAATAAAACCTCAACCTTCCAATTCCAAAATTTCTTCTGGATTATCTCTTTGATCTTCAGATAATGGAGTTCCATGTATTATTTCGTATTACTAGGCTAGTTTTTCAGGGATAGAGTAAATGCTATCAAGTTTGCTGCTTCATCCCTAAAACTTTTGCTCCTTATTTCTATTCATTCTTCATCCTGACCATTTCTCATTAATATAAGGCTGACAAAAAAATATGAGAAATAGTTGGCCCATTCCTGCTCGTTTTAAAAGAAATGTCTACTCTTTTACACTATCGAATGCTTATTCCTTAACGTAATAATTGTTAAAAAAGAGTAAGCAGATAGGATTAAAAAATGTAGTGAAAAGCTGACGTGGCAACTATCACATTAAAAAGTAAACACTAAAGAGTGTAAAATGGTTGGCCCAATCCTGCTCGTTTTAAAAGAAATGTTACACAAACTCCCTCTTTTACACTCCTAAATGCTTACTCCTTAACGTGATAATTGTAAAAAAAGAATAAGCAAATGGAATTAAAAAATGTAGAGGAATGCTGACGTGACAAATGTCACATTAAGGAATAAACACTAAAGAGTATAAAAAGAGTTTGTGTAGCATTTCTCTTGTTTTAATACCATAGTCCATAGATGTTACGCCCGAACCCACCACCACCTTCATATCTCCACCCTCACACCATGTCATCTCAACACAAACATCCCAAAACTCTAAAGTAATAGAGCTATAGAGGTGCAGATAAAGGGCATATTAGAAAACAGCCAACCCCCGGTCCCACAAAAAAAAAAAAAAAAACCCTTCAAAAGGTCCACTTCAAGAGTAAAGACATTGAACACTTAAGTACTGTATCAAAACTGAATTCCTAATTTTCTAGTTCCGAAGTAGTGGCCTTTCCTATATATTTCAACTAGGAAAGCAACTAGCTGTATTTCACTTGAGACATCTGACCTTCTTTGTAGCATCTACAATGCTTTGGCTCATCTCTGGGTGTTTGAACTTCAACAGTTTCTCAAGCTTGTGAGCAGCTTCGGGGAAGCAATCCTCCTTTATACAAGACTCCGAACGAAGAGCAAAAAGAACTTCATTAACATCCTCCTCAAGCTGAAGGCACCAGAGGTTGCTAAAGACCTAAAGATATACAAATTACAAATAATGTAATCATTTGAGGACAGTTTATGCAAGTACCAGCAAGCATCATATAACGTGGATAATCAAATAGGACAAAACTATACACAAATGGTGTAACAAATAGCTTTGCATAATATTTTCGAATGCATCCCAACCAAATTAGCTAAATAGAAAACTATGAACGTTAAATTACCACTTATTCCAAAAAGTTTAAGCTGAAAGAAAAATGTAAGTTTAATCATTTCATTAATATTCTAACACATACCATTTATATTCACATGCAAATATGAATATGCTACAAAATTGTGCAACAGAGATAGGGATTGAGATCTCCGGCAATTGTAAGAGACTGCATATGGGACCTCCTTGCTCGGATGATGGTTGAGCAATCCAAAACTTAATTGGGCAGGTAGGTCAAATATGAGTCTCTCACAATTGTTGTCCAAATTACTAGCAATTGCTGGAGACCCAAATCCTAAAGATAGACCATTCTAAACTGATTATGTACGCAACGATCCCAATGTGGCCAAAAGCCCCTGGAATCCTGATTCTGCCCCTAATAAAAGTCTTTCTTAAATGAGTAATAAGAGATAATAATTCTATATCCTCACCGCTTTCATCCTTGAAACAACCATGTCCTTCATGGCTGAGGACCGCGAGACCAAATTAATGACAAAGAGACCTTGCTCAGAAAGGGTATCTTTCACATTCTGAAGAAAAGAGACTTCCACAAAATCTCTGGCAGGACAGGTAAGCCCAGAGCTGTACAAACAAAACATACAAATTAGAAAATTAATTAACTGAAGTACAAAATCCCCATAAGAAGCTAACAATGATAAATCAGTTAGAGCATGCAGTATTTAGATTCACCTTGAGTCTGAAGAGTCCACATCAATAATAACTATGTCAACCTTGGTAGGGCCGCTGCCTTCTATGTGATACGGAGTGCAATTTTGCTTAGAAGGAGACTTTGAACCACAGGAAGTATCCCCATTTCCATGAAAGACAGACACTTCAGCTTCTGCAGAATTAGCAAGCTTTCCAACATACTGGATACCATCTGCAACATGCACCTGAAATGTCAAACAAGAATCTAAAAAGTGATGAATATGGTAAACACAAAAGAATTCAAGATGGAAAGGATGCCAAAAGTAGGCACATGACCATTTTTTACTATATATTTATAAAAACTCAACATGCATTAGTGTCCAAGAATGTTGTTCTTCTATCCTTTCCCATTGCATTTACAAGGCACAAGTATGATTTTGTACATTTTTTTAAGCAGTCCAGGAACCATTGACACATAGGGTAACTAGAGCATAGTTAGGAACAAAGTAACTGGGGAAACTTACATGAACCCCCCCCCCCCCCCTCTCGGTTTCGTGAAATTACATTACATTCCCTCCTTGTCTTGAATTAGACACCAACCTTTCTTAAATTGGAAAACATTATGCATCAATCACCCTCAAGGCACTAAAAATCAATTTTTTCAAATTATTTTACTAACTTACACACAAAAACCAAGGAAAAATACTTCTATCCTAAAAAACTATTATTAAACATTTGAGGTTTGAAGTTTGAAGTTTATCAACTTCTCTATCATAATTTCAAAAATTATGATCTCCCTCACAAGAAACAAAATGCCGCAAAAGAATTGAGTTCATTTAATAAATGAAAGGAAAAAAAAAAAAAAAAAACAAACAAAACTTCAAAATTGAACAGGGAGCAATGGGTTTTGCGAAAATATGCAGAAATAGTCCAACTAGATGGGAGCAGGCTTCTTCAGATAATTTAAATCCCCAACAAGTTAGTACAATGGTTAGTTAACATAAATTTAGTAATCAATGCACATTAAAAGGGAAACTAATAAAAATTTACACATTTTAGACAATTTCTGATTAATATTTTGGGTTAATTACGTTTTGCCTCCATAAACTACAACTCACTGTAACTTGCTCTCCCAAACTACAACTTTGTTATGAGTAGGTCCCCGAGTCAGATATAGGAGTTAAATATGGATGGAAAATGCATCACGTGCTTGGCACATGACACTTTCTTGGCATGGGACACTTGCCCATTTTTTTTTTTGAAAATGCCCCCATTTTGATAATGTCAAAAGACAATTACCCAGCACAGTGGTTTGATATAAAATAATATTGGTTCCTCAAAATAGCTCCATTTTTTATTTTTTAATGACAGAGAACCCCCAAGACAGGGCCCCTTCTTCTACCCACCCCTGTAGGACAAATTCAGACCCGTTTAACGCACCCCCATCACATGGATCGGTTAAATCTGGCTTTTGTCAGGGGTGTAGCTCCAAAGAGTTGTTTGCACCCAAAGAGATTTGAACCTTAGACCTGATGGTTATGCCTCCAAAAGTCCAAGGCCTTCACCACTTGAGCCAACCCCATTTGTAGAAGGGACTTGGCTGAAAACTGAGTAAGAAACCTCATTTGCAGAAGGGAATTATTATAATAAAGATGAAGAAAACAGAGTCCAGAAAAGTATAAAGGTATCAAATATGGCTCATTAAGAAAAGAGCTAGCTTGAAAAGGGAGATTTCAACAGCTTATATTTGTGAATCATGAGATAAGATAGAAGACTGAAATATGGAACTCCTTTACCAGATTATCATCATCTAAGTCATGTCTCTCCACTATCAAACTCAAAATCTTAAACAACCTTCTTTTATATAAGTAATAGCAGTTTTGTACGTAGGGATCAACAATTGGAAATATTTTGAACTATAAATTATGGAAGTACAAAAAGAACGCAACAAGAATCTAGTAAACTACCTTCAAACATTTATCTTCCGTAAAACCAAAGAAGTTTTTTGCAAGACTGAGGATCACAGGGTCCAACTCCACCACCTGTTGATATGAAAATCCATCAAATAGTTCCCACTAAATGATAACTAAATCATATCCTTTTTTTTGGGAGGGGGACAAAGCGTATTGGCATGGGGATGCAAGCGTAAAATTACCTCAACATGTAAAAAGGGCATACATTCATGAAGGAACATAGGAAGTAAACCAGCTCCAAGACCAATAACAATTGCTTTAACCTGAGAAAGATCGCTTCGTAAAGCTCAGTGTAAAAAACAAAGCAACCTTAATATCTAGAAAATAGCAACAAAAAAAAAAAAAACAGACAAATAAGTAGGTTTTCACAACTTGTGACATGCCCAGGTGGGTTAAACGGGCTCATGTTTGACACATGGGAGAATGTCCATTACCAAGCAATGCTGTCTTCTTCATATTTGTAAGATAGTGACAGACCAACAAATTTTACGTAAGCCAAACAATTATCATGAAGAACAGTTTTATTAATTAAAACCTGAAACCAAACAATTTCACGAATTTCAACAATACAAGTGTGATAACATGATTTTTTTTTCTTTTGTTTATTCAGAAATAGCAGTACTTACAGTTTTTCCAGCCGCCACCACATTTTCCATATAAGAAGAAATCAAGCTAAACCCAGAAATGATCCCTGTGTGATAAGAACTTGCCAAATAGCTATGATAGACCCTCAGCTGGTTGCTCGGTTCTGTCACATTAAGAAAAATACATTACATAAACAAGATGGAAAACAAGCACCACAACAGGATGCTTTTAAGTCTTTCCGCACAAGTTTTGTCCACAACATGACATGGAATATATCAAGTTGAACCATATCTCATACAGCCTCCCTCTCCACTGCATTTGGCAAGGAAAAATGTGCAAACAGTGGCTGACTCATCCTTGTGCAAAAGACTTGCGCAATAGGAAAACCCCAGTTTTATTAGGAAAATGAAATGCCACAAACTGAAGTACATAAAATCAAGTTTAGAAAACCACGTTTGAAAAGAAAATACATTTGGTTCTGTTCCGAAATACAAATTCTGTTTTTAAGCTTTTTCAGAAGTCAGATATCGTTAACAAGACCACTGCATAGTCATACAGAGCCCCTGCTGATGGCATTGAAGCTGAGCCAACCTCAATTAGTATTGTTTTCGCTCTGACAGTATCAACTGTCTTATCACAGGACACTAAGATCCTTACTAGGGGTGCTCATGAGCCAGACAGCTCACTAGGCTAGCCCAACCCAACCAAAAACAAAAAATAGAAGAACTAGGACCTGGGCTGGGATACTAGGCCCACTGGGCTGGAAACAGCTCCTTTTTATATTTTGCTTTTATTTCCTTTTTCTTTGGCAATTTTTTTCTTCAGGACATGATTATAATTGCACAAAGATTTTGTTAGAAAAATTGACAGAATAGGGACAAAAGAAACTAACTAATCAGGAAAATTTAGAACTAGAGGATCTATTTGGAAATGGTCTAACAGTCAGGTTAGCAGTTTGATATTTTCCCAAAAAATAATATGAATAGAATGATTAATTCAAAATACAATTTGGTCCCAGAACTATGGTTCAAATTTCAATTTTGTTCCCAAACCATCTATTGTTTCAACGTAATCCTTGAAATTTAAAAGTTACTCTTACTCTGCCTGACCGTCACTATGCAAACACTGCATTCGTAATGTGGTGGATGAATTTTACATAGATGTCCTTATAATGCTGAATTGAAAAGCTAGGCCAAATGCAAATCTCATAAAATCAAGATTTATACACCACACACATGTTCTATTTATTTTAATATTTTAAAAATATTTAGTTCATGAATCTTCATATATTTTGATTTTGTGAGACTAACATATAGCCTGACTTATCATATCAAAATCATAAGGATGTGCACAAAAATCATCTGCAACATCAACAATTGCCATTTGCTATAGCAACAGTAAGAAATGTTTAGAGGAATATTGAGGCATTTCAATTTCATGGACTGAATTGAATAACCCCTATTTCAATGACGAAATGCACAGTTCAGGGACCAAAATGATAATTTGACCAAAGAAACCATGCAACAAAAAAGTAACTTGATTAATAACAATGACATCTATGGCATGGATCATTACCAATATGCTTCTGAGCTCCTTTTCTCTTGGATTTGGAAGATGAACTACTTTTCTTCCTCTCAATCTGATTAACTTCATGAGAAGATCCTTCCCTAATTAGCAAAGCTTCTGACTGCACCAGACTTTCAGTTCTTTCAAAAATAAGGCGACGAAATATCAAATCTCTAGATGGAAAAAGGCGACTAATATCAATATCGACAGTCTCATAAACCACATCTTCAACAATTACTGGCCCACTTAATGGAGATGAGACCTAAAAAAGAAAGGGTGACAATTAGGGATGATTTGAACATAGTTACACTTCAAAATTTCATTGAATATAAATAGCTCAAATGTGATACCCTTAACAGTCAAAGGAATAAATGCCAAACAGGGACAACTGAAGAATGGGAAGCCAGCTCACAAATGAAAGCCAAGAAATCACGTGTCATTTCAAACCTTGTATGATAAAGCTACCATCAACATAATGAAGCATTTTTATAAAAATCTGACAGTGGAGACACATTCCAATATCCAAAAAAAAATCCATCTGAGATTGAGTTATATGACATTCTATGACCTCTACCATAACTTTTTGTACCTTTTAGGCACTTCCACTCAGATAATTTTCTTGAATTGATCCTAGGCAATCACAATACCCTACTCACAAAGTTTAACAATGTGCAAGCATATATAATCTACAACCATTGCAAAAGTTCTTGCAAATAGACTTAGATAGGTTGTGGATAAGATAATCTCGAAGCCCCAAAATACTTTTGTGAAAGGTAGGCAAATTCTTGATTCAGTTATTATTGCTAATGAGTGTTTGGATAGTCGTATTAAATCAGGTGAACCAGGGTTGATTTGCAAGTTGGATATTAAGAAGGCATACGATCATGTCAACTGGAAATTCTTACTGTATCTGTTGAGAAGATGTGGTTTTGGTGAGAGATGGTGTTTGTGGATAGCGCATTGTATTTCCTTGGTCCGATTCTCTGTTTTGGTGAATGGTACCCCTTCAAGTTTTTTTAACAACTCTCGTGGTCTAAGACAAGGTGATCTCCTATCGCCTCTTTTGTTCGTCATTGTGATGGAGGCCCTAAGTAAGTTGTTCACTGTTGCTATTCACATGGGTTTTCTACCAGGTTTCTCAGTGGGTTCTGGAAGCAATGGGATGCTTAATATTTCTCATTTATTGTTTGCGGATGACACTTTCGTCTTTTGCGGGGCTAATCTTGACCACCTCCGTTTTCTTCGAGTTGTTTTTTTGTATTTTGAAGCAGTTTTAGGTTTAAAGATTAATTTGGCCAAGTCAGTTTTAGTTCCAATGGGTGATGTTGTTAATGTGGATGATTTGGCTGGCATTTTGGGGTGCGGAGTGTCCTCTTTTCCATTAAAGTATCTCGGTCTTCTGTTGGGGGCCCCTTTCAAGGCTAGGTCCATTTGGGATGATGTAGTGGGCAAAATTAAAAGACGGCTGGCTAGTTGGAAGAGGATGTATTTGTCTAAGGGTGGTAGAGTTACCCATATAAAGAGTACTCTATCTAATCTCCCCACGTATTTCCTCTCTCTCTCCCCCATTCCTTCTAGTGTTGCTAGCCGTATAGAGAAGCTTCATCGTGATTTTTTGTGGGGAGGTCTTGGTGAAGATTTCAAATATCATTTGGTTAGCTGGTCCACGGTTTGTTCCCCTATTTCAGAAGGTGGTTTGGGTATCCGGAATTTGAGGACCTTTAATAAGGCTTTATTAGGGAAGTGCTTGTGGCATTATGAGCATGAGAGAGAGGCCTTGTGGAGATCAGTTGTGATGCTAAGTACGGTTCTACTTGGGCTGGTTCAAGGGCGGAGCCAGCCCCCCCCCAACTTGAAAAAAAAAGTTTTGGGGGGGCCAAAATTAAAAAAAAAATAACAAAATTTGGGGTAAAATTTTAATTTTTTTTTTTTTTTGGGAGAACCTTGGGGGATTGGGGGGGGCCAGGCCCCCCCAAGCCCCTTAGTGGCTCCGCCACTGGGCTGGTTGGTGTTCTTTAGATCCCCCTGGGTCTCACGGAGTATGGCTTTGGAAGAACATCAGGAAGGGGTGGAGCTTATTTATTAGCCATACCAGACTTGTTCTGGGAGATGGATCCAGGATCAAATTCTGGGATGATGTGTGGTGCGGAAAGATGCCCCTTAAGGAGGCTTTTCCAAGTTTGTATGACATTGCTTGCGACAAGAACTCGCTCGTTGCAGCCCATATGATTCTGGAGAACGGATCTTTTCAGTGGGATATCAGGTTCATTCGAGCAGCCCACGATTGGGAGGTGGACGTCTTGTCTTCCTTCTTCACCTTATTGTATTCTATCAGAGGTGATCGTGATGGGGAAGACAAGCTTCGGTGGCCTCCTTCACGCAAAGGGAAGTTTGATGTTAGATCTTTCTATAAGATTCTTGCTTACAAGGAGACAGCTCATTTCCCCTGGAAAAGTATTTGGCAAACCAAGGTTCCTTTAAAAGTGGCTTTTTTCGCTTGGGTGGCAGAAAGAGGCGAGTCATTATGATTGATAGATGTTATATGCGTAAAAAGAATGGGGAGTTTGTGGATCATCTACTCCTACATTGTGAGGTCGCTTGCGTTCTTTGGAATGCCATATTTAGTCACTCAAATCTGTTTTGGGTTATGCCTCGTCGGGTGGTAGATCTATTTGCTTGTTGGTGGACGGGTGGTTGCTCTCGGAGTGCGGTTGTGTGGAAGACGGTCCCTTGTTGCCTCTTATGATGCTTGTGGAGGGAGCAACGATAGACAGTTTGAGGACAAAGAAATAACCATTGAGGAGCTCATTTCTTTTTTCTTTCTTTCTTTGTATTCTTGGATGGCTGCGTTCCTTGCCCCTATAGGCTATAGTGATTAATTATCATGATTTTCTTGTATTATTTTCCTCTTCTTCTTAGTTGTCGTTCTTGCATACTCCCTGCGTACTTGTTCGCTCTTTGCGCTTTTATTGAATTTTCCCTTACTCATCAAAAAAAAGAAATATTGAAATGTTGGACATTAAACATTTGACCAAAAGCTGAATCACCACCAAAGTTTCAGGGTATTAAGGGAAAGGGGTAAAAGGTGAAGAGAGAGTTACCAGCTACTAGGAAGGCTTGAAATCTGGCCTAGGATACAACCAGCACCTGAACCTAACTGCTGCTTAGGCTAGTTCAAGCATTGGTTTAAATGATAGGTGCTATACAAATTTTATCAAATCTTGCCAAAATTTGCAAATGTGAATAAGCAAGAACAACAAAAGTGCTTCAATAAAAAAAACTTTTTTTTTTAATAAATAATTCATTTCATTGAAAATGGCAAAGGGGCGCAACCCTACATGATGTATACAAAGAAAGGCCTCACTAAAGGCGAAAAGAAGAACAAAACTCCACAAATTGAGAGAAGTTAGAAAAAGAAATATATATATATATATTTTATAAGTAGAAAAAGAAGAATTTTTTTTTTTTTTTGAGAAGTGCAAATTTTATTAAAAAACAGCGTAAGGCGCCCCTAATACACACAGAGTATACAAGAAGCAACGGCCACAACACCGATCCGACCCAAGCACAACCCACAAAAGAAAAAGAAGAAATATTAAAAGCCCCTATCCAATTAAAGAGGGCTTTGACCAAAATGTTTTTGACCTCGTCCTTCGACTTTCATGATCTTCAAAACATCTTGCATGCTGCGCTATATGGTCCACATTAAACACAATGTGGCATATTAAAAGCCCCTGTCCAATTAAAGAGGGCTTTGAGTCTTTGACCAAAATGTTTTTGACCTCGTCCTTCGACTTTCATGATATTCAAAATATCTTGCATTCCGCTCTATATGGTCCACATTAAACACAATGGGGCTATTCTCCAAAAGAAGCTAGAGGATTAACTAAACCATTTGTCATACTCTTCTTGAAGTTACATAACTAAAAGTAACGGCTTTCAATTTCATTTTTGGGACATGCAGAACACACTGTAAATTAAACAGCTTTATAAGAAGAGTTTTCACACCTTGTGAATAATATTCCGCTGCTTAATCCCATCACTTGCCGTCATGAACCTGCAGAAATAACCACCCAACGGAAGAATATATGAGACAAGCTGTAAATGACAGAACAGCTTGAAACACTTTATCAAAACCAGAAAGGAGCAACAGGGAATGCCCTTGGCGTAAACAGATAATTTCTTGAACTTTTCCAGCATACTGCATAACAGTGTTTTGAAACTATAAACAAATTTTTGTTTTGATAATTCTGGGATGGGAGGGCCACATCGTCAACACCATTTGGATAAAGTGAGTTTGTATAGCCTTTCACTTCTTTTTTTTCCTTTTTCCTCTCTTTTTTTGTTTTCTTTTCTTTTCTTTTTTTCTTTTTTTATTTTTTATTCTTTTTTGTTCCAGGCCTTGGTCCTTAGACTAACAATCTATATTTCAGAAACAACAGCTGACAATTACCAAATAATGAGCAAAAACACCATGAAAGAATATTCAACAAAGATCATTTCCTAATAATGTAAGAGATCATTCCCTTCCTCAATTTTCTTAGTCATATCAAGCATTGTCTCACAAAAATTTTGCAAAGGACTTACTCGAACTTCCATAACAGAATTCAAGTACCGTAATTTGCTAACTGCTGTGTAGGCTATTTCATTTATGGACACATCGAAAACCAATTAAAAGTTTAGGAAACAATTACTTTTACTATAAGCGAACATGGCTCAAGATGATATCATGGCAAAGCTTTAAAGCAAATGAAGTAACCTACGGAATTTGAGCCACATTGTCGCCTTTTCCAGGTGCCAACTGTTTAACCAGTGGAGACAAATCCTTCTGGGGAGATAAAAAATAACAGATTTTAGTAAATAACTACAACTAATAGTTAGCATGTTGCAATGATATGCCTCATCATATACAAATTGAAAGAACAAACTACCTGAATATCATCCATGCTGGTATTACTGTGGCTAGTATCTAGTAGAACCTTCATTTGGCACATAAATTTCATTTAGGCGCTGTAATTCTGAGAATAATCAACAGAAATTGAAATAACAATATGATGGCTTTTCAGAAGTTACCATTATGAGACGAGCGGCCTTTGAGCTTTCAACTACCATCCATTGTCCTTCTTCTGAAGAGAATAGCCATTCATGAGCCCGAGTCTGAAATCTAACACACAGTTACAAACTTCAAACAGAACAACTATTGAAAACGGGCTCACCTAAAGAGACAGAAAGGCCACATAAAAGCAGCAAGTAGAAGAGAATCATTGAAAAGTTTAGATCCTCTGCTATATCGATGTGTATGTGCACATACAAATAAACCAAAAAGCAATGACACGGTAATGAAAAAGAATGAAGATAAAGAGAACTCTGTCAAGCTATAAATAGAAGCTTTTTTCATCTACCCTATCATTACTTGACACCCAATTTATAATGATCCAGAAAAAGCATTAGCACATCTGCGCGATTACTCCAAAATAACTAGTTATGTGACACCCCAGAAAGTCCCACATTTGGGGGGGGGGGGGGGGGGGGTGAATTGTCCACATTGAGTAAATGGAGTATAAAAATGCTCATGGAGTGTCAAGTCTCACATAGTTCCTTATTAGATGAGACTGTGCTTTACGAGTGATTTTTGGAGCTCCAATTGTAACTTGACTAGTCATTCTAGAATAATGGTGTAGATGAGACTAACGCTTTCTCTGGGTTGTGAAAAATGATATCAAAGAAACCTAGTAATCACATATAGTGTTAAAGCACTCCATAACATGAGCCCTAATGAAGATCTTAGGGATTTGAATGGAGAAGGTTGGGACACCCCAGAAAACTAGTCTCACATTGGATAGGTGAATTGTGTACATTGAGTGAGTGGAATATAAAGGTGTTCATTGGTGTTAAGTCTCATGCTGATTCCTTACTAGATAAAACTGGGCTTTACATGTAATTTCATGGCTCCAATTGTAACTTGACTTGTAACAACTCAGAAAAAACACTAGGCACATTTGTGCTATTACTCCAAAAAAACTAGTCAAGTTGCATTTACAACTCCTTACAATCAATTATAAAGCTCAACTCACCTAATAAAGAGTCAACGTGAAATTAGCACCTATAGCACCTTTATAATACTCATTCAATGTGAGCATCTACCCACCTAACGTGGGATTAACTTTTCTATGGTGTCAAAATCTCCCCAACTCAAATCTCCGATGCTCTCATGGCCCACATCATTAAGTGCCTCAGTGCCCCATAGTGTTACTAGATTGCTTTGATACTATTTGTAACCCAGAGAAAGCGTCCGTCACATCTACACTATTACTCCAAAAATATTAGTCAAGTTGCAATTGGAGCTCTGTAAAATTACTTACAAAACTCAATCTCATCTAATAATGAATCAATGTAGGACTTGGCACTCATGAGCCCCTTTATAATCTACCCACTCAATGTAGACAATCTACCCACCCAGTGTGGGACTAACTTGTTGGGGTATCACACAATTATGAGAAAACATATTATTACAGCAATCAGAATTCAAAATAACAACAAACACACAACCAATTACACTTTCAAAAGATAAAAAAGATGAGCATTATTCACTCTTTTCCAGTCAGACCAATGATTAGGCCAGTCAAGATAATAAATCTTTAAAGAGATAATGCTATACAACAAATTAACAAAATCTATTCCTTAAGTTTGACAGGTAGGAGACAAACAGGATAAATTCGTAGTTAAAGTTTGTAATGTTTAACAAGAAATCAGGTAAATAATAGCTTAAATTAGTTGCTACCAAATATTTGCAAAGTTTTACTAAAGCAGACACAATAACAGCTCGAAATTGGTTCACCCTTTTTTTTTTGAAAAGAAATCGCTCGGGCTAGACGGATGGTCATAAACAATAAAAAGAAAAAAGTTATTTGCCATCTTATCATGATGCAGAGCTGGACTAACATATAGTAGACATTTAAAAAAAATAAATAAATAAAATCCCGTACTTATTCTGGTATTTTTGAAGAAACTCATTGGTTTTTAACAGAAAAATACAAAACTGGCACGATCATTTTAATGAACTGATTCTTTGAACTTGATTTGTTATAAGAAATGCTTCCTTTTGCATTTTAATAAATAAGAATGGCAGATTCCAATCATATCGCAAATTGGATTCGGTCTTATTTCTGTACCACGAAAGAGAAAAAAATATATATATGTATGATATTGTCCCACGAGTAATTAAACCATATAGATATGCTAAGACAGACCTTAGGCACAATAAAAACCCCACAATGATATACGAATGGATCAGACTGCAGCCGAGCATCGAGAAGTATGGCTCTGTAATCACCCCCTCTTCCACCCAAAGTAAGCTCAAACCGACGACCTTGGCAAAGTTCCGTGAGATCCCCTTTAACTCCAAGTTGCAGGTCTTCAAGTGAGTACAATATATCAGAACCATCGGAGTATCCTCTTCGAATTCGGTTCTCATTTTCAAGAGCTTCATGAAGTCCGCAAGCCTAAAAACAGATCCACTTTTTTTCAAGCTTTCAAGAAATTAGTTTTCCCATATTTGACATAAGAGAGATTATGTAAAAAAGTAACTATATTGAAAACATCTACTCTCTACTACCTTCAGGTTTAACAGGCTTAACAGACCTAAACAAATTGTAGGAAAACTGTTACATTCCATAGAGCACTTTTTCTATATGGTCATACATTATTGCTAATGAACTTCATCACCACAAGAGACACGGAAGCCAGTTATTCTACCTGATTTCCTTTACAATCAGGGGAAGATTCATTGAACAATGATGTTATCTCATGCAAAGTAGTAGACATCGCTTTCTCGGCAACCACCATAAACGTTCGAAGGCTAGGGTTACTGGATGGTTTCTGAGGTATGGCCTCAACACTCATTTTCCACCCAAATCGTAACTTAGAGAAAAGTAAACCTGAAAAGGATGGAACAAGCACAATCTTCAGAACAGGCACAAGACAGTGATAAATTTCACTAAATATGCGACCAACATCAAAAGCAAGTACTTTAAATAATTCCCTGAATCAGTATTCGATCAAAGTCCATATTCACCTAAGGAAAGATAACTAAAAATTACTATTCCTTTGAAGAGATTTAAAATGCAAAAACAAGCATTGGCAAAAGAATAATGATTTTTTTTGCTTTTCCCGCTAAAATAAAGCTGGCAAAGCAGTACCTAGAACATGAGATTCGCCCAAGGTAAGGCAAATAAATTTTCCCCCAGATGACAGAATTCTCTTCACCTGGAAATACAATCACTATTGTATATCAATTTAACATAAAATTTGGATTCCGGTTACCAATTAAACTAAATTACGTTATGGCATATGACAGATGTATCTGTAAAAATATGCTCAAATGAAAGACCAGGAGACCTCTGACAAATATTGATTCCCCAGCTTAGGCCCAAGTTCTGGCTCCATCAAAGCATCCAATCCACCTTTATCAAGTACAGCATCAAAAGTCTCATCCATGAACTGCAAATTAGCAAGAATTAGGGAAGAAGAATCATATTGTCCTAAAACCAATCAAGATACATATGAAGTATTGTTAATCTAAAATGCATAGTTATGAAAACCATTTACCCAGTATAAACTGTGTAATAAAACCAACAAAAATACACCGCAGCCAGAAAGAGACCAGTTTGGAGGCAAACAGTCATTTATCTTGCAGCAGCAAACAGCTGCTAACCAGGCCATGGAATAGCATTCAGGACTCTTTCAGGTTAGAAAGGACAGGATCAATAAACACAGGCGTCATGCCATACCAGCAGGGGGGAATGGCCTAAACATTACCATCATTTTGAGGGTTGCACACCAAGGAAACTGATGATATTATGGTGACATCAGTTATACACAATAAACTGATTAAATTATCTTGGCACCATACAAATCTATTAACCCGACAAAAAAAAAATGTGGCAGAAAGGAAAATGCATCTAACAATGTTAAACTTTAAAATAATGAGTTCCATTCTAAGTATTTTAGTTTGGTGTCGATGAGATTTCTCATTTATGATTGTATGAGTGGAGGTTGGTGTTCTAAAGAAGTAGTGGGATCCTTTAGAGTAGGAGTGTGGAAACATATAGGCCTTGTTTGGTAAGGGAGAGGGAGTTGGGAGTGGGAGTTGGAAGTGATAGATGTGATATAAAGTAAAAAGAATTTATATAGAAAAGTGAAAAAGTTTTGTATTGTAGTGATTTTTTTTATTTAAATAATAATAATAAATTATTGATGTGATATAAAGTTAGAATGTTTTGAAATTGATTGTTTTTGGAATAAGTGAAGAGGGGGAGGGACAATTTTATTACTCTTGCCAAACAAGCCCATAAGGAGGGGGTGGGGAGTTTTTTTCAAGATTTGTTAGAAATGATGTGGGAGAATGGGACCAAGATAAGATTTTGGCATAACTTATGGTGTGAGGACCAGCTACTGAAGGAATCATTTCCAGAGTTCTTTAGTATTGCTTGCTATAAGGAGGTGTGGGTAGCGGATCATTTGCAGTTTTCTAATGAAAATATTCAATGGAATATATCTTTTATCAAACCTGTGCAAGATTGGGAGGTAGAATTAGTGACTGCATTTTTTAATGCGTTGGACTCTCTCAAACTGGGACAAGGTGGTGATGATAATATTTGGTGGATACCATCCAAACAGTGGAAGTTTGAAGTAAGACCATTTTATCAACCATTATCCACTTTGTCCAGTTCATCATTTCCTTGCAAGACTATTTGCAAAGTCAAGGTTCCATCAAGAGTGAATTTCTTTGTGTGGACAGCAGCTCTCGGAAAGCTTCCAACTTTGGATAACCTGAGAAAGAAAAAAGTCATAGTGGCTGATTGATGTTGCATGCATAAAAAGAGTGGAGAATCCATAGATCGTCTTCTTCTCCATTGTAAAGTGGCAAGAGAATTATTGGCTTTGATTTTTAGCCTTTTTGAAGTAGAATGGGTCATGCCTATAAAGGTGATAGAGTTGTTGGATTTTTTTTTTTTTGCAAGTAAGAGAAATTTTATAAAAGATGAAAGCGCCCCTGAGGATGCAGGGAGTATGCAAAAGGACGTAAAAACAGAGAGAGCAAAAAGATGAGAAACAAGAAAAAAAAACACCCACAAAGACCCAACCATAGCAGAAAACCCAATTGGGAAGTCGTTCCATTTTAGACGCTTGGAGGATGTCCCCATTGTTCTTGATGTGGTGTATATAGAGAGAGAGCGAAATGCAAGGTGTTTTAAAGATTGCGAGATTTCGGTGGAAGAGCTAAAGAATATCTTGGTCAAAACACTTTATATATGGACATGGGTGTACAATATCTCACAATTTTCTAACTTTTCTGATTTTGTGGATTTTTGTTCTTCTTTTTCTCATCAAAGAGGTTTTCTCTTGTATACTTCATGTGTACTATGGTTGCACCCCTGCGCTTTTAATAAAATGCATTACCTATCAAAAGAAACGTATATATCTTTATGCAAAACCAAGTAAATTAGAAAATTTTGCACCAAAACTGAGGATAATAGAAGCTTCTGCAGCAAGCATTCATTCCTGGATATATATTTATTTCTTTTTAACCCCTAAGGTGTGAATGACATAAAGCTAATTGGGAAAGTTAATCCACCAACAGAGGACAACTTTAAGGAGAATTTATTTAAAAACTTCAGTAATTTATCAACAGGATATCAAATGCCATAGAAAACATAAAAAGTTAGTAAACTAGATCGCTTATTCACTTCTCATATCTAGAAGCAAATAATGCAAAAACACGCACAATCTAGAAACTCTCAATTTTGACAGATGTTGAAACTTGTTAGGCATCATTGGAGAACAGATAATACATAGTTGGTTGTTAAAAACAAGGGCCATGCTTTGAAGGACATTTAGAAAGCCTTCTTTATGCAAAATCTAAGCTTGAATTCAACCTTTCTATGGGATAACACAACAAGATTAAGAATGAAAACTTAATAATTATATCAATCAGTTTCGCCAATACATTATTAGTTGTCAGAGAGTCAACTGCATTAGCTTATACGTGCAACAATTCATCGAATACCAAGTACATCAATTATGGACAAGATAGAATACATGTCATTGTGGTTAAAAAGATTAATATGCATCTCAACGACTGTGATAAGGGTATATGTCCAACATTCTTTTTTATGTTGATAGACAATGGATCACTTGTGGTATTATTCGATCTTTTGCTTTGGGAAAATCAGGTTTTAAGGAAGCAAGCTTTTGACAAAAATGCTATGGAGATTCCTAAGAGACCAAAATCCTCTTTGAAAAAAAAAAAAAAAAAAGGTTTTACTAAGTCTCATTTGAGTGTTTGAGTCTGCACTCAGCAAATGGAGAGTATTACCAAAGCCCCTGGCTCAAGTTTACTCTCTTTTCGAGTTTTTGATAAAATCGCTATCGAGATTCCCAACATACCAAGAATCTCTTCGACATGAAATTATCATTGCCAAGTATTGGCCACATTTGAGTGATTGGAGATGATGACCAAAGCCATTAGGCTTGGAGAAATAGTTACTCTCTTTACTTTTAACTATATCATCTCTAGTAATTCGCATTCCCAGATCCCTTCCCTTCCTAGAGCCCTCAAAATGATATATAATCGCCGACAAATCAAGACTCGGTATGATAGCATTAAGTCCAAGCATTTCCTTTTTTGTATATCTTACTACATTTTTCTTGTCAATGAGCCTAACTAAATATATTTGTCACGTTTTTCATCAAAGATGACTTTAAATCCTAAACTATACACAAAGTCAAACCTATAATTTGATTAGTTGTCCATAAAAAAAGTTATTGCTGGTAAAGGGTATTTTGAGTTTGATAACATGTAGTTGAAATTAGAGAATTTTGTAAATAGGGTGAAGCAGTGGTGGACCTTACCACTTTCAAGGTTCTCCAAGCTTCATGTTAGCTCGCAAACTAAAGGCTTTAAAAGCGGATTTAAAAGTTTGGAACAAGGAGGTATTTGGCAATGTAGCAAGACCAAAAAACAAAGCTTCTTTTGGATGAACTTTGAGATCTTGATCTTTTGAAAGAAGAGAGAGCTTTAGGTGAAATGGAGAAAGTGAGGAAGGTTAAAGCGATAAGTGATTCAGAAATGTCTACTCTTATGGAGGAAATGAGTTGGAGGCAAAAATCAAGAGCGTTGTAGCTTAAAGAGGGTAACAAGTGCACAAAGTTCTTTCACCGAGTGGCCAACTCGAATAGAAGAAACAATACCGTTGACTTTTTTATGGTAAATGGCTCAATTTCTACGAATCATGCCAAGATTAGAGACACATTGTCCAATTCTACGATAGTTTGCATACTGAACAGCTTAGCTGGCGACCCAAATTGGATGGTCTCTCTTTTGACTCCATTGGTGAGGTTAAGGCTAATTGGTTGGAGAAGGCATTTGATGAAGACGAGGTCTTTGAAGTGGTGAAAGCCCTGAGCCCTGACAATTACTCTATGGCCTTCTTTCAAGCTTGTCTGGAAGTGTTAAAAGAAGTTTGTTTTGTATATATATAAAAGTAATCAACACATATCATTTTTTTTTTTTTATAAGTAATTGCAATTTATAAAAATAAGCACAGAGGGGCGCAACCCTTATACACGGGAAATATACAAGAGAACCCCTAAGAGGGACGAACAGAGAATAATTTTAAAAAGTCTACATAAGTAAAAACATTCAAGCTATGATGGGACGCTATCCAAATATATAACGTATTGAGCAATCGCTTCCGTAGCTCCACCATAGATGTCTCTACATCTTCAAAGAGCCGCGCATTCCGCTCCCTCCAAATACACCACAATAAGCACAGAGGAGCTAACCGCCAAGCTTCTTTAGCATGACCATACCCAATTGCCACCCCCCAACTATTCAACAACTCCAACACCGTTCGTGGCAGAACCCACTCTACCCCAAATAAAATAAGAATGTAGCTCCAAAGATCCCACTCTTCTTACACAAACAACACCACTCAATCACTCAACACATATCATTAAAAGTGTTAAAAGATTGCCTTCTTAGGTGTTTCCTTGTGTATACTTCCAATGTACTTAGAGGGGCGCCTTACGCTTTTTATAAAATTTCATTTACTTATCAAAAAAAAAAAGTGTTAAAAGAAGATATTATGAAGGTCTTCCATGATTTCCACGCTAGAGACAAGTTTGAAAAAAATCTTAATGCAACTTTCAATGCTCTCATTCCGGGAAGAAAAAAAAAAGGCTACTGATATTAGGGATTTTCGACCTATCAGTCCGGTGGGTGGAGTTTATAAAATTGTCATCAAAGTTCTTGCCGCCAACATGTTGAAAATAGTATTGGAGAAAATTATTTCAAACTCTCATAATGCGTTCATAAGGGGAAGGCAAATTTTAGACTTTGCTTTCATTGCTATTCTTTACCTATGGACAGCTACCTTTAGTTGTTTACATATTATTAATTTTCTTGATTTCCTTGACTTTTGTCTTTTCCCAGTTACGTGTTTCTCTTATACACTTCATGTGCACGTGGGTAGCGCTCTTTCGCTCTTAATAAATTTCGACTACTTATAAAAAAAAAATATATATTGCTGGTTAAAAACTGAAAATAAGTAGACCTCCTAAAGTTCTTGCCTTGAAAGCAGGCACCATGTGAATGATATCTAATAAGACTATTGACCATTTTCAATTGCTTATGTGCACACTCTATCTTTTCTCCTTACCAAACACTAATTGAATCTGCCACTCCCCAACGTTTCGCAACACTCTGACATTATACATTTCAAGCATAGACGGAGACGAGGTAGAGAGGTTCAAGGAAGTGCTACTTATACTATATCTAGCAATATACTGGTTCATATGGCTGAGAGCAACAGTCAAATATTTGAGGGCAAACTTGGCAATATTAAACTACGAATGGCAGAGATACCAAGACAACATACTCGTCAACTTTGAGGCGGAAATTTTGGAAAATAAGATACAGGAACAAAAGGGCAAGTACATTTTTTGGTACACTCAGCTCAGAAATCACTGTGTGAATTAGCATAGACCATTATCGACCAAATATACCAAAAGAATACCAAAATCTACATATGCATCCGTACCGAACCAATAAAGCACCAAAACAAGCTACAAGAACTAAAGGACAAGCGCATTTGTATACATTCAGCTCATACAACAACTAAGTATCAAAATTGGAAATAACCATGATCATTCTTCGACATTATGAACACAAACACACACAACGAATCGAACATTTCCCCAGACACCGCACCTGCATGCTGGTCATGTCCATGACGCGCCACCGCATGCCGGGCCGTTCCCGCACGTTGCGACGCAACATGTCGGAGATAACAACCTTGGAGAAGTCGATATTGGTGATGCTCTTAAACCCGACATCGTAGAGGTGCTCGGAAAGCCGGGAGTTGCCACATCCCGGCACGAGTATCTGCGGCGAGATCGAACCCGCCGATGCTGCAGAAGACGGCGAAGGTTCTTGGAGTTGATTGAGGAGTGGGACTCTGAGCTCGGCCCACTCGGCGTACCACTCGAAGGAGTCGTCGCTGCCTCGAATGGTGAAGAACTTGTCCCAGTTCTCCTTGCTGGTGAAGTCACCTAGGGTTTCCAGGAGATCCTCTGGTTGGTTTTTCTTCCCCATTTTGCTTTCTCAGTTTCTCAGCTCTGGTTCTTGCTTGGGTTTTCTAGGGTTTTGGGAGGGGATAATGAGGGTAAAGCGCTCCAACAGCTTGGAGCCAAGTCGTATTGACAAAAGGTGGAAAGTACGAGCACTAGTTAGTTAGGTTCGATTTGAAAAAAATAATTTTTAAAAATATAATTATTTATTTCACAAAATTGTAGTGTGGTAT
Organism: Alnus glutinosa; assembly: GCF_958979055.1. Classification (NCBI taxonomy): domain Eukaryota; kingdom Viridiplantae; phylum Streptophyta; class Magnoliopsida; order Fagales; family Betulaceae; genus Alnus; species Alnus glutinosa. The sequence goes on from NC_084886.1 coordinate 10,644,568, forward strand.
TTAAAAATATAAATTAGTCTTTAAAATTTAAAATTTTTAAAAAATTATCATTTTACTTATAATTTGAAAATGTAATTTTTTATATTTTCACATTATAATTTTTTTAAAATGTAATTTTTAAACGATTTATTTTTTACAATTTAGTTACTAAATTATAATCTTAAACGTACCATAACTCTATTCGGGGCTCTAGAGTCCCTGCACAGTCCATCCTCGCTAACGTGGCACAACGCAAAGTCAGTGCTCCTTTTTAAAAAAAATAAAAAAATAATAATAAAAAAAAAATTCGAGACCTACTTTTAGAACGATGCAAAACATCCATTTTCTCCCCCCAAATCTTTCCCTCTTCCCTCCCTCCATCTCCTCCCTCGACCCACCAACCGTCACCCACGAGCTTGCAACCGGCTCGTCCATTTTCAGTTCTCTAGCCTAAAAGGCACCGTGCGTTTCTCCATCCACAATACAACATGATAAATCAAAAGAAAAAGTGGAATAAAAACTGAGAAGACCTTGCGGTGGCTGGGCTCGTTGGCAACAGTAGTTGGGCTGGGCTCGTCGTGCTAACAGTGAATGGGTTGTCGGAGTTGTTGGAGTTGTACAGGAACGCATGGTACCTTTTTTCCGGAGATCTAGAGTCGTTGGAGATGTATGTACTGATGGCAGTGGTCGACGGTGCTCAACTCGTGGGTGGCTGTCGGTGGGGTGGAGGGAGAAGAGAAAGATTTGGGTCCAAAATTTTTTTTGGGAGAAATGGATTGGCTTCTGTGTTGTGATGGACGACACAGGTTTTTTATTTTTTTATTTATTTTTTTGTTAAAGACCTTTACGGATTATCCTGAGATTGTTGGTATATGCCGTCCAATATGTTTTCTTGATTTCATTGGTAAATTTTTGCAGAGCTCTCAAAAATTGATTCTGAGGTGAATCCTTGATAGCAAAAGTCATGCTTCTTCTGCGTCGAATTATTCCGTCCTTGGTCTCCAAATCAGTCAAACATTCTAGCAGCCTATGTGTTCATATTCCTCAGTCATTTGAAGCTAAATTCATCCATAGTGACATAAAAGCAGAATGTGATACAGTAGTCAATTCCATATGTGGTTCCTTCAGGAGGGGCTGGAACTGGGACAGTCTGACTAAACAATTTGATTTTGTTCAATTAAATGATTTGATTGTTGAGAAAGTACTGCTAGAGTTAAAGGAACCAACTGATGCAAAAAGGGCTCTGGCTTTTTTCCATTGGTCAGCACGAAGGAAAAACTTCGAACATGGTATTCAGTCGTACTGTATCACAATTCATATTTTGGTTCGTGCCCGACTGCTTATGGATGCTCGAGCATTGCTTGAATCAATTTTGAAGAGAAGTGTAGAGAATTCTGTGAGTTTTTCAGTTGTGGATTCTCTACTTAGCAGCTATAAGATTACTGCTTCGACTCCATTTGTGTTTGATTTGTTAATACAGGCTTATGCTAAACTAAGAATGTTTGAGATTTGCTTTGATGTTTGTTGCTATTTGGAAGAACATGGGTTTTCTTTAAGCCTTGTAAGTTACAACACTTTGATTCATGTTGTTCAAAAATCTGATCAAGTTCCTTTAGTTTGGAAGATTTACGAGCATATGCTTCAGAAAAGAACTTACCCAAATGAAGTAACAATCAGAACCATGATAGGTGCATTGTGCAAGGAAGGGCAGTTGCAGAAATATGTCGACATATTGGATCAGATCCATGGGAAGAGATGTTATCCTTCAGTGATTGTTAATAGCACTTTGATCTTAAGGATTTTAGAGGAGAGAAGAATCGAAGATGGTATGGTATTATTAAAGAGAATGTTGCAAAAGAATATGATTCTTGACACAATTGCTTATTCACTAATTGTTCTTGCTAAAATAAAACTTGGGAATTTGGAGTCAGCATACGAGGTGTATGAAGAAATGCTTAAAAGAGGTTTCCAAGCAAATCCTTTCATCTACACGTTGTTTATAGGAGCCCATTGTAAAGAGGGCAGAATAGAAGAGGCACATTGCTTGATGCAAGAGATGGAGAATATGGATTTGAAGCCATATGGCAAGTCTTTTGATCTTCTCATTGAGGGGTGTGCTAAAGCGGGAAATTTGGAAGAAAGTGTAAGATATTGTGTGAAAATGTTGGAAAGGAGACTTGTTCCTAGTTGTTGGGCGTTCAATGAGATGCTTGGAAAGCTCTGTGAGAATGGGGATGTGGAGCAGGCCAATGCAATATTAACTATTTTGTTAGATAAAGGGTTCTTGCCTAATGAGGTCACATACTCTCATCTGATTGAAGGCTATGGAAAAAATGGTGTGATTAATGAAGTTCTCAAACTCTACTATGAAGTTGAGTCCAGATCACTGTCACCTGGATTATTGGTCTATACATCATTGATTAAGAGCCTTTGCCTCTGTGGGAAAATAGAGGAAGCAGAAAAATATTTGAGAATTATGAAAGAACGTTCGCTAGTTCCAACTGTGTGCATTTATGACACATTGATTGCAAGCTACTCTAATAGAGGTGATAGAACAAAGGCTCTTCACCTTCAGAATGAAATGATTTCGCAAGGACTACAGCCTAGTTGCTCATAATTTCCTGGTTAAAATGCAGGGAACATTGAAGACTAGCTTATTTGAGTAGGCAAAGTTAGAGTCCACTCAATATGGAAGAGTGACTTGTGCTGACTCTAAACAACTTGCTCTGGCAATTAACAATTTTTACCACTGACCTCAAATAAAATCGCACCAGCTTAAGTTGGCCATGCAAGTTGTACACGAGGAAAGGATTGTACATAAAAGGGAAAGTCGATGGAAACATGAAGGTTGGTTTTTGTTGTTCACGATCGGGTTTGTACTGACCTCTATAGATGGTATGAGCTACATAAAGACTTTGACTATTTTCTATTGTCGTTGTGTCCATGTAATTCTTTGAGCACAAATTAGTGACTACAATTTTTGCCTTTGCCATTGCAAGGCAATGGATCCATTGGTGCTACTTGTATGGATATTGTGGTAAAATTAATCATTTAATCTGATACTAAGGAATAGTGATCCTTGAACGAAGTGCATTAGTGGCCTGGAAAAGAGAAAACATGCTTGTGCAGAGGGGTTTTTGTGAAAAAAAAAAAAATTGCAAATAACTATTTGTGAAAAGGACAAAAATTTCATACAAACCAACTTCTAATAGTGACATATATCCCTTGCATGTGAGAAGCACATGTTTTTTAATTGCATGTGTTTCTTACATGCTTTTTTAATAACTTAAAGAACACATGTCGCTTTTAGAGGCTGGTTTGTATGAGTTTTCTACAAACTAGTTTGTAGGAAATTTTTGTCCTTGTGAAAATACAGTATTTTTTGAACTAAACACTTTTGAAAAATCACATTTTGAGCTTATGATTTCAAGGCCTGAAGTCGTGTTTTCAAGACATTTTCACATGAAATTATGAGTTCGGTGTTATAAACTTAGCTGGTAAGGTTGATGCAGTTAGTTAAGGAATTTTTTCTTTCTTTCTTTCTTTTCTATTCCATGGAATTCTCTTTTTTTCCTCTTTAATCTGACTCTCCGAAAAAATACAGGCAATCTGAGGTTTCAAACGGGAATTGCATGATAAAGAGGAAGATAACCAACCAGACCTGCAAACTTGAGTGTGCATTTCTGCATTTTCGCAGAGTGGACCAAGTGTAACTGATTTCCTCATTGTTTACCCCATAACTTTCTTCACCTTTGTCTACCACTTTTTCTCTATATTTATGTATCTGCATACTTAAAGTTGTGATTATTGGCTTTGTTTGCCTCTGAAATGTATGGTTTTCTAAGAAAGAGATTGTGATCATGAAACATACGTATTGTGCCAAAAAGAAGGAAATAGATATATAGATTAATAATAACAATATATGAAGATTATCATTCTTTCATATGTCTGCTGTGCTGTTAACATAAGTAGTAGGAACATTCCTTTGTCCTTGTTATTGCAGAGTGTAATGTTGTTTTAAGGGCTGTTCTGTCCTCTGCAGGCTCTTCGTAATGCGCACTGCAATGTTCAGTAAGTTTTTAGACGTTCTAGGCTTAAGGCTCTTAAGCCTCTCTGTTCTCTTACTACAAGGCCCCCAATGGATGTTCAGTAAGTTATGGTGCATCAACAGAAATCAGTGAATAGGATTAATTTTTTTTGTTCGCTGTTGGGGGATGGTAATTTAAATTTTAAAGGGTAATGTATACTCTGTTTTTTCTTTGTTCTTGCAAAATGCCTTGTAACTTCTAGGGAAAAAAACTTAAGAATCTTAAAGCGCATAGCCGATGCAATCTATTGTAATAAGAAAAACAACCTTTTCAGGACATGGGATAATTATCTCTTGGTGAATCTCATTTGTGGAAACTGAAATAGGACTCAGGCGTAATCGACCAAGTGAGAGACCAATATCGTTGTGTTTGTTTATCTGCACACTGTAGATGATAGTAGCCTAGTTTTTACTATTGCACTTTGATAGAAAAGGTGTCGACTATAAATTGGCTTGGAACACGGGACTTCCACAACCAGTACAGTTTGAAAGGCCGATGATATTAAACAGAGGCGTCCACTACATAGTGAGCTCTTGTTTATGGGGGAGGGTAGGCTTATTATTATTATGTAAATCACTCCTTTTTTTTCCTTCTTCATGTGAAGTTGACTCAGTCTTGGCAAGAGAGTTAGTGGATGGAATATTAAACAGAGGCGTCCACTACATAGTAAGCTTGTTTTTGGGGGAGGTTAGGCTTATTATTATGTAAATCCGTCCTATTTTTTGTTCCTTCTTTCTTCATGTGAAGTTGACTCAGTCTTGGCAAGAGAGTTAGTGGATGGAACCTGCTTTTAGTTTGTCATATAATTTCACTGTGAAGGCATAATGTACTTGTCAAGGTTGTTGTAAGTTTCAGCATTTAATTCTAATGAACAAGTTGCTATAACATAGTTGTGCTTTATATGGAAAAAAAATGATAACTTAGTCTGAATTCCTTGTATAATCTGACGACTTGCTGCAAGTTGGAAGCTTTAGCATAATTATAATGATGTCTTACTAGCTTCTTCTTCTTCCGATTTGATAATTGGTGTAATCACTTTGATGAACTTCCTGCCAATTACCCTGGTTTATAATGTTAATCTTTTATTCAACTTTATTTTTTCTTACTTTGGGCCTTTGATTTTGTTGTTGTTTTGAATCATTTACTCTTTACTATTTTTTTTCCCCCCCGAGGGAATCATTTACTTTTTAGTAACAGTTAATGAGAAACCTACAGAGAATTCCAAGGTGTACAAAGATAGAAATTTACAGGACAAGTTTGCTGGATCCAAACAATGCAGCTCCCTAAAAAGATGCAGCAGGACAAAGCTGAACGTATCCAACAGTCTTTGTATCCAGCGGCGGATGAGACTTTTGGCAAATTACACCAAAAGAGTTTGTGTCTCATCTTCATTCCTTTTGATGTTAATTTGGCTGGTATAGTTTAAATTACGATAGAGCTGAACTAGCTATATCACGAGCAGAGTGGTGATCATTGCTGGTTCTATTTCATGTATATGCTCATTTGCTCTTTTTTCCCATATCTGATTGACAGTGTCAGTCACAGACGTCTAGCGAAAGATTTTGCATAGGCTATTGGAACTAGGATCAACAAATTTTTGCATACATCAAATTGGGGACCTTGTTGGCTAATATCTGCAAGCTTCATTTAATAAACTGATGATGTAGATTTTTGCATGGTTGGACTGTGCTATGGGCACCTACAAAACAACGGTAGAGACCACCGGAGTGACACCGACGTGGGGGCTGGCGGAGGAGCCTTCGATGGTAAAGTAAGATAACATTTCTGAGATATATACTCAATATATAGAGTTTTAGGCTATTTTATGCCATACATTTTCTGGGGTTTTTTCTTGGAGGTGATCCATGGACGGCGTTTTCTAATTTTTCGCCACGTAATGGGCACATAGCTGTGTTATTGTTGTCTAACAAAGTGAGAGGCCCACCTTTTAGGGACAGGTGTGCTCTTCATCCTACATTGTCTGGAGGAGGTGGGTTCTCGACCTGTCCTCTCTATGGGGCTGGCCGAATCGTGTGCAATTTGAACTGCCAATTGTAGAGATCCTTATTCAGCATGAAGTAGTATTATTAAAGAAAAAAAAAAGTAAAAGAACTAGGAGCATCTGAGGACACCCACGTGAGAACCAAAAGAAACTAATATATGTCTTTTGAATAATCAGTTGGAAAGGAAGTGTCACAAAAGGAGCGATGCAAGCCAAAACAACACAAATGTTTGTCTGTCTGGATGTGCACTTCCCCATCTCTTGTTTGGATGCTGGTGATTGGGGTTTCCAACCGATTGTAGCATGGAAAGGTACTTGTGTGAAAAATGGCTGCATCCTATTTGAAGCGAGGATGACGAGATAAAGTTTGATCGATGGTGGTTGCCACATGGTGGGATGATGGCTCTCTCGCCACATACTTTTGCATCAAACAAGGGAGAGAGAGAGAGAGAGAGAGAGAGAGAGAGAAATAATTCGAAGGTAGCAAAAAAAAAAAAAAAACCTTTATGATGAATCTTTGATGTTGGACAGGCATTATGGTATTCGAAGCCAGGTGACTTTTTAGAGCAGCTCAGAAATTTGATGTTACCCTTTCACAAAAGTGAAATGTACTTCGATAGCTTTTGTTCAACCCCCATTTGTACAGCTGGCGCACTACCTTGCTAAAGGAAGTGGGTCAATAATAAAAGGTCACTTGTCACGCTAATGACGTGGCCAATAATATAAGGTCACCTGTGACTATATAGAAAAGTGTTGGCTATTATTTTGAAGACTAATGTCATATTTTATACCCATTTTATCATACTTATTTTACACGGTTGATATGATATGAGCTGAACGGGTGTAGAAATTTTGTTTTTTTAAGTCACCATTCAACCCATATTACCTCAGCCGCCGTGATGTGTGTGGTAAAATGAATATAAAAAAAAATAAATTTAGTAAAAAAAATTCTGGTGAAAAAGATGGGAATACATTTTTTTTTTTAATATTAACTCGATTGCCCATTAACAATACTTACTGGGAAATGTAACACACTCTCCATTAGGTGGCACTAAAAATTACTAATGAATTTTTTATGGTGATTTTTAATGCCACGTAAGAGAGTGTAAGAGAGTAGAAATATCTGTAGCATTCCTCATACTTATTTACAATATATTTGAGTGTATAGTATTAATGAATAATACAAAAAATAAATAAGGAAAGTAAATCAATTCAATTCTTATACCAACTTTTAGAGAAATGATTTATTGTATTCTCTTAGTCTTATCTTTCCATTTTGAAAATTAACCATTGAATTTGTAGGATCCACACGTGGATTCTGTGTTGTTCCAACTGATTCAATGGTTGATTTTCAAAATGGAATGGTGGAAAAATGATCCGAGTGTATTAAATAGCATGTGCCCGAATGCTATAGGTAATAGGGTCATTTGATTTTTATTTTTATTTTCTTATTGGGAGTAAATAATGTGATTAGTAGTATAAAGTACTGCAAAGGCTTCTTTTTATTTTATTATTTTTTCTTTTTCTTTTTTTGTCCATTTTTTATTTTTTATTTTTTATTTTAATGTTTAAAAGAAATGTTGATATGTCAACGTGAAGCTTTTGGCATTGTGATTTCACATATTAAAAGTGTGATTTTAAACTCGCAGGAAATATATTGTTTGATAATGAGTTTTTTTTTTAAATTTTGATTTGAAAACGTAAAAAAATATGCATTTTCAAATCACAAATCTAAGCCGACTTCAAATGTTGTAACCTAAAGAAGTTATAATTTTTTATTTTTTATTTAAAAAAAAAAAAAACACATTTAATATTGTGTTTATGTTTTCCGGCAACACATGAATTTTACTTACAAAAAAACAAAAAAAAATTGAAAAATCAGATACATTATACATGAGCAATAACAACTTCACAAGAAATGTAAATATCGATAAATATGATGTGAGGATTTTTATTTCTAAAATTAAAAGGAAAATGTTAGATTTACAACACCAATACAACAACTGTACAACTCCTCCTCACATGAAGGTGGGTTTCACACACTAGAGCTCACCTTCATACGAAGAGTTATTATGCAATGAGTAATGATTCACTACCACTTAAATATACAACTTTCCACCACCTTGTCTATGTGGCAAGGTGGTCCCCCACTTTAATTTATTTTTAAAAAATAAAAAAACTCAAAAAATAGTGGGGGACCACCTTGCCACATAGGCAAGGTGGTGAAAAATTGTATATTTAGGTGGCATTGAATCATTATTCTTATGCAATTGTTATGATGGTATAATGTAAGAATCAAATCTCAAATTAAAATTGATACGTAATATACTAGTATGCGAGGTGAAGGACTATCTTTTTTTCTTTTTTTAACGTCGCATGAATTTTGACAATCTCGACAATGAAATTCCTATTTAGACCTTTTCACAATATCAATGATAACGTAACCGTTTAGTTTCCCAACTGCCAAACAAACGTATGACAATGCCACGTGGGTCCTTCGCAACCTTTTACTAGTCTCCTTTATAAAATAAGTATGTCAAGAATAAGAATACAATAAAGTTTTATTTTAATTTAAATTAAACAAAAATTATTTTACGGTCTATTGAATTATTATTTGTTCTTAAATACATAATCATTAAATGTGTTTTTAATATAGATTATTTTTAAAATATATGGTTTATATATACATATTACGCTTAATTTAATAAGTTGAATTAAAAGAAGTTTCTCAATAGGTTGGTGTAGAACTTTTGTATTGATTTCTCAAAGAAAAAAAATTTTGTATTGAAAATATATAGAAAAAAAAATTGGATTTCAAATAGCCCGTAAAGAGCACATTTTTAAAAAATGCATAATTTTAAAATTTAAATTGTAATTTGACCAAATATTTAATTGCGTTTTTTTAAAAAAGAAAATTTGAAATTGCAATCGCTATCCTTTATTAACAAGAATTATAGAATTCAGAAAAAAAAAAAAAAAAAATTATAATAATAATAATTAAGAAAAAAGAAAAAAGGTTGGAAATATGCAGCAGGGCCAGGGCTGGAGAGGACCCAAAGCTCTTGGAAGAACAAAGCGGCGGGCTCGCATTGGGAAGCGGATAGCCTTGGAAAAGGTGAATTACCTAAGACTCTGTCATTTACCCTCGATATCCTCTCTACACGTGTCCATTTCCTGCCCCACCATTCAGCGCCATGTGGTTCTCTCTCCCTCCCATCCTTCACCCTCCCTCAACATACCGTCCTCCTCTCTCTCTCTCTCTCTCTCTCTTCTCTGCTCTTAATCTTACCATTAATTTACCCAACACAACCCTCCTAAACGCACCAAAACTCTCCCAAACAAAACACAAATCCCCATGAAGAAGACATGCTGTTTACCTCTTTGCATGTTATATTAGGTCCTTCTCTGTTAAAATCCCATGTTTTTTTTTTCCTTCCCAACAAAATCACTGGGAAAGCGCGAGAAAACATGTGGATGGCAGTAGCCAACAGTGTATTTTCATCTGCTCCTAGGAATCCAATGATATCTAAAGTGCTGGTTTTAAGCTTCTATGGTCTCATATTATTATAAAAACAACAGTGAGAAAAACCCAAGTTTGCTTCCTTGGAAGATCACTTGGAAAAGAAGAGAAATTAACCAAAGAAACTTTTTGCATGTTGGGTATATAATGCTTCAATATATGGTTTCGATATAGAAAAATTAAGACCCAGATTATTATCTTTTGCTGGAAAGTAAGTGAGAGAAAAGATGGCTGGCAATGAGTGGATTAATGGGTACCTGGAGGCCATACTGGACAGTGGGGCTTCGGCGAAAGATGACCAGAAGCCAACGGCGGTGAATCTGAGGGAGACGGGGCATTTCAATCCGACCAAGTACTTTGTGGAGGAGGTGGTGACGGGTGTGGATGAGTCGGACCTGCACCGCACGTGGATCAAAGTGGTCGCCACCCGCAACACCCGGGAGCGTAGCTCCAGACTCGAGAATATGTGCTGGCGCATTTGGCACCTTACGCGCAAGAAGAAGCAGGTTCTTCTTCATTCTATCTTCCTCTCGTTTACTCTCTATGTTTGTGTGTGTATATCCTCTTTCTTTCATGGATGACTTCTTTCCGGTATATTTTATGGAACGAGGTGGCTTTATATATAGAGTGAATGGGGTCTGCTTGAGTTTCAACAATCTGTTTAGAGTAAATGGGTAAATTTCAAAAAACAATGTAGTTATGAATGTTTTGAGTACTTGAAATTTGTACCGAGTGTGAATTTCATGGAAAAAAAACAAGGTAAAACTTTGAATTTTTTCACATGACTGAATTATAAAATTGCATATGAATTTGTGCAAGAAACAAAAACAAAAACAAATTGGCAGCCTAACAAGGCCTTAATTGCATGTTACCAAGTTTCCTGATTTTTCATAAACTGGGAATTTTTAGTCTCTCTCTGGAATCGATGTATGTATTTATGTCTGCTTATGTTTGTGTGTCCCTGTGTATGTTTCTTTATATGGTGAGCGTATTTTGGAGTTTTATCAATGGATGAAATTCTCAGAGAATTGTCTGTGTGTCAATGTCTTCTTTGTTCTTTCTGAAAATGGGTATTTTTTAATCTCTCTCCTTCTCTCTCGAACACTCTAGAGTGGGCTGTGGGCGAGGTTTGTTGATTTTTGAGAAGACTTGGAAACTGTAAGTGGGGTTCTCAATCTACCAGAGGTCTTGCTCTTTCTATGGAATTAGGTAGTTGTTGATGTGTTTCTTGGATTAATAGAAATGGGCAAGTACCGAAATAAGTTTTTCTTCTCTGATATCTCAGCGTGTCTACAGATATTTGTTGATCTGCAAAAGATTGTCTTTTTTTTTTTTCTTTTTTTTTTTTTCTCTTTTTGCATCACCCTTTCATTATCTAATGATTCGCATTTCGTCCTGTTTTGGTGAGACCTGAGAGGGAAGTAGTGGTTACTTTCGTAAGTTGAATATTGGAAGTTGGTCTTCTAAACATTCTTAACTAATTCCAGAGCCCTAATCTTTTTACTGAGAAATAAAGAGATACAGTCCTTATACCATATATACATAATTGAAGGAAGTTATGGTGTCTAAACTGTTATATCTCTATGTGGATATATGCTTCTGCCTGGGTAGGTGGGTGGATAGTTAGCCGCTTGTTGATAGCAGTGCCCTGAACATGAAGTTCATATTTCCCCGTTCAAAATAGCAGTAATAACCAGACCCCATCATGTATTTGAACGGAGTAATTCCTATCAGCATTGATGACATTAGTTTTTAGAAGTTTCAAAGACAAACATTCTTATTCCGATACTGTTATTGGGTGTTTTTACTGAATTTTCTTGTAAACACTGGGGTTCTGCCACTCCAGGAAAGTGAGAATCAGTGGTTAGGTTTTTGTTAGTAAGGTAATAATTCCAAGATTAATCACACTTTGTATATGATTCATATAGTTGGAATGGGAGGAACTTCAACATTTAGCAGACCGAAGGTGGGAGCGGGAACAAGGGCGCAAGGACGCAACGGAAGACATGTCCGAAGACTTGTCAGAAGGAGAGAAGGGAGACGGTTTGGGAGAGATAGTGCACTGCGAGACTCCCAAGAAAAGGTTCCAGCGTAACATTTCGAACTTGGAAGTATGGTCAGATGATAAAAAGGAAAAGAGGCTTTATATTGTTCTTATCAGGTTTAGTTCTTTCTACATATAAGCAGTTAGAATTTTTGTTGTCTATTGTTCTCATCCAAACTTCTTCTTGTTGATACAGAATTTGCTTTATGTTGATTTCTTACTAACATTAAATTTGTAATATATCCCAACCAAATTTTCAGGTTGTGTGGAGGTAACTTTGAGGTATACTGACTTCTAAGAGCTTCTAGAATGATATCTACTATCTAGTGCCTGTTCCAAATACGTATAGTCTATACTTTTAATGCCTAAGCTGGATTTTTGGAAGATGGAGAAACAGGAATCAATGTGGGACCATCACCATAATGTTTGCAAAACTAAATAACTCGAAGCTTTATTTATTTATTTATTCTCTTCTTCCCCTCCCCCTCCCCCCCACCCCCCCTTCTCTTTTTGAAAGGGGTTGGGCATGGGGTATGTTCCTGAAGATCAACCAGAGTATCAGCAGTTAACAAAAAACTCAAAATGGATGGAATAAAGAGAATTAGTCCTGTTGTGACATGCTTTGGGTTATCAAAGTAGAATTGCCATGGATATATAAAGTTTACTCTAATTTTCACTTCCTTAGTGGGTTGCTTGCTAATGCACTCATTATGGCACTATTAAAATTCAATTCCAGAATCATATATATCTTATATATAATTTATAACAGCAACTCTTTTCATGGCCAGTTTGCATGGTTTGGTCCGGGGAGAAAACATGGAGCTTGGACGAGATTCTGATACTGGTGGACAGGTACTTTGAGATACAGCATTCTTAAAAAATGAAAAAAAAAAAAAAAAAAAAAAAAAAAAATAATAATAAGAAGAAAAAAAAAAAAAAAAAGTGAAAATGCAACTGATTTTTTTTCCTCTTTATTTCTCATTTCATAGGCATTTCATGCTTTAAATAATATATTTTCAGGTCAAATATGTGGTCGAGCTTTCTCGTGCCCTTGCAAGGATGCCCGGGGTGTATAGGGTAGACCTTTTTACCCGCCAAATCTCATCACCGGAGGTTGATTGGAGCTATGGGGAGCCAACAGAGATGCTTACTGCTGGCCCTGAATATAGTGATGCCAATGACGTTGGGGAGAGCAGCGGGGCATATATCATAAGGATTCCATTTGGTCCACGTGATAAGTATCTTCGAAAAGAATTGCTTTGGCCCTATATTCAAGAATTCGTAGATGGAGCTCTGGCTCACATTCTTAATATGTCTAAAGTTTTGGGTGAACAAATTGGTCGAGGCCAGCCTGTGTGGCCATATGTGATTCATGGACATTATGCAGATGCTGGTGATAGTGCAGCTCTTCTTTCAGGAGCTTTAAATGTCCCAATGGTTCTGACGGGACACTCTCTTGGGAGAAACAAGCTTGAACAGCTTCTTAAGCAGGGGCGTCAATCTAGGGAGGACATTAATTCAACATACAAGATGATGAGGAGGATTGAAGGAGAAGAGCTTTCCCTTGATGCTGCAGAACTTGTTATCACAAGCACTAAACAGGAAATTGAAGAGCAATGGGGACTTTATGATGGTTTTGATGTCAAGCTTGAGAAAGTGTTGCGTGCCCGTGCTAGACGTGGGGTCAATTGCCATGGTCGATACATGCCGAGGATGGTGGTAAGAATGCTACTTATATTTTTTGCTTAGACATCTTATTGACCAGTAATGGCTTCGTAAATGAAAATATGGAATGGCAGAAAAACCAAATGTATTAGGAGTTTATGTTTATCACTATTCTTGCTCCTCACTCCCACCGCATATAATGCACTTCAATATATCCCTGGTTACAAACTTCATAGGGTAATACTCCAGTCAGAAGTAATCTGTTATAAGAAGCAACTTTGAAGATAATGAATGACTTTGATAGGCTGCTTGTATGATTTTAGTCACAAGTCATGCCTTTTTTATATTTGTTTCTTCTTAGGAAACAAATTACAAACTTATGACTCCACAGATTATTCTTCTGGAAATCCAAACAAAGTACTAACAATGGGATCTATTTGCAGGTTATTCCTCCTGGAATGGACTTCAGCAATGTCGTGGTTTCCGAAGATGACGTTGATGGGGAACTTGCACAACTTACTAGTGGTACTGACGGGTCTTCTCCGAAAGCAATTCCACCAATATGGTCAGAAGTGAGTGGCTGGTTTATGTCTTTTTTTTTTGTTACAATTGATCAATATTTTGTTACTTTTATTGTCTCACGAGCAAAATATTTTGGCAGGTGATGAAGTTCCTTACAAATCCCCACAAGCCGATGATCTTGGCTTTATCAAGGCCGGATCCAAAAAAGAACATAACCACTCTTTTGAAAGCTTTTGGAGAGTGCCGTCCCTTGAAAGATCTTGCTAATCTTGTGAGTAAGCTCGTGCAGTTACTCAATATAACTATTAGACAATATTATTTAATGCTTGCAAAAGGACTAATGCACCTCTTAACAGACACTCATAATGGGGAATAGGGATGATATAGATGAGATGTCTGGTGGAAATGCTAATGTGCTTACAACAGTGTTGAAACTGATTGATAAGTATGATCTCTATGGGCAAGTGGCTTACCCAAAGCATCACAAGCAATCTGATGTTCCAGATATATATCGTCTTGCTGCAAAAATAAAGGTTTGCGAAGTGTACAGTTTTTAGTATTAGTTTATTATGGTTTTGCAATGATGATCAACTAAGGGTTAATGACAGGGAGTTTTCGTAAATCCAGCATTAGTAGAACCTTTTGGGCTAACATTGATTGAGGTTGGTTTTAACCCAATGCCATCTTTCATAATGTCATATTCATTTTCTCAAATAAGTGAAATGCTGATATGTGTGTGTGTGTGTGTGTGTGTGTGTGTGTGTGTGTGTGTTTGGACTAATGTAGGCAGCAGCACATGGGCTTCCAACGGTGGCTACGAAAAATGGTGGACCAGTTGACATTCAACAGGTAAAGAATGAAATCTGTTTATTTTCCAACATGCAATAAATATCAGCAATATCAAGCATGAACTTCATTATAGACCCTATATGCTAGAAGGCAAAGGAAGAAAAGAAAATTCTGGGTTTTACAAAAACAATTTTTGTTCAAAGAGGTGCTGTAGAATTCTAAATTTTGTTCTTCTTCTTATTATTTTTTTTTTTGTTCCATTTGTTTTCTCCGCAATTAAACAGATGCAGAGTATTTAGAACCACAGTGATTTTATTTAATATGACATGTAATTTCTTGTTGTGTTCGTTAGGCCTTGAACAATGGTTTGCTTGTGGACCCTCATGATCAGCAAGCAATTGCTTCTGCACTGCTTAAACTGTTGTCGGAGAAGAACTTATGGCAGGAATGCAGAAAGAATGGTCTGAAAAACATACACCTTTTTTCATGGCCTGAACACTGCCGCACTTATTTGACCAGGGTAGCAGCCTGCCGCATGAGGCACCCGCAATGGCAAACTGATACCCCAGGGGATGAAATGGCTGCTGATGAGTCTCTCAATGATTCACTTAAGGACGTACAAGATATGTCCCTTAGGCTTTCCGTTGATGGAGAAAAATATTCACTGAATGGATCTCTCGACTTGTCTGCAGCTGCTGGTGACCGGGAGCTGCAAGACCAAGTGAAACGAGTCCTAAGCAAGATAAAGAAGCCTGAGTCTGACCCAAAAGATTTAGAAAGCGGGAATAAGTTGCTTGAGAATGTGGCAAGCAAGTATCCCATGTTGAGGCGGAGACGTAGGTTAATAGTTATAGCACTCGACTGCTATGACAACCATGGAGCTCCTGAAGAAAAGATGATTCAGATAGTGCAAGAAATAATTAAGGCTGCTCGATTAGACTCTCAAATAGCAAGGGTCTCTGGCTTTGCTTTATCAACAGCTATGCCAGTGTCAGAGACAATAGAGTTTTTGACATCAGGGAAGATTCAAGTAAATGAGTTTGATGCTTTGATTTGCAGTAGTGGGAGTGAGGTGTACTATCCTGGTACTTATACAGAAGAAGACGGAAAACTCTTCCCAGATCCAGATTATGCATCACATATTGACTATCGTTGGGGTTGCGAAGGTTTAAAGAAAACCATTTGGAAGTTGATGAATACATCTGAAGGTGGAGACAACACTGATGAGTCTTCCAGCCCCATTCAGGAGGATGCGAAATCAAGCAACGCACATTGCATCTCATACTTAATAAAGGATTCTAGTAAGGTAGTTGAAAACTTATTAATACTAATGTTGGTAGTAAGGAAGTTCTTTGATTTATTGGTTGGACTCTTTTTGGTGATCTGATTCACAGGCAAAGAAAGTGGACGATTTGAGGCAGAAGCTTAGGATGCGGGGATTACGATGCCATCCAATGTACTGCAGGAGCTCAACAAGGCTGCAAACTATTCCTCTCCTCGCATCCAGAGCACAGGCACTCAGGTACATACAACTAGGAGAACAGAGCCATTCCATAAATATAGACCTTTGTTGTTAGGTTGAGATGATTTTTCATTGTCTATAGCATTTTGGTAACCATTCTTTTCACTTAATAAAATTGCTTAAACTAAGGGCTATTAGAGAGCCGAATAGAAATGGAGTGTGTTGCAAACAATCGCTGGGAGAGTGGTTAGTGATGTATACTGCGATGCCAGAACAATCGACATAGAACAAGAAGTGATAAGAAGAGAGAAGAGAGAAGAGAGAAGAGAGAATGGGAAGGAAGAGAGAAGAAGAAGAAGAAGAAGCGGGAAAGAGAGAAGAAAAATTAAGAGGACAAAAAAGACAAACCATTATCCTTTTTTTTTTATTCATCAATAGCTGCAACCATAATACAAAATGAGTTTTAAATAGGATAGGAAATAAACCCTAACCCTAGTGATGACACTTGGGGGCTGACAACCCACTAAAAATAACATGAAACCTGTTGAGACAGTTTCCGGTAGGTGACGTGTCGATCAGATGTTCGCCTAACTTGCTCCTGGTAGTTCCTGGTCCACCTGAAAAAATAAGGCTGCGTCGGGGGGTTCCGACAACCCCGCTCCGATGCTTAAGTAAGTGTATGGTTCTGAGAAATAAATGTGCAGAATAATGCCAAAGAGACTGATTAGCATGTACCTTAGCATCTGAAGAGGTTCTTGTATTTATAGAGGTTGTGGAGCAGTTCCATTAGCTTCACGATTCGTGCACGAGGCGGTTGGAGGAGACGTGGCTCCGAATGAACGAATGTTCCGGGTTCCGTATACCTCGGTGGCATTATTGGGTTCCATGACGTGCATCGTGTCCCTTAGATTCCGGGTACTGCCGAGACGCATGCACTCCGTGACGTGCATCGTGTCCCTTAGATTCTGGGTACTGCCGAGATGCACGTAGATGCGGATACCAACTAGCATTTGGGTCGCCAACTCAGGCCAGTTGCGACAGACTGGGCCCAAGTGGTCTCAATGGGCCCAGGTAGATTATGCTCTTTTTGATATTTGGGCCTGGTCGGGTGGAGCCGAGTGGGCCTATTTCCCAGGTTGGGCCCAACGCCCAGGAAGGTCAATATTTGTCCCAACAAAACCCAAACAAAACCCAAAGAGAAATACTAACATAACCGAAGTCTACATTTAAGTACGTGTAACATTTTTCAAACCCGGAACCATAACATAACCGAAGTTTGGAAAATAAATGACGAAACAATAAAATACGAAATAACAAAAGTGTCGACGGTAAAATATCCAACTCTCAATCACCCAGCCACAAAGTCATAGATTGGGCCGTCTTCCAATGTCGTGGTTCAAACACATGTAATCAGTGGTTGTATATGGCGTCCGCACCAACCTGTTAGAACCCCTTTCTATGGGCCAAAAGAAAACAGGTGGCTATTCTTCACTTCCCCTAAAAAGTATGTGATGCCTTCTATTTTTAAATAAAAAACTATCTTAGGTGACGTTTGGGTACCGTTTTACTTTTTACTATTTTTTGAGTATATGTTTGGGTGTTATTTTAACCAAACTCAATTTTTTTAACCCAGCTCAAGTTTTTTCAACCAACTCAAATTTTTTCAACCCAACTAAAAATAATAATAATAAAAAAACAACGAAATAAAAAAAAATAATAATAATAAAAATAAGCCAAGGGTGGCCGAGCCACCCATGGGTGTTTGGTGGTGGCCGACCATCCCCTAGGGGGTGGTTTTCGAACCACCCAATTTTTATTTTTATTTTCAGTTTTTTATCTTTTACAATTTTATATTTATTTATTTATTTTTCATTTTTAGTTTTACTTTTCCCATTTATATTCAATTCAATTCACATTCTCAAACATCTTTTTACAATTTTGTTTCAAATTCTCTAAACCATCCAAACATAATTTCAAAAAATAAATTTTCTCGGTATTCGCAATTTTGAATATAGTAAATAATAGTAAAATATAATACAAAAAAAAAAAAAAAAAAAAAAATTGTACACCCAAACGAGCCCTTACTAATCTGCAGTCTACAATGAATTCTTGTAGTTTTGACAAGTCATTTTTAGTTTTCTCGAAATTTATTACCAACTTCTAGCCTAAGTTAGAAGTCAATTTCTGAATTTTATCCTATATAACGTTGAGCTTATGAGTGCATTTGGCTGGATAATGTGTTTTCAACACCTCCAATCGACCATTTAACTTTATGTGATATTAAAAAGATGTCATATGTGCACTAAAGTGGAGGGTGGTTGTGTACATTTTCATTTGACTTGTTCTTTTGTGGTGAGCTATTGTTGATATGCTCATTGTAAGTAGCTTTGAAACCATGTGCCCTACAATGTATATCACTAATCTAAGACAACCAAGATTGTAGGTCCTCTTGTAGGTCCCACATGGATCCCATGTAGGCCCTACACAATGAACAATCTAGATCTATACATTTTAGGGATTATAAGTGATATGGTCTTGGTGGCTTTCTACATCCCAAAATAAAATCATTTGGTTGTGTTGCATAATTTTTACATTGACTCTATTTGTTTCTAATAAAAATATGAATCCGTCTATTTCATTGCATGAATGGTATATTCTAGCATAGCAGAGCTTCTGACGTTTTTATTTCTTCTTAGAGGACAATATGCTGCATTTGCTTTCCTTTCTATATAAAGAAATAAAATCATTTTGTTTGATTGGATCATTTAGTGGTTGGTTGTGCACCTTTGCTTCTATTAGAATCAGTTTGTGGTTCACCCTTTACAGGTCCACATTGCAAGTTCCAGTGAGGCATAACTTTAACCATTGTTAAATGCTGATAACTATTTCTCATAATTTCTGATTTTTAGATACTTGTTTGTCCGTTGGAGATTGAATGTTGCAAACATGAATGTGATCCTTGGTGAAAGTGGAGACACTGATTATGAGGAACTAATATCCGGGACTCATAAGACCATAATTATGAGAGACGTGGTTGCTAAGGATTCAGAAGAGCTGCTCAGAACATTAGGAAGCTACCAAAGGGACGACATTGTTCCTGGTGAGAGCCCATTGGTCACCTATGTAAGTGGGAAAGCAACACCTGATGAGCTTTCCAATGCCTTGAAGTAGGTCTCTAAATATGCAATTGGAATGTGAGGTGGTAGTCTAAATTATTTTGTTGAATACAATGTCCTTCTTTTAACCATATAATGACATGAAATTATATGTACTTTAAACAATTTCTGATGTGGGTTTATGCCAAAATGTAGCTAGGTAATGGCACTCATTGTCACAAGATGCTAATGTTATTAGAAATGTTTCTAGTGCCCAATATTAATAATATTTCTCCCTATATTCTGCCCATTCTCCCTTCTCTATCTAGATTGAACTACATAATTATCTGTAGATTTTTTATTTGGAAATAGCTTGTCTAAAAATTGGAGATATTGAAAATTGCTTGAGTCGTTTCTATACAAGCTCTTTGCCATGTTTGGTAAAGATCTTGATCTTAATTTATTTTCATATAACATATTGAGAACTGCTTTTGTGTCATCCATGTTGAGATCTCGATTTTGATAAACTTTTGTTGAGATATCGATTTTTTGATATATTAATGATTACACTAAATGTAGTTATTGAATTTTTCATGGAATATATTGACAATAAAATTACACCATTTATGTTTGAGCATTACACTGTATCTAATGTGAATTTGGATTTTTTTTTACTCTTTGTTTAAATCTTGATTATGAGTTTTTCTTTTTTTGAGATCTTAATAAGGAACACATCCAAACATGAAAAAATAAGCCTAAAACACGATACGTCAGCAAGTGTGAAATGAGTATGAAGAGTAAATTACTCATTTCAAGATTTCTCAACTATTTTTTTTTTTTTTTAATGATACTTTTCACACGTATCTATTATATTCATAATCGGCTGACAACTGCAAAGCCAGGGGAGTCCAGAGTGGTCAAATGATCTCCCAAACCGCAAAATAAAATGAGAATTTACCCTCCCAAATTCTCCATGCAGTTTATGTTTAAAGTTTGTAGGTAAAAGTGAAAGTAAAAAATGTTAATTCATGCATACACTAATGTGTATATTTATTTGAACTTAAGCTTACGATGAAAAGGTACAATATGATAGTTAAAGATGTACAATTGGTTGCGGTTGCAGTTATTTTCTCTTAACCACAACCGCTTTAGGCGGTTACCATTTTTAAGCAACCGTTAACCGATGGTTATCTGATCATTGAAGGCCAATAAGCAACTGCTAGGGCATATTGTAGACTATTTCTGGCCTCTTTTAGACTGATCTTAGTTTATAAAATACAATATAAGTGTTTACATAGTAAGCAAAAGCAGTGGCGGACCCAGGCTTATAAAAATAGAGGGGCCAAATTGAAAAACAAAAATTTGGGGGGGCAAAATTTTTAAAAAAAAAATTAAAAAATTAAGGGGTAAAATTTTAATTTTAATTTTTTTGGAATTTTTTTTGTTTTAGGAGAAAATTTTGGGGCTTGGGGGGGCCAGGGCCCCCCTGGCCTCCATGTAAGACCGCCCCTGAGCAAAAGCTTGGTTTCCTTACAGTGACACGCTTTCATAAAGCACGAATTTCATACAATTTGTCAAACATTATGCCCAAAAAAAAAAAACTTCAACCAATTGTTTTCATCCTTAATGCTAAAATATACAAAATAAAATTGATAATAAGAGAGGATTAATTTAGAGAATACATAAAGAAGATAAAAAGACGAGATTTGATGTGGTTTTGATCTTAGAATCCTACATCCTTATAGTCTAACTAGTTTAGATTTAACACAAGCAATGATGGTGAGGAAATCTTGTACATTCTAAAACTTAATATCTATTTTTGTGAATGTGGCCAGCCACATAGCTGCATGGCCAGTATCAAAGGTTATGAATAACATATTTCTTTTAAAAAAATTAAAAATTAAAACAAAAAATAAATCTTAATCTGTCAGCTATAAAAAAGAACTCATTGATGTGAAGCTGATCAAGATCATACTCATACAAATCAATGTATCTGATGAGGGTTGCGCCCCTCTGCGCTTTTTATATAATTGCAATTACTTATCAAAAAAAAAAAATGTATCTGATGATGTTGGCGCAGAGTTAACGGCCGAGTAGCTTGTTGGTCAAATAGTGGTGTACATAATTTTATATTATTTAAACTTTTTAAAAGACATGCCAACAGTGACAGAGTCATGTTAAGGTCAGCAGGGGCCGGGCCGTGCCCCTGCAATTGGTTTTAAACAAATATATATTTTATAAGAAAATTTGTTAAATAATTGATTCACGCCCTCACTTAGATCTCAACAAGTGCTTGTCAAAATTGAGATCTCAACAAACGATAAATGATATAAATATAAACGATAAATGAGATCTCATTGGATCCCATAAATTCAATGGTAAATTTAAATCTTTGTTTTATAGAGATGTGTAGGGGATATATGCAATGAATGAGCCAAGTTAAGGTCAGCAAGGGTTGTGGCCCCTGCAATTGGTTTAAACAAATTATTTTATAAGAAAAATTGTTAAGTAATTTATTCACACACCCACACGCGGTTCCTTATTGGATTTTTTTTATTAGCCACGTAGGGTAGGTATGTAAACTTGTAGTGCCAAGTTTTTTTAAGAATAAAAAGTATTGTAGGTTATAAGAGCATTCCTATTAGCCTCACCAAAATAGCTTTTTAGTTATTTTGGTGAGCCAATTTGATAAAAATTAAAAAAAAAATAAAAATAAAAAATAAAAAAAAAATCACTCCCAGCAGCCTCACCACTTTAACCAAAAAAGTTTTGATAAATGAAATTACTCACTAATTCTGATGAGTAATATTCACTCACCAACTCCCTCACCAATTTTATTTCTCATTTTTCTCTCATATGATCAGCACACTTTTTTTTATTTTTTTCTCCCATTTTCTTCTCCCATCTCCCATCTTTCTCACACAATGATATCCTTATTTCATAGACATGAACGTTTCTTTGCCCTACATAAACTTTGTGGTTCTTTTCATAAAAAAAATAAAAAAAAAAAAAAAAAACCTTTATTTATCTTTATTCCTTTTTTTCATTTTTTTTTTTATTTCTTTCTTGAATTTAGTTGAGAAGGAAATGAAAACTTCTGTAAATTTCTTAGCAATGATCTAATTTCAAGATGAAGGTTAGTTAAAATAGTGAGGCTGCTGGAAGAATTTGCTCACCAAAATAAAGAAAAGTGGTTTTTCGCTATTTTGGTGAGTAAAATTTGGCGAGGCTACTAGGAATGCTCTAATAGATTACAAATCGAAAAAATAAAAAATAAAAAAATTGAAAAGTATGAACCTCTTTCAAATTGCATCTTTATTTATTTATTTATTTATTTATATAGTTTTCTCTCATGGATTTTTTTTTTTTGTTTGCCACGCAGACTTATCTTCCAACTTTGTTTTTCTTTTTTCTTTTTTTTTCTTTAGTTTTAGTTTTCTATTCTAAATTGCATGAGTGACTCCCAAATTGTAGTTTTTTTTTATTTTTTATTTTTTTTATGTATAGGTTCTTCTATTATTTATATTATAAGATAATTTATTATTATTATTAATGTTGTTTCTCTTTGTTTTAAAATTTTTTGAGTTGCTAAATTGTTGCACCATAAACTAGCTAGTTTGTCTGTTTTGAATATATATTTTGTAAGAAAATTGAAAAATTAAAATATGATTGGAGATTTAATGGTCGTCTTTGCATATTCTTTTTGATATTTTTATGGAGCTTCACATAGAGACAATACTAAATGACATTTTTACTAGTATTTAGTTAATTAAGAATTCCTTTGTGAGTCATTTATAGACCTTTTATGTTATATAGTTTAACTCGCAGTTTGTTAGTTGTAAAAATGAGAATAAAATTATTAAGAACTTTAATTCAAATTCTATACTTGATAATTTTAGTTATCACAAAACTAAAGGCTGGAATTTTAGATACTTTATTTTTTGCTTTTACTAGTGCCTACATGTTACCTTAGTAACTTACTAATATATCAATTGTTACACACACACATATTTCTTGTTATACTCATATTATGTTATAAAATATTTCATTTATATTTTAGATTGTGTTTATTATATTTTTTTGTGTATAATAAAAATATAGAACATAAAAGAGAGAAAAAAAAAAATCGGCATTCCCAAAGATAAATTTATGGTTCCACCACTATGTGCATGTACATCGTTAGATAACTTAGATGCACAAACTTTAAATCATAGCCATGGAATATAAACTATCCATTTAATTTGAAATGGTGATGGTCATATCCCTCTAAACATACTATGTCAACCAATGTAATAAATGGATGTGAAAAATAGCATTATGTATATTTTGGCTAAGCTTCGGATTTTATTATACACGTAATGTTTGGATCAAATGATATTTCACTTCCCATAGTGGTGAGGTGGCAATTTGAATCTCATATAATGGAGTAATGCTTATTTCCACACCAATATTACGTTGGCTGACATGTATTTTAAGTGGTTTTTTATATCCATTTAAAAAAAGCTAAATAAAAATCACGCTACATCAACCAGTGTGACATAGATGCGATAAATGAATGTGAAGGGTAGTATTACTCCCCACAATATATGCGTAAACATATCGAAAATAAAAGTCTATCGTGAGTCCATTTATTAGATAGTAAAGTATAGAACTTTTAATCGTACCTACCTTTTATTCAGACCAAAAGTACAGTAATAAGGATAAATATACTATCAAGGGTGGTGGTTTAGTGGTTTAGGGTTAATTCTTATATAGTTGGGTAAACTTTAGGATATGGATTTGACTCTCGCAATAGGAATCATCATTCTGATTGGTGTAAATTAGCTTAAGTCACACTAATGCCCTGATGAGGTCGAGTTAGGCTATGACTCACCTCGATTTGAGATAAACCACATTTGGTCGCCAATACCTACTAATTTTGCTTAGAAAAAAGAAAAGTATATATATTAAAAAGATAAATGATATTTTTACATCTCATTTTTAAATATAACTTTGGATTTATGGGACCCACATTGGTCCCACAAATTCAATGGTAGATTTGAAACTTTGTTGTATGTAGATGTACAAAAAATGTAAGTGTATAATTTCTCTATTAAAAAATTACTCAGATCTTCATTGTGTTTTATAGGTGTCAAATAGGTTCAATTTTATTTTATTTTTGTTTTTTAACGAAAGATCTAAGTAAATCACTAATCAAAGATCACGAGCATAAAACTCGTACATCACAAAGCATAAAGTTCTACAAAATCATAGCCCATGCTATGAGATTACATAGTGATAGATAGAAACAAAATTCTTACAATAAAGTGTTATCTGTAAAATCATAGCCACGTGCTATGAAGTTGCATAGTTATTGATATGAACAAAATTATTACAATAAAGTGTTATATATGACTTTCATATTCTGCTAACCTATGTCAAAAAATAGTTTAAGAGCAGATCTGCTTCGTGCAGATTAGATTTAAGACAAGGATAGCCAAATATTCAAAAAAAAATTATTTAATACGGCCGTAAGAGTTAACCCCTTACACCGAACTATCAAAACCGTAAGAGATAATCATTTACACTTAACTAACATTTATCCCATGGATCGCCCATGATGATAGATTTAAAGGGAACAAAACTCTTTTTCAAAACAAAAACATAACCAACAAACATCAGCAATGGCTAAAGAGGAAATGAACGACATAGTACAGAGGTAGATGGACGAATGCATAGTAAATATGCCAAAATTGTAGATCCATTACTGACAAAGGAGAATATAAATTGGTAATTAAATCTCAAACATAAATAAGAAATATTCTTATAAGAAAATACACCAAGTAATATGAAATATAAGTAACGTAATATAAAATATATATTCTAACCGTTTACATTAAATGAAGCATAATTTTTATTCTTTGTTGCAAATAATAAGAATAGGATTGTCTATTTATATTTTAATATAGTCGAATATCCATTTATCAAGTATAAAGACACTATTAGGAGACGTTAAGAAAATAAGTAATCCCTTCAAAAAAGAAAAAGAAAAAGAAAATAAGTAATAATTTCGCAAAAACATTACATGGTTCCTGTAGTTTTAATAAGGTTGGTTTTTACTTTAGCGGTTTCTAAAGTTGAATTTGAAAATATAACTTTTTTTTTAATATTTTTTATAAATTAAAAAATTAAATTAAATTGCAGTTCATCGTTTAAAATAATTTGTTTTTAAAAACGCGTTTCTTTACCAGTAATTTGAAAACAAAAGTTTTTTTTTAATAAAAAAACACTTAACAATAGACATTTTCAATTGAATAATCATTCAATGCCACCTAAATATACAACTTTTTACCACCTTGCCTATTTGGTAAGGTAGTCCCCCACAACTTTTTGAGTTTTTTTATTTTTTTTAAAATAAATTAAAGTGGGGGACCATCTTGCCACATAAACAAAGTGGTGAAAAGTTGTATATTTAGATGGTAGTGAATCACTGCTATTTTCAATTTGCAATTTGTTTAAAAAACGCACTTAAACCTACAAAATCGGATTGAGAGGATTCTCGAAAGGAAAGTGCTGTGAAGCAGTAATGTTTAGGGTTCGTGGTGCGGGTGCCCCCTGAACGTACGACACACGCGACCTTTAGGGCGGCATAAAAGCAGATCCTCGTACAATAAATATGGCGTTGCAAAACCGCGGCCAAAATCAATGACCAAATCCATCCTAACCGCTCATGCTTCTAATCTAACGGACCAAAGCCTGCCTCCACGTCACGCGAACTCCACACGTGCCACGTCATAAATGTTCCCTCACGCGCCCATCTCTTCAGCCCTTAGCTTAGGAGCTATTCCCCCATCCTCACGCGCATCCCCTTCAGTAGCACACAGCCACAGGGCGAGAGAGAGAGAGAGAGAGAGCAAAGCAATTGTGAAGGGCTGTACAAGATGTTTGCAGCATAGATCTGAAGTGGGGAAGGTCAGTCTTTCTCTCTCTCTCTCTCTCTCTCTCTCTCTCTCTCTCTTTCGTCTTTTTGGATTATAATTTTTGGTCTGGTTATTTACATGGAAATTAAGAAAGGTGGCATGTAATGCTTTTGAATGTATGGAGGCCATTCATTATTCATAGTAGCAAGCACTGGTTTTCTAGTGGTATATGTGGATTTGGTTTGCTTAGTTATTTGGTCCGCGAATTTGCTTAAGTGGGTGTTTATTTATTTATTGTTTGTTCTTTTCGGTAAAGTGTTTAATGGTCAAAGGTAATTAGAGTTAGTTTTCATGGTTACTGAGGAAAAGTGAACACGTGAGGCTAAGAGTTTTGGAACAGAGTTGATTACATGTGCTGTAGACGGAGAGAGAGAGAAGTTATCCGAGTTTTGAAAGCTATCTATTGCGGACCCTGTGAAAACTAAAACGACAGTGGCGTATTGATTGTGATTTGTGGGTGTTCGTTTGACTGATGGGGAGCATTAAGATCATCAGGGGGCTGTGTTAATTGGATGATGATGGTAGATTGCGACGGAAATACAATTATTCCAATAGAAAGATTGTGGTTGTGACAGCTGCGTTCTTAGCTCTTTTGGTGATTAGTTTTAATGATTTTCTTGTTTTTTTTTTCTCCCTATAGATAGGCGTTTTTCGTGTATACTTACTGTGTACCTAGGCTGTGCATTGCGCTTTTAATGATATTTCAATTACTTGTATATATAAAAAAAAACTGTGGTTGTATACTTGTTGCATTCTGTGGTGCTTATGGAGGGAACGCAATGACAGGCAGTTTGAGGACAAAGAAAGATCTATTGAGGAACTCATTTTCTTTTTCTTTCATTCCTTGTATTCTTGGGTGGCGGCGTTCCTCGCACCTTTACCTCTTAGTTTTAATGATTTCCTTGTTCTGTTTTCTTTTTCTTCCTAGCTGCTTTTCTTGTATACTTCCTGTGTACTTGATTGCGCTTTTTAATGATATCTCTCTTACTTATCAAAAAAAAAAAAAAAAAACTGCGGTTGTGAATTTTAAGTCGATGCTTGAGAGTTATCAGGAACCTAGTAATTGTCTTCTCAATGTAGTAGTTTCATCCTAACTGGCCAAACTTGCGTAATTTGCACCCGATAGCTAAAGTATGATTTAAAGCATGTCCAACCGGGCTAATGCTGCATTAAGTTGAAATTCTGGTATCTTAGTTTTCCCTTGTTAAAGCGGCATACTAAGAGTGGTGATACTCATTGCACGGGGGAGTGCCGCACGGTTCGTACTTGTGAGAAATAGAATGTCAGTGGTAATCATCCTTGTTTTTGATGCATCTATCTTGAATATAGAATTGCTTGCAGCTCCTGAAAGTGTGAAAGTAGTTCTAAATTGCTAGACAAGAAGTACCTAGAGTTTGAACGAACAATTTTCAGTCTATTTTGATAGAAAAGTTCAGTGCAGCGATCTTATGTAGTTATTTCCTAAATTCCAATGTTTCATCCATGTTGCAAACTATTGAAGTATATTATCTTTACCTCTTTAAAGTAATTGACTTCAAAGTAACCAACTTGATGGTGATTGATTTAATCAAAGCCTTGAGCTTTTTGTGATTGAAAAAAAATAATTAAGATATAAGGATTCCCTATAGTTTTCCTTTTAAAATACCTTGTCTAGCTCAAATACCTATCTCCATGGTAAAATCCAAATACCATGTCTAGAGCAAATGCATATCTCCTAGGTTTGTGGTTTGATGCTTTGCTAAGAACCAAATATGGTGGTAAGGATAAGGCATGGGTTTGGAGGTTTGTAGTCCACTTGAACATATGTTCCCAATATCTGGACTCACAAAGGTTGTCACTCACCCTATCCTAAAAAAGGGATTTTTTGGACGGAAACATAACTGTACTATTTCCCTATTTCATGATAGTAGAGAGATCTCAAAGATGCTCAATAGAATATCATGCAACATTCTAGTTGCATGATTCTACTAGAAATTAATCGATACACAAAACAGGAGTTTTCTTATTTGACTTATATAGATATTTGTTTCCAAAATATGGGTATTAATGCAACTACAACACCAGACTCTAATTCTAAGTACGAGTCTTGTGTGGCACAACTTTATCTGAAGGTTGTTGATAAGAAGACTACTCTCATCCAGAGTCCTAGTTCTAAGCTAGAGTCCTAAGTCCAATTGTATGCTAAATGGATGAGAGCTAAAGACTCTTTGGTTTAGTCTGTATAGGAGTCTTAATCTATTCTAAACTCTTGTAATTCTCCTATATATATATATATATTCAATGAATGGATAGCTATAGAGCACGGTTTAACAGCCTAATTATCCTAGTTCTATCATGGTATCAGAGCCCTATCATTGACAAACGTCGTGATCCATGGCCCATTCAGACTTCGAGTCCTCTGCCTCTGCAACGTCGGCAGCCTCCAATGCCTTACAGCCTCACCCACCACCAATCCAGCCAACCGTTGTATACACTGTCCCAAATATGAATCTGTCCCAAATATGAATCATAACCTTAGTATTAAGCTTTCCAAAGGCAACTTCAATCCCTGGAAAACCCAGATTCTTGCATCCAAGACGCCTATGGCTTTCTTGATGGCTCCACTTTGCCTCCTGCCCAGCCTATTCCTAACCCCAGCACAACTGCCGGTGCCCCTGCAACCATAGTCGACCCTGACTTCCTTGCCTAGAACCAAAGGGATCAAATATCAATGGGCATAAAACACCTGGCTTTAATGAGTACAACACATTCATATAAAATCTATTATATAGATATGGGTTACCTTTCACTGAATGCTTCAATTTTGGGCATTTAGGGGATTACTAGGTCGTGCTCCTGTAGGTAATAATGTTTTATCTGTCTTTTATTCCATTATTTCCTAAGTCTCTTGTATTCATTTGGGTGGTATCTTTCAAGTCATGTAATTAATATGGTATAATATTTGAATCGTAGGTATGGGGGTTTTAAATATACTGGTTGCACAGAGATGAGAACCAGTTTCATTGCTCCTATTTCTTGTAAAGTAGTCATCACCTCAGTTATTGGATGATGTAAGATATCTTTTTCTCCAAATACACTACCTTAAGCATGTCAGAATCATCTTTCACATTGCTGCACTTTGAAAACAACCAAATTGCCCTCTCCAACTTGCATAGAGATCCACTACCTGTCGATGAGGTATAACCCATTAACCCACAAAGACTGAAGACAGAATTCGATAAGGCCCTAGCACCTCACAATGAAGTAAAATGTGATATACAATATCCCTCCCCCCTCTTCTCAAATCTTTATGAATGTAGTCAGATTTCTATTAGTACTACCCCTTTGGAGTTGGAACTGTAACAAAGCAGGAGTGGTTTTGAACTTTTTTGGATTTTAATTGAGTAAAGGTTTTCAACATCGATAACAAATTTTCTGATGCCAATAAGTTGGCATTTTAAAATATGGAGGTCCATTAAACAGTTCTGTCATTTTATCGTCTTCTTGTACTTATCAAAAAAAAAAATTAAACAGTTCTGTCATAGGATTTTAATTTGCCTATGCCTTTTAAGCTCACCATGTTAAGTTGATATACTGATGGAAAATTGTTCTGAATGTCATAAATTGATTGTCCAGCAGCTAGAATCTGCTTACAACTTTGAAAAATGGTAAGCAACTTCCAAAATCCGGACACTGGTGAATCTTAGTTAATCATCTGCCACATAGAAAATATTCATGTTATCATAAATTAGATTAGTGATAAATCCTCGCATATTGTCATCTCTTTGATGCCATATGCTTCTATACATTTTATGGCAGTTTTCTTAGCTCTTAATGTACTTGATATCTGCATAACCTAATGACATGGGAGGGGACGATCCACTTGTAGCTTGATAAAATGTTTTATGTTGACTAACTTATCAAAAAAAAAAAAAAAAGATTTTTTATTGAGTATACACGCGTGAGTGTAAAATGATCAAGTTCCACTTTAAATAGATGTCATGAGTGTGAGTACTTAATATAACATTAATGGGTCCGAACATTTAGGATTAAGTTTTTGTGTTGAATGGTGTCCCAATATATTATATTATGGTTTCACAGGTAAGACTCTCCAAAGTATCAATTTTCTTAACAAATGGTATTAGAACCACTGGTGGATTACTTATCAAAAAAAAAAAAAGAACCACCGGTGGTGTGTGATATGGTAGATGTCCTTTTCGCAATTGGAGCGTGAATGGTGTGCATGCATGGGGTGGTGGATTCCTTTTCACAATATGAATAAAATCCCACTTAGTCCACACAAGTGATCTTAAAAACAATCTTGGTGGTGTGCGATATGGTAGATGTCCCTTTCGCAGTTGGAGCAAGGACATAGGTGCATGACATGAATAAAATCCCACATAGTCCAAGCAAGTTATCTTAAAGCGGCCCATAAGAAATTGATAAAGCTTATGTTCACGGGGAATTTTAGAGATGTGGTGATGGACTCACATGAGGAATAGATTGTTGAATATATACGTATGGGTATAAAATGATTAAGTCTCATAGTGAACAGATGTCACAAGCACGAGTTATTAAGATAACATAATTAGACCTAAATTCATAAGTTTAAGTTTTTGGATTGAGTGGTGTCTCAACATGTTACATTATGGTCCACTATAAGATTCCTCAAGTTGTCAATCTTCGTAACACTGAAAATTTAGGATATTAGACTAATGATAGATTATTTGGCCATTTCTCATCCATGCTTGGCTTCAAGAATTTCTCTTTGAATCATATCTTGTGTATTGATTAGATCCACGGGCACACTAGTTATTATTGGAGAAATCTACCACAATATTGGTGCCATGTGAAGTTGTCTTTATTTAATCGTGTATTTCTACACATTCTTTTTGAAGATATTACCTCCTAGCAGTCAGAAAACATTAATGAAGCACAAGTATATATTCTTATTGTTTCTGTAAATTTAAAAGAGGGAAAATTGAAATGGGTTTTTATTTCTTCCATAAGGTGATGTGCCCAAAGGTTTATGATGCCACATTAGGTTTGATAGGAATAACACTTTTATGATGATAATGCTTTTCCTTCTATATATTTATCATGTTGGTCATGTTTGTTCTTTGGTTTGAATCAACGTTAGTCATCTCATATGTTTTGAACTTTTTTTATTATTTTTTTATATATTTTCACAGAACTCTTTTTTTTAGCACAGTAGTGGCTTGTTTAATCTTTTCATCATTAGGTCATCATCTTATCATTTACAGGGCATGGATTGCAGGTTTTGTGGATTCTGCAACATCCTAGTAAAAGGTGCCCCAAGTATATATCTTTCACTTTGGGCATATTGACTTGATAATGGCAGATGGATTATCGAGCTTCTGGGGTCCTGTCACATCTCCCGAGTGGTGTGAGAAAAATTATGTCTACTCATCTTATATTGCAGAGTTTTACAACACCATATCAAACATCCCATGCATCCTTCTGGCAATCATTGGCCTTATAAATGCCTTGAAACAACGGTTTGAAAAGAGGTTTAGTGTCCTTCACTTATCTAATATGGCACTTGCCATTGGGAGCATGCTATACCATGCTACATTGCAGCGTGTGTAAGTAGTCCTTTTTGTTATCTCATGTGTATTCACGTTTTCTTTCAACTGCTTTACTTTGTATGTTTAATGTGACAGCCACACTTAAATTCCAGTATGCCTTTTATTAAAGGATGTAAACTAGCAGTACCTTGCCATCTCTTTTACTATGCACGCTGTGACTTTTGTAGTTGAAGAAAAAACTCACCTGTTCCTTACCAAATACATAATAATGAACTTTCATTCTGGTTGTCAAGGCGACTGAGGAAAGAAGACAATGGCTTGTGTATTAGTTTTGTCTTTAGATTTTTATCTATCAGGAAGATCATGCTCACATTTTTATTAGAATAATGAAGGAAGCTGTTAGCCTGAATTAGTAATGTTAGTGACATTGCTTTGAGCACGTTGCAACTCAGTATATATACAGGATATTGCCTGCATCTTAATTTATGCATGCATTCATTGACACTTCTTAGAAGTTTAGATTAAGGGTGCTTTGTTGTTTTATCTGTGAACTTCTGTTCTGATATAAGATTTGAGTTTCATGAAGAATTTGTCAATGATACGCTATTGCGAGTTTTAAATTTGAGGGCAAAAAAAGGTGAAGTAAGGCAACTGGTGTATTGTGCAAGACGTACAAAGGCATAGGGTTGTGAGGATGTTGTTCTTAGTGTCCTGTATCCATTCGACTTCTTTTCTCCTCCTAATGCTCTTTCTGTTCAATAAAATTTTCGTAGGGTCTTGTACTATTCCTGATATGGTCCTCTGTCAAATGGTGGGAACATTTGAATCTGTGGTCAGGTAAAGAAGCGATTATTGATGAACAACCTTCTAATCAGTGTGTGGAAATTGTAATATTGCATGAACAACCCTGTAAAAATGTGGTGTTATAGTAGGGTGAACCAGCTACAAAATTCCAAGTTTTTGGCAGAGGTTATTCACAGCCGCTAATTATCCATATCTCCTTAAATGACAAAATAGGTACACTTAAAAAGTTGTTTTCTAAGTTATCAAAGTAAGATAGCCTTAGATTATTCTGTGAGTAAATTGGAATGAAGCAAATCTAAAAGTCTACGTTATACATCTTGAGCCTGACTTCCCTTCCCATGTTTTAGCACATTGTTGATGTAGTTCTGTCTAAACATATAAATGGTTGTAATTTATTTACTTAGTATTCATTTTACATTATTTACTCTGCCCAATTGTAAATGGATTGCCAAAGCTGTTGACCTGAGAATAAAATTTGTGAACATGATGGTGGTGTTTGGCTTTTACAACTTGGAGTTTGAAACAGCTTTGCTTTGGGGATTGGATTAGGGTGTATGAAAATATAATTTTTGAGTTTGATCAGTCTAGTAATGTGGTGGATCATGAGTAGAAAATGTATATTAATTGCCATTAAACAATTATCTTATATTCTGTACCAATCTGGCTGGAAGTATTGTCAAGAATAGATTAAGATCTCTCATCTGCATCATATATTATCATGTAGTATTTCATCAGGGGACAATGTACTTCGGTTACTCGAAAATTATTAGCTTTTTGAGTAAAATGTTTTATGGGACCATCTTGAGATTTATAAGTGGATCTATTTTTGAGTAATATGCATTTTTGGCTGAAGGCAGTGAAGGTGGCGTTGGTGTTTGACAGGGGTAATGGTTGAGGGGTGGCAGTTAGGTGAAGCCAGCAGAGGGGTCGATTTTTTTGTGCTTTGGTTGGTATACATGTTTGTGTATGTGATCAATGTGAGAGCTAACTTACTTTCCAAGATGGGCACCGATCAAGTTTTATGTTGTATCGAATCATTCCCTACCAAAAGGTGCTGTGGACAATCTGGATGAGCTGGCCGGTGTTTTGGGCTGTGGTGTCTCCTCTCTACCTATAAAGTATCTTGGGCTTCCGTTGGGGGCTCCTTTTAAGGCCAAGTTCATTTGGGATGATGTTGTTGGAAAGATAGAAAGACGGCTGGCTAGTTGGCAAAGGATGTACCTGTCTAAGGGTGGTAGAGTTACCCTTATAAAGAGTACTTTATCTAACCTCCCCACGTACTTACTTTCCCTTTTTGCCATCCCTTCCAGTGTGGCTAATCGCATAAAAAAACTTTATCGGGATTTCTTGTGGGGAGGCCTAGGTGATGATTTCAAATATCACCTGGTTAGCTGGTCCATGGTTTGTACTCCTATTCCAGAAGGTGGTTTGGGTTTACGGAATTTGAGGATGTTTAATCAAGCGTTATTAGGGAAGTGGTTGTGGCGTTATGAGCACGTGAAAGAGGCTTTGTGGAGATCAGTTGTGGATGCTAAGTTTGGTTCTGTACAGGCTAGTTGGTGTTCTCTGGATCCCCCTGGGACTCATGGAGTAGGGCTTTGGAAGTTTATTAGGAAGGGATGGAGTTCGTTTAGTAGGCATACCAAACTTATCTTGGGTAATGGATCTAGAATTAGATTCTGGGATGATTTGTGGGTCAGAGAGATGCCCCTCAAGGAAGCTTTTCCAGGTTTGTATGACATAGCTTGTGACAAGAGCTCGCTATGCAGTGCATTTGAGTTTGGAGTACGAGCCTTTCCAGTGGGATGTTAGATTCATTCGAGCGGCTCATGATTGGGAGGTGGATGACTTGGCTTCTTTTTTCGCCTTATTGTATTCTATAAGAATAGAGCGTGATGCAGAAGACAAGCTTTGGTGGTCTCCTTCTCGCAAAGGGAAGTTTGATGTTAGTTCCTTCTATAAGACTCTTGTTTACAAGGAGTCTGTTTGTTTTCCTTGAAAGAGTATTTGGCGAACTAAGGCTCCTTCGAAAGTGGCTTTTTTCGCATGGACGACAGCGCTAGGGAAGATTCTTACTTTGGACAATCTTAGAAAGAGACAAATCATTGTGATTAATAGATGTTGCATGTGCAAAAAGAATGAGGAGTCTGTGGATCATCTTCTTCTTCACTGTGAGGTTGCTTGTGTTCTGTGGAATGCCATTTTTTGTCGTTTCAGACTGTCTTGGGTGATGCCTTGTCGGGTGGTAGATTTTTTTGCTTGTTGGTGGACGGGTGGTTGCTCTCGGAGTGCGGTGGTGTGGAAGATGGTTCTTTGCTGCCTCTTATGGTGCTTGTGGATGGAACGTAATGATAGACAGTTCGAGGACAAAGAAAGATCAATGGAGGAACTCTTGTATTTTTTCTTTTCTTCTTTGTATTCTTGGACGGCCGCGTTCCTAGCACCTTCAGGGATTAGTTATAATGATTTTCTTGTTTTATTTTCCTCTTCTTAGCAGCCGTTCTTGTATACTCCCTGTGTACTTGATCACATTTTGCGTTTTTAATAAAATTTTACTTATCAAAAAAAATTTTAGTTTGACAACTGCTTCGTTTGTTGATAGATTTTTAGTGTAAGCTTTGATGGTTTTGGCAAGGATTGTATGTTCCTCAACTTGATGCTTGGTCTGAGTCTGCCTCGTATTATCATTTGTTTGTTGAAAAACCTTGGAAACTAGAGGATTAATGATTTAAGAGATGTGCATCTACATGTGCGTATGGCAAATATGCCTGCCTGTCATTTTAAAATATGTTTAATATCCATGTTATTGTTTCGATCAGTTCAGTTACCATGGTGATCTGTAATTATGGGCAACTTTCTATTCATTTTCAGGCAACAGCAAGGCGATGAAACGCCGATGGTATGGGAGATGCTCCTGTACATCTACATCCTTTACTCTCCAGATTGGCACTATCGAAGCACAATGCCCACCTTTTTGTTTCTTTATGGGGCTGCATTTGCTGTCGTCCATGCACTGGTTCGTTTTGGAGTCGGTTTTAAGGTACATTACGCGATACTGTGTCTTCTCTGCATCCCTCGGATGTACAAGTACTACATCCACACGCAGGATATGTGTGCGAAGCGACTTGCAAAGTTATACTTGGCTACCCTATTCCTTGGGACTCTTTGTTGGCTTTTTGATCGGCTGTTGTGTGAGAACATTGCTGGATGGTACCTTAACCCACAGGGTCATGCTTTTTGGCACGTCTTTATGGGCTTCAATTCTTATTTTGCAAACACATTCTTGATGTTCTGCCGTGCTCAGCAGCTGGGGTGGAATCCGAAAGTAGTTCATTTCATGGGACTTTGCCCCTACGTGAAGATCCAAAAGCCAAAGACCCAATAAATGAAGTTGCCCTGTGCAAGAAAATGGATTAATCTCTCTCTGGTTTTAAGATAGGTGTATGGTTTTTAGTAGGTCAGCAATATCAATCACAATTCTTTTCTTCCCGTTTTCCTTAATGGATGTAAATGATTCTTGCTACTGACGTGCCTGATTGGTTTATGGTTAATCTTAAATTGCCAAGCAAGTGTTCTAGCAAAGCAAAAGAAAGAAAACGAATAATCCTTTGTTAGTACTATTTTTTGGGTATCCGTTTGGCTCTCCCCCCTTTTAACACGTTTCGGAGAAAATAATTTCTTTAGTTGCTGAAGAATTATAAGTTGTGATAGAGGCCGTCTTTATATTGATTAAAAGACTAATAAGGTCTAAAACATTTTTAAAAACCAATTAGTTCGATAATCCTCATTTCATTGCCCTCTTTGGGGTAGGAGATCTGATTCTTAATTTGGCTAAAAGAAAAAACTGGTTTGCGATGGAAAGAGATGCCCACTTCGACAAGGCCTGCATCTTAAGAGTTTGGTGTACATGAATGAATCAAAAACCAAGCACTAGGTGGCAGGTGCGAAGGCTTGATGGAGCATGCACAAAGCTCTTATACGAGGCTTATGAGCATTACTTGAAAGCAGTAGATATACTTCCGATACAAATAAGCTTTGTTAATATCTATTTAAGACTGATTTTTGAGAGGGAATGGGGTGAGAACATATGTGAAGTGCCAGAGGCAATACTAGGGAACAAATAAAAGAGAAAAAAGGGGAGAAAAAAGAAAAGAAAATAAATCCTCAGCTCTGAAAGTAGCCACCCTTTCAGTCAAATCTGCATATAAGAAAGGCTGCATTAACAGAGTACACGAACATGATCAGGCAACACTAGCTCAAACTGCTTCAACTCCTCACCATCAATAAAAAAAAAATAAACATAGCCTTGATTTTAAGCCTACATCGAATACATGAGAAACGTAACCAACAATAGACTTAGAGGGCTTTAGTCTCAACAATAGCCTCCAGTATCTTCACCTCCAAATCAGGTTCATCAATCCACAAAGAACTTTTCCGGCGTAGCAACTCATTATTCTCTTTCTTGTTCTCTTCCCTCATTTTTTCTTTCATCCTCCAATTTTCAAGCTTCTCTGCTCTTTCTTTCAACTGCATTTGTACAAATCAAGAGACCTCAGTATTATTTTGGTAAAAAAATGGAAGCAAGAAAAAAACATAACATCTGTTTTGTTGGGCACAAACAAAGGATGAGATAAGAATTACAATTCTCTCACCAACACGGCATCTAGTAGGGTTGGATTGCCTATTGAGTTTAAGTATTGTGACGTCCCACATTGCATGAGTGTGAGGATGGGAAAATGCTTATATGTATATTCACACCATTCTTGACACAATACGTTTTAAAGTCTTGATGATCATGAACCTATCAGAACTCCACAGTTAAGTATACTTATGCGAGAGTAGTATCAGAATGCGTGACTTCCTGAAATGTTTTGTTTAGAGGAGCTAAAAGTGAACAATATTGTGTCGTTAGGGGTTGGTCGTTACAGGTATATAGTTCATAAACAAGATGAATGCCTAACGGTTACAATTTGATAACATAATAAATACATCATCATATGTGCCATGCAAGTGTGCGCACACACAAACATTTTATCTACGAATTTATGCACACACTTGTATTCCTTTCAAACATTTCAAAATTCCACATCCAAGGGATTAGATTGCATGCATGCTCAATGAGCTATGAATTGAATAATGAAAAATTAATTTCTTTCCAAGAACAAGGTTGGCATCAAGAAACCTTTTGGTTACATTGTATTAATATACACATCCTTTTTGATTTTTTGGTTGGACCAAGATTTGCGTTGACACTAAACCTTCCTATGTTTATCAATAAATGCTCTTAAAATTGTTTGAAAGAAACAAGGGACCTTCAATAGGATACAAAACTGACATTAGTTTATTTTTACCGTCAAACTACACATAGTAAACAAGTTGACAAAGTACACAAATTTCTGATTCCACAAATGGTGCAATAATGTTCATGTTCTCAAAAGAGGGTTTTCAGGCCCCAATTGTGTTTGCCATTGGCTGCATTGCCAACTTTTAGCGCTACGGGAATAAAAACAAAGAACCATTTTGGAGACCAATCCTTAGTTCTGTAAACTTCAGTCTAAGCTTCTTTCTTGAAGATTGACTATACAAAACATAAATTTAGGTACATTCCTGCTCATGTGCATTTACTTTCACAATCCTCTGCTTTCTTGTGTCTGGTTCATTTCATTTTTATTTAATATTGTTTTACCTGTCAACAAAATCTTTCATGATCTATTAAAGAAAAAGAACCTTAAATTAAAACTCTTAACTATATGCTAATATTTGTAAATTTAAATTTATACTTGGTCTCTGCACAGGAACTAAAGACGAGAAACTGAACTTTCTACTTCACAGTGTTTTCAACCAGGCCTCACTTTTTTGTTTTTTGTTTTTGTTTTTGTTTTTTTTTTCTTTTTCTGGGTGTAATATAAGTAGATTAATGTTATCATCAAAAGATGTAGAAGGTGTCCAAGAAAAAAATAGAAAAAAGAGAAAAACTGC
Organism: Alnus glutinosa; assembly: GCF_958979055.1. Classification (NCBI taxonomy): domain Eukaryota; kingdom Viridiplantae; phylum Streptophyta; class Magnoliopsida; order Fagales; family Betulaceae; genus Alnus; species Alnus glutinosa. The sequence continues at coordinate 10,683,004 of NC_084886.1, forward strand.
AAAGGTACAAGATGAAAACTAAAACTGACCTATAAGAGGAGGGATTGACACACTCAATGATATTTTAGATGATCATTAAAAATTGATCCGTAAGAAACCCAGCCTAACTGTTTAGGCTGTAAATTCAAAGTCTGGTAAAGGCCTAAGTTCATTGGATTGAAGAACAATTATTTAATATACATACTCGTCAAAATTTCTGATTCCTTCTACAATCATATCTTAAATAAGATAACCAAACACACATACATGGACACATCATGCATTCTGGAAAGAAGAAGAAATGATAACCATTTATCAAAACTGAACCATGCAAATCAAGCTATATTATCTCTGGCAATACAGTTAAAAAAATAAAAATCATTCCCGCTGGTTTCCTATGGAGATTATCCTCGACCTAGCTTTAGAAAGTGAGTTGGCATGCATTTATAGATCAATTAAATGGAAGATTGCCAGGAAACAAGTTAGAGTGACCAGGAAGTTACCAAACCATGGTCGTATTTAATGGATGAAGATTATTTACGGATATCAGTGATATGCTTCTAAATGAGTGCATATTTATGTTAATGGACGGATTCAAAAAATTTCTGGCTGTCCTAGCTATCAGATCATGTAAATTAGTTCATAACATTATTGTCCTCCAATGGTCATGTATTCTTAATTTATATCAGGACACTTGCTACCAGGAAGCAAGTCGAGGAAGAACAATTTCAAGTGAAATTTAACCTAAAGATCTAAATCGGATAGGGTGAAAGACTTTTTGAAATTAAGCCTTGGTGAGTTCTCAAAGGATCGGAAGTAAAGCCCTAGTTCTTTCCAAGATCAAAATTAAGCCTCAGTGTCCCAACATTTCCTCAGCCTGTTCAAGTTTCAATTCTTTCCCTATATCTCTCATCTTCCAATTAAAAACAATTACAAGCGAGTTCAACTAATCCAAACAGTTGTAAGAAGTCCAAATTAAAACTACTTTTTAGTTTACCCCCAATTCATGAAAGACCTAATATTGAACTACTCAAATTCTCTGTAACCAAACAAAAACTAATAAAAAACAAGAATTAAAGAAACTAGGAGAGAGAAGACGTACTAGGGTTTGGCGGAACTCTTCGAGGGCCACCTTGCGCTCCTGGGCGCGGACCTTGGCGGCCTCGGCCTTGAGCCTTTTCTTTTCCTCATTGGCGAGCCTGAGGGCCTCTCTCCTGGCCTCATCCTTGCGCTGCTGCTCGAGGCGCATGAGCTCCACCTCCTGGATGTATTGCTTGCGGCGCTGCTTGACCTGCTTAGCGTAGTCGCGGCGGAGCAGGGCGAGCCTGCGTTCGGCGTCCTTGGGGTCCTTGGGGGGGTCGGAGTGCCACCAGCTGCCCACAAAGGCGGTGGGCTCCAGGAACTCGTGGGTGTGTTGGTGGTTGTTGCGGTGGGAGGGTTTGCTGGTGGTAGAGAAGCTGCGGAGGAGGGTTTTGGAAAATTGGGTGGTTGTACGGTGGACGCCGCGACAAGAGGCCATTGTGGGGTTGTCTAAACTCTACAGAGCAGAAAAATGAAGAAGATGAGTTTTGCTGAATATGCAGGGATTGCAGGGAGGAGGAGGAGCTTCGGTTCGATGGATTAAGCCCAATGGGTTAATGGGCTTGACGGGAGGCTTATGGCTAAGCGTTGTTTATTTATTTATTATTTTTTGTTGTAATGATTCATTTTTGACAACCTTATTAGTCGACCATATTTACCAACTTAACATTTTCTATTTTATCAACTCAATACAAATAAAAATATTTTAAAAACAATAACCCTGAAGTATATTAATTTTATGTTAAAAATCATATTTTTTTTTCCTTCAAAATAACGGAATAAATATGAATGATTTCAAATTAGTAGATAATGCCATTGATGTTGAAAGATAAAAATTCACCAAGACAAGAAGAAAGCAACCATTAAATATTCACTAAATTCCTTTGCTTTATGCTTCATTACAAACCTCTTAGAAATTGCATAACAGAAACAAAAACTAACCCACAACAGAAATAAATCGGTTGCTGAATCGTCATTTACACATACCAGTCACCAAACACCATGGGTCCAAATAGAAATTTGTTCAAGCTAAGAAGTAAAAGACACAGCTTTGAACTGTTTTTAATTCTCTATATCTTTTGTTAATGTAACTATTTGCTCATATTGTAACGGTAATAAAGCGTACCAAGCTTGCACAAGAATTCATGGGCAACTGCTTAAGCAATCACCCCCGCAAATAAAGAAAAACAAAAGATAATTAGTTTATGCGAACAGCAAATACATTGCTGCGGGTGACAAAGTCTCATGTATAATACATACTACAGTTTATGAAGATGATGTTAGCACCCTACAGCACATAAACCTCGGCATTTGTACCACTATTTTGAAAAAGAAATCCCACCACGTAGCTTCTCCAAATCCGATCACACGGTTAAAATCCAAAGATTCTAGCACATGCCTTCCCATGCAGGAGCGGAAATTTGTTTATGCTCTTCAACTGGACCAGCACACCGATTTGAAGCGACATGGTAATTGATTTTCCCATGCATCAAGAGAATGATTTTGGCATAAAGAAATCTGTTATCCATAGAGGCAGTCATAGATTGGCTAAGACTGTCGAGTCAATCCCCCAGATGCAAAGTCAAAAGATGGTGCCTCTTGGGAGACCATGGAGAATTCATTCTGATTCACTGGCATCATACAAACCAATTGCAGCTTGCCTTGCTGACATAACTTCACTGGATTCTTGTATAATGAGACCCTGGCAACATTATTACCTAATAAAACCACGTGCGCAACACTGAATAAATCACCTTTATCCAATGCAAATTGCCACTCTCTGGTTGATATATGGAACCAGTCTTTTCTTCGAGATGTGGTCGCTTTAACTTCAATGTACTCTTTACTACTCCCCTCCCCTACAACAATGTCGTAGGGTAATCCAGTTTCACTATCTTCATTAATCCACTTCGCAACTGTCTTACCTACTTTCCCAGTAATATATTTAAACGCGAGAAGCTCACCCAGCCTCCCTGTTTGTGCGGCTCGTGTTGCATTAGGTGTGCCAATTCTGAGTCGATCTCTCTTGCAAAAATTAGATGAACCCAACTCAGGGCCATTGGACATAATATCTAAATTAACCGGATCAAATTCAACATCTACACCAGAATCTGTCTGATTATGAGCATGGCCAGACTGATTTTCCAAATTGTCATAGTCTGACAAAACTAAAGCCGTTGAAGCTGCTGCTGAATCATCTTCAATGGTCCAATCATCATCCACTGAGATCGGAACAACATTATCAGTTTGCATGACTGTGCCTTCAGACTCATCCTCCTTTTTCTTTTGTGGGCTGCTCCTAGGCTGTACAGTTGTTGCCCGTGTGTTGTAACCATTTGCACGAGCATAACAAAAACCTGGTGCATTTTTCCAATCCCCAGGTGGCCAGTTTGGGTTATTTCCTGCTTTCTTTTTCGACTTCGAATAACATTTCTCATCTATTATTGTTAAATCAAAACTTGTCTGGAGCGAATCATCATTCTTTGACGATGAAGGCACAGACAAGAGGGACCAAACAGATTCTTCATCAGGAAGCTTAGGCATCTTTTGACTATTCAAAATGAAAAACTCTGTCTGCTCCTCAGTGGAACCTGATTCGGCCATTGTTGTGATCATGTGAAGGAAATTTGCCAAGTGTAAATCGGGAGTTCCATGGAATAACAAACGTGACAGTTCCATAAATATGGCATGAGAATCAGATTCTTGGGTTGTGTACAAAATGTCATCCTGTAAAAATCATATGGTTATGGATAAAACTAAAAAAAAAAGAAGGCATCATATATTAATATTCCAAATCTTGCCAACTATCATGGAGAACATAATTTTTAAATTGTCAGAATGCTAACAAACAGCAGCTAGTCTAGACAGAGTATCTCCAAACGAGGAGGGTGCAAATGAAATTAACCAAAATGATTAATCATTTAATTCCAGCAGACTAATTCCCTGTACAGAGTGACATTAGCATGTTTTAGTGTGTGTGTGTGTGTGTGTGAGAGAGAGAGAGAGAGAGAGAGAGAATTGAATAAAGGACCCATCACATACCTGCAGAAGACAGCTACATTCGACTCGCTTCTTAGATGCACCACCACAACTCTTTATGACATTCCTGTAGTATAGCTTTTCAACAACGATGACTTGTAGACGATTCAGAATATCAAATCCAGACTGCTTAAGTTGAATATATTTATCAGGGTGTACACTACAGAAGTAGCGCTGAGCATAAGGAAGAGCCCATCCCACCAATGAAGCAATATTGAAGCTACAGTCAGCAAGACCATAATATATTGCTTCACGAGTTACAACCTGCACTGACGTGGAAAGGACGATTAAAATCACATTATATGTTTCATTTTTTGTTTTGTACACTTTTCTCTCTCTCTCTCTCTCTCTCTCTCTCTCTCTTTACAGTGACAATATATGGCGCTTTATTTTCTTAAAACATAATCTAATGAACGATGTCTGCTAACACAACACAGCCAAATGTATTGCCTGTTATAAACATGTTTAAGCCTGGAAAACCTATTCTCAGTCCAATTTATGATGCAAGTCAAACATTTAAAAGGATTTTCCTGCAAATAAATACCATATGCACATGCGATAGTGCTCCCTTTTTTCCTTATGGAAGAAAAAAAAAAGGTATCAGAATCAAAGTAAAGGTAACCATGTCGTTCTCTATTTTTTCACACTCGGTCATTCTTTTTCCTTGGATATGCTTTGACAGTATATCTAAAGTGGTGTTACACTAATATACAATTATCAAACTCAACTTTCTTAAAACATATTTTGAAGCAAGTTGGTTTATGCAACAGAAGGAAGGAAAATTCCATACAAAAACTCATCATGAAATTTGCAAAGAAATACTCGTATTAGAAAAGAGCGAAATTATAGACAACAATCAAGTACCTTAAAAAGAATAGTTAAATAATTAAAAAACTCCTTATAAAGTAAATGGACAATAACAATGACATTGAGGAACTAAGCATGAATGGTAAATCAAAAATGAAATAGATCAAGGATTAGCCAAGTATCTCATGGTGCACCACATAAGATGCAATTCTTTATTACAATATCTATACAAGTTGGCTTACAAAGCATTAAGAAACAACATTACAAGGTTATATATGTATGGAACTATGAAATTTTTTTGATTAAACAATGGATACATCTAAATGAAGTACATACAGTGTTTTTTCTTTTTTTTCTTCAGATGTTAAAAAAAAATAAAAAAAAATCATTAAAGGCTTCTTCTGGATAAGCTCAAGCTGAAATCCCAATCATTTGTAGCATGAATGTTAATAGTCCACTCTCTTGGGGCCAACATGTTGATAAGTTGGACATACTGCTTGTCCTACTAGATGACTTCATATGAAAAGTTCACAAAACTGACAAGTCACAGCAGCAATATCTTCATCACAACTTCCTCCCCAGACCAACACACACACACACACACACACATACAGATCTTACCTCTGAGAGAGCAGGAATCCCTAAGGTCTGCATGAGGATGGAAACTTTTGTTGTTTGAAGTATCTGTTTTTCATCCTCACCAAGTTCGCCAAAGCACAGAAAATCGATGTTATCAAAATGCTTAAATTGCTTCCTCAACTTCCTATCATCGCACCAACACACAAGGCCAAAGGAAGGGTGTAGAGAAACCCATTTATCTTGTTCAGTTGGGAGCACCATAAATTCCAATTTCATAAGACATTCTTTCAAGTAAATGACATCTTCAGGTCTTAGGAGTCCAGATTTCAGTCCATCACTCCACTTAAGAAAAACTTGGAAAACCTGAGCATGAAAGGAACACTTAGGTTGTACTGGCAAAAAACAATTATTATAAGTGTGGTTTCTCTTCAACTTTGATCACTTACTGCATTAGCTGCTTGTGAAGGCAAAGCGACAGTAGATAACTGCAGTAAAATCCGCAGATAGCTACGGAGAAGAGGGGTCTCTTGTACTCCACAGTTGTCAATGAAGAAGTGATGAAGGCCCGGATAAATATTGCTCAGCGTCTTGTTTAAGGGGTGATAAGACACTTCTGTCAAACTGCACCGAGAATGAATCTCCTCCATTTGGGCCAGAGAACCAGTTGAATCGTGCCAACAGACTTCTTCAGGAGACAAGAATGTACCAGGTACCACATCATCAAGTCTAGAGCCAGATGCATATGGAACAAATATAAAAGGCCCTGAATGTAACTCCTCTGTGATCTTCTGGTTTGAAGTAGCCATTTCATTCCAAATGAATGTGTACAATTTTGACATTTGAGATATGCTGGTATGCAAAGAAAGTTGGGTCTCATCAAAATGAGCAGGTTTGCTAATTAAAAGGTGGGGGGGGGGGGGGGGGGGGGGGGGGGATCATGGAAAAATAATCAATGCACAGCCTCGACATGGAAAGCCCAAGGGGAAAAGGAAATAAAAAAAAAAGACATCCGACACACACCATATAGAATGAAAAATTCAAACGTCCAACATCCAATATGATATAAATTCTGATTGCATCTATCATGTAAATGTACACTACGGAGTTTAAGAGTCAAACTGCAGGGTTCACCTCAAGGCAATTAACCTCAGATGAGAATATATTGATATACTTCATACACATTAGATTAGAAAGGTTAAAGTAGTTTCTTAAAAGATTCAGAAGTCTAGTCTAGAAAATAATAAATGGATAACAGATATAACAGTGGAACCGTGGACAACGTGAAGTGAAGAGTTTATGCTCCTCTTTTAACCATCCATAACTAACAAAAAGACAGTATTGGACTTGCAACAACTTATGTATGGTGCAACATTCATCTAGATGTGGGCCTGTTATACCACTAACATGCTCAAAAAAAAAAGAAAAAAAAAGAAAAAGAAAAAAAGAACCAAGATGTTCATAATCTTAGTAAATACTTTTCTTTAAGGGAAAAGCAATAGCAAAACCACATAATTTATCTGAAAATGAAAAATGATGAAGAATTCAATTAAACAGCACAAAGAAATAAAAGACGAAGACACTATATAGTAAAACAAGAAATAGCATTAAGTTAGTTTGTATAGCCAGCAGGAAAGAACAGTTACCAACAACAAATAATCTCACAGATCATTCAGATAAGAAACATCGAAGATCTAAGTTGGTGAATACCTGGCCTTGAAAGGTGTCTTAGATCTTCTCCATACTTTCAGAGTTTCCAAAATGTCATCAATGGTAACTTTAATCTTAAAGCCAATTTCACTTGCTAATTTTCCATTTCTCACCTGTTTCAATAAGAAAAACATAGCATGATAAAGAACTTGTATAAATCTATGTCAGCTCAGCCCTCCCATAAAACAGGGATATGCAGCAGTTTCATACAGCTGAAGTTAACAGCATTAAGAAAAATAAACGTACAAACAAATATAGATAGAGGGCTATACAAGAGAAATAGCAATTTAATTGAACTTTTTGCAGTTTCAGGCAAAATAATGCATTGGAAACACACACACAAAAAAAAAAAAAAAAAAAAAAAAAAGAAGGAAAGAAAAAGAAAAACAGACTAGTGCTGCGTTATTGGTGCTAATTTTAAAGCTTGTCCAATGACACATCTCACAACATGTTCCACAATAAACCCTTGACGAGTTATGTTACAAATGAAACTATGTCTTCAAAGGCTTCATGTAATTATTATTTTTCTTTTTATAAGTGAAGATTTCATATATTATATACCATTAACAAACTTTTATACAGCAATCATTATCTCATTTATTAGATAGTTAAATATCTGGGACATGTGGCACTAGAGCTGCCAAAACCAAACCCAAAATGGCATGGTCCCATTTGTGATCCATGGAAGTCAACCACTGCAACCAACCTGTCAGTTGCCGGGGAGCAACGGATGTTAGCAGTCCTGTATAGATGTCTTCAGTGACTAGCAACTAAAAAGAACCACTGGTTGGATTCAAATCTATGCCAGCACTGAAACAGCAGACCTTTTTGAACATTCATAATCACATCATATCTTGCAGAAGCTAAAAGCCTAAAACTGTGACAAACAAGAGCAAATAAACTCGGCATCTTTCGGTCCCAAAAAGCAGTTTCTAAGGCTGCATTGTTTTCCACTATATATGAGCAAGACGCTCACTGACATTTATGGGAACTTGCCAGCATCAAAGCGAGACTGACCACCCAAAAAAATGAAAATAAAAAATAAATAATAGAAAATTATAAAGAGAGGAAGCCATTCTGCGTAAGCATTATATATAAATAGACAGGTTGTGCCATAGCATTTGAGGGACAACCATTTAAGTCGTATTTGGCTTGCACCCATACATTGTTAGGAGGGGGCATAACATTTTGATCTATGTGAGCATTTAACACAACATAAACACGTAGATGTGTACGTAGGTATGTTCAAATATACAAAAGGAGCTAATAAACTCACTTTGTTCTTGCACACAAAGAACTAGAATGGGAGGCACACCAATTAAAGTTTGCTACAAAGAAAGAGCCTTCCACATTCTAAGATTGGCAGCCTTATGAAGCGGATAGCTCTTGCTCAGGGAGCATCTCTCACTCTCTCTCAAAAGAATTAAAGAAAGATTAAACAGAAGTAAAAATGAAATAAAAAGTGCAAAAGAGAACACCAGTATATCATACTAACCTTTGGAACAGCATATGGAGCAGAGTCACCCAGAACAAAGCGTACTTCATCACAATCATAAAATAAATCTTTAGGATAGTGAAGCTCATCATCCATGCTAGACACTACCCATTGGACATCACAAATGCTGCTCATGAATGAAGACTTGAAGGGTTTCCTATCTCCACCAGATTTAGGGTAGTAGTAACCTGTAGCTTTGTCACTAAAACAGCCATCCCATAGTGTATCCAAAACCTCCAACAGATAAATACAACTTTGCCGCATGCCATTTTTGGACAAAAGGGATATTAAATGGACCAATTCATCGGATTCCCAATCTTTCACAGTCGATTCAGGGGAAATCAGATCTTTTTCCCACATTAGATTCCTAAAAATGGTGGGAGATATATCACCAACAGTCTTATCAACCTGAAGTATTTGCACAAAATCCATAATGCCTATTTCCTGGAAGAACTCCCTCCATTTCATTACTCCACATGAGAATGATTTAGTGACTGGATGCCTCAAGTATGTGGTGTCAACCTCATGCCATTTCATATCTACAACATTGATCAACTTATTAACATGGACTGGATTTCCATATTCTCTACTAAAATGAATCGACATCTCAACAGGTCGTTTAAAACCATGATTTGTTAAAATGAAAGCTTTATTTTGTAATTCAGAGATTATGTATTCCCTTTCAACACGACAATCAGGGCAGCTAGACTTTAGGTGGATCATTGCAAAGCACAGATACTCCGTCATCAAATTCTTGTCCCTGTTTACAATTCTGTCATCAGATACAGCTGGCAAGATGTGCAGCTTCATAATTTCATGAGCAGACAACCGCTGGACACCTATTCTATAAAGCATCTTGGTTATGTTGTCTATCAAACTTGTGTCCACACATGAGGTATCAACAGATGATGCAGAAAGCAGGGCAGGACATACAGTCCGAAGTTTAGTGAATAAATTTGGGAAAGCTTCAGGTCCATGCTCAACATCCAACCCCGTGCTTACTGCATCAGATTGTAACCAGATTGTACCTTCATCCATGGAGCTGTATGTACCATCTGAAAGGGGAATAAACGATATTTTTTGAAGGTTCTCTATGAGATCCATTTCTGTATTAGAGTTTAAGAAAATTTGTCCAGAAGAATGGAATGACATTATATATAGTGCATTTAGCAAAGAAGACAACCAGCTCAGGCCCATTGATTTGATGCCATTTTCCGCATGACTTAAAGAGGATATAAATTGAAGTAGAATTGTGGGTCCATATTCCTGAATACCCAGTGCCCTTGCTAATGAATCAGATACTTTGATATTTCTATCCAAGAATCCAAGGCCAAGATGCTCACTAAGCAAAGCATCAGGAAGAAGAGAGCGAGCTTGTTCATTCCAACCTCGTAGAACCTGGCATGGGGGAACCCATCTGTCATTGCCTCCATCCAGAAGTAAGCAGTTTGACATACGTAATTTAGAAATAATCAACCGTGGAAGACTAGAAAAGAAACCATGAACTTCCCCAACAAGCGGAACAAATCTCATAAAAGCTGACACGGCTTTTCCTGGATTTTCTCTAAAACATGAAAGAGCGCAAAAGGATCTCTCCGCACCAACAAACAAATTAGGAAATTCAGACAATAACCACTGGTTCCAGGGACTATCACCATCCACTTCCTCTCTAGATGAAGGAAGAACAAAATCACCTTGGAGAATAAATTTCAGACCATAACTTCTTAGAGGAAGAAATGCAAAAACAGGCTGTTGGTCAACAAGTGGAATGTAATCTCCAACTGATTCCTGCAATGTAAATGCTATAGAGATTTCTGTTGTTTGCACAACACGACGAATGACATCTGCCTGCAGCTTCTGAGATGCTACAAACCACGTCATCTTCTCTTTTCCGTGTGAAACCCTAACGATGCCATCCCCCATGATTTCTTTTCTCATCACGACGAATGAATTGTTGAGCAAGTTTCTAAACTTAATACACTTAAGTCGGTGAAGAAAAAGCAACAAAGAAGGGTGAAGATCTGAAAACATAGTCATAATGCTGTTCATGACTGCTCCATCTGATAATCTCGATCTGAAAGGAAGTACAATGCAAGTGTTCCAGCATTTACCATCCAATCGATCAGTGTCACTAGATGCCAACCTACTAAACAAGCCAATATCACATGGAGGCACTATTGTTGGCAAAACAAAACCAATCTGACCCTCACCTATATCAAATTTGACATGAAACCCATTAGAATGAATCTCTGGAGCATCTGTGACCTGCAGAAAGATCACCACACATTCATGAAACTTGATTACTTAAAGGGTACATTTATTAATTGGATAAACCAATAAATACAGCACCACTCTTGTTTTCTATGAAAAACTGTATAAAAAACAATTCACAGTCAAAAAGTAACTCAGGATACGAAGCTTGGATAACACATTCAATCTCTATGTCAGGTCTCTCGCCATAAATTTTTTCACCACAATGTTAATTGTCTAAAACAAGTGAAGTTCTTTTACACAGCTTTGATTTACTAATAATAAAATATAGTTGATATTTCAAATCTGGTTATAATCTTTATAGGAGGTGAGCCTTTAAAGACCTACTTTAATCATCTCCTTCTAAACTTCCTTCAACTTTTCATATCAACTCTGTGTACAGAATCATATCCCTAGAAAAATGTTTAAATACTTTATGTCAATTACATTTTATCCAACAACCACAATAGAATTTTGAAGTGCATGTGAAAGATGAACAGAGTCAACAAAATGAGTGAATATATTGGAGATCAGCCTCAACACAAGATTAAACTGCCTGCTTCTGAAGCCTCAATGCAGATTAAGTCATCTGCTTCTGAAGACACTAGACTAAATAATATGGAGCCCCACTCCACATCCCCCACACAAGGGCTACACTATCATCCAATGATGTGAAGGAGCTCAACCAGGAAGTCTCCTTCAAAGGCATGAAAACTTCAGAAAAATGAAAAGGGAATTTTTTTGATAAGTGATGAAAAGGGAAATAACGCAGATACATTTAGAAAAAAAAGACTAGCACTCAAAATATTTTTTTTTTTTATAAGTAATGATAGTATTATTGAAAGCGTAAGGCGCCCCTACGTACACTAGAAGTATACAACAGGAAACACCTAACTAGAAAGCGAAAAAGAAGTAAGAAATTCAGCAAAGCTGATAGATAAAGGGTACAAATAAGCCATCGACCAGATATACAAAGGATGAAGAAACAACTCTAGCACCTCCTCAAGGGAGCTTTCTAGATTCTCAAAACACCTAAAGTTTCTTTCTCTCCAAATACACCAAAAAAGGCAATTAGGCACCATCTTCCAAGAAGTAGCGCTCCCTGATCTCCCAGACTTCCACCAACAAGCAACTAAGTCAAGCACACTCCTAGGCATGACCCACGCAATCCCAAAGCGTGAGAAAATGTTGTTCCATAGAGCTGAAGCCAAATCGCAATGCAGAAGAATATGGTCCACTGATTCCCCATCCCGCTTGCAAAGACAGCATCTATCCACAATAATTAAGTTCCTCTTCCTAAGATTGTCCAAGGTCAAAATTCTGCCTAGAGCTACAGACCAAGTGAAGAAAGCTGCCCTCGGGGGAGCCTGAGACCGCCACACACACTTCCATGGGAACCGAGTACCTCCAGCACACATCATAGAACCAAAAAAAGACTTCACCCTGAACACACCTTTCTTGGATGGGACCCATTTAAGACAATCTGCCCTCTCCATATTCACCGTGGTGGAGCCCAGCATCTGGAAAAAAGAGGCAAAAACATCGACTTCCCAATCATGAGCCTATCTAATAAAGCTCACGTTCCATTGAATGGACCCGCCCAAACTCTCCAAATTATCAGCCACTGACGCATCCTTCACCCGAGCAATGCCAAAGAGATCAGGGAACACTTCTTTCAGAATCGAATCTCCGCATCACAAGTCATGCCAAAATCTGATCCTACTCCCTTCCCCCACCTCAAATCTAAGGAGTTTGGAGAATTTCTCCCAACCTTTCCTTATAAACTTCCACAACCCTACTCCAAACGCCCCAGCAACCTCTCGGGAGCACCACCCACCCCACAAACTTCCATACTTTGAGTCCACCGCAACTCTCCACCAAGCATCCCTATCCATGCCATATCGCCATAACCATTTGCCTAGCAATGCGCGATTAAACTGAACCAACTTCCTAATGCCAAGCCCCCCATTCGAAATTGGAGTACAAACCTTCTCCCAACTCACCAAGTGGTATTTAAACGTTTCACCCATGCCACCCCAAAGAAAATCTCGTTGCAACTTCTCAATGCGAGAAGCAACACTCACCGGAATAGGGAACAGAGACATGTAGTACGTAGGTAAGTTAGAGAGCGTACTCTTGATAAGGGTCACTCTCCCTCCCTTAGAGAGGTATAACATTTTCCAACTAGCCAACCGTCTTTCAACCTTCTCAATAACTCCATCCCAAATACGAGTAGACTTGTAAGGAGCCCCCAATGGAAGACCCAAATACATCACAGGCAAATAAGCAACTTCACACTCTAAAATGCCAGCTAACCTACCCACATTATCGACATTCCCCACTGGAATAATGCTGGATTTGGCCAAATTAACCTTAAGCCCCGAGACAGCCTCGAATAAGAGCAAGAGAACTCTCAAAGACCGAATCTTTGAGGAGCTAGCATCACAGAAAATCAATGTGTCATCAGCGAACAAAAGATGGGAAAAAGAAGCATCACCCACTCTGAAACCATCCAACACACCCCCACTCACTGCCGCAGTAATCATGCGACTCAGCGCCTCCATAACAAACACAAACAAAAAGGGAGACAAAGGGTCTCCTTGCCTTAGGCCTCGAGAGCTGCTGAAAAAGCCGTATGGTGAGCCATTAACAAGCACCGAGAACTTAGCAGAAGAAATGCACCGAGCTATCCACGAACACCATTTGCCCCCAAAGCCGCATCTCCTCAACATATACAACAGAAAATCCCAATTAACGTGATCATAAGCTTTTTCTAAATCCATTTTGCAAATGACTCCCGGCTCCCTTGATATAATACGACTATCAAGGCATTCATTCGCAATAAGGATTGGGTCAAGAATCTGCCTTCCTTTAATGAAAGCACTCTGAGATTTGGAGATAATCTTGTCCATAACCGTCTTCAATCTGTTGGCCAAGACTTTAGCAATGATCTTGTAGATACCTCCTACAAGGCTAATGGGACGGAAATCTTTGAGAGACAAAGCTCCTGGAGTCTTAGGAATAAGAGAAATAAAAGAAGCATTCAAACTCTTCTCAAAAACTTCTCTAGCATGAAACTCAGAAAAAACCTCCATAATGTCCAAGCGCACCACCTCCCAACAAGCTTGGAAAAAAGCCATAGAGAAGCCATCCGGACCCGGCGCTTTATCACCATTAAAAGCAAACACAACCTTTCTAACTTCCTCCTCCTCAAAGACTCTCTCCAACCACCTTGCTTCTAACTCTAAGATGGCATCAAAGGAAAGATCATCCAACCGAGGCCTCCAACTATGCTTCTCAGAGAAAAGATCTTGATAGAACTGAACCACATGCTCCCCTATCTCTGCCGGATTAGAAGAAATGGAATCTCCAATCAACAAGGAATCAATAGAGTTATTCCTTCTGTTTGAGTTGGCAATGGAATGGAAGAATTTTGTGCATTTATCTCCTTCTTTCAACCACGTCACCCTGGACTTTTGCCTCCAGCAGACCTCCTCCAACAGAGAACATCTCTCTAACTCACTGACAACCTCCAGCTTCTTTTGAAGTTCCCCCTCAACCAAAGCCCTACTACCTTCCACTATATCAATCGCCTGAAACTCCTCAAGAAGCTTTCTCTTGTTCCTCTCCACATTACCAAAGGCCTCTACATTCCACGTTTTCAACTTAGACTTGAGGGCCTTTAATTTACAAGCAAGCACAAAGCTAGGAGAGCCATGAAAGGAAAATGAGTCCCACCAATGTTTCACCAACCCCACAAAACCATCCACCTTAAGCCACATATTCTCAAACTTGAACGGCCTACTTCTTGCAGAAGAGTGAGCACAATCGAGGATAATAGGAAAGTGGTCAGAGAACAGGCGGGGAAGCCTCTTCTGAGACGCCTCAGGAAACCTATCTTCCCAATCAGGAGAGATAAGAAAACGATCAATTCTGGACCAAACAGGAGGATCACAGGAAATCGACCACGTATAAGAACCTCCAGCGAGCGGAAAATCCATAAGACCCTGATCAGAGATGAAATCACAAAAGTCCCTCATAGCAGTAACACTACCAACTCCAGATCTTTCGCTAGGAAACCTAGTAGTATTGAAGTCTCCCCCTATGCACCAAGGCAAACTCCACCAACTCATAATCCCCGCCAGCTCATCCCAAAGACCCCTCCGATCAACCCTGCAATTCGGACCATACACTCCCACAAAACCCCACTCAAAGTGATCGTCAACATTCCTCAAAGAAACTGCAAGTGTGAACCTCCCCACGCACACATCCACTTTCTCCACCACCCTCTTATCCCACAAAATAAGAATACCCCCTGAGGCCCCACTAGCATCCAAACAACACCAATCCACAAAATTACACCCCCAAAGACTACGCACAAACTGCCTAGAAGGATCCTTAACTTTTGTTTCTTGGAGGCAAATAAGATCCACCTTCCAATCTCTGAGCAAATTGCAAATCCTTAAGCGTTTACGCCTATTATTCAGCCCCCTTACGTTCCAAGAAAGAATCTTCGGCTTCATGGCACTACTACTAGTCCCCTTGCCCTCCTCTTACCGCTACTCAATCCGGAACCTTTGGTATCATAGTTAATAGAGCTCTCCAAATTCTTGATCTCCCTCTTACCCTTCGTGCGTCCTTTAGCCAATCGACTCTCCTCTTTTCTCTCCTCTTCTATACAAGACAGAAAAGCTAACAATTGCAATTTATGCCCCACGAATGTCATCCCAACAATGGGATAAATCTCGTTAGCACTCTGCATCACCCAGTCCGAGTACCCCAAGCCACCCAAATCTAGAGAGTAGGCATTGAGAGGAGAACCCACAACAACAGCCCCTCCCCCCTCCTTGAACTCCACCAAACCAACTTCCCCGGGAGTAAAGCTTCTTGAATCCTCACCCAACAGTCCAACCTGCAGACCAGGGGACACTGAATCCTCCACTGGCCCCCCCATCCATTCACAACCTTTCCCTCCAGCACTACCAAAGCATGGAACAATCTCCATATCCACCGATTGAAGCCCAAACACTTCCCCTGTCAACTCCCGAGGCACACTCAGCATACCCACACTCCTCAACTGCGAATTTACCGAGTCTTTCACCCTCACTAGACCACCCTCTAAGCACAAGATAGGGCTCTCACTACAAAATAACTGCTTCTGCTCCGAACACAACTCATCCCCTGCTGCACCGGACCCAACGAACAGCTCCCCCTCCCTCTTCTGACCCGGCTCCTCCCTCTGCACCTCCTCTGCCTCCACCAGCACCTCAGAGTTGCAAAGGGGCGAGAAGGTTCTATCCAAGAGTCTGGACAGTCCTTGGAGCTGCCCTTCATCTACACCCAGAGCTGGAGTCGAAGTCAGACAGTCGGCGACTAAGCTCTGAGGACTGACCTAAGAATCATACCCCCGTGCGGCTGGATCTGAGCCTGCCGAAACCAACACAGGTGACTCCCTCACCGGCGAACAAAGCTGGCCGTCGAGAGAAGAGGAGGCGACGACATGACCCAAAGCCGGAACCCACGAAGAGGAAGAGGCATCAGACGTCAGGTTACCGGCGTCCAAGCCCGGAGTCGAGCCAGCCCCAAGATCATGCACCGAACTCGCATGGGCCCAAGGGGGGGGGGAAGACTGGATCCACCTTAGCCCTCCACTCCATAACCTGGTCTGGACACTCCAAGACACCCTTTCCTTTGGAGGCCTTGGCTGAAATGGATAATGCAATATTTCTCGATATGGGCTTAGGTTTAGATTTGGGCCGAGCCACTTTGAAACCCACCATCCGGGCCCTAGAAGAGGCTGCACG
Source organism: Alnus glutinosa (assembly GCF_958979055.1). Classification (NCBI taxonomy): domain Eukaryota; kingdom Viridiplantae; phylum Streptophyta; class Magnoliopsida; order Fagales; family Betulaceae; genus Alnus; species Alnus glutinosa. The sequence goes on from NC_084886.1 coordinate 10,699,744, forward strand.
ACCCAGACCACCACCATCAACCAAAGCCAATCCCTTCAGCCAAAAGTCAATCTCCTTTTTCATCCTTTCTAACGACTCTCTGAGGGCACCCACATCGAAGCTTTCACCAGAATGGCTGTTGCGTGCTGCAGGGAGAAACGTAGGTTCGGCTACACCATGCCTAGTGTCAGACGACCTTCCCAACACAACAGAGGGTCCAGCTTGAGCCACTGTCGGAATCGGAGCCGTGTCTAGAACTGAAGCTATCTCACCCACCGCTGTTCCTTTCCTCGCTATGACCTTCGGAACCGTCTGCATGGGCACACGTTGCTGCAACTCAGGAGCCCATGCAAGGGAATTCTTCTCCTCAGTACAAATCCGCTTCGCCGGAAGAGACTCCAAAACATGATGCTCTTTCGCCAGACCAAAAACATCACTCTTCGCCGGGCAATGATCACCCTTATACCCCACAGAGCGATCTCTAACCCATCTCGGCACTCTAGCTACAGGGCCGGTAATCTCTCCAAAAGGTGCTTCCAGCGAGGAAGCATTCTTTGCCAACACCTCAGCATAACTCCTCCTCCCTCTATGAATCGCGTGGACCTCCGAATCAACCTCCCTGGCTCTGGAACCGGCCCTTAGATACTCAGAAACCAGGCGCAATTCCTCACGAAAGCTTATCCAGCCTTTCCCGGCTCTTCCCTCCGGTATGAAGATCGAGTCCTTCCTCCGACTCCCAACAAATTCTTCTATAACCAAGAAACCGCCATGCCTATTGAAATGCCGTTGCGCAATGATCCGCGGGAATCCATACCGAGACTAATCCCAAAACACCCGAGAGTCTTCCACGCACACCAAAGTCTCGAAGATTTTGAGCAGCCAAGCTAACTCCGATCTATCCAACAAGATCGTCCTATGTCTACCCTTACAGCTCTCCCTAATTCGAACCCCTGTTTCCCCTCCTACAACCACCACTTCAAACTCTTTAGCTTCCACAGACCAACTGCTCGAGAACCCATAAAACTGTACTACCATGATATTTGAAAAATATTGGTCTAGATGATTCACTTGGGGCAGGAAACAGACAAGCAACCAAAGTTTTCGACCTGTTAAACATATTTTATGGTACCTTACTCCCTTCCATATTAGTTGATTTCAGCCTTAGCTGAGTTCTGTTAAGTTACTCCCTTGCTTGACCTTCTCTGAAAAAAAGGTCTAAACTAAACTAAATAAAATAAATGAGAAACTTAAGATCGAAGAGATAAACACAAAACGAAAAAAGTAAAACAAACAATAATCTCTTGTTACAACAGCCTGGGGCGATGCCCTCTTTCAAATTTTATTTTTTTCAATAAACTGCTTGCTACTTACCAAAAAAGGGGGAAAAAAAGGGCAAAGAACGAAGTCAACAGTATTTCTCTAACATACCCGGAATACAGATTTGAAGCCAATGCCTTTCTGCCCTATATATCCAGCATTAGATCCTTTCTTTGTTGAGTTTCCAACGTCACAAAGAGCTCTGATGTTCTGAGCAGAGAAGCCTTGCTCATTATTTAGGACAATAATACCTGACTCTTTAAGAATGAATGTCAGAGTTGGTTCCACATTTTCCAGATAATCATTATCATCAGCGTTTTGAACCTGGCGAAGCAAAATGAAAAATACATAGATTGATTAACAGCAGCCTTACAGATTTAAAGCCTATAATCAAATTCAGTCATAAAATTGAATATATAAAGATACTATGGAATACAGATAATAGCCTTTGCCTTTAGGATGTATATCATAAACAAAGAATAAACTAGATCTGATTTCCCAAGTCCAACAAACAGGGTTGCTATTTATCTTCTTTTGTCATTTTGTTTACAAACTGACATACTAGTAAAAAAGATAACTAGTGAATATAAGACCCTACAACAAGAAGTCACAATTCAAAAATAAAAATATACACAGATCTGGCCCATATGGAGATCAATAACCTAATCATGTTTCCACCCTTGCTTAACCATGCAGATGGTAATACTTATAAATTGTAGATCAGCAACCTGCTTCCTAACCATTGACAACTTCTACAGTCTGATGCTTCATGTTATCTAAGTACAATTTAAAGCAGGGACAGATGCAGGTCAATTCTAAAATTGGAGTCTCCAAAATGCACCTCACCCTTGTATTTGAGAACCCCCCCCCCCCCCCCCCCCCCCCCCCCCAAAAAAAAAAAAACAAACGACAATAAAAAAAAAAAAATTAATTAATTAATTATGGGCCTGTTTGGTAAAATTTTACAAAGCACTGAAAACTCTTCTAGAATACTAATTAACCAAACAGATTTTCAGATGTGCCCCCAGCACTAACACACATTTCAAAACAAACTACTACAAAACTCTTTTTGAAACCCAAAATACTTCTCAAAAAATAAAACACAAGAATTTTCAAAAAAAAAATGTTTAAATAAAAAAAAGGGGGTGGTGCAACCGCCTGATGGCAGCGGCCACCATTCGGTGGTCTAAAAAAAATTATAATAATATTTCTTAATTTTTAATTTTTAGAAAACACTTCAAAACTTTACCAGACCAATTTTCAACTTTTCTCAAACGTGGCCCACACCACATCAATTTTAAACTCTTACCTTCTTCAAAACTCACAACAATCTGTATTTTGAGAACTGTTCTTGGCGACCAAGGGTGGATGGTCTATCCTTCCTATCCATTGATGTGAATGAGAGTATTTGGTTAGAAAGAGAGTTTGAGGAGGAGGTGTGAGATGTGATTAGGGATTTGAATGAAGATAAGGCTTCAGGTCCAGACGGCTTCACAATGATTTTCTTTCAAAAGTGTTGGGAAATTTTAAAAAAATGATTTAATGGCTGTTTTTGCAGAATTTCATACTTGAGGTCAATTTGCAAAGAGTTTTAATGCTACTTTTGTTTCTATGATTCCAAAGAAGGCTGGTGCCATGGATGTGAAAGACTTTCACCCTATTAGTTTGGTTGGGGGGTGTACAAGATTATTTCTCGGCGTAGGAAAGGCAAGGCGCACATGGTTTTGGGTTTGATGGATTTTTTAGGGTTGTTGGGTTTTTTTTTTTGGGCTGTTTCTTTTTTGCTTTCTAGCTAAGAGCTTTCTCTTGTATACTTTCGGTGTACTTAAGGACACCTTACGCTTTTAATAAGACCAGTTTATTACTTATCTAAAAAACTTATTTTCAAGGTTCTCGCGAACACGTTCAAGTTAGTTTTGGGTAAGATTATTTCCAACACACAGAATGCGTTTATCGGTGGTCGACAAATCTTGGATTCAGTGCTTATTGCTAATGAATGCTTGGATAATCAAATTCGATCGGGAGAATCTGGGCTGCAATGTCCTCTCTCTTTTTCTCATCTCCCTCTAAAAAAAAAAACCTTGGTTCTCTTTTCTGAGAACGCCTAGTGAGGAGGGAGGTGAGGCTCTCCTCCCTCCCCTCCCTCCACTTCCGGTTCCCTTCCTGTCTGGATCCTCTAGTGTTCTTTCTCCTTTTTGGTCTTTCTGTTTTGGGTTTTTCTTCTTCTTGGGTGTAGAGCTACGGTGGTTGGGAGTAGATCCACTTTCGAGTCCCTCGCCGGCTTGCTTAACCGTTGATGTCGCTTCAGTGGGTGGCCACCGCACCAGTGTCGCGTGGCTGTTTTGGTTCTTTTGCATCTTGGGTTGTAGATCTATGGGGTTTGGCCGTTTGGGTCCTCCTTTCCGTGCACGTGCCTCACTAGTGCCTCACCGGTGGCTTCTCCAGCTGTTTCTGCGTCTTCTCCAGCGATTTCAGCAGCTCTCCGGTGCGCGTGGCACCACATGCCACCGCCTATGCAGTTTTTTTTCCCTGTAGCTTTGGCTTTTCCTCTGTATTTAGGGTTTGCTTGTTTTTCGGCTTCGGTCGGCTCGGGTTTATGGGTGTTTCACGTGGGTTTTGGGTTTTTTTGGGGAGGGTTGTTCGGGTTTTTGCGTGGGTTTGGGGGGTTTGTTGGGTTGGGGTGCTTCTGGGGCAGGTTTGAGTGTTTGATGGGGGCTTCTACTGTATTTTGGGTTTTTGTGGGCTTCGGGTGTTGTGGGCCCTTGTGGGTTTTCTTGGGTTCTTTTTGTGAGCTAGCTGGGTTGTTCCTGTATATACTACCTATGTACTCATAGACACCTTACGCTTTTTTAATAAAATTTCCTTATTTATCAAAAAAAATCCGAGCTGCTATGTAAGTTGGATTTGGAAAAGGAATATGATCATGTTAATTGGGAATTCTTGCTCTATTTGCTGCAGCGTTGTGGTTTTGGAGAAAAATGGAAGTCTTGGATACGATTTTGTATTTCTACGATGAGATTTTCTATTCTTGTGAATGGAATCCCGTCAGGTTTCTTTAATAGCACTCGTGGGTTGTGACAAGGGGATCCACTTCCACCTTTATTATTTGTGGTGGTTATGGAGGCTTTGAGCCGGATGCTGATTGCCGCACTGGATCAGGGTAATTTGACAGGGTTCTCAGTGGGATCTAGGAATTTTGAGGAGTTAGTTGTGAATCATTTATTGTTTGCCAATGACACGATTTTTTGTGGTGCGCAAGAAGAACAAATTCGACAGCTATGGTGTATCTTCTTATGTTTTGAGGTAGCTTCAGGACTGCGAATTAATTTAGGAAAATCAGAAATTGTTCCAATTGGTGAGATAGAGGATGCCAAAGGGTTGGCTCAACTCCTTGGATGTCGGGTCGCATCTTTGCCTATGACATAATTGGGTTTGCCATTGGGTGCTTCTTACAAGACCGTGTTTATTTGGAATGGTGTCATTGAGAAAATGGAAAGGTGGTTGGCTGGATGGAAGCAAATGTATTTGTCGAGGGTGGTCGGCTGACTCTTCTTAAAAGTACGCTTTCCAACCTTTCTACGTATTATTTATCGTTATTGCCTATTCCAGTGAGCGTGTCTAATCGTCTTGATAAAATTCAAATGGATTTTCTATGGGGTGGCATTGAAGATGAGGCCAAATTTCATTTAGTGAATTGGAACAAAATTTGTACTCCATTGCATTAAGGTGGGTTGAGAGTTCACAATTTCATCCAGTTTAATCAAGCTCTTACGGGGAAATGGTTATGGAGATATGGTAGGGAGAGAGATGCATTATGGCGATTGGTGATTGGTGTCAAATTTGAGAGTCTAAAGGGTGGGTGGTGTTCAAAAGAGGTGTTGGGTACTTTTGGATTGGGTGTGTGGAAACATATTAGGAGGGAGTGGGAGAAGTTTTGCAATTTTGTTTGTTTTGAGGTAGGGGATGGGTCACATGTTAGTTTTTGGCATGATTGGTGGCGTGAAGATAAATCTTTGAAGCAGTGTTTTCCAGTTTTTTTTAGTATTGTGAGGAATAAAGATGCGATGGTTGCAGATAACTGGGTTGTTCAAAATGGAGTTATTCAATGGAATGTTCTTTTTACATGGCCAGTTCAAGATTGGGAGATGGAGATAGAACTTTCTTTCTTCACTTGGCTTTATTCTATTTCGGTTCGACATGGAGAGGATGACGGGTTAGTTTGGAACCTCTCCAAAAGGGGTTTATTTGAAGTTTAGTCCTATTATGAAGTGTTAATTAGGAAAGATGGCCCATCATTTTTGTGGAAGAATATCTAGCGTGTTAAGGCTCCGGCAAGGGTGGCGTTCTTTGTATGGACAACAGCATTAGGTAAAATTTTGATGCACGACAATCTGTGAAAGAGGAATGTCGTGGTGATTGAGTGGTGTTGTGTGTGTAAAACGAGTAGGGAGTCAATTGAACATCTGTTACTTCACTGTGAAGTTGCTCGTGATTTTTGGAGTTACATTCTTCCTTTATTTGGGGTAGAGTGGGTTATGCCACAAACGATGCTGGAGTTGTTGGCTAGTTGGGGCGCGTCGTTTGGGTATGGTCCTTCTAAAGAAGTTTGGCCGTTAGTTCTGTTGTGTTCATTGTGGTGTATTTGGGGAGAGCGGAATGTGCGGCACTTTGAAGATGTAGAGACATCGAGGGTGGAGCTACGGAAGCATTTGCTCAATACGTTATTTATGTGGATAGCATCTCATCATAGTTTGAATGTTTTTACTTATGCAGATTTTTTGAACTTATTTTTTGTTCCTTTTTTTAAGGCACTCTTGTATACTTCATTTGTTTTAGGGTTGTGCCCATCTGCGCTTTATTAATGAATCGACATTATTTATCAAAAAAAAAAAAAAAACTCTTAACACTTCTCAAAACTTTACCAAACGGGCTTTATCTTTCTTTTCTCAAATTTCAAAAGATGCAAATAGAAAATGAAAGACCTACATAAGGCACATTGCTAGAAAGTCAACTCAGCAATAAAATAAATACCATGCAGGTACACAGATTTTTAGAATCTCAAATTCTCAAAAAATATGATCATATCTACATGAAAGAAAATTAAGACGACAAAATATATATACAGAAGAAGAAAAAAATTGTAATCACATTAAATCCATTAAAGTGTAATATGTCAGAGAGCTACTCGGATTATATGAAACCAATAAATAATTGTGATGATATTGTGTTTTAAAGAAATATTCCCAAAGCATAAATAAACCTCGGTGTGAGGCTGGAAGAAAGGAGGGGCTTCTCAGTAAGAAACCAATCTTATTAAAAGTGTAAGGCACCCCTTAGTACACTGGTAGTATACAAAGGAAACACCTAATTAGAGCGAGAAAAGTGAGCAAGAAAGTCATCAAAACTAAATGACAAAGGGTGCACATCTCCTCCAAGTTTCTTTCCAAAACCTCAAAGCTTTCCCTCCATAAACATCAAAAGAGGCAAATAGTCGTCATTTTCCGATTTGGTGTTTTTGGGTACACAGTGTACCGCATGGTTGGTTTCAACGGTGCAGGAGTTGATGCGGTTCCCTGGTGGTAAGGAGTTTGTCAAGTCCTTCAGGGAGGGTCCAAAGGTTCTCATTGTTAGAAGAGGTGGAAACAATTCCTGCAGGTTCTTGGAGGTGGCAGTTTATGCAGTGGGTGGCCAGAGATGGCTCATTTTGATCCCTGAGGGTCGTGTAGGATGAGGCTAGAGCCATTTTGCCATTGAGATGGGTTGGGTGAAAATGATTTTTGAAGCCTCGTGTATTTCATGGTGTTTATGGAAGGAAGAAAATGAATAATAGAAGTATTAAGGGCCGTGAGAGGACATTGGAGTAGATTAAGTCATTATTCTTCAATTAGGTGTTTGACGATTAGTTATTATGATTTTCATGTTCTTTTTGCTTCATCTAATTAAGTGTTTTTTCTTATATACTTCATGTGTACATGGGGCCTTATGCTTTTAGTAATATATTTCAGTTACTTAAAATAAAAATAAAACTAATATTCAAACACATTGTTTACCGTTTGAATATGCATTATAGATTCCAAAGATTACTTTTCCAAACTGAGATCAATTTTGCTAGTATACACAAGTTATATAGCCATGACTTCAAGAGTAGACTAGAGAAGCTAGACGGCTGAATAGAGTGAGCTTTAGAGAAAAAAATAAAAAGACTCCCTAGGTCATTGTGACTTTTCTAGCTGCCTTCATCTTGATTCTATAGAAGAATCCTTCTATATGACAAAATAGAAACCACAGACATATTATGAGATGATTTTGTTTAAAGAATTCAAGTGGTGGACGGAGGTTCAAGGTGGAACATTGAGAAGTTGGCGTGTGGTTATCAACGAGTGAAGAGCAAAGATCAAGGGATTCAATCGGGAAACAAGAATGAACATTACAGCGCGAGTTTCATAGAGTTCGAGTTGCGTGAATGAGTTTGTTAAGTGAATTATGTAAGTCTTGTAGTTGTTTCTTCTCAGTAGTGATATCCTTTTGCACTCAACTGAGTCTTGTAATTTTTCCCATTTTGGTTTTTTCATATAAAAAACTCATCTCCCATAATTGTCTGATTAATAATTCATATGAAGCTTGATAATCAACATACAACATAACATATCGAAGATATGATATGCATTTTGGTTGGTATATAATGTTTAACTCGCATGATATTGATTACACATGTTTAATTTAGTCAACATGTTACCATAATTGTTAAGATTGGTCTTTGTTTTAAGTTGTGATAATATTGCATAAGACCTGCAGTTAGTTAGATTTTTTTTTTTTCCTGTAGCTCTGGTTTTTCCTCTGTATTTTGGGTTTGCTTGGTATTTCGGCTTCGGTCAGCTCAAGTTTTTGGGTGTTTCACATGGGTTTTGGGCTTTTTTTGGGAGGGTTGTTCGGGTTTTTGTGTGGGCTTTGGGGGTTTGTTGGGTTGGGGTGTTTGATGGGGGCTTCGGGTGTTGTGGGTCCTTGTGGGTTTTCTTGGATTCTTTTTGTGGGCTAGCTGGGTTGTTCCTGTGCATACTACTTGTGTACTCAAGGGCGCCTTACACTTTTTTAATAAAATTTCCTTACTTATCAAAAAAAAATATTTCATAAGACCTGTTCATCCCCCTCTAGATCAGGTAGACTAGCATAGTTGATATTCTCAATAAAGAAAATAAATCTTTCAACCAAGTTCTAGGAATTATAAGGCAATTGTAAATCGTGTCCAAAACTTAAACTACAAAGTAAAATGTCTAACCAAAACAAAAGAGAAGAAAAAAAAACAAATCAACTCTATATACCTATGTGGTTCATCATGTTATTCATTTATAAAGTTGTAGGAAGCACAAGGAAAGTAACAAAGACAATACTCTTACCAGCTCAAGAAGAAAATGAGAATCTTGAGAATATAACTCTTGTGAAAGACAATGAAGTGCTCTCCCAAGGCGAGCATGCTGCTTCTTCAACATGCTACTTTCAGTGCTAGAAAGACTTGGATCCAGACCAAATTCATCCTGCCTGATAGATTCAATGACTAAGGCTGCATTCTTATATTCATCAAGTTCAGACAAATACTTTGTGTGACTACAGCCAATTCTATCATCAAAAACTTCTAACCCATCAATTGATCGACCAACTATAGTACATTCTTCATCATGGCCATCTACCACAACAGGTTCATTGATAGTCACTTCAGGAGTGGAAGACGTACCCAATGCATCTTGCACATTCTTTGAGCCTATGCCTTTCTCAGGCCTAGCAGCTTTCAAGCATAAACTTCCAGATGTGAACAAATCAGTAGCTTCAGTAGAACAAAATGAATGGTAATCATCAATCCACTCCACTATACCAAGAGACAATCCTACTTCATGAAGCATGACACGCTTCTCTGTTTGATTGCATTCACACATAATTGCTGAAGCAGCATCCTTGATAAGAGTTCGCATTCCAGAAAGGAAAATATCAGCAGCAAAACCACGAAACTCTCTGGGTAAATAGGCAAGACAATCAAGGACAAATGTTGATACAACAGGCACTGCTTTATTCGTTTTGCACAAATTTTTGTGTAACTCACTACTCAAATTACCAGTAGCAACTTCGTCAACCCCTTTCAGTCTAGTGTCTCCTTGCATAAGAGAGTTCCGAATGTCATCTACTTCCATGCTCTCCACAGAATTCTTCAAAATAACTTCAAATGCATGGCGCACATGACATTTTAAAAGGGACAAGGGAACATATTTTTCTCCCCCAACTAACGAGAATAGAGATAAGAGCTGCAGCGCTGTTTGGAAAGGGGATCCTAGAAGTGCAGCTTCCAAGAATGAATCCACAGTAGCTGCATGATCTATGCGCAGGACCTTTCCATCTCTGGTCACTAAACACAACAACTCTTTTGTGTTGACTTCACTCAACAGCCATGGTACTAGAGGACCAAGTGAGGGAGCAAATATCAGGTCCCAATGTGACCATAAGTTTAAATCTGACATCAGTGGTGCCCTGAGTAAGACCTCAATTGCATCTCTGGATGTAACGGATTTAAGGGCTCCTGCTTTCTGGCAGATGCCAGTTCTCACCTTGGTGGTTTCCAATAAATCATTTTCATTATAGGCCAATGAGCCTCCATCATAACACATTTCAAATAATGTTACAGAAAATAGGACACCTTTAGAAACTAAGTTTTTCTTATGCTTCCCCACCATATCTAGAAAATCTTCCACAGAACCATTTTCTGAAATTTTGAGACTTATCAATGGGAATTGCTTCATAAGTAGTGAAGAAATCATCTGCCTCGTCATTATTTCTTTTTCCTGTAAGCCATTTATAGCCTGTGATAATAAAACAACCAACTGATGCTGGACCATGCAAACCTCCAAAGGGGACTTTTCACATATGTCACCCGTTAAAAACTTGTATATCTCATCAGGTAGCATAGAGGCATGTTTTTCTAAAAACGATAAAAACTCCCCATGACCAAGGGACTTGAATGCCTCGACTCTAAATCGCTCTGCCAGCCAAAGTTCACAATTATAAAGCTTCCTCAAGAGGATAATTCTCCTTTCTAGAAGTGATTTAGCATCACTCTTGATTTCATTATCAGACAGAAAATACATTGATACTTTCTGGATAATTTCTTCAACAGAAACACCTGTGAGATTCAATTACACATCGTAATACGGTATACAACTTAACAGGGGGATCATATTAGAAATTCTAGTCAAATGAAGGAGAGAAACTCAAAAAGTGTCAACAGATATTTAAGCCATCCAAATTTACTTATCAAATAAATCAAACCAAATTCTTTCTTCCCAGCCAACCAAATAAAAACAGACCATTTCGGGGAGGGGGGTTGGTGTGGGAGGTGGGTGGGTTGGTTATTTAGCAAAGCAAACATTACTCACCTCGTGTGCACTCCACACCATGATCAGCTATGACCGGTGCATCCTTAACACTTGGTTCAACATCTATGATCTCATATTCAGAATTTTTTTCCACACGTGCCTGTGTTGAATCTTGTTGACTTAGGGCTTGAAAAGTATCATATATGCTGTCCCACATTCCATATTTGATAGAAGAGACCTGTAATATGGAGGAAAAAAAAAAAAAAAAAAGCAATTGCATCATAATATGTGATCTCATATAGAAGCATCGTGGCAAAGATTGCATACATCAGTCACTACATCTATGCAAACAAAAAACATAAACAACAATCAAAAAATGAGGACTTAAAACATTTTTTTTTATAAGTAGATTAATTTATAAAAAACGTAAAGGCGCTCCTAAACATACAAAAGGAATGCAAAAAGGACACCAAAACATGAAAAAGAAAGAAAAAACAAAAACAGAAGGAGACCCAAACACCCCAACAAAAATCAACCCACAAAACCCAGAGACAATTACACCACAACAAGGGCACTCTTGCCTTTGCCCCGGCTAGAACCACAACCCCTAGCATCATGATTATTTTTTTTGGATAAGTAATGTCAATTCATTAGTAAAGCGTAGAGGGGCACAACCCTAATACACAGGAAGTATACAAGTGCCCCAAGCATAATAATCAATCGATCACTCTTTTCACATTTCTACTCTCTTTAAACTTTTTTTTTGATAAGTACTCTCTTTAAACTTATGAGTGGAAACTGAAACCTATTGATGCTGTGCCACATCAATTTGAGCCAAGAAATCCAAAAAGCCCTTCACATTCCCCTTGTGGGAGACCCACATCAATTTGAGACAATAAATCCAAAAAGCCCTTCACATTCCACTTGTGGGAGACCCCCAGAGTATGGAAGATACATTAAACATACAGAAGATACATTAAGTTATACCACTTATACCATATGGGTGAATCTAAATATTATTAAAAAAAAGAAAAAGATCATGCGGCGTTCATCTGCAAACCTTCATCTCGATACAAACATCTTAAAAATGTCTACTTTAGAGATATAGATAACAAAACATGTTCCCAACAAGAAACCAGATTCCCAACCCTAGTTGTAGAATACGAGTTAGTAAAAATTCTGATGAATAATCCAAAAGCTTCTTCATCCAGTTAAATTACATGTTCCAAAGTATGGTACTAAAATTCAACACAATCAACTTACTGTGACATTCTTTTTTTTTTTTTTTTTGATAACTAAGAGTAATATCATTAAAAATGCAAAGCACACAGGGAGTATACAAGAAAGGCATCTAAAAAGAAGAAGAAAACAAAACAAGGAAATCATTAAAGCTAAACACTAAAGGTGCGAGGACTTACAGCGACATTCAGTAATCCAACAAATGGGAATGATGAATATATTGATCTGATTTTCTTTCCTCGTGGAAGTTTTTGGCCATAAAATTGAAGCATCCTCTCGAAAACCTACAAATAAATATTATGAGATGTCAGCTGAGAATTGCATACCATTCTGAAGCAAATGAACAAAAACCAAAGAGACCATGCATACCTAGAAAAACAATAGCACAAGAAATAATACTGACAAAATTCAAAATGGAAGTAAAAATTCTTCAATCTCTTACATTCCTTTTCCTTCACAAGCTACAAGAAAAACTACGATAGAAATGAGAAAAGAAAGGAGAAGCTCATCTTTTGGTTACATAGGAAAGTAAAGAAAACAAGAGAGATAAAGAGAGAAAATGAAGCTTGGTATTTTTCTTCCTCACCAACTATGACCTGGGAAGCAACCTTGGAGATTTACAAGATTAAACTTGGTCACTAAAAGATCCAAAACAGATCCTATATAGATTTCAATCATTTTAAAGATTTTGTCAATTTGGTTATGAGTGTAGTTTATTTTGATTCCTCATTTAGTTATTAAATAGTCTTTTCATTTGCTTAGTAGGGGCTCTAATGTTTTAATTAGTGATTTTATTGAAGAATTATAAGTACAGGAAACATACCAAAAGTAAGCTCAAAGATTTCAACCAAAATTCAGATCTAAATAATCTAAAAAAGAAGAGACGTGGAAACCATCATAAGCCAACATCCAGCCACACAAAGTCTCAAAAATAAAGTTTTGAGAGTAGAAATCTCATCACCATTAAAAGTCTCATTATTCCTCTCGCCCCAAATAATCCACATGGGGCAAAGAGGAATTGCGATCCACACAAAACTACTCTTATATCACCCAAACATTACCTTCCAACCAAAATACACATCAAGATCATCGTTGGATATTACCTAATGAACCCAAGTCAAGGAGAAGACAAATAACTACAACTCAATAGAAGCCTACCAATGAAGTTGTCGGCAATCACATGAATTTGCATTGGATATGTTGAAGATGGAAACTACCGATATGCTATGATTTGATCCTCCTAGATTTATTCCTACTATTATTCTGATTTTATTATGATTTGATGTGAATGTAATATTTCATTATTTCTTTCCATAATAGTTTGTCGATCTCTTCTATTTAAACCTATGTAACCGTATGAAAGAGAATTTCTCCCCTTCTCCCTTTGGTTCTTCTTTTCTACTTAGTATTAGAGAGCTCTGCTCCTCTATTTTTTATTTTTTATTTTTATCCATTTTTTTGGGAATTATTGACAGCAAAATTTTCTCAGTGTCTTGGTGTCCAATAACTACCATCAAGACCCATGATCAAAACCCTTTAGATCCGAAGTCGTGATTCACGTGGGTCTGTTCCAGGGCTTTCAGCATTGATCTGTGCCTGTAGCGCCCTTTTCCAACCCTGTTCCGGTCATTTGGGTTACCGTCGACACTGAGAGGATTAACTATCATCCTTCCTGATCCATATGAGTGGATGATAGCCAATTGTATGAGGGTGAGAAGCCTTGACAATAATAGCTCAAGCATTTATGGCGAAGTTTTATGGATACCCTAGGTGTTAGTGGTAGAGGAGAGACTAAATGACATGTCGTTCAATATGAAGACTCAAACGGCGTGTTGTTTTGATTTGAACCAAAAGTCATGCCATACAGCCTTGAACCAAAGTGACAAGTCATGCAGCTTGGACCAAAAAGACAAGTCGTTTAGCCAGAGTACTAGACGATAGGTAACCTTCACTAAATGACATGTTGTTCAGAGCAGTTTAAAAAAAAAATGTTGCTTTACCTATGTTGTCTCGATGGATGAATTCTAGTGTTTCATTTTACGATTCTTTAATCTCTCTTGAACACCAATGCTTTTGTATTGGAGCTATTTAGTTGGACGTTTGAACTCAAGATGTTGGAAACGAGTTAGACCTCAAAATCTCACAAAAAGGGACTAGAGAGTCAGATGACCTCCAAAAGTGACAATCCAACTCTCTACACATGAAGCTCAAGATGTCGAGAGACTTGTTGGACATTTCGTAGACGTCCTACAAGAGGTCGAGGGGGTCATTCAGGAGGCGGCCCTAGCCTCAGGCCAATCATACTTCAATGGTAGAAAATAATTTTTCCATTCATACTTTTGTTGCTATGGGTATTCTTAGCATCGAAGAGATAGCTACACTTCTTTGGCTTATGTCATGACTGGAAACATTTGTTGGTGTTTTTAGCGAGGAAGAGGTAGACACACTTTGCCGGCTTTTGTTTCACCTGGAAATATTCGTTATTGAATCCTCCTTTGCCCATACAGGCGATTCAACCACAGCACTGAATGCATCTGCTACTCCATCTGATGATTCTTGGATCATTGACTTCAAGCCTCCGATCACATGACTGGTATATCTTCCTTGTTTTCCTCTTAGAATCTTTGTGCTAGCAAGGAAAAGCTTAGAATTGCCAATGGCTCTCTATCAACTATGTCTAGTAAAGGCTCCATTTCTATCTCATCTTCTATGTCATTGTCGTTTGCTCTTCATATACCCGATTTTCCAGGCAACTTATTGTCCATTGCTCGTATTACCCATGAGTTAAATTGTAGAGTCTTCTTCAATTCTGATTATTGTTTTTTCAAGGACCTAGTCATAGAGAGGATAATCGGTAGTGGTAGCTTGAGAGACGATTTATACTATCTAGATTCTTAGCCAGCGCACAGTTGGCTCACACAAGCTTATCACACAATTCTGTTAGATGACTCTACAACAAGAGTTTGGCTTTGGCATCAGCAGTTAGGACATCCTTCTTTTCTGTTATTGCAACGTATATTTCCTTCCTTATTTTGGCATCATCTTGTTTCTAAGTTTCAGTGTGAAGCTTGTGAAGTTGCTAAACACCATCAAGTGTCATTCTCTCCTAGTATAACCAAGAGCAATGCGCCTTTTTTGTTCTGGCTCAAACTGATGTTTGGGGTCCTTCCCAAGCAGTCTGTTTATTTGTTCACCAATGGTTTGTCTCTTTTATTGATGATGTTTTCTCAAACCACCTGAGTCTATTTGTTAAAAGAAAAAAGTGAGGTGTCCTCTGTTTTTCCAATATTTTACCGCATGATTCAGGCCCAATTTAACGCCTCTATCAAAATTGTCCGTTCCGATAATGGGGCCGAGTATTTGTCTCATTTTCTTGGAGCTTTTTTCTGTGAACATGCTATTATTCATCAAACCACTTGTGTTGATACTCCAGTGGAATGGAGTTGTTGAGCAGAACAATCGGCATCTACTTGGGGTAACTCGGTCTTTAATAAATTATATGCATGTCCCAAAATCTTATTAGGGTGATGCCTTACTCTTTGCAACATATCTCATCAATAGGATGCCCTCACGTGTCTTTTTTCAAAACACCTCTTGAAGTATTGTCTCCACCTTTATCTTCTTCCAAAGGAATTTCTCCAAAGGTGCTTGGATGTCTGTTTTTTGGCAAGCACTTTTTCTCTTAATTCTTTTACTTTCTGATAAGTAATAGAATTCTAAAAAGAGAACCTTGAACATATATAAAGGAAGCGTTTATAACATCCTCCAAAAAAGAATAAACAAAAATAATACAAGAGCAATGAAATTTATAAATGACAATGGAGGCTGCCTAAAGTCTTCATCTGATCCTACAATGTCTTAAAAATATTGATTTGATTGATTTCAAATTAAGCTAAACTCGATTGAAGGTGATGTTATTCCTTTTTTTTTTGATAAGTAATAATAGTCTTATTGAAAGCGTAAGGCGCCCCTTAGTACACTGGACGTATACAAAAGGAAACACCTAACTAGAAAGAGAAAAACGAACAATAAAATCAGCAGTCCATATTTTAGTACATCCATGATGGCCAAATCTCCCTTTCTGGCATGCTAGAACCTCCTCAATGGGTCCTAAGCATCAAGCAATGTAACCCAGATTAAGATAACAAAAGCAACAACGAATCCCCCTGCCACTGCACATTGCAGACAAAGAGTAGCCTAGTGCCACATGATTATTATCTTTTTTTTTTATAGGTAAACAAATTGCATTAAAAAAGCGTAGAAGCGCCCCTAAGCATACAGGGAGTATACAATAAGGACACCAAAACAAAAGAAAAAAAAAAAAAAAGAAAGAAAAACACCCGAAAAACCCAAAAGATAGAAGAAAAGTTACATCAAACCCCCAGCTTCTTGCCTCTAACCCTACTGGAACCCACACCCTTCTTGCCACATGATTATTATCTATACATGCAAAACCAATCCGGAATAATTTTCTTCTCTTCCTAGAATTGTCAACCATAAAAACTTTACCCAAAAGATGCTTCCTTTCATGGAACCTATCCTCACCAATTATTCATGGAAGGAAACCCTAAATTTGTACATTCTACCAACCCTTGTGTTAGAGAAAGATGATAGAGCAGGAATGCACATTTGCCCCCAAACGAAGAAGAATTTGCCACTGTATCATCTACAATACTCACTACATCTAAAGGGATGGCTAAAACCTTTATCGATATTATGAGCCATAGTAAAAGGTTGTGTTCTAATAGGATATGGATGTCATATCCTTTAATTTCCTGTACAAACATATTCTTCATATATCAATGACCCCCCCACCCTAAAGGTCCAGGATATTACAGTACAGTTTAGATCTTAAATTATCAAGCAAAATTGAAAAAATCCCAACCAAATCACATGAGAGATTCTCTGGTGAAAATCTAATAGACTGTGTAACAGGATTCTTAAAAATTTTGAACCTACAAACTATTACAAAATCATTGTAAAGAATCCAATTCATACACGTGTTCTGCACATAGATCATATAAAGCAAACTAAAAATTCAACATCAGAAAAATAATATGAAGCAGAAGTATAATCAATAACAAGAGAATGAACATACCTCAGGCACAGTATGCTCCTGACATGCCTCCTTCCAGGTTGTTATAAACATCCTTCGAGAGTCGTTAGCAACCACAAGATCAGCTCCATTCATGTCTTTAGCAACACCTGTCTCATTGGAATTATCTACTGGATGCACATCTAGCTCTATCATGTATCTCTTACAAGATTTAGAGGAAGCAGACATGGTGCAGCCTAGATTTTCAGATTTTCTTTTCTTTATAGATGATCCAGAGGGTGCAGACATGGTGGAACTTAGATTTTCAGATTTTCTCCTCTTTTTAGATGATCCACTCCTCAAGTTGTAGCTTGGGCTGCCATTAGCAGGAGAAGCATGCCCCTGCATTTCACCTTTCAACCCAAGCCGTGTCATCTCTTCAATTTCTGATGGGTAAGGACAGTTACTCACTCGGTCAGAACTTTTTACATTTTGTGATGGCAAGTTAAAGTGACTACCTGTGGCACTGTCAATCCTTTCATCTTCAGAAGTAAAATCATCACTATTTTCATCATCTGAGCTTGATGAAGCAAATCTTATGTGTTTGCCACAAAAATCCTTCTTTACTGGGGAAAATGATTCGATGCGCTGGGAAATGGAACTGAAACGTTCATCCAGCTGTTTCTTCTCTGATGTAAAAAGGGGACGCTTCCTGTATTTCTTATCAGATTCTCGTTTCAATCTCTCTATAGATTTCTGTAATGTGCCATTCTCTAAGTTCCTCGCATTTCGGATAGCGGAAATATGCATCCTATGATCATAAAGTTTAGGGATTTCAATTAAAGAACATATATTATGTGAGGTTGAATTTACAAGAGCTATTGGAAAATCAGATGTACTGAATCATAATACCACAGTGTCGCATTGGCCCTGAAGAGAGCTAAAATCACGAGAGAAAAAACACACACTTTTGTCCACTGCCGTATGCAAAGTCTAAAAGGCACCACCACAAAGCAAGCTTGACTGGTTTTGAAACACAAATAAGGACAAAAATAAGCTCTTCAAGAAAGATAAAAGAAGTTTTATATGGTAGAAAGCAGAAGATGGCTGGGAATTTTGGAGATGAGCTTTGCATTAAAATGGGCTGGGATGATAGAAGGCCCATGAGAAGATATTTTAAAGAAGTTGAAAGGTAAGGCCGTGGTTTCGTCTGAAGGTGAATACGGTTCAGTATTGGGCTAAAAGGAGATTGTTCTTATTAAGACTAAGGAGACGGACTCGAGTGGTATCATAGGGATGAAGCATAACAAAGCCCAAGAATCAAAGGTGAAGAGAGTCAAGCCTGTGCCAACTAACTTAATCATCTACAGTCGTTGAACACCTGCTAAACCGACAACCTAGTGGAGAGCGAAGGCTGGGGCGATACCGTCTATGGTAGGGACTTTTTTTTTTGATAAATAGAGAATTTTATAAAAAGCGTAAAAGGCGTCCCTAAGCATACAGGAAGTATACAAAGAGGAAACCAAAACAGGAGAGCAAGAGGAGAGAGGAAAAATACCCGAAAAACCCAAAAACATAAGGAAACCCAAAGACCCCTACAAAACCAGCCCACAAAACCCAGAGACTAAAACATTACATCAGAGGCCCTCTTGCCTTGCCCCGGTTAGAACCAAAACCCCTAGCATCATAATTAATAGTGCACTCTAGGTTCTTCACTTCACGACACCCTTTAAACTTAGGAGTGGGGACCGGAGCCTCTAGATGATGCTCCGCATCAATTAGAGCCATGAAGTCTAAAAAGGCCTTCTCATTTCCCTCGTGAGAAACCCCCAAAGTTTGAAAACAGAGGCTAAGATCAATAGCTGTCCCGGGAGAACCACCAAGCTTATCAAGACCACCTCCCCGCGAAGAATCATCAACAAAAGCTGCCCCGGAAGACTTGCCCACTTCTGAAGGAGAAAGAGTTGTGCCCTTTGGGAGAAGAAAGCCACGCCGAAGGAAAGGCTGACAACCGTCGTCAAGAGCAGGAGTAGTCATTAACCCATCCTTTGATGGTTCAAATAAGGGCTTGGTAGCATCCCCAAATGACGGCAAGGAAGGAGCTTTGGGAACACCGAAAGTCTCAAGAGCCTCCTCAAGCAGAAGCTTATCCATTTTGCCAACCTTATTCTTCCGGGAGTATTTAAGCACAGACTTGGATTCCGACGGGTAAATAGGCGCTCCAGACTCCGACATCACAGGAAGAGAAAAACCCAGCCTTTCACCAAGGGCTGCCGCTTCTGATAAGCAAACGCCGGGGGCTGGACCAAACCCATCTAGAGCCGGAGAAGGAGCCGGCAAATCGCAATAAACCTCAGACGAAGACGGCAACAGAGGATCCTCTCCTAGGGCGAATCTCACCAAGGACGCCGAAGACAACTCAGCTGCAGAAAGCGTCAGGCTGCAACCCACGTCTGACTGCTCCGGAGCAGCGGCAATCACCTCCACTAAAGCCGCCGGAGATGAGACCTTCAAAGAAGGAGGAGAGTGCACAGCAGACACCGAGCACTCACTTGACGAACAGCCTGAAGCAAACAGCGCCGGAAAAGCAACGGCGCCTGCCGAAGCCGTCGGGCCCAAGGTCGAACCCGGACTCGCTCTCAAACCCACAGAAAAAGCGTTGGAGCCCCGTACCTGATCAAAACCTGACAAGGAAGACTTCTTAGACCTACATCCCACTCTACTGGACCTATCCCTAAAACGCCTCCAGCCCAACCCATAACCACTCTTAAGCAACCAACCCAACCCAAATCTGCATATTCTCCACTTCAGCCCAACAGAGGAGTGCAAGCCCAAAAAAGGTCTACGCTCACAAGCCCAACCGATCCATGCTTCAAAAAGACCAAGAAGCTCCCTGAGAACCCCAAACTCCTCTGAGGTGTCACCATCACACTTCTTCGAGCATGCCAAACTGCCTCTTCTGAACACGAAACCCTCTGAAGCGTCACCTTCACCCACTGTTTCCCTCTGCATGGAACACGCCAGACTACACCCACATGACCCTCGAAACTTGGAGCTACCAACAAGAGGGTCTTTACCCAGAGGATCAGAAGAAAAACACTCCATTGCGTAGCAGTCCACCGCCTGCCGAATCATCTCCTGCTCCCGACCCATCGAAATAATCTTCTCCATCTCACACCAGACCACAGGCACCAACTGAACCTAAGGCCTGTCAACTACGACAGTAGCCGGTGAGCGTACCACCTCAGCGAACGACAAAACGCCCGCGACCTTACCCAATATCTTCCCCGCTGGAGCGCCACAAGAGGATGACGACACCATTGAGGAATCAAAAAAAACCAACACTTTGCTCAACTCCCCAGAAACACGACCCCACCCACCTTCAGGGAAGGCTACCATTCCTCTCCGACCAGCCACATCGTAAACTGCCACCTCCAAGAACCGGCCGGAGCTATTACCACCTAACCGAACGATGGTCACCTTCGAACCCTCCCTAAAAAATTTCACGAACAACTCGGAGCCACGATCTCGCAGCACCTCTTCCACCATCAACAGCAGCCAAGCTACACAACGCTCGCCCAGCAGAACCCACCCCAAGAACCCATTCCTCTTTTCCAGCACCCTCAAGTCAACAGACCCTTTCACCACATCGAAGGTGAAAGATTTCGCCCCCACAAAGAATCGATTCTCCATACCCAACCCCACAGGATAACCCCCGAGGGGATTCGCAGCAACCACGCGGCGCTCACATGACTGAAGACCAAGAGACGCAAGCTGATCAGATCCAACAAACTCTATGGAGTGCAGAACCACTCTTAACTTAGCACTCCTATACAAGTCAGAGAGAAAGAAAGGAAGAAGGGAGATATCTGAGGCTGAAGACTAGCGGGACGCGCCTACACACGCCACCACTAGGGAGAGGAGAGAGGAGAGAGATTATGGTAGGGACTTACCGGAGCATGGAGACGAAGATGGCGAAGATAGATGATGCTGATGTAGTCCCTGGGTGTACAGATTATCCTATCGAAGGCATGGCATCGAGTGTTCCGCTGATGGTTATGGGCTCAAAAATCGATATGGTTGAAGAAACTAATGGTTCTAAGGCAAATAACGCTGAAGGGAACAAAATAAGTGAAGTGGAGAGTAGTATAGCTAGGGAATCATCTTCCATGGGTTTGGCCTTAAATTTCCAAGTGTCAAGGGGGTGAGGGAGATGATGCGATGATGTAGAGGGGGTTGAGGGTAGTTTGGTGTTACAAGGGAGCAGCTCGGGTGGGGGTTTGCGAAATTCCAATGAAAAGAATGAGGTGAGTGTGAATGGGTTGTTAGAAATGGAGATGTTCTTGAATAGTGTCTATGAGCGAAGATAAGTATCTGAGTTGGATAATAATAAATTCAATCAGAAGGTTGATGGACAACAACGCTTTGGGAAATCACTGGCTACTGTGGAGAAAGGGGAACTAAACTTAAAACGGATTCCTTTTAAAAGGAATCCATCAAATTTATCTTCACTTTCTTGCCTTACTCTTTGAGAATACAACTCAAAAAAAAAAAAACAAAGACCACTTCTACCTCCCAATCATGCATCAGTCTAGTAAAGATATTATTCTAATGAATGTTTCCATTCCGGAATTGCATATGATCCGCCACCCGTGCATCCTTACCACGAGCAATAATGAATAATTTTGGAAATGAGAACTTTAAAGGTTGCTCCGCACACCAAACATCATGCCAAACCACACCTTCGATCCATCTCCTACCTCATACCTCACAATTTCATTTTATTTTATAGGTAATGTATATTCATTCAAAGCGCAGAGGGGCACCAAGGAGTATACAAGAGAACCACTAAATAATAGAAAAAGAAACCTAAAAAATTTAGGAAAACCTTCCCACCCCCACCTTACACATTTCCATTACCCCACACCATTGGGCCCCCCCCAAACCCCTTTATACTTGGAGAGTAGCATGAGATTGTTTGTCTATTTGTAATTTTTCTTAGTTTGTTGGAGTTAAATTCTTCTTTCTCTACACTTTAGGTTTATCTCTGTATACTTCATGTGTGCTAAGATTGCACATCTTGAACTTTTAATCAATTCGCATTACTTATCCACACAAAAAAAAAGGTATAAAGTAGATGCAATATCTATTCAAATCCTAATTTCAAATGGTATAGACTTGTAGCCACGTGTTTGGTTGCCTGAATGCATGGGAATTGTGTTGTCGAGTCTGTGTAACAAAGGCCGCATGGGGAGGTTCTTTTTTGTAGAAGCGAAACCTTTTGAGTTCATTATCGAGCCAAGGGGAAAACTTCTTTTTTTTATATAGGTAAGAAAAGAAATAGCATTAAAAATGTGTAAGGACACAAAAAAAAAAAAAAAAAAAAAAAAAAAAAAAAAACAGCAGAAAACAAAGGAAGAACACCGAAAAAATACAAAAGACAAAAAAAACCCCCAACCTAACCACAAACACCAGAGCCCTCAAAGAACATGGGCTACTTTAAACCCCCAACCACTTACCTCTAACCCGGCTAGAACCAACACCTCTAGCATCCAAATTGATCAAGCATTCTAGATTCTTAACCTCTCTTTTCCCTTTTTGCTTAGGAGCTGAGACAGAGCACTGCCCCTCATCAACTAAAGTCAAGAAATCCAGAAAACCCTTCTCAGCACCCTTGAAAGAAACCCCCCATCGTGTGAAACCACGACCTAGCATGTTGCACTACCCTGGGTTATACAACAACCCCTCCATCAAGATCATCCCCCTTCGAAGATTCACCCACCTCGAAGACCCAAGAAGACTGTTGGTCCCTCCAAGACATACGAAGTAAAAACTAGGGAAAACACCCATACATCGAGGGGAAAACTTCTTCAGGCTAAGAATAGTGAAACATGAGAAAGGCAATTTACATTCAATTTTTCTGTAGAAAGAGAGAGCTTTTTGGTTACTCTCAACAGTCGATGAGGTGGCCAAAATGGAAGGCAATGCGAAGTTCATTTGAAAGTTCAAAGACTCTCAAAGGCACCAGCTTCCACACTGTAGCACTCTGAGTGTTGCCAATAGTCCACCAAAAAAAGCATACAAATCGACTATTTGTCTAGGCATGACCCAAGAAAACCCAAATCAATTAAAGAAAACATTCCAAATAGCACAAGCAACCTCACAATGAAGCAGAATTTGGTCCATAAACTCCTCATCCCTTATTCATAAACAACACCAATCAACCACAATGACGTGTCGCTTTCGAAAATTGTCCATGGTAAGGATATTTCCTAGAGCATCCAAGCAACCAAAAAATGCCCCCCCCTCAATGAAACCTTAGTTCGCCAAACACTTTTCCAAATGAAATAGACACCATCATGACAACCCATGACACTGTAGAAGGATTTAACACCAAGCAACCCCTTTTTGAAAGGGACACACCACGACTTGTCACCCAACCCTTACAAAGAGAACATTATCTTTACCTACGTACTTCTTGTCTCTTTTTCCATTACTAAACAATATTGCTAGAAAATTGGACTGCCTTCAAAGGGACTTTTTTGGGGGATGGAAAAGGTGGTGAGCCTAAGTTTCATTTGGAGAGTTGGAAGACTATTTGCTCCTCAATCCCTAAAGGAGGGTTGGGAGTTAAAAACTTCTTGTTGTTCAATAAAAGCTTTATTTGGTAAAATGGCTTGGAGATTCACACAAGGAGAATTCGCTTTGGAGACAAGTGATTGTTGAGAAGTATGAGATTTAGAGAGGGGGTTGGTGTTCAGAGGAAACTAGAGGCCGTTACGAGGTGTGCCTTTTGTGTAATATTAAGAATGGTTAGGGCAATTTCTCCAAATATGTCTCCTTCAAGGTTGGGGATGGATCCCACTCCCACAGATTTAGCACTATGTTTGATGCGAGAAAGCAGCTCCCAAGTCTTCCTTCCAAAAACTTTACTATATATCTCATGACTAAGAGGGCTTAGTGTCAGATTGCTTGGACTCATCCGGTATAGCCATTTGAATCCGAATTTCATTAGGATTGGAAGCTGGAATCGCTTGACTCTTTCCTCAATCTATTATACTCCTCAAAAACCCATCCAGGAAGAGGAATAGAATGTTGTGGATCCCAGCAAGCAATCACAACTTTCAACTTTGAAGTAAATAGTTATTATATGACTTTATAGTCTGAAGAGCCTTTTTTGTTCCCCAGAAAAGCGTTTGGAAGGTCAAGGCCCCTCCCCATGTCGCTTTCTTCACTTGGTTAACAGCTTTGGGTAGAATCCTTAGGATTGATAATCTTAGAAGGCAGAATTTTACTTTTGTAAATTAGTGTTACAAATGCAAAAAGAATGAGACCGAAAATCACCTCCGAGACATGTTTCATGTACATCTTTTATACATCTCTTTTCTAAATTAACCATTGGATCTGTAGGACTCATATGTGGGTTTTTGTGAGTTCTACAGATCCAATGGTTAATTTATAAAAGAGATGTACAAAAGATATACAAAAATCATTTCTCATCACCTCCTTACCCATTGTAAGTACACTAGTGGTGTTTGGCACTTAGTTCTCAACTTATTTGGAGTTTTGTGGGCTATGCCTAGCAATATCCAAGAGATGCTAAATTGTTGGAAGACTCACGAAAGGGGACACTTACAAGAGGCTATCTGAAAAATTATTCCTATGCTTTAATATGGAGCATTTGGAGAGAAAGAAACCAGCGCCTCTTTGAGGATTGCGACTCCATTGTGCTTCGTTTGAAATTCTCTTAAACTGGGTTGTAGTCTATATTCCTAATTTCTCTTCTTTGAATCTTCTAGAACTTGTTAACTTTATAGATTTCAAACACCTTTAGAGTGATTGTCTCTTTTGTATACTTTTTTGCGTAAAAGGGCTTTGCCTGTTTATCTTAATAAATTATTATTTATCAAAAAGATTTGTAGCAATGTGCCAAATCCTTAAAATGCCCAAGCCAAGAGGTGCAAAAAAAAAAAAAAAAAAAGGAAGCTTGCCTAAGTGAAGTAAGGAGCCAATTTCTAAGCATGCTCAAATTATAAATTCAAGTAATAAAGTAATTCATCCATTTTCTCAAAAACTGATATTTATAAAATATAAATTTTATACAGAATAAAAGAAAGAAAGGATTGGGCATCTTGTTACATTTTTTATTAAGAAATAATTGGTGTTAAGATATTTTTACTGAAATAAAGGAGTTTCTAAAATAAAACAGAAAACACAATTTTTAAGCTGAAAAACCTCATTCCAACTTGATAGAAGCTAAAAAGAAAAAAGAAAAAAACACAATTTATATAAAATATACAGCCCACAAAGTGAAAATGAAGCAAAATCAGGCTATAAAGAACATGTTGAGAAAAATTCCAATTTAAAATATATATAAAAAAATAATAATAAATAAAAAAGCCTAACACAAATACAGAGAGCAAGTACCGGCAGAATGAGTCAAAGTGGAACTCGGAATTTTTTATTTTTTTCAAAAAGAAAAAGAGCAAAAATCCGCATTGAAGATGCATGTCCACAATAAAAAAATAAAAACACAAAAAACACAAAAAGACAAAAAAACACACACACAAAAACAAAAACAAGACAGAGAAAAAGATAGAAGGGGGAAAGAGGGGGACCGCTTGGACCGAGGCCCCAAGGGGGCATCCCCTAGCTGTGGTCCCAAGAAAAGCATGAACAAGATAAATGGCAAAGGGTTTCAGTTCTTGGCATGCTTTTTTTTCCCAATATTTTTCTCTTTTTGCTGACTTGAAAAGACAGGCTCAGCCCACTTCCCTACCTCATTGATTCTGGTGCCCCACCTTTTTGGTTTAATTACTTAAATAAAACAGAGTAATCAAGTGGACGAAATTGTCCTTCTTTCGAAATGCATACAGCAATTCTTTTTTAAGAAGCTAGAGGAGAAAGCCTCAGCAAAGGTGCCTACCCTAGATCCGGACCTTGGCAGCACCTTGCCTTGCCTGGGGCACCTGGCTTGCCTCGACACCAAGAAAATATACCACTATTTATTATTATTCTCAGAAATCAGCAATAGAACTTAGTGTTTGCAATTCACAGTAATGAAAAATAAAAAA
Organism: Alnus glutinosa; assembly: GCF_958979055.1. Taxonomy (NCBI): domain Eukaryota; kingdom Viridiplantae; phylum Streptophyta; class Magnoliopsida; order Fagales; family Betulaceae; genus Alnus; species Alnus glutinosa. The sequence continues at coordinate 10,725,744 of NC_084886.1, forward strand.
TAAAAAGCAAGAAGGTTGAAAATATTATCCCAAAAGTTCCTCAGATAATGCAAATAATTTAAGGTTATCATGGGTTCCAAAGAAAAAAGTTACCACAGAACAAGAGAAAGTTCATTTAAGTGCTGATATGATAAGACGTTTTTATAAAGCTTGGAAACATAAGCGTAATGATAGTAAAAAAAATAATTGACATTCTTTAAAAATGAGATTGAACCCTAATGAGACACTAAATGCAAAACTTTCTTAAATTGAAGTTTAACATAAATGGCCATGCCCCAATTGTGCAAGATTGATCTTGTGCACAAAGCAATATTCTCAAAAAGAAACCAGTTACACAAGTAAAGGCACGATGTAGTAGATGTACCTATCAGTCAACATCAATGATCCATGACATAACAAATTCCAAACTCCCAAGTACCATATAAATCTTACAAGATAGAAAACGCATTTCTATGTAAATAAAAGTGCATTAGTTTGTGAAAGCTTTTATGTCAAGAATGAACAATAGTTACTCAGGTTCCTAGAAATTATTATTGGTCACACATACAGCACCTTTTTGTTAAAATGCAGGAATAAAATATCACATACCCCAAGCTTTGAACTCGTATGCCAAGCTTTTCCTTGCCTGCAACTGATCGCTTCTTAGCAATGAAATCCAAAAACTCTTCAACCCTAATTTCTTTATTCTTACTCCTATATATGAACTTCCACAAGAAAGAAATTATCTCTTCACCAGTTATTTTAACGACTTCACTGACATCAGATTTCACTGAAAAATAATGCAAGATAAGTGGGTGTCGCAACAAAGGACCCAATTCCAGCTCCTCAAACTGCTCTACACCCTCGTTCTTGCAGATTTCCACTTGCAAATCATACAATGAAGTGATTTTTCGGACCCCAACAAAGCAATGGATAAATGCATTTATCTAAATAACAAGAAAAAAAAAAGTATAAAAAAACTTCATAAATGTTCGGTACACTAAAAAACAACAAAACCTGTGGAATATTATTACCCCCCATTAGATTGCTGAGAAAATGGGGAATCGAATTGGTTGCAATTTTTTTCTTGACTATCCTTTTTTTAATTTCAAATGGAATCTCAAACTCAACTAAACCTGGTAGGCCAACAACTGAAGTAGTCCTTGAGCTCCTCCAAAATTCAAAGCCCATCAAAGTCCATCATGTATTTATATAAAGCAAAGAAAGCTTATTCACATGAGTTTCTGATATTTGTGATTTTCTTCTTCTACTTTGTCCGTCCCACACCCCCCCCCCCAAAAAAAAAAAACAAACACCCCTTTCATGCTTGCTTCAAGCTCTATGTATGTAAGAATCTACACTTCTTTTTTATGTATAGAATCCATACACTTCTTTAGCCAAAGGTAAGAGAGCTACTTACTAAAAAAAAAAAAAAAAATTGAAGAATGCTGTCACAAATTTCCCAGTATGGCCCCTCTCTAGAGACAGCTATATTTGACCATACCCCTATAAGGAGGCTTAAAGCAAAGAAAGCTTACTCATATCTCCCAGACACATGAGTTTCCTGATATTTGTGATTTCTTATCACATTATCCCCAACCGTGAGCATAATTCACTCTTCACAAATCCTAAAACATAAAAATGCCAACTTATACAAAAGTTTCGATTCTTTCCCTGACCTTTCCAGACCAAAACAAGCAATTACCTAGGGCTTTCAGTCCTCTCCAATGCAATCAGAAAAAGCCTAATGTTGGATTACGTATAACTGTTTTCCTCCACTTCCTCGGCAACCAAATAGGGCACTTAATTTAGAAAGATGTAAATAATAAAAAGAAACATATATGCCGCTCCCACATTACCTTCCCTTCCGTGACTATAAGGCGATGAAGATTCGGAACCGCCTGCATTTTAAACCCTAGAGAGCTCCAAGAGTCGACCTTGAGCATCAACAACGCATCCTGAGACACTTTCCACGACGTCACGCTCTCTCCGGCCTCGATAATCTTGCGGCAAGCCTCGGCGACGGCGCAGTCCACCTTTCCGAGAAGCTCATTCCTGTTTATTGAAGAACTCGGGGCATCGGGCCTTTGATTAGGTAGCCTCTGCGGAGGGGGGCTTGGGTTAGGGTTTTGGACAGGTACGTTGGGGTTATGGACAGGTACGTTAGGGTTTTGGACAGATACGTTAGGGTTTTGGGTAGGGAAGTAAGGGTTTTGGATTGGAAAGCTAGGGTTTTGGACAGGGAAGCTTTGGTTTTGGAGGAGGAGGTGGTGGAGAAGGAAGGTGGGGTCTTGGAGGTAATAATTGGGGTTCTGGAGAGCAAAATTGGGATTTGGAAATGAGCCCGCTTGCGCCGGTGGCTGCTGCGAATCCCAGCCGACGCCGCCGCCGGAGGGGCGGAACCCGGGGGGGCGTCCGTACATGGCGGGAAAGAGCGAAGAGAAAGAGGAGTCTAAAAGCGAGGAGGTAAAAAAAGGGATGTTGAGTTAGGAATTTGTATGAGGTCATAGATTTTTTGTAGTGGCGGTGCAGGCTTATGACTGTGGTCTCTGTCTGAATCTACGCATGAAAACTAGCCACGTTGGCTGGTTTGTAGAATACTTTTTTTTGATAAGTAATAATCTGACTTTATTAAAAGCGTCAGGCGCCCCTTAGTACACCGGCAGTATACAAGACAACGCATTGCTTGAAAATAAAAAAACAGCCCTAAAAAAGGAAGAGAGAACCCACCCAAGCCATCCCACGATAGCAACAAACCCCAACCCAATCCCTCAAAGAGCACACCACATACCCATCCAAGAACCCTCGAAACCCAACACCCTAAGACACGACACCCGAACCCCACCTCCGACCCACACACTACAGAACCTGAGCCTTTCCTCTCCTACTCCAAGGACGCACACTCGCACCGTCATAGTTTATGGAGCACTTCAGATTCTGCAGTTCCCTCCTCCCTTTGTTCTTCTGCCGCTTCCCCATAGTATCTCGATGGAAATCCTCCTCAATGGCATCCAACAATGCCAGGGCCGAATCTTCATCCTCAGCACCATCGGACTCCCACTCCAAGAGTAGATCAAGAGGAATTACGCCCAAGGGGTGAGGAGAATCCCCTATCTCTCCCTGATCCCACAATACAATCTCCCCGGTTGGGCTAAATCCTACCGGCCACTCCTGAGATTGGATTAATCCATTCACTTTGGGATTCTCACCCTTGACTTCTGTCTTTGATATACATTCGCTCAAAGGATCTCTCGGGAGAAGGAACCCTCGCCGAAGGCCCACTCCCCCATTTGGCTTCGGCAATTTCTGACCCACATACCCGTCCAACGCCTGGGAAGTACCCGAACACTGTGTCATCGGCGAACACAAAGCAGTCACTGCCTCTTCAATCAAGGGAATATCCAGCTTACTCGCTTTGGCCTTCGATTTCCGCTGATACCTCATGACTGATTTTGTTTCGGACGGGTAAATGAGCGACCCACTGTCCGTCATCACTGGAAGAGACAATCGAATCCTCTATCCCAACTCATCCGCCCCCACAGAGGGAAACTCAAATCCTTTAGGGCCCGGCTCCACCGGGGCAGCACCCTCCATCAACGACGAACCTCCCTTGAGCCCCCCACTGGTAGAACTCGACCCGTCCACGGCTTCCGGCGCCGAAGAGCCCAGTCCCGAAGATCCAGATTCCAACCTCGCTTCGTCGAGACCACAAATCTGCTCCAGGGAAGTCCTCTTAGCCTTCTTGGGCTTGGGCTTAGAGCCCAACTTCTTATAACCAACCTTCCAACGTGGCCTACTAACAGAGGATATCCTGCACTGGCCCATTTTCAGCCCAACAAAAGATCTCCTTCTCCCGCCCACGTTTGACCCACTCACCCAATCCAGCCAAACTCCAACCTGTTCAAGAATCTTTCTGCAGACTCTGACATCGCTGTCCCTGCTGCTGCACTTTCTGACTTTTCGCACGTTGAAGCCATCGCCACCGAGGTCTATCCCGGCCGGAACCAAACGGCTCTTCTCCCAGACGTAACAGTCCACCGCCTGCCGAATAATCTCGCAGGACCGGTCCTTTAACGTGAGCTGCTCCTCGCACCAGGCCTCCTCCTCCTGCGCGACCTTATTCCGGCCACCAGATGCAGAGATGGTTGGCGACGAGCCGAAAGACAGAGGTCCCGCAGCCTTCCCGAACCAAACCCCCACCTTCTTCCCCCTTGACTTCTCTTCCGGCGAGGAACCACCGGGCCCGCACCCAGCCACATTACCAACCACTTCTAAGGCCTTACGCAGCTCAGTGATGAACTTGATCCAACCCCATCCACCCCGCCCCTCAGGAATGCGAAGAAACCCTCTATGAACGCCCACCCCATAGACCGCTACCTCCATAAACCTGCCATTAATGTTACCTCCAGTGCGTACTATCGTCACCTTCTCCCCTTCCCGGAAAGATTTGACAGAATCGGGCATACCATTTCCCCCCCTCAGCACCTCCATAGTCGAACCCAGCCATTCGATGCACTGGTTGCTCAGAACCACCGCACCGGAATAAAATTTCCGATTTTCTTCCACCCTTAGCACTGACGCCCCTTCATTGACCGAGAAGACAAACGCTTTTGCCTCCACCATAAATCGTCTATCCATCCCTCACAGCCCTAGCGTGACTCGCCTCAGATCCCTAGAAGAAGTCGTCTATCCATTTGGACTAAGGGCCAACTCCAGTGACGCGATACGAGCCCTTCTATCATACCCAGCGAAACAAATCCGAAGCAAGAATTAGCGTGACGCGCCTACACGCGCCGCCACTAGCAGGACAGAAGGAATGAGCGGGAGGACAAGAGGAGAGAGAACGGAGAGAATTTCAAAACTAAAACTAATTAAAAAATAAAGGGTGGAAATTTTTCATTTTTTCATTTTTCATTTTTTCTTCTTCTTTTTAAAATTTATTGGGTTTTTTTTTTTTTTGTCTTATTACAAATTTTTATGGTTATTTTTATCTTTTTGCTGGTCTTAAGTGACATTAACAATTTTTTAATAGTTTGAGAGGAACACTTTACACTACTTGAATTGAAAGTGGAGATGATATGAATTGGATGATAGTTTGAAGGGTATAAGAACTTTTCCTTAAAAAAAAAAAAAAAAAAAAACTCTACTTTTTGATAATTTAGAGAAAACATTATTAATTAGGTTGTAACTACTAACTAAAGGCGCGGCTGGTTGTCCCTTGTATAGTGAGGGGCGACCACCCGTTTTCCTATGAGGCTAATCTACCCTTTACTTGGTAAGAGTGTTCACGGCAAATTCGTCAAAGTGGACTTTTCTTAAATTATTATTTTTTTTTTTAGTTTATTTTACTTTATTTAAAATACAATTAGAATCTCATTACATGTTGAGTTTTTAGTTATACCATGTGTCAATCAATAATTGTTCTGGTTGTGATATGACTCTACGTGCAGTGGCGGAGCTACTAAGGAGCTTGGACAGGCTGGCCCCCCAAGCCCCAAGGTTTCTCCACCCCGAAAATAATAATAATAATTTCAATTTGGCCCCCCCAAGTTGGGAAGGCTAGCTCCGCCCATCTACGTGTACATCTAGTGATTTATGTCAAACCGCTAATGATAAGAACCATTGTGGACATATAACTTATATAACGGTTCTTTAAGATACTTTCAATGCCCAAGGATCAATTTATTAGACCCCCGCTTAGTATTTGTCATCAAAATATATGAAAATTAGGTCATGTGGCCCCTCTTGCTTATTTTTCTCCAAGATACCCTTAAAGTTATTAAAAATAAAATTCAAAGATAAACAATTGAAAACTATTGAAAAAAAAAAAAAAAAAACCATAAGGTGGTGGTTGAATAGCGCTTGAGTAGTGGTTTGGCCACCTCCCTCTTCTTCTTCATTTTTTTGTTCTTCTTTTTTTGTTCTTTTTTTTTTTTTTCATTTTGGTTGTAGGGGGACCGTACCACTCTCAAAAATTTATGGATTGTTTGACCACCCCTTTGGTTTTTGTTTTAAAATTCAATTTTCTTTATTATTATTTTTTTAATATAATTTTAAGGACATTTAAGGCCACAATTGCTACGTGGAATAGGTATTTCATTAAAAAAAATGAATAACTATTAGCCTATTACTATGAATAGAATAAGATGAAATGAAATATATATTTCTACTCCTTGGTTTGGTTGTACCAAGGAACAAAACTAGAATTGAAATCAAATTTATGAAACCACTCAATAATACAATTCTGGTACAAAGAGTAGCAATCAAAATCCAGCCAACCATTTCTTCCAAATCGGCCATAAGAGCACAAACTACACACCACCAAAATTCGGCCAAACATTCGACGTCTTCGGTCTTCAACCAAGACTCAATTTACCCAAATATATATATTTTTTTTTTTTAACATAACCATTCTTATTGATAATCTCAACGCAATAACAATATGAGATTAGAACATAGGGACAATAAGTTCCCTACTAACAATATCATAGCTGATTGATGGAACATCTTCTACCCATATGGAATCTATGACATGAATAGCTGCTGCCAATGTGCAATTGAATTGCCATCCTGCTTCACATGTATCACCCATGATGACCAAAGGAAATGCAAACCAATTTTGATGCCCTTCACAAAATGTCCATATCTACTAACATTCAATCGGCCATGAACCCTAAAGAAAATGAAAAAAGAAAATTCAATAACATCAACAATCATGAGTTGATTATTGAGAATGCTCAAACTTACCAAACTGAAGATGTAATTGTTCCATATAAATAGCTATTCAACTCCATGAGTTTAATTCTTGTACCTGCCGTATCATTAGATAAAAAGAATTAAAAAGTAGTCATGTGACTCTAATTTCTAACATTGTTTAATTTGACACACATGATTGTAGTATGCAGTTCTGATGTCACTTTTTATAAGTTTGGAGGCGTAAGTACAAACATGATGATAGTTGAAAGGACTAAATTATATTTTTCTTTATATAATTCTCTCTCTCTCTCTCTCTCTCTCTTTCCATGCAAATGCAAGACTAGCTACTTTGTTATGAGGGGTTTAAGTGGGGTTAACATGGTCATATATGGGGCCTTAAATAAATTGAGTGTTTATAGACCATTCGAGTTTAAATAAAACTCAACTCAAGTTTGGTTCATTTAATAAATGAATTAAGTTTGACCAATAATTTTGGTTAAAATATTAAATGAGCCAAACTTGTATATACTTAACTCGATTTAATTTAGGCTTGTGAAAAAAGCTTATATAATCTTGACTTAACTCGACTCGACTCAACTTATTTATAAGAGCAGGTGCTAAATCCAACAAATATTTGCTCCAACATAATATATAAAAATGACACGTGTTCCTCAGTATGTGAGAAATACATAATTTTTTTTTTTTAATTGTATGTGAAATGCACATGTTTTTATTACTAAACTTTGTCATTACTATTAAAAGATCATATAATTTTCATGTGCTCAAGTGACATATGTCAGAATCCGACAACATCAGGCCACCGTCGTCGGATGCCGGCAAACCAGATTCCGGCTGAAACTGGCTGGAATTAGGGGTGGGCATGGGGCGGGGTGGGGCAGGTTTCCGCATTTTTTGGCCCCACCCCACACCTTTGCGGGTTGGAAATTTCCAACCCGCAAACCACACTTATTAAAGAGTAACCGTGCGGGGCGGTTCACTGCGGGGCGGGGCGGGTATTTTGAGTGGCATTTACGTAATTTTGATTTTATTTTGTAAACAATAAAAAATTCAAAAAAAATACTGGTTTTTTAAATAAAAAATTAAATTCATATTTCCATTCAAGAACATTTTTCATAGATTAGCCTTTTAAACTAAAAGTCCTGTTAATTATAAGATAAATTCTAAGAAACATGATTTCTATTTTCTCCTATCAACAAAGCATAATGAATAAATGACAAGAATAAAAAGCTATAATATTTCACTATTCTATGTCATCAATTTTCTTGTCTTTTTCAAAAGTAATGAAAAGATTATTTCAAATAACAATACAATAAAAATGCGTACACTTTAACATCCCATGAAATTGAACCATAAAAATTGTATTTCTCACACAATGAAATGAGTCCACTAGTTAGTAAACAACTAAACATGCAAAAATATAACAGTCCATTGGTTAGTAAACATGCAAAAATATAATAGTGAACCAAAACAATTTAAAACAAAAGGAAAAAATGAAGAAGATGAAGATAAAGAGAGAGATTCCCTCGTTTTCTTTCTTTCCCTTTTTTTTTTTTTTCGTTTTTTTTTTTTTTTTTTTTATACTCCTTTTTGCGGGGCGGGGCGGGGACCCGCGTTTTTTAAAAGTCTAAACCCGCAACCCGCCCCGCCCCGCATAAATTTCTCAAATTAGGATCCTAACCCGCAAAAAATCTCGAAAATCCGGTCCTCTGCGGGGCGGGGTGGGGCGGGTGCTGCGGGTTTTGCACACCCCTAGCTGGAATACTGTAGGATTCGAGCCATGGTTAGAAGCCGGTCGAATCTAGGGGTGGGCAAAACCGTGCAAAACCGCACCGACCCGCATGAACCGCCCCGCCCCGCCCCGCCCCGCCCCATCCCCACCGGTTTTCACGTTGAAATTTGCGGGCATGGTTTGAATTTCTGCCAAACCGTGCGGGGCGGGGCGGGGCACGAGTTTAGGATTTTTTCAACCCCGGATCCCCGCCCCGCACCGCATAAACCTAAAACACCTAAACATAAAAAACCCTAACCCCCCTGTCCAGCGACTCTGGCTGTCCTTCACGAGTTATGCGACTCAAGCTTCACTTGTTATGTGACTCACGTCTCACTTCAAATGAAATGAGTCATCATTTCTTCATCTTCGTTACTATTCAGGCTTTGGATTCTTTGAGCAGGACTGGAGGAAGAGTGGAAGGCTGCAACTGAGATATCATGACTGTTGAGACGGCAACAGATTTGGGTAAAGAAGACGAAAGGAAAAGAAGAGGAGATGAAGGATGAATATTCATTTTCGTTGATTATTGAATGCCTTAAGGGTAAAATTGTAAAATGCAGGAAGTTGGAAGACTCTAGAAGCCACGTGGTGGATGAGGGTTGAAGTTTCTCTCAATGTGGATTACAGCTATTAGTCACTCACTACTAACTCCAAAGTCCAAACGGTGTGTTTTGCTATTCATTTTTTTTTTTTTTTTTTTTTTTTTTTTTTTTTTTTTTTTTTTTTTTTTTTTTTTTAAACTAGAAGCTTCAAGCTATGAATCATTTAACCCTAATTTCCCTAAACAAAAAACAGTCAAAAATAAAAATGCTCGTAGGCGCAACCTCTAGTCTTCGTTTTCCTCATCTTCTTCTTTCATCTCAGATCATCTATGTCTTTCTCGCTCCTCCACTTCTTCTTTTTCTGGTTATTCTAGGGTTTGCAGAATGGCGACTATGGAGAGCAAGAGCTTGATAGGCATCGTGAATTGGATACAAAGGGCAACAGGCATGGCTGATTTTTCAACGCTCGCTTCAAGTCCTTCAGTTGTGACTCCGGGATTGTGTCCTTGTCTATATGTTGGTATTTCTCTATTGCTATAATTTCTCTATGATTTGTTTGGTTCTTGAGAAAATTGAGGAAACGAGAAATTCTGTGATTTGTTTGGCTTTGGTTTGAATCCACCCTGCCCCGCACAACCCGCACCCCCCGCCTCGCATCACCCCGCCCCCGCACGTACCCGCCCCTCATGGTTCAGCTCTGTAACATGCGGTTCACGGGTTGAGAATTCTCAACCTGCAGGGATGCGGGGCGGGGGCAAAAAGGACGAAAATCCGCCCCGCCCCGCCCCGTGCACACCCCTAGTCGAATCTGGCCAAAATGGCTGGAATCCGGAAGAGTCCAGACGGAATTCGACAACGGCGACCGGACGTTGTTGGATTCTGGCGGCATTTGCCAAACTCTGATTTTCACATTTCACAATTTTTTCGTGCGAGCTAGACGCCAGAAAATATTGTCGAGAAAATTATTTTTTTTGAAAATGATTTCCGAAAATATTTTACGACGGAAATAATTTTACGTCGAAACAAATGAAGCATAAACTGCAAATTTACCAAATGCATTGCGATTTTAAAGGGTTAAACTATAATTTTAAAAAATAACTACAAATTTACCGAACGCTTAATTACATCGTTAAAAATTGTGTTTTCAACTCATACATTTTGAATCGTTATTTTTAAATTATACGCCACAAGAAGGCTTTGAGCTCCAAGAACTTGCCGAACTGTTTGCTCACACCGTAAAGGTTAACAATAGACTGCATTGTTGGGAAATATTCCCACAACCACCATTGAATGTGCTTATTGAATCCATATAAGCCAAAGCCCATTAGAATGCAGTCACCAATGGTGCTTACCAAGAGTATATCGGGAATATCAATCTCGGGAATGCCAGAAGAAATATACGCACCTTGTTATCCTGGAGACAGGTACTCTGCACGAGATCTCAACTGATATGATATCAATTCCCGACATGTAAGGAGGAACCTCTGGAATGAATCAATTTCGCGATAACCGAAGCATCGCGAGAAGCTTTGATTCTCGACAATAGCTCCAATCCTGGAACTGTTGGACTCATCTCCCACCCGATCCCGAATGACAGTTAAAGCAAAACTTTCAGGTATCAATAAATGTTTTTTTTTTTTTTATGCTTTACACTTTAGGCAAATTACTTTCCAGAAACTAACTTAAGCATCGGAGTGAGATTCAACTGGCACCTCGGCAAGCTCTTTTACTTACATTTATTGTTTCACTGCAATTGAATGGAGCATTCATTAAAGCGTATTTCACCTACCAGAAACTGTTTCAACATGCACAAAGCTTACGCAACAATCCGTGGGCAAATGCATAAGCCACCACTCACTGTTGGAGAACAAAAGAGACAGTTAAAATAGGCAAACATTTACATTACTGCATGCGACAATTTTTCAAACATTATACATAAATTTATGAAGATGTTGTAGGACCAGTAAGTATGACATCTCCGGCATTTTTGCCACTATTATAAACAAGAAATTGTACTACGGAGCCTTTTCCAAATCATTTACTCAGTCAGCCTGATAATACTTCCATCTAAAATCCTAGGGTTCTAGCTCATAATTCCCTTTCCAGGAGCAGAACTTTGTTCATGCACTTCTAATGGACTGGACCGCCAATTTGAAGTGATATAGTAATTAATTTTCCCAGGCATCAAGAGAAGGAGTCGGCATAAACAAACCTGTGTCATTTCAGTGTATTTCCAGCCAGTTCATAAAGAGTCAATCCCCCAGATGCACTGATAAGAAGTGCCTCTTAGGAGACGACTGAGAATTCCTTCCGCTGCTTTGGCATCATAACAACTAATTGCAGCTTGCCTAGCTGACATAATTTTACTGGATTCTTGAATATCGAGACCCTTGCAACATTCTTACCCAATAAAACAACGTGTGCAATGCTGTATGATTCACCTTTATCCACAGCAAATTGCCACTCTCTTGTTGATATATTGAACCAGTCTTTTCTTTGAGAGTTGGATGCTTTAACTTCAATGTAATCTTTACTATTCTCCTCCCCTACAACAATGTCATAGGGTAACCCAGTTTCACTATCTTCATTAACCCAGTTCACAACTCTCTTACCAACTTTTCCAATAATGTATTTGAAAGCGACAAGCTCGCCAAGTCTCCCTGTTTGTGTGGCTTCTGTTCCAAGAGGTGTGCCAATTCCAAGTTGATCTCTCTTGCTGAAATCAGATGAACCCAACTCAGGGCCATCAGATATAGGATCGAAATCAACATGCATACTAGGATCAGACTGATTACAAGCATGGCCAGACTGATCTTCCAAATTGTCGTAATCTGACAAACATAAAGCCGTTGAAGTTGCTTCTGAATCATCTTCAATGGTCCAATCATCATCGATTGAGATAGGAACAACATCATCAGTTTGCATGACTGTGCCTTCAGAATCATCTTCCTTTTTCTTTTGAGGGCTGATGCTAGGCTGCACAGTTGTTCCCTGCGCCCTAAAATCATTTGCATAACTAAAACCCGGTGCAGTTTTCCAATTCACAGGTGGCCAGTTTGAGTTCTTTCCTCTCTTTTTGGACTTGGAATAACTTTTTTCATCTATTGTTTTTGAATCAAAATTTGTCTGTAGTGAATCATCGTTCTCTGTCAATGAAGGCACATATGAGAGGGACCAAACAGATTCTTCATCAGGAAGTTTTGGCACCTTTTGGCTATTCAAGATGAAAAACTCTGTATGCTCCTCACTGGAACCTGATTTGGCCATGGTTGTGATCATGTGAAGGAAATTTGCCAAGTGTAGATCAGGAGTTCCATCAAATAACAAACGAGACAGCTCGATAAATAAGGCATGAGAATCAGATTCTTGGGTTGTGTACAAAATGTTATCCTGTAAAAATCATATACACAAAGATATAACTAAAAAAAGAGATGTAATATATTGATATTCCAAATCATGCCAAGTATCATGGAGAGCTTGATTCTAAAATCATCAAACATGGTTAATCTTCAATTCCAGAAATAGCTAGTCTAAATACAAAATATCTCTGCACAAGGAAGACGCAAGTGACATTTACCAACATGGTTAATCTTCAATTCCAGAAATAGCATATAGCATGACATTAGCATTTTCCAGTGAAGTTTGCCAGCTTTGTAGCTTTCAAAGTGGTACCTAAGTCCTAAATGTCCTTGAGAGGTTGCAGTCTCCAATTATATGCTTGGTAGCGAACAAATCTGGCTGGCTTTAGCTTCAATTTTTTTGGAAAATTGTTTGTAATAGGCTATTTTCATGAGAGAGAGGACAAAAATTGAATAAAGGATCCCCATCACATACCTGCAGAAGACAGCTACATTCAACTCGCTTATTAGATGCACCACAACTCTTTATGATATTCCTGTAGAACAGCTTTTCAACAACAACTACTTGTAGACGATTCAGAATATCAAATCCAGACTGCTTGAGCTGAATATATTTATCATGGTGTGTGCTACAGAAGTAGCGTTGAGAATAAGGAAGAGCCCAGCCCACCAATGAAGCTTTGAAGCTACAGTCTGCCAGACCATAATATATTGCTTCACGAGTTACAACCTGCACATGAGTGCATCGATGTAGAAAGGAAGATTGAAATCACATTATGTAACTTGTTTTTTGCTTTTTACTGTTATTTTTCTGTTTCTCTTCGAAGTGACAATACATGGTGCTCAATTTTCTTAAAACTACAGAATCTAAAAGTGGATGAAGTCCACCCACACAACACAACCAAATGTACAAATTATCATGCTTGCTGTCAGTTATAAAGATGTTTTAGCACAAAAAATCTAGTTCAGGTCCCATATTATGGTGCAAGTCAATCATTTAAAACCATTGTCAGACAAATACTATGTTCAAATGCGATAGTACTCTGATATTCCATTATTGAAAAAGAAAAGAAAACAAAAGAAAAGAAGAAAAGGTGTGAGAATCATAGCAGAAGCAATTATATCGTTTTCTATTTTCTATACCTGGTCATTCTTTTGCCTTGGATATGCTTTGGCAGCAGCTACATCTTAAGTGGTGTTACATGAACACAGAATTAATCAAACTCTTTTAACTTTCTCAGAACAGATTCGAGAGAGAGACAGAGAGAGACATCTTACCTCTGAGAGTGCAGGAATCCCTAAGGTTTGCATGAGGACGGACAGTCTTGTTTGAAGTATCTCTTTTTCATCATCACTAAGTTCGCCAAAGTACAGAAAACCAATTTTATCAAAATGCTCAAACTGCTCCCTTAATTTCCTATCATCACACCAGCACACAAGGCCAAATGAAGGGTGCAGGGAAACCCACTTATCCTGTTCAGTCGGAAGCACCATAAATTCCAATTTCGTAAGACATTCTTTCAAGTAAATGGCATCTTCAGGGCTCAGGAGCCCTGATTTCAGTCCATCACTCCACTTGAGAAAAACTTTGAAAACCTGAGATATGAAAGGAACACTCAGGTTATACTGAAACAAACAATTATTGCAAGTGCGGTTCTGCTTCAAATTTGATTACTTACTGTATTAGCTGCTTGTGAAGGCAAAGCAACAGTAGATAATTGCAGCAAAATCTGTAGATAGCTTTGGAGAGGAGGGGTCTCGTGTACTTTGCAGCCATCAATGAAAAAGTCCCGAAGGCCTGGATAAATATTGCTCAGCATCTTGCTTAAGAGGTGATGGGTCACTTCTGTCAACCTGCATTGAGGATGAAACTCCTTCATTTGGTCCAGAGAACCAGTTGAATCATGCCAACAGACGTCTTCAGGAGATAAGAATATACCAGGAACCACATCATCAAGCGTAGAGCCATAGGCATATGGAACAAATATAAACGGTCCTGAATGTAATTCCTCTGTGATTTTCTGCTTTGAAGTAGCCACTTCATTCCAAATGAATGTGTACAATTTTGACATTTGTGTGATGCTGCCATGCAAAGAAAGTTGTGTACCATTAAAATGAGTAGGGTTGCTTACCAGAAAGAGTTTGGGGGGGGAATGACAAAATATTATCTGAATTTCTGCCTTTAGCCTTGAGTTCTGTATATTATATAGACTTTACAAGGATGCTATACATGGAAAGAAAATAAGGTACCGCATGATTCTAGCCCTATACATGTAAACTATATTCTGTCAAATATATATGCTAGCTATACAAAATAAGAGATGGAGAAATAAGGAAACAATCGTGGGCAACAAGGAAACAATTATGGACAGCTGTGCTGTCCATTGACAGCCCCCCTCAAATTGATGCAGGGTGATCAACTAGCATCAATTTGCGACTTAGGAAGCAATGTTGAGGACGAGTGAGAGACTTGGTAAAAATATCCGCAATTTGTAGATCAGTAGAAATATGAGGAAGAGTGATAATCCTAGCTTCAAAGGCTTCCCGGATAGAGTGACAATCCACTTCGATATGCTTGGTGAGCTCATGATAGACAGGATTGGCCGTGATCTGAATAGCACTGGTATTATCGGCATGTAGAGGTGTAGGGTCGGTCAAAGAAAAATCTAACTTAGCAAGCAAACCACGAAGCCAAATAATTTCTGAACAAGCAAGGGACATAGCACGGTATTCAGATTCCGTAGATGACTTAGAGACTCTGTCTTGCTTCTTACTTTTCCAGGAGATCAAGGCATCACCTAAGAACACACACCAGCCAGTGATGGAGCGACGTGTATCTGCACACCCAGCCCAATTAGCATCACTATAAGCAGCAAGACGAGTAGAATTGCTGGCAGGGAAGAATAAGCCACGAGCAGAAGTACCGTGAACATAGCGTATGATCCTTCGGACAGCAGTCAAATGTAGATGACGGGGAGTCTGAAGGAACTGGCTGACTTGCTGGACAGCAAAAGAAATGTCTGGTCTAGTAATGGTGAGATAAACGAAGCTACCCACCAACTTCTGGTATAAACTGGGATCAGCAAGTAAGTCGCCCTCCTCTTTGCGAAGCTTGACATTTAATTCCATGGGAATATCGACAGAAAGAGCCTCTTGAAGACCAGCTGTAGCCACCAAGTCACTAGCATACTTATGTTGATTGAGAGAAATGCCGGAGGGACCACGATGAACCTCAAGACCAAGAAAATATGTGAGAGACCCAAGATCTTTCATATGAAAGGACTCCGAGAGATGAGTTTTGAGCTGGTCAAGTAAAATTGAATCGGAACCAGTGATTACAATATCATCAACATAAACCAATAGAAGAACAAAACCCATATCAGATTTCCGAAGAAACAAGGAAGTGTCATACTTGCTCTGCTTGAATGAAAATTGTAATAAAGTGGTGCGGAATTTATCAAACCAGGCCCTCGGAGCCTGTTTGAGACCATAAAGGGAGCGACGAAGCTTACACACATGTGAAGTCGGAGAAGGAAACAATCCTGGAGGTGGCTTCATATAAATACATTCTTTAAGATCCCCATGAAGAAAAGCATTTTTAACATCTATCTGATGTAGGGGCCAATCACTGGAAGCAGCAAGGGCGAGAATTGTCGAACAATAGTCATTTTAGCCACTGGAGCAAAGGTCTCTTCATAATTGACACCATACTCCTGATTATTCCCAAGAGCAACAAGCCGAGCTTTGTAACGATCCAAACTTCCATCAGATCGAACTTTGACCGAGTAAACCCATTTGCATCCTAGAGGCGCAATAGTAGGAGGACATGGCTCAATGTCCCAGGTGTGATTGGCCTCTAGAGCGGCAATCTCTTCCTGCATAGCATGTCGCCAACACTCATGCTTGGCAGCATGTGAGTAACAGTTGGGAATATCAAAATTGGCCAATGTAGCAGTAAGAGCTGAAATAGAATTGCCACCACTGGAAGAAGAAAATCCATACCTATCTGGAGGGACAGACACTCGAGAAGAGTGACGAACCAAAGGCACAGGAGGTGCTGCCACTGACTGAATCTGGAGCGTGGTAGGATCAGATACCGGGTGAGCTACAGGAAGAGACTGTGAGCGGGAGCGTCTTGTATACACAATACTGTTGAAAAAGGAAATAGCTTGAGGGGGAGTGTTGAAGAAGGAAACATTTTCTTCCTTATTTATCTCCCAGATCTTCTCCTTGATTTATCTCCTTAATTGGAGTGTTGAAGATTTGGTGAATATGTTGAAGATTTTATGCAGATTTGTCCACATAAATAAGGCTAATTTATATGTATTAATTAGATTATGATAGTTCTTTCCATATTAGGTTCTAGGCTTTTCCTATTTAACCAATGTAGCCTTACGGCACAAAATCAAGTTCTTAAGTTCTGAAGTTATCAAGAGCAATAAGAATATTTTCTCTCTATATTTTTCTTCATGGTATCAGAGCCATTCCATAGGCTAACGCCAGTGTTCGATCCAATGGTCTTGTGAATTTTTTTGTTTCCTCTTATCTTTGTTGCTTTTTATCTCTATGTTTCTTTAGATTCAAAATTGTCCTGTGTAATTCTCTTCTTTACTTTTATTCTATTATTTTCCCTGCCTTTTCACGCTTCTATCATTTTTATCCTAAACTCTTCATTATTTTCCTTTTGCTTTTCACCATCACTATTTTCTTTCTCTATTTCCTTATGCTTCTCTTGTTCTTTCATTGGTTTGTCTATGATTTCATCCTGTTTTCTTTCTAAGGGTAGAAGTCGAGATGGGTGATCTTCTTCAATTCGTTTGGAAGGTTTGGATTTTCAAACTTTTTTCTTTTGGCTTCAGATCTCGTTGATTTGTTGGTAGCATGGTACAGAGGCCAAGTTGCCCATATTATTATTGCCCTTTGTTGGCTCATTATTGTAATATCCTTTGTTGGCTCATTATTTTTGGTTATTGACCCCATCTTTATCTTTCTTTTGACATTTGAGGTATTCTCTAAAACCCATTCCTATTTCAGCCCATAGTTGACTCACTTTCTTTTGGCCCATAGTTGGCCCATTCTATTTTGGCATTTGAAAAGTGATATTATGCCTTATTTAGCTCATAGTTGGCTCACTTTCTTTTTGGCCCATAGTTGGCCCCATCTTTCTTCTCTTTTCACTTTCTTTGGCCCATAGTTGGTCCATTCCATTTTGGCATTTGAAAAGTGATATCATGCCTCATTTAGCCCATAGTTGGCTCACTTTCTTTTGGCCCATAGTTGGCCCCATCTTTCTTTTCTTTTCACTTTCTTTTGGCCCATAGTTGGCCTATTCTATTTTGGCATTTGAAAAGTGATATCATGCCTTATTTAGCCCATAGTTGGCTCACTTTCTTTTGGCCCATAGTTGGCCCCATCTTTCTTTTCTTTTCACTTTCTTTGGCCCATAGTTGGCCCATTGATATTTAAGGCGCATCTTCACCGTCGCCGACTTCCTCCACTCATCGTCGTAGATTGTCGTTAATCGTTGTCATCTCCAAAAGAAGAAGAATAAGCATTTATTGCAAACTCAAGATTCCAGAATCTTCTACCTTGAGTTTGAAGGGGGATGTTAGAAGATATGAATGGCTAGAATATATGGAAAGTATAATATACTTTCCATATATTCCATATTTGATTGATATTGTAATATTTCATATTTATGGTGTGTCGTAATCAAATCATGGAGATTTAATTACCATATTTGATGAGGATTTGATTACCATATTTGTATTCACTCTAAACCCTATAAATAGGGACTTTTGTATTGTAAAAGATCAAGCAAGAAAAATGCAATGAAAGCACAATGTAGTCCATTATATGCTTCCGCTTTCTCTCTTCCTCTCTCTCTTTCTCTATCTTTCTTACATAAAATTCTCTTGTCTCTTTAAGCTTTCATTCCAATATAAATAATTTTTCATGGTATCAGAGCCAGCAGCTTCTCCGGTGCATTGTGGAGAAGACGATTCTCGTTTGGTATTTTGTATCCGGTTCAGGTTTTTTTTTTTCCCTCCATGTTTTTCAACCGGTTCATTAACTTTTCAAACCGGTTCAGTGCCTTATAGGTCCGGTTTTACCAGTTTTCAAACCGGTTCACAGTGTTTTCTTACCGGCTCAAGAATATTCTGACCGGTTCAACCTCTTTTGAAAGAAGGTTTAGTGGTTTTTTTCTCCTACCAAAAAAAAAAAAAAAAGAAAGAAAAAGAAAAAAAAAAGGGAAGGAGAAAAGAGAGAAGAAAAAAAAAATGAAGGAGAAAAGAGAAAGAAGAAGAAAAAAAAGGAGTTTGTCCGGTTCAGTGATTTTCCTGCCAGTTCAGTGTTTTTCCTGCTGGTTCTGAGCATTCTCTTGCCGGTTCAAAGCATATTCCGGCCCAGTTACAAATTTGCAGACATTGTTGGTGGTATCGATGATAAAATTATTTTTCCTTGGCCTTGAGCCCAAGTGATTTTTGTGTTGAAGCATTTGAAGTTGGAAAGTCTGAAAAATGGGGATAGAGAGTCAAGTAACCTCCCATATTTGACGCCAACACTTCACACAAGAATGAGCTATTTGGTTGGAAAGTCTGAAAAATGGGGATAGAGAGTCAAGTAACCTCCCATATTTGACGCCAACCCTCCATGCACGAAGGCTCAAGATGTCAGGAGACTTATTGGAGATTTCGTGGCCAAGATTTTTGGGAGTCTGAAAAATGGGGATAGAGAGTCAGGTGACCTCCCATAATTGATTCCAACTCTCCATGCAAGAAGTCTAAGGGCTCTAGTAGAAGACATCATCTAAGCACCACATGTGACGATTCAAAAAGAGAATTGCTTGAAGAAGAGTATGCAAGCTGAGCATACGAGATATCTATGGCTCAGCTTGAGGGGGAGTGTTGAAAAAGGAAATAGCTTGAGGGGGAGTGTTGAAGAAGGAAAGATTTTCTTCCTTATTTATCTCCCAGATCTTCTCCCTGATTTATCTCCTTAATTGGAGTGTTGAAGATTTGGTGAATATGTTGAAGATTTTATGCAGATTTGTCCACATAAATAAGGCTGATTTATATGTATTAATTAGATTATGATAGTTCTTTCCATATTAGGTTCTAGGCTTTTCCTATTTAACCAATGTAGCCTTACGACACAAAATCAAGTTCTTAAGTTCTAAAGTTATCAAGAGCAATAAGAATATTTTCTCTCTATATTTTTCTACAAATACCTGGTTTAAATCGTGAACTGACGGGAGGAAGATCTGAGAGCCACTCCTCAAAGGAGGGAAGAACCACAGTAGAAGATGTTGGCAGAGAGGACACAGGAAAGAAATGTTGGTTTTCAAAGAAAATAACATTCCTAGAAATGCGAGTACGATGTAAGGTAGGATCATAGCAAACAAATCCCTTTTGACACACATTATATCCCAAGAAAGCACAACGGACAGATTGAGCAGATAATTTATGTCGCTCATGAGGAGGTAAATGAACAAAGCATACACAACCAAAAGTACGAAGATTATCATAACTAGGATGCTTAGCAAATAAGCGGAAATAGGGAGACTCCAAATGTAGGACTTGAGAAGGTAAACGATTAATCAAGTGAGTAGCAGTTTTCATAGCCTCTACCCAAAACATGGACGGAACAGAAGATTCTAACAAGAGAGTACGTACCACATCGAGGAGATGACGATTTTTGCGTTCGGCTACTCCATTTTGTTGAGGAGTAGAAGGACATGAACGTTGATGAAGAATACCCTTAGACGCCAAGAAAGCCTGAAACTTAGTAGACAAATATTCACCACCGGAATCGGTGCGTAATGTCTTAATAGAAGAGGAAAACTGATTGGCAACATACGCAAAAAACTCAGTGAAAATACGAAAGACCTCAGATTTAGAGCTAAGAAAGTAGACCCAAGTAAATCTGCTATGATCATCAATGAAAGTCACATAGTATTTAAATTTTTCATGTGAACTCACTGGGGAAGGACCCCAAACATCACTATGGATAAGATCAAAGCAGTGAGATGCCCGACTAGCATGCAAAGGGAAGGGAAGAATTTTGCTTTTACCAAGTTTGCAAGAAGCACACTCAAGAGAGAGAGAATAACTATTTTTATTACCAAGTAAACCAGAGTTCAATACATGAGATAAGATCTGAGTATTAGGATGGCCCAAGCGACGATGCCACACCATACTAAGATCGGAAATATTATTACAAGCAAAAGGCTTAATAGAAGAAACTGGAATAGGCAAAAATAGTGGAAACAAGCGCCCCACTTGGGTCCCTTCGCGATCTGCTCCCCCGTTATCTGGTCCTGCACAACACAACCATCACCAGAAAATTTAACATCACAATTATGTTCAACTAATTGGCCAACAGAAATAAGATTCGTGGAAAGCTGAGGAGCAAGAAACACATCAGTGAGCGTAGAAGAGGCATCTCCGACAGCAGCTATTGGCAAAGAACTCCCATTGGCAGTCTGAATAACCGAGTGACCATCATAGGGCCGCACACGACTCAAAGCAGTGTAAGTAGTAATCATGTGATTAGAAGCTGCCAAGTCCACGTACCAAAGTTTAGGGGAAGGATTACCTTGAAACCCCATTGCTAATAAGGCCGAAATGAGAATTTGTTGCACCATTGCGGGAGTGCAATAATCTGGTGCAGGAGGAGTAACAAAAGCGGCAGGAGGCGTGGCAAGAACCGAAGTCTGAAATGCTTGGGGTGGACGATTCGAGGGACGAATACGACATTCTTTGATAATGTGACCCTTCTTCTTGCAATAAGAGCAGAATTTTTTAGGACAATTAGCAACAATATGTCCAAATTCCTTGCAGCAGAAACACTGCAAGTTTCGAGAATGCACAAGTGGTCCACGGCCTTGGGCAGAAAAGGCTACAGCGGCAGCCCCAGAACTGCCATAAGATTGCTCCAAAATAGCTTGAGTACTAAGATGTTGTTCTTCACGAAGTAACTCACCAAAACAAACATCAAGAGACGGAACAGGAGATCGGTTCAGTAAAAAGGAGCGAACAGATTCATATTCTGAACGAAGTTTCATAAGAAACTGATCACGCTGGGTAGTAGCGTGAAGAGTTTGAATAGTGGAAAGGGCAGCAACAGGAACTTCCGCGGTAACCAAAGCAGCATATTCGTGCCAAAGAGTCAAAAAAGCCAAGTAATAGTCTTGAATGGAAAGACTATTATGCTGAAACATGGCAATTGCATGTTCTAGCTGAAAGCGACGAGCATCATTATCCTGATGATAAACCTTCTTCAAGTAAGCCCACATAGCTTGAGCAGAGCGATGAGGCCTCAAGTGAGTGACAATAGGAGACTCCACTGAACTAAGAAGCCAGGACATGATACGTGCATCCAGCACAGCCCAGGACAGAGAAGACCCGTCAGCCTTAGATTTCTCAGAAGTGGACGATGATTCAACATCCGTGCCATCAATATGACCCCAAAGGCCTTTGCCCTTGAGAAAAAATTCAAACTGAAATGCCCAGGTAGCATAATTGGTGCCTGTAAACTTAACACACACAGGAGCAGAATCCATAGAGAATAAAGAGAACCCGAGAGGAGAAGATTGCCGAGAAACCTACCGAGAGTGACAAACTGCACTGTTGCCCAGAGAAGTGCCGAGAAAAAAAAACCTCTGAGAAAGACAGCACCGCCTACCCAGCAGTGACCGAGAAAAAAAACCACCGAGACCTCAAACAGAGGCTGCCGAAGACACCAACACAAGCTGCAGAAAACCGATCCGAGAGACTTGAGCCAAGAGAATTGGGCCAAGAGTGACAGACACCGAGAACCAAAAACTGAGAACCGAAAACCGAGAGAAAAAAAAATCCCAGGGAAAAAAAATTTAGCAATTGGGCTTTGATACCATGACAAAATATTATCTGAATTTCTGCCTTTAGCCTTGAGTTCTGTATATTATATAGACTTTACAAGGATGCTATACATAGAAAGAAAATAAGGTACCGCATGATTCTAGCCCTATACATGTAAACTATATTCTGTCAAATATATATGCTAGCTATACAAAATAAGAGATGGAGAAATAAGGAAACAATCGTGGGCAATAAGGAAACAATTATGGACAGCTGTGCCGTCCATTGACAGGGAATGCGGGGGATCACAGAAAAACAATCAATGTGCATCATCAATATGGAAAGCCCATTGCGAAGTGAATAAAAAGATTACATTTTAAGCACACCTTAAACCAAGACATTTATTATATATCCAAAATGATACAAGTCCTGATTGAATCTATCATGCATAATGTATACTACACACTTTCAGAGTCAAACATTAGGTTTCACCTCAAGGCAATTAACTCCAGATGTGAACATCGTGACATACTTCATACGCATTAAACTAGAAAGGTTAAATTAGTTGGTCAAAAGATTCAGAAGTCTAGTCTAGACAAATGATAAATGGATAACAAAGATAACACAAAAGTGCCAAAATGTTGAAAAAAGTTCCATAGGTAGATAAGGAATCATTGCCACGGGACAAAAAAAAAGATGAAGGTATGAGCAAAAGCATATAAAAACTTCTGCTTCTAGAAAGTAAAAATAGATGAAAAGCACCTCAATGCAGAAATAGATCCACAATAAAAGCTTGTCAAACTATCAGCAAATACATGCCCAAGAAATCATCTGAATTATAAGCTGGCAAAAATTGCCATGCAAGTAATTTCCATATCTTGTAGCGTTTGCATGGGAAGAAACTAGAGGAAGAAGAGGCATATGCCTTATATATATATATATATATATATATATATATATATATATATATATATATATATATTGAAATTTAATACAAAGACCAAAATACCCTTTTAACCCTAAGAAGCTCTTCTAACACTCTCCCTCAAGCTGGAACATATTTATCATATAAGCACAGTTTAGAATATATAAACTCTAACCTCTTTCGACACAAGGATTTCGTAAACATATCAGTTAATTGGTCTCTAGACTTCACGAATGGTGTAGATATATCTCCATTGAGTATCTTATCAAGTATAAAAAGACAATCAACTTCAATATGCTTGATCCTATCATGAAAAACTGAATTAGACGCAATATGTAAAGAAACCTGGCTATCACAAAACAATGGAATAGGAGTAGGAGCTGAGAATCTAATATTCTGGAGAAAATGTTGTAATCACGCCAACTCACTAGTACTATGAGCCATTGCCTTGTATTTTGCCTCGACACTTGACTGTGTCACTACTGTCTGTTTCTTACATTTCCAAGTGACCAGATTACTGCCTAAGAATGTACAATATCCGATAGCAATCTAAGGGAGAGCCTGCCTAATCTGCAACAGTAAAACCTTCTACTCGGATGTGTCCATTTGGTCTATACAATATCCCAAGACCAAGAGCTCTTTTCAAATATTGAATAGTACGAGTAACAACTTCCCAATGTGAAACCCCAAGAGCCTTCAAGAACTGACTAATAATATACCAACTAGTACTATGAGCCATTGCCTTGTATTTTGCCTCGACACTTGACTGTGTCACTACTGTCTATTTCTTACATTTCCAAGTGACCAGATTACTGCCTAAGAATGTACAATATCCGATAGCAATCTAAGGGAGAGCCTGCCTAATCTGCAACAGTAAAACCTTCCACTCGGATGTGTCCATTTGGTCTATACAATATCCCAAGACCAAGAGCTCTTTTCAAATACTGAATAGTACGAGTAACAACTTCCCAATGTGAAACCCCAAGAGCCTTCAAGAACTGACTAATAATATACCAACTAGTAGTATGAGCCATTGCCTTGTATTTTGCCTCGACACTTGACTGTGTCACTACTGTCTGTTTCTTACATTTCCAAGTGACCAGATTACTGCCTAAGAATGTACAATATCCGATAGCAATCTAAGGGAGAGCCTACCTAATCTGCAACAGTAAAACCTTCTACTCGGATGTGTCCATTTGGTCTATACAATATCCCAAGACCAAGAGCTCTTTTCAAATATTGAATAGTACGAGTAACAACTTCCCAATGTGAAACCCCAAGAGCCTTCAAGAACTGACTAATAATATACCAACTGCATATGAGATGTCTAACCAGATAATCATATATATATATATTAGCTGAAACCTTCAAGAGAATTGGCTAATTTTTTTTTTTTGATAAGTAATAATTTCATTAAAAAGCGCAAAGGGGCGCAACACTAGTACATAGGAAGTATACAAAAGAGCCCCTAATTAGAGGAGATAAACGAACATGAAAGTAAAAATTCAGTAAATGACATACGACCCGGACTTGCGCCGAAACCCACAGATATAACATATTGAACACATTTCTACAAAGAGTCCCAACCGTACTCTCCACATCTTAAAAAAGCCTAGAATTTCTCTCTCGCCACAAACTCCACAAAACACATAAAGGAACATGCTTCCAAATACGGATAGCAGAGCCACGACCTAACAAAGTGCCCCATCCACTCAATAAATCCATAACACTATTAGGCATAACCCACTCCACCCCGAATAAGCTATAGAAATAACTCCAAACAACCCGTGCCACATCACAATGTAGAAGAAGGTGATCAACGGATTCTCCATGCTTTTTGCACATGACACACCGCTCTACCACCACAATACCACGCCTACGCAAATTATCATGAGTTAAAATCTTTCCTAAAGCTGCTGTCTAAACAAAGAATGCCACCCGCTTCGGAGGTTTAACACGCCAAATATCCTTCTACGGAAAATAGGTCACCTTGTTACAAACCAAGGCTTTATAAAAAGTCTTCACTTCAAAATTCCTCTTCTTAGAAATATTCCACACCAGCCTATTGACCTCTCCGAGCCGAATCCGACTAGAGTATAACTGTTCATAGAATGATATCACCATCTCCACCTCCTAATCCTGAGCATATCGCGTAAAGAATACATTCCAATGAGCCACACCTCCTACCACAGACAAATTATCCACCACCAAAGCATCCGGGGAATGAGCAATAGAGTACAAAGCCGGATAGCATAACCTGAGAGGCTTGTTCCCACACCATAAATCATGCCAAAAGCGAATATGAGACCTCTCACCCACCTCGAAACGCAAGTACTTGGCTACAGTATCCCACCCCCTTCGGATAAACTTCCAAGCACTCACACCATAAGGCCCTGTCGCCGGTAAAGAGCTCCAACCTCCCTCACACTCCCATACTTCACCTCAATCACCAATCTCCATAACGCATCACGTTCCTGCGAAAACCTCTATAACCACTTCCCCAATAAGGCTTGGTTAAATTTAATAATATTACGAACTCCCAAACCACCAACCTTGATTGGAGAACAAACCTGATGCCAATTTACTAAATGAAATTTAGTCTCATCCCTCATACCATTCCACAGGAACTCCCTTTAAAGCCGCTCCAATTTCTTAGCTACACTCACAGGAACGGGAAACAGAGATAAATAATAGGTAGGAATGCTGGATAGTGTACTATGAATCAATGTCACCCTACCACCCTTAGATAAATAAAGCTTTTCCCAACTAGCTAGCCTTCGCTCAACCTTCTCAATAACCCCATTCCAAATAGGAAGAGATTTAAACGATGCCCCTAACAGTAGACCCAAATATGTCATTGGTAGAGACCCAATTCTACAACCCAAGATATGTGCCAACGACTCCACATCCTCCACCTCACCAATAGGGACCAATTTGGATTTTCCAAGATTAATTCTCAGCCCTCACACCGCTTCAAAACATAAAAAGGTACACCTCAGATTTCGAACATGTTTAGCCTGTGCCTCACAGAAAATTAGGGTATCATCTACAAAAAACAAATGATTCACCACTAAAGCTTCATTATCCCTTATACCTACCGAGAAACCAGTCAACAAGCCTTGGAGCATAGACTCATTCAACATCCTACTAAGCGCTTCTATAACCACCACAAACAGCAAAGGAGAAAGAGGATTTAGTCCCTTTTGAGTAAAACGTGCATTTAGTCACTTTTAAGCCTTTTAAGTGAAACGTGTGATTAGTATTTATTTTTGGCTAAGATTTATGACGAACGTTTTCTATAAAATTTTATAAACAATGTTAAAGTTAATTTCTTTAATATTATATACAAAGACACAAATTGGGTTACATAATCTTTTATTTTTGGCTAAATATTTATGAATGTTGTAGTTTCCATGAACGATCTAGAAAAAAGGTAGAGGCATGTTACTCTTGTACCTCAAACATCCTATTATATAGGTATAAAAAAAATATAACAATGACCAAAATAGCCATAAGGAATAGAAACCACTAGCAACCAAACAAGCACCCTTTCTCCAACAACACGCTAGAGATAGGTAGACTTCACCGGCGATAACAATAACGGTAGCCACAGACTCCATTGACACCCACAAAGCAACAGCTCGACGTCAACTCAACTGGCCACCAAAGCAAACTTTTCAACCTATGACCACTGCAACTCTCCAGTCACTGCATATGTCACCAACCACCATAGATTATGTCAGCCAACACATCAATCATCCTGATTAATTGCTTCTATTCAGGATAGAACTCATACCAAAGTAGCCGCAAGACCGGTTCTACCATTTACACCAGAACCACCGATGACAACGAAGCTAATGGTAGGGATGATGACGACATCATCACACCACTGAAGATGGAGATGTTGGCACCATCTACCCCAAATCATGAGCATGAAGCCCAATGTTCAGAAGTTTTAAATCAATAAAGAAAGACAGGAAAGAAAAAATAAATAAATAAACAAAAGGAAGGAGAAGAGAGGAGTGGAAACAGTGAGAGGCGTGGGCTGTAATCAAACTGTAGGATCCGATCCCATGTTAAATCATCATTAATTTTAAAAGCTTAAGATGATAAAAAACAGTAGACTTCATAATTTAAATTAAATTCTAACACTCTCTCTCACGTGTAGCTTCAAATTTCCCTTCTACAAGTGATGCCTAACACATGAGATTTTTAATTGAAATGGAGGGTGAATAACGAAGTCAAAATTCGAACTTAGTATCTTTGCTTGGATACCATATTGTAGGGTTTGTATGGGAAGAAAATAGAGAAAGAAGAGGCTACGTGTTTTCTACGTAGCCACTTTAACTCATATATATATATATATATATATATTGCGAAATTCAATACAAAGACCAAAATACCATTTTAACCCTAAGAAGCTTTTCTAACATTATCCAACCTCGATGCAGTGAGCTAACACACCTCCAAGAAGACATGGCACAAACTTGCTTACACACACAAGTTCGCAAAACTTATAGTATTACCAGAAATATCACTCATAAACCAAACAGCACCCCCAAAAAAAAAAGAAAAAAGAAATACCTTAGTTTGCATGCACTCTCGAGAGATAAATATAAAAGCTAAATAAAAACCTCTATAAAAAGGCTCAAGAATGCAGTTAACAACCTTATCTAGATTTATTGGTTCCTATTTATTTCAATACTTACCTCAGTTACATTAAAGTTCTAATCAAGATTTACATAAACTTGTCCATACCAGCATTAGGAGAAAAATGCTTCAATATTTGTAGAAGCATCACTAAGCATTTTATTTATTTATTTATTTATTTTATATCTTCAAAGTGCCGCGCTTTCCGCTTCCGCCAAAGACACCACATTAAACACAACGGATCAAATCGTTAAACTTCCTTAACTGGACCACACCCAAACGAAGCGCCCCAACTAGTCAACAAATCCAACACCCTTCAAGGCATAGCCCACTCTACCCCAAATAAAGTCAAAATGTAACTCCATAGATTGCGAGCAACTTTACAATGAAGTAACAGATGTTCAATGGATTCCCCACTCTTTTTACGCATACAGTACCACTCAATCACTACCACATTTCTCTTCCGCAGATTGTCATGCGTCAAAATTTTACCTAACGCTGCGGTCCATACAAAAAATGCCACCCTCGTTGGAGCCATTACACACCAGATACTCTTCCAAGAAATGAAGGGCCATTTTGTTTATTTAAAACTTCATAAACCCCTCTTGGAGAGGCTCCAAACTAACCTATCATCCTCTCCATGTCGAACCGGAATAGAATAAAGTCGTGTGAAGAAAGAGAGTACCATTTGAAGTGGTGAACAAATAAAAACCAATTCAGGTGAATACTGCAACATCCATTTTCAAAGAGAATTAGACTATGATTAGAAGAGTAATTCAAGTATACGATTTTCTCAAATGATACTACAGGAACAACATGGTTGAAGCATTGGCATTAGTTTGATTGGTGGCTTTGAGAAGTGCACTAACGTTGGCACCATTGCACAATAATTCTATACATACATATATACATATACGCGCGCGCGCACACATACACACACACACACACACACATATATATATATATATATATATATATACACATTATACTCCTCTTTAACCATCTATAAGTAAAAGAAAAACAGTATTGGACAAAACTTATGTATATAGTGCAATATACATCTAGATGTGGGACTATTACACCACTAACATGCTCAAAACAGAACAAAAACCCAAGATACTGATAAACTAAATAAGTACTTTTCTCGAAAAGAAAAGAAATAGCAAAACCACATGGATTTTTTTATGTGAAAAGAGAAATACTGCAAATTATGAATGAAGAATTCAATTAATCAGAAAAGAGAAATCAAAGATTATGGCCCTATGTAGTAATTTATTTTTTTATTTTTTAAAAAAGCATTAAATTAGTTTCAATAGGCAGCAGGAAAGAACAGTTACTAACAACAAAATGATCTAACTTTCAGTTAACAAATGTCGAAGATCTAACTTAGTGAATGAGATGGAGCAATACCTGGCCTTAAAAGGTGTCTTAGATCTCTTCCATACTTTCAGAGTTTCCAAAATGTCATCAATGGTAGCTTTAATCTTAAATCCAATATTACTCACTAACTTTCCACTTCTCACCTGTTTCAATAATAAAAACATAGAACAATAAAGAACTTGTAGAAATCTATGTCAGTTAAGTCCTACCATTATATAGGGAGATGCAGCAGTTTCATACAGCTGAAGTTAATAACTCCATTAAGGTGTATGAATATGAAATCAAACATAGCTAGTAGGCATACAACAAAAACAACAACTTAATTGTACTTTTTTGCTATTTGACAAAATAAAAAGAGAAAAATAAACTAATACCATGTTATTTTATAGTTTGTCAAACGGCACATCTTTTATTTATTTTTGAGGGTTAAATACCTAATTGCCCCCTGTGGTTTACAAACTTTATTTTTTGCCCCTTAAGTTTTCATTTTTATCATAGAAGGTACCTCTAATATGGAAAAAGACAGAAATGGTACCTCCGTTCATTTTTCCGTCCAAAACTAATGTCCGCCATGTCATCCTACACATGTCAGCGTACTTGTGCGACACCTGTCCCCAGAGCCATGTCAGCGTTGACGTGGCTCAACCACCCCCTTAGCCAAAATGGGGTGCCCATGTCAGCGTTGACATAGTTCTGGGGACAGGTGTCACACAAGTACACCGACACGTGTAGGATGACATGGCGGGACGTTAGTTTTGGATGGAAAAATGAACGGAGGTACCATTTCCGTTTTTTCCCATAGCATAGGTATCTCCTATGATAAAAAGGAAAACTCAGGAAACAAAAAATAAAGTTTTTAAACCACATGGGTGTGTAAGGTATTTCACCCTATTTTTTATAAGTAATTAGCCCCAAGGGGAATCGGAAGGAGAGATTCGAACAAGTGACCCCCGTTTCATGAGGCGTGGTCCCCATTCAATTAAGCTACCCCTTTGGGTTGTCAAACAACATATCTCACATCATGTTACACAATAATCCTTGATGAGTAACATAACAAATGAAAATATGTTTTTAAAGATTTTACGTGTGTGTGTGTGTGTATTAACCTATATATAGCATTAACAAACTTTTATACATCAATTGTTGTCACATTTATTAAATGGTCAAACATCTGGATATGTTGCACTAGAGCTAGCAAAGCCAAAACCCAAAATGGCATGGACCCCATTTCTGATTCATGTCAGTCACCCACTGCGCAAACCAGTTAGTTGCCAGAAGGCAACAGATTTTAGCAGTCCAGTGTAGATCCCTTCAATGACAAGCATTTAAAAAGAGCCATTAGCAAGATTCACATCTTTGCTAGCTCTGAACTGCAGATTTTTTGTACATTCATAATTAGGGCTTTGCACAATCCGAGCTTGGGCGAGTAGTAGCTGTGCGAACTTGGCTTGTTTACACTTGAGCTGAGCTCGCACAACCAGTACTCGCCTGAGCTTGGATTGTTTATAGGTACAGAGCTCGAGTCGAGCTCAAGTTGACCTTGGCTTGTTAAGAGAAAAATCTTGTGTGAGCTTGAGTTCGGGCTCGCCCATTAGCTGAGACTGGCAGCCTTATGAAGCAGATAGATCTTACTCTGGGAGAATCTCTCTCTCTCTCTAAACAGAATTGAAGAAAGACTAGAAAAACTAAGAATAAAATAAAAAGTGCAAAAGAGAACACTAGTATATCATACTAACCTTCGGAACAGCATATGGAGCAGAAGCACCAAGAATAGAGCGTACTGCATCACAATCATAAAATAAATCTTTGGGATAGTGAAGTGCATCATCCATGCTAGATACTACCCACTGGACATCACAAATGCTGCTCATAAATGAAGACTTGAAGGGTTTGCTATCTCCACCAGATTTAGGACTGCAGTAACCTGTAGCTTTGTCACTAAAATAACCATCCCATAGCATATCAAAAACCTCCAACAGATATATACAACTTTTCCGCATACCATTTTTGGACAATAGGGATATTAAATGGACCAATTCATGGGATTCCCAATCTTTGACAATTGATTCAGGGGAAATAAGGTCTCTTTCCTGCATTAGATTCCTAAAAATGGTAGGAGATATATCAGCAACAGTCTTATGAACTTGAAGTATTTGCACAAAATCCATGACACCTATTTCCTGGAAAAATTCCCTCCATTTTGTTGGCCCACATGATAACAATTCAGTGACTGGATGCCTCAAATAAGTGGTGTCAACCTCATGCCATTTCATATCTACAACATTGAGCAACTTATTTACATTGACTGGATTTTCATATGCTTTACTGAAATGAATTGGCACCTTAACAGGTTGTTTAAAGCCATGATTTGTTAGAATGAAAGCTTTATTTCGTAATTCAGAGATTATAAACTCCCTTTCAAGACTACAATCGGGGCAGCTAGACTGTAGGTGAATCATTAGAAAGCAAAGATACTCCGTCATCAAATTCTTGTCACTATTTGTATTTCTGCCATCTGTTACAGCTGGCATGATGTCCACCTTCACAATTTTGTGAGCAGACAACTTCCGGACACCAATTCTATGAAGAATCTTGGTTATGTTGTCTACCAAAGTCATGTCAACGCATGAGCTACCATTACCAACAGTTGATGCAGTAAAGAGGGCAGGACTTACAGTCCGAAGTTTCATAAATAAATTTGGGAAAGCTTCAAATCCATGCTCAACATCAAACCTAGTGCTTACTGCATCAGAGTGTAACCAGATTGTACCTTCATCCACTGAGCTGTATGTACCATCTGAAAGGGGAATAAACGATATTTTTCGGAGGTTCTCTATGAGATCCATTTCTGTATCGGAGTTTAAGAAAAATTGTCCAGAAGAATGGAATGACATTGTATAAAGAGCATTTAGCCAAGAAGACAACCAACTCAGGCCAATTGATTTGATGCCATTTTCCATGTGACTTAAACAGGATATAAATTTAAGTAGAATCGTGGGTCCATACTCCTCTAGGCCCAGTGCCCTTGCTAATGAATCAGACATTTTTATATTTCTATCCAGGAATCCAAGGCCAAGATGCTCAGAAAGCAAACCACCAGGAAGAAGAGTGCGTGCCTGTTCATTCCAACCTCTTAGAACCTTGCATGGAGGAACCCATTTGTCACTTCCTCCTTCCAGGAGTAAGCAGTTTGACATACGTAATTTAGAAATAATCAACCTGGGAAGACAAGAAAAGAAACCATGAACTTCCCCAACAAGTGGAACAAAACTCATGAAAGCTGACACAGCTTTTCCTGGATTCTCTCTAAAACACAGAAGATCACAAAAGGATCTCTCCGCATTAACAAACAAACCAGGAAACTCAGACAACAACCACTGGTTCCAGGGACTATTTCCATCAACTTCCTCTCTAGATGAAGGAAGAACAAAATCACCTTGAAGAATAAATTTCAGCCCATAAGTTCTTAAAGGAAGAAATGCAAAAACAGGCTGCTGGTCTAAAAGTGGAAAATAACCCCCGTCAACTGATTCCTGCAATGTAAATGCTATAGAGATTTCTGTTGTTTGCACATCACGACGAATGTTATCTGCCCGCAACTTTTGAGATGCCACAAACCATGTCATTTTCTCTTTTCCATGTGAAATCCTAACAATGCCATCCTCCATGATTTCTTTTTGCATCCAAATGAGCGAATGATTGAGTAAGTTTCTGAAGTTAATACACTTAAGCCGGTGAAGAAAAAGCAACAAAGACGGGTGAAGATCTGAAAACATAGTCATAATGCTCTTCATGACAGTTAGGTCTGATAATCTCGATCTGAAAGGAAGGACAATGCAAGTGTTCCAGCATTTATCATCCAATTGATCAGTGTCACTAGAAGCCAGCCTACTATACAAGTCAATATCACATGGAGGTACTACTGTTGGCACAACAAAACCAATCTGACCCTCACTGATATCAAATTTGATATGAAACCCATTAGAATGAATCTCTGGAGCGTCTGTGACCTGCAGATTGACCACCCCACATTCATGAAAACCGTTCATTTATATAGTATAACCATTAATTTGATAAACCAAAAAGTAAACCACCACTCTATTTCAACAAAAAATCATATAAAAATACAATTCACAATCAGAAAGTAACAACTTCTACGCCAGGTCTCTCAACTTTTTCCACTACTATGTCAAATGTCTAAAAGAAGTAGAGTGCTTTAAAACATAGCTTTGACTCATTTATTAATAGTAAAAAACAGTTGAGTGCCTAAATATGTTTAAACTCTTTATGGGAGATGAGCCTTTAAACACCTACTTTAAAATCTCCTTCTAAACTTCATTCAATTTTTCATGTCCACTTTTGGAGTACAGAATCATAATACTAATAAAATGTTCAAATTCTTTATATTAATTACATTTTAACAACCTTGGGTAGAACACCCAACAACCACAATAACTTTGGACTGCATAAGAAAGATGAACATAGTCAAAGAAGTGAGTGACTAAATTGAAGATGAGCCTCAATACTAAATAATCTGCTTCTGAACCTTTTGCGATTGTAGGTGTTCATTGCTGGAGTTACAGAATCATAACCTTGAGCCACATCAAACACCATTTTAATAAACCTGGGTCAACCTGACATCCACAATAAAGCATGGGATGCAATTGAAACATGAAAAATCAACGGATTGATTTATCATGATCCAAATCAAGTATATATCCTCCAACAACATAATGAGTCATCGAGTAAGCAAATGCAAAAATTAAAATGGGTGGGATAAAGACATAGGAAACAAAGTTACCGACGGGATGCTTGTTAGACAGAAGTGAGTACCTTTTCAGAGAGCAATCGGGAGTGAATTAGAGAAAGTGCCTGTTTGCCATTGCATTAGGGAGCTAAAAAAGTACTTTTATTACTTAAAAAGTTGTGCCAAACAAAAAGCTAGTCCGTTTGGTAAAAAACTCTAAAAGTACTTTAATTTTTTTACTTTAAAAAGGGCTAAACACACTTTTGGGAAAACCTTAAAAATGAAGCTTTTTTTAAAAAGTTCCTTTTGGCATTAAAAGCTCTATTTCCCAATACAATCCCAACATGCTCTAAGATGATGAGGCATGATCTGTTGGCTAGGAGGATGGGGGAAGGGGGGGGGACTTAGAAAAATTGTCGGCTGTGAAATGTCTAGAATACAACTGTAACGGAGCTAGAGCCTCCAAAGGCAAAGGCATGAGGAAGATAGGGGAACAAAAGAGGAAGGTATGGAACTCGAAGTCGGAAAAGAGATAGAAGAGGAAGAAGACAACTCAAATTGATAGTCTTCTGGAGGATTACCTCCAGAGAAACATGATTGAGACTCAACAAAAGTAACATCAACATTTGTAAAGCAGCGCCACATGACTGGAGAGTAGCACCTATATCCCTTTTGAGTTCGTGAATGTTGTAGTTTGCATGAAAGGTATAGAGAAAAGGTAGAGGCTCGTTACTGTTATGTAGCCTACCTCACCCATCATAATATATAGGTTTTGAGAAATATCACAATGACCAAAATACCCACAAACCATAATTGTTAAATCATCATTTGTCCCAAAAGCTTAAGCTGATAGGAAAAGGTAAATTTAATCATTTAATCAATGAGAGTCCCTTCTGTCCAGTCATGACAGAAAATATGGGTTTTTGGCCCACCAATAACCAGTCGACACGTCAGCTAAAAACAATAAAAAACTAAAATGCTGCTGATGTACTGAATCCCTCTCACAGCCCCACTGTGGCACTACCAAGGCCGGATGCTACCGCCACCAGCCCCAAATCTGCACCACCACAGTCAGGCTGGACACTGTCGGCACCGCCCAGGCTGGACCACATTGCCAACGCCAGTGCCGAACCACGCCGCCACCGCCCGGGTTGGAACACGCTGCCACAGCCAGGCCAAACCGAACGCTGCTTCTCCGATGTGGGTTTGGACGTTGTCGACATTGCCCAGGCCGGAAAATGCCACCAATGCCGATGCTGGACCACTCCGGTACCGCCCGTGTGGGACCACGCTTCCACCACCCAAGCCAGACCACTCCATCGGCTTTTTCAGCATTGGACTCCCGCCGAATTTGAAAAGTTATTCTCATTCACAAAACCCCCCTTTTCCCCCATTAAAGATTCAAAAGCCACCAAGAGATTTGAGAAACATTGCCGCTGAATGGGCAGTGACTGGGTGCTTGCAGATTAACGGGAAAGGGGGCTTTGCAGATTGAACAGTAATGGGAGCTTTGCTTGTCAATTGATTTGAGAAAGAGAGGTTTTGATCGTGTGTGTTCTGAATAGTTTCATTTGGTGTAATATGCTAATGTGTCTTTTTTCTATTAGAGGGCATAAAGGGCCTAGTTTTTGCCAAGTCCGAACTGAAGTTATTCCCTTAATCAATACTTTAATACCCTCCCTCACGCGTGAGTTCAAACTCTTTTTTAATAGATGAGGTTCAACATGCATAATATTTAATTAAACTGGGGGGTAAATGATTGAGACAATGTTCGAACTCAGGACCTTTGCTTTGATACAATGTTAGAGTGATTTAACACTAATTACTCTTCTAACACACCCCTTCAATTTCTAGAGGTCATGATTTCAATCCAGTAAGGGTTGATTCATAGTCTAACTTTTTGAATTTAATTAATGGGTTATTTGGGTAATTTCTACATTGAATCGAAGTCCTTTGAGTTACGATCGGGAGTAGGGAACGATGGTTTTCGTCTTGCCGAATGGAGTAGAGGACTCTTTTGGTCGGTGGTAATGGGCTTCCAGAGAGTGGTATGGATGCTGAAAATGATGGAGGAGTTGATGAATGGACTGCCATCGAACGAGTTTTGTAGGTCTCGTCGAGTGGGAGATTCGGTGCTCATGTAGAAACGTCAAAATCACTATGGGCATTTTTTGGAGATTACGGAGTACGGAAAGGGAGGGAGACGTAGCTATGTACTCATACCAAAAGGACGAGATAGTTGTGGATGGGGGCGCTGCATTTCACAGTTGAGGAGGTTGGTGAAACATTTTTAACAGACACAAATCGCAAGCCAGCATAGTAGCCCTATCAGGGGCAGCTGCGGGCGGTGGAGGATCGTCGGACATTCGCGGAAGTGGTGGCAGGGCAGAGGGTAGAAACAGAAAGCAAGTCCTTGAGCAAGGGTAGCGTGGGGAAGATTGTCGTCCAGCCTTTTAGCATATTGGATGAGATTGGAAAGGAGGAGAAATTTGCGCCCTGAGATCACGTTGTTCAAATGTGGTCCGAGACATTGCAGTTTGTTGAAGGAGCATTCAATGAGCAGTTGTTACAGATAGGCTTGGCAATTCGGGTTCACGGGTCGAGTTCGTGTCAGCCCGACCGACCCGATTACACAATCGGGTCTAACAAAAACTCGATCCGATTAATAATCGGGTTGAATTCCTAAACCTTAACACGACCCTATTGTTAACCGAGTTACCCAAACATGACCCGAGTAACCCATTGTGAAGAATCGACTCTTCGTCTTTGTCTGAAGAAGACAAGTGTGAAGCCCATCGCATCCAAGCAAGCTATGGCCGTGAACTGAAGCCAAGAAGACGGGCATGAAGCCCATCGCATCACATCCAATCATATCCCATAAAACATGGAGAAAATCAGGGAGATATTGGAGAGGAAAACAAGGAGAAGATTCTGCAGAAATAAATGAGAGATGCTGCCGTGTGAGAGAGAGCATCAATCTTGGAGGATTTTGTGCCTTGATTTGAGGATCCTTTTGCATGTTTGATTTATCCTCTAACAGGAGGCGTGAAGACGGTGAAGTGAAAGTATGTAGACAATGAAGACGCTAGGGTTTGTTACTAACTTTGTTAGCGGGTTAACCCGCTAACACGATTATAACCGTATCATAATCGGGTTGACCCGATTATGACCCAAACCCTGTATTTTTGTGTCGAGTTCACGAGTCGTGTCAAAAATTGCCAAGCCTAGTTATAGAAACCTTATTGTCGCTCAGAAAGGATGCGGACATGTGTATGGAGCATCTTGATCTGGGCCAGTTTGCACGTGATATGGAACCGATAGAGGGGTTTAAAAGGTCTGGGCTATTTTGGGTCTAAAGGCAAAGGCCCGTGTGGGGATGTTGTTTTAATTCCACATGGGGCTGTAAACGAGCCGAGCTTGAGTGAATAGTGTATGTGCAAGCTTGGCTCATTTAAAATTATCACAAGCCCAAGTCGAGCTCGAACTCATGAAGAGTTTTAAAAATTAAGCTCAAGTTGGCTATTTTCAGACAAAGACGAAGAGTCGATTCTTCACAATGGGTTACTCGGGTCATGTTTGGGTAACTCGGTTAACAATAGGGTTGTATTCGGGTTTAAGAATGGGTTACCCGGGTCATGTTTGGGTTGGTGGATCTTTCAGAATTCATATTCATGCAGAGCTTGGTGGATCTTTCGCTTGAGGGTGGTCAATTTACTTGGTCGAATAATCAAGAAGATCAAACATGGTCTAGAATTGAAAATGGTTTCACAATGGCTTTCTTTCAAAAGTGTTGGGAAATACTGAAAGGATCTTATGGTTGTGTTTGCGGAATTCCATAATAGAGGACAGTTTGAGAAGAGTCTTAATGCCACTTTTGTCTTTGTGATTCCAAAGAAGACGTGTGCTGTGAATGTGAAAGATTTTTGCCCTATTAGTTTGGTTTGGGGTGGGGGGGGGGGGGGGGGGGGGGTGTAATAAGATTATTTCTAAGGTTATTACGAACGGGTTTAAGTTAGCATTGGGCAAGATTATCTCCAACACAATTCTTTCGTTGGAGGTCGACAAATTTTGGATTCAATGCTTATTGCTAATGAACGCTTGGATAGTCAACTTCGATCAAGGGAATCTGGGGTGCTATGCAAGCTGGATCTGGAGATTGCATATGATCGTGTCAATTGGGAATTCTTGCTCTATTTGTTTCACTGTTGTGTTTTTGGGGAGAAATGGAGGGCTTGGATAGAATTTTATATTTCTACGGTGAGATTTTATATTCTTGTGAATGGAACCTCATTTGGCTTTTTTAATAGTTCTCGTGGGTTGCGACAAGGGGATCCACTTTCACCTTTATTGTTTGTGGTGATTATGGAGGCATTGAGCCGGATGTTGGTTGAGGCTATGGATCAGGGTCTATTGACACGATTTTCAGTGGGATCCAAGGATAATAATGCTTTAGTTGTGAGGGATTTTCTTTTTTCTTTTTTTTTTTTCGACCAGAGACCTTTTTCTGGTCCCTATGAACAACTTTTTTAGAGCTTCATCAAGGCACAATACGTGTGGGCTAAGCAGTGCTACCACTGGGACTGTAAACACCAACACCAATATATCAAACGTCAATCACAAGGAAGAAAAACCAAGACTACAAACGAGTGGTTTAGGCTAAGATCCTAAACATGTTCTGATACTATGTCATAGTTTGCATGAAAGGTTTAGAGAAAAGGTGGAGATTCTTTACTGTTATGTACCCTACCTCACACAACTTGTTATATAGGTTTTGAGAAATATGACAATGACCAAAATACCCACAAACCCTAATAACTTTTCTACCAGGGGAAAACAATTCTATTCCTTTTCTAGGTGGGGAAAAATGGATCTAAACTAAACTTGCATAAAACAAGAAACTTAAATTTGAAGAGAAAAACACCAAAAAAAAGAAAAGAAAATGAAAATGAAAAAAAGAAGAAGAAAAGAAAAAAAGAAAAGAAACAAAGAAAACAAAGAATGATATCTTGTAACCTGAATACTTGGTTGACACCCTGTTTTATTACTTCAATAGATTGCTTATTATTTATCAAGAGAGAGAGAGAGAGAGAGAGAGAGAGTAAAGAATGATGATAACAGTGTTTCTTCAAACATTACCCGGAATACTGATTTGAAGCCAATGCCTTTCTGTCCTATGTATCCAGCATTAGATCCTTTCTTTGTTGAATTTCCAACATCACAAAGTGCTCTGATGTTTTTAGCAGAGAAGCCCTGCTCATTATTTAGAACAACAATACCCGACTCTTGAAGAATGAATGTCAGAGTCGGTTCGATATTTTCCGGATAAATATTATCATCAGCATTTTGAACCTGAAGGAAAATAAACAATAAATGGATTGATTTATTGAGGAAAAAAAAAAAACAGTGACTTCTCCACAGCCTATTGGGAACTTAAAACCTATAACCAAATTCGGTTATAAAATTGATCATACAAAAATTCCATTAATTCAGGATGTACTATAAATCAAGAATGATATGGATTACATGAAGGCAAACTATAAACAATATACCATTTCCCAAGTCCAACAAACAGGGGCACTATTAATCTTCTTCTGTCACTCTACTTTACAAAACGACATAATAGCTAAAAGGATAACTAGTGAGAATGTAAAACCCTACAGCTAGAAGTCACAATTTGAACCGTAAATTAAAAAAAAACGTAGTTACATTTCTTCCTTGCTTTTTGCCATGATGTTAAGGCGTATAAATTGTAGATCAACAAGCTAAGGCACATTGGTAGAAAGTAAATTCAGCAGTGGAACAAATATCATGCAGGTACACAAGAATTTAAGAGTCTCATATTTTCAACAAAATGATATTTTCTCTTGCCAAATCTGACCATAACTATATTGAAGAAATTCAGATCTTGAACCTGCAAGACTGTAATACCACAAGCAGAAAGAAAGAAGAAAATGATGTAATCACATTGAATCGATTATAAATAAAAGAAGAAAAAAAAAGAGAGGGTGTAATCAAAGAGTTATTTCAATTATTTGTAACCAGCATATAATTCTGATGATATTATGGTATTGCCTACAGACTATATATCTCCGGTGTTCTTATAGGGACAACCAAACTCCAGATTTTCTAACACCGAGACACCAGAAACCTTTAGCAAAGTGAAACGCCAAATCTTTATTGGTCGATACCAGATTAGATCATATATACAAGAACATATGAATACATATTTCAAGTTTACAGTTCTTATTGGCTTTGTGTTGCTTCCAAATGCAATGATGGCATTCCCAATGTGAGTCGGTATGATGGTGCAAGGGTTTGTGTGCACGCACATACATGTATATAGCCAGCTCAAACGGCACTCCTCCCGTAAGAACAGGATAGAGGATGAAATATTGGGTTCAAAACTAACAGGGTGCATGTAATTTACCAGTTAAAAAATAGTACGTACATATTTATCTCAAATAATCTTCTGCGCAATAGCAACTCACAATAGTAATCGTGTGACAACTGATAAATACTAGAGGAGATCCACTTTCGTATTCTGTGATATGTTGGCCATTTAAGTACCACCAAGTATTTCAAACCTTGCTGTTTTACATATTGCTTAAGCTTCTATCATCGTAAAATATGATCATTTTATTACCAATTAAGGGTAAAAGTATCCTTCATGTCTCTGAGCACTTATACTTGTAGATGATTGTCGTAGTTGTTAGAGTGTCTTGTGCCCAGAGGTTCGATCATGGGGTTTTCTAGTAGTTGGTCGATGGAATCTAAGGAGTTTGAAATGGGGGTAGTGGGAGGGGAGACAGGGGTCCGAATCAGGGAGAGTTGTAAGGGAAAGAATAGGTCAATCCTGTTAGATAGAGCTGAGTTAGCATGGTTGTTAAACACCTTTGAGTCTCTGGTTTGTGTGGAAGATTCTCGGGTGTTTTGGGATCATTCTCAGCACGGGTTCCCGCGGATCATTGCGCAACGGCATTTTAATAGGCATGGTGGTTTCATGGTCATAGAAGAGTTTAATGGTGATCGGAGGAAGGACTCGATTTTCATCCTGGAGGGAAGATATGGCCAAGGCTGGAATAGGTTTCGCGTTGAATTATGCCTGGAATACTTCAGAACTGGTTTAAGAGCATTGGTAGTTGAACCGAAGCTTCATGCAGACATGAGAGGGAGGAGAAGTTTTGCTGAGGTTTTGGCGAAGACAACACCTCTGATGGATGCGCCTTTTGGTGATGTGGCCGGGCCAGTAGCTAGAGTGCCGAGATGGGTCAGAGAATGCTCAGAGGGGAATATGTATTCCCAAATTCCAGCGAAGCGGGATGATTCTTTTCTGGTGAAGGACTGTCAAGCCCAGAAGCCACTTCCGGTGGAGAATTACAGAAGAAAGGAGAAGAGAAACCATCCTTGGTTTCTAGCAACTCAGAAACGCCAGCCCAAGCAGACGGTTCCGTCGGTGCCGTCGGTACCGGCGAGGACAGTTTCAGCAGAGGGTAAGGTAGCGCCGGCTCCAGCAGGGTGCTCTGCTACGATGGGAAGGGCGTCTGACACTAGGTATGGAGCAGCTTCAGCTACGTTGCTCCCTACAGCACGCATCAATCATGTTGGTGAAAGCCTCGATGTGGGCGCCATCAGAGAGTCGTTAGAAAGGATTCAAACAGAAATTGATTTTTGCTTGAAGGGGTTAGCCTTGGTTGAAGGTGGTGGGTTGGGTCGTGCCGTTCCCAAATCTAGGGCCCGCGCAGTGTCTACTTTGGGCTTCAAAGTGACACGGCCCAAATCAAAAACGCTAGCTTTTTCCAAGTTAACCCGGGCTTCTAAAGGAAAAGGCCCCTTGGTGTGTCCGGTTGACCGGACCAAGGTGTTAATGTCTAAGGAGGGTCCAACTCTCCGCCACACTTCGGATTTTTCGGGTGTAGGTGCTTCGTTTTGTCGGGCTGTTCCGCTACCGGGCCTGGTCGACGGGATCTTCACACCAGGCGCCTCTTCCCCAAGATAGGCACCTTCTCTTGTCCCAGTCACCGGTAGCCCGTCATCTGACGGCCAGACACGAACGTTGGTGATGGCGTCTCCTTCGCCGCTTCCTTTGGGTTTTGAAGTGTTGGCCGTTCGGGAGGATAATCCTCAGTGCCCAGCCGCCGGGGTTCCCACACCCTCTCCTTCGGGCTTAGTCGCTAGTCTTCAACGAGGCCAACCCAGTATTCCGGACAAGTGTGTTGCACTGAGTTGTCGGTGGTTTCAGAGCCACTGCAGGTGTTGGACGTCCCGGGTCAGAGGAAGGAGGGTGAGTTGAACACAGGGTCCGGATTAGTTTTGGAGAAGAGGTCCTTGGAGCAGTCACAGCCGAACAGCCGTGAGCTTTCTGTGGTGTGTTCTGAGGCAACTTCTGTTCGGGCGAGGGAGTTCTCGGAACAATCACATTTGGAAAATGTCAATCTCTGTATTGTGCCACGGGTGTTGTTAGGGAATGAGTTTGGGCCTCATCCGTTGGTAGATCAAGAGGTTGTTCCGTGCGTTAACAGTGCTGGAAGGGAGGGATGTGATTGGAAGGGGGGGCCAGTTTTGAAGTTAGCTGTTCCTGGTCTGCAGGTTGGAGTTGAGGGTGAGATCTCTAGTGGCAATACTCCCGGGGGTGCTGAATTGGTGGAGCTCCAAGTGGGTGAGGGGGCAGAAGTGGGTACTCCTCTTAATGCTTATTCTCCAGCTTCGGGGGGTTTGGGGCACTCTGATTGGGTTATTCAGTGTCCTAATGCGATTTATCCCATT
This sequence comes from Alnus glutinosa, assembly GCF_958979055.1. NCBI lineage: Eukaryota > Viridiplantae > Streptophyta > Magnoliopsida > Fagales > Betulaceae > Alnus > Alnus glutinosa. The sequence continues at coordinate 10,768,419 of NC_084886.1, forward strand.
TTAGGGATGTTGTTTGCGGGTCATAATTTGCAATTGCTAGCATTTCTGACTTGTCTTGAAGAGGAACGCCGCATTGAAGTCGGATGCACGAAGGGTAAGAGGGAGATTAAGAACTTGGAGAGCTCGATAAATTATGATGCAAAAGACTCTTACTCGAATCGCGGAAAAAGGAGGACAAGAGGGCTTGTAGTAGTGCCATGAAGCCCAAGATTCTCTCTTGGAACGTGAGGGGGCTGAATATTAGGCGCAAACGCCTAAGGATTTGCAACTTGCTCAGTGAGTGGAAGGTGGATATTATTTATCTCCAAGAAACAAAAGTAAAAGATCCGACTAGAAGTTTTGTGAGAAGCTTATGGAGGTGTAATCATGTGGATTGGTGTTGTTTGGATTCTAGTGGGGCTTCCGGGGGGATCCTGATTTTGTGGGATAAGAGAGTGGTGGAAAAGGTGGATGTGTGCGTGGGGGTTTACACGCTTGCAATTTCATTTAGGAATGTTGCTGATCTGTTTGAGTGGGGTTTTGCAGGCGTGTATGGTCCAAATCTCAGATGTGATAGGAGGGGACTTTGGGATGAGTTGGCTGGGATCATTAGTTGGTGAAATTTGCCTTGGTGCATTGGGGGTGATTTCAATATTACTAGATTTCCTAGCGAAAGATTAGGAGGTGGTAGTGTGTCTGCCGTGAGGGATTTTGGTGATTTTATCTCTGATCAGGGTCTTATGGACTTTCCTCTTGCTGGAGGATCTTATACGTGGTCAATTTCTAGTGATCCGCTTGTTTGGTCCAGGATCGACCAGTTCCTTGTTTCTCCTGATTGGGAGGCTAGATTTCCTGTGGCTTCCCAGAAGAGGCTCCCTCGCCTTTACTCTGACCATTTTCCAATTCTGCTCGATTGTGCTCTCACTTTGGCAAGAAGTAGGCCGTTTAAGTTTGAGAATATGTGGCTTAAGGCGGATGGCTTTGTGGGGTTGGTGAAACAGTGGTGGGATTCGTACTCTTTTCATGGTACTCCAAGTTTTGTATTAGCTTGCAAGTTAAAGGCTCTCAAACAAAATTTGAAGAAATGGAATGTAGAGGTTTTTGGTAACGTTGAGAGAACTAAGAGCAAGCTCTTCAAAGAGCTTCAAATGCTCGATACTATTGAAGGTAGCAGGCCTTTGGGTGAGGGGGAGCTTCTAAAGAAGGCAGAGATTGTTAGTGAGATAGAGAGATGCTCTCTTTTGGAGGAGGTTAGTTGGAGGCAAAAGTCGAGGGTGATGTGGTTAAAAGAAGGAGATAAATGTTCTAAATTCTTTCACTCCATAGCCAATTCAAACAAAAGGTACAACTCTATTGATTCCTTATTGATTGGAGATTCTATTTCTTCTGATCCGACTGAGATAGGTGAGCATGTAGTTCAGTTCTATCATGATCTCTTCTCTGAGAAGCACAGTTGGAGGCCTCGGTTGGATGATCTTTCTTTTGACGCTATTTTAGAGTCAGAAGCAACTTGGTTGGAGAGAGTCTTTGAGGAGGAGGAGGTTAGGAAGGTAGTGTTTGCTATGAAAGGTGACAAAGCACCGGGGCCTGATGGTTTTACAATTGCTTTCTTCCAAGCTTGTTGGGAGGTTTTGTGCTTGGACATTATGGAAGTATTTTCTGACTTTCATGCTAGAGAAGTGTTGGAGAAGAGTCTGAATGTTTCTTTTATTACGCTAATTCCCAAAATTCCTGGTGCTAACTCTCTCAAAGAGTTCCGGCCCACAAGTCTTGTGGGAGGTATCTACAAGATTATTGCTAAAGTCTTGGCTAACAGATTGAAGACGGTTTTGGAAAAGGTTATTTCCAAATCTCAGAGTGCTTTCATCAAAGGGAGGCAGATTCTCGATCCGATCCTTATTGCTAATGAATGCCTTGATAGTCGAATTAGATCAAGGGAGCCGGGTGTCATCTGCAAAATGGATTTGGAAAAAGTGCACGATCATGTTAATTGGGATTTTCTCCTATATATGTTGAGGAGGTGTGGTTTCAGGGGTAAATGGTGCTCGTGGATAGCTCGATGCATTTCTTCGGTGAAGTTCTCGGTGCTAGTTAATGGATCGCCTAACGGCTTTTTCAGTAGCTTGAGGCAAGGAGATCCTTTGTCCCCTCTTTTGTTTGTGTTTGTTATGGAGGCTCTGAGTCATATGATCACAGCGGCGGTCAGTGGAGGTTTGTTGGATGGCTTCAGAGCAGGTAATGCTTTATTCTCGCATCTTCTGTTTGCTGATGACACCTTGATTTTTTGTGATGCCCAGTCCTCCAAGTTGCAGTATTTGCAGAGCCTCTTTCTCTTATTTGAGGCTGTTTCGGGTTTACCCTGGCCAAATCCAGTCTCATTCCAGTGGGGGATGATGTTCATGTGAGAAGGTTAGCTGACATTTTAGGGTGTGAAGTTGCGTCTCTGCCAGTGAAGTATCTAGGCCTCCCTTTGGGGGCATCCTACAAGGCCACTCGCATTTGGGATGGAGTTATCGAGAAGGTTGAAAATCGGTTGGCTAGTTGGAAAAGGTTATACCTCTCCAAGGGTGGGAGGGTGACCCTGATCAAGAGTACTTTTTCCAACTTACCTACCTACCACATGTCTCTGTTCCCTATTCCGATGAGTGTTGCTGCACGGATTGAGAAGCTACAACGAAATTTTCTGTGGGGTGGAATGGGAGAAGAATTTAAATACCATTTGGTGAGTTGGACGAGGGTTTGTACCCGAATCTCAAAAGGGGGGCTTGGCATTAGGAGTTTGGTGGTGTTCAATCGTGCTTTGTTAGGAAAATGGTTATGGCGCTTTGGCTTGGAAAGAGATGCTTGGTGGAGAGTTGCGGTGGACTCCAAGTTTGGAAGTTTGTGGGTGGGTGGTGCTCTCGTGAGGTTGTAGGGGCTTATGGAGCAGGGTTATGGAAGTACATAAGGAAAGGTTGGGTGACTTTTTCTAGATTTCTTAGATTTGAGGTGGGGGATGGGAGTAGGACTAGATTTTGGCATGACTTGTGGTGCGGAGATACGGTTCTAAAAGAAGTGTTTCCTGATCTCTTCGGCATTGCTCGAGTAAAAGATGCGTCAGTGGCTGACAATATAGAGATTTTGGGCGGGTCCATTCAGTGGAATGTGAGTTTTGTTAGAGAGGCACATGATTGGGAAGTAGATGTTTTTGCTTCTTTCTTCCAGGTTTTGCACTCGTCCAGGGTGAACAGGGATCGGGTTGACTGCCTTAGATGGGTCTCTTCCAAGAAAGGCGAGTTCAGGGTAAAGTCTTTTTATGATTCTCTGTCGGGTTCTGGTGGAATTTGGTTCCCTTGGAAGAGTGTGTGGCGGTCTCAGGCACCCCCGAGGGCAGCGTTCTTCACATGGGCTGCAGCTCTAGGTAGAATCCTGACTTTGGATAATCTCAGGAAGAGGCACATTATCATTGTAGATAGATGCTGCCTTTGCAAGCGAGATGGGGAATCAGTAGACCATATTCTTTTGCATTGTGATGTGGCCTCCACTTTGTGGAATAACATTTTCTCTCGCTTTGGTATTTCTTGGGTCATGCCTAGGAGAGTAGTAGACCTACTTGCTTGTTGGTGGAAGGCTGGGAGATCAAGAAGCGCTATGACATGGAAGATGGTGCCTATTTGCATTTTTTGGTGTATTTGGAGAGAAAGAAACCTTAGGTATTTTAAGAACCTAGAGAACTCTCTAGAGGAGGTGTTAGAGATGTTTCTCCACACGTTGTATCTTTGGTCGATGGCCTTTTTGTTCCCTTTTTCCATCAGCTTTGCTGATTTTCTTGCTTGTTTTTCCTCTTCTAGTTAGGTGTTTCCTGTTGTATACTTCCAGTGTACGAAGGGGCGCCTTAGGCTTTCAATAAAACTAAATTTACTTATCAAAAAAAAAAAAAGTTGTTAGAGTGAGAGAAGAAAAAACTAATAGTTAAATAATAACAAAACTAAACCTTACCTATACAGTGATACTAACAAATATTAAGGAAGTTCATATTTCAACCAACATTCAGCACCAGGATGATCTTCTAGAAACTACATGCTGTAGATTATAACAACAATATTTAAAAATATAAAAGCAAAATCGTAACAGAAGATAAGACACCGAAAAATCAACTCTACAAACTTATATGGTTCATCATGTGAATAGTTGTAGTAAGCACATTGAAAGGGACAGAGACAATACTATTACCAGCTCAAGAAGAAAATGTGAATCTTGAGAATATAACTCTTGTGAAAGACAGTTAAGTGCTCTCCCCAGGCGAGCATGCTGCTTCTTCAACATGCTACTTTCAGTGCTAGACAAACTTAGATCCAAACCAAATTCATCCTGCCTGATAGATTCAATGACCAGGGCTGCATTCTTATCTTCATCAAGTTTAGACAAATGTAGCGTGTGACCACTGCCAACTCTATCATCAAAAACTTCTAACCCATCAATTGACTGACAAACTCCAGTCCTTTCTTCATTACGCCCATCTTTCACAACAGGTACACTCATATTTAGTTCAGAAATGGCAGACTTACCCAACGCGTCTTGCATATTCTTTGAGCCTATGCTTTTCTCAGGCCCAGTAGCTTTCAAGCATACAGTTGCACATGCAAACAGCTCAGTAGCATCAGTGGAACAAAATGAATGGTAATCATCAATCCACTCAACAATACCAAGAGTCAGTCCTACTTCATGAAGCATGAGACTCTGCTCTGTTTGATTGCATTCATGCAAAATGCCAGAAGCAGCATCTGTGAAGAGAGCGCGCATTCCAGAAAGCAAGACATCAGCAGCAAAACAACGAAACTCTGTGGGTAAATAGCCAAGACAATCAAGGACAAACCTTGACACAATAGGCACAACTTTATTCATTTTGCATAAGTTAATATGTAATTCACTACTCAAATTACTAGTAGCAACTTCATCAACCATTTTCTGTCTAGTGTTTCCCTGCACAAGAGAGTTCTGGCTGTCATTTACTTCCATATTCTCCATAGAATTCTTCATAATAACTTCAAATGCTTGGCGCGCATGACATTTTAAAAGGGGCAAGGGAACATATTTTTCTCCCCCAACCAATGAGAATAGAGATAACAGCTGCAGTGCTGTTCGGAAAGAGGATCCTTGAATTGCAGCTTCCAAGAATGAATCCACAGTAGCTGAATGATCTATGCGCATGACCTTTCCATCTTTAGTCACTAAACACAATAACCCTTTTGTGTTGACTTCATTCAACAACCATGGTACAAGAGGGCCAAGTGAGGGAGCAAATATCAGGTCCCAGTGTACCCATAAGCTTAAGTCCGACATCAGCGGTGCTCTAAGTAAGACTTCAATTGCATCCTTGGATGTAACAGGTTTAAGGGCTACTGCTTTCTGGCAGTGGTCAACTCTCACCCTGGTGGTTTCCAATAAATCATTTTCATCATGGGTTGATGAGTCTTCAACATGATACATTTCAAATAATGTTGCAGAAAATAGGACACCTTTTGAAATTACAGTGTTCTGATGCTTCCCCACAATATCTAGAAAATCTGCCATGGAACCATTTTCTAAAATTTTGAAACTAATCAATGGGAATTGCCTCACGAGAAGTGAAGAAATCATCTGCTTCGTCACTATTTCATTGTCCCGTAATCCATGCAAAGCTTGTGACACTAAAACAACCAACTGATAATGGAGCATGCAAACCTCCAAAGGGGATTTTTCATATATGTCACCTTTTAAGAAGTTGTATATCTCATCAGGTAGCGAAGAGGCATGTTTTTCGAGGAACGTTAAAAACTCCCCGTAGCCAAGGGAATTGAATGTCTTGACAAAAAATTGCTCCACCAGCCAAAATTCACAATCATAAAGCTTCCTCAAGAGCATAATTCTCCTTTCAAGAAGTGATTCTCCATAAGTCTTGATTTCATACTCAAGCTCAAAATACAGTGTTACTTTCCTGATTATGTCTTCAACAGAAACACCTGTGACATCTAATTACACAAGAACAAGATATAAAAGTAATAGGGGGACAATATTGAAAATTGAAATGATAGTAAAATGAGGGAGGGAAACTCAAAAAGAATCAAGAAAGTAGAAGCTACCCAAATTCACTTATGAAGTATATAACACCAAATTATTCCCAGCAAGCCAAATGAAAATGGTTCTTTTGGTTAGTGAATATCAAAGTTCAACACAATGTTCCTAGAAATTTAAGCATGAATATTATAGTAACGCCATTATGAGGAGAGTACTTAAGTAAACTTCAGCAAAATTTTAACATTCAAGATAATATCAAAATGTGTAGGCCAGTCACAGGTTTGAACTACGATTTAACAAAGCCTATTTTAAAAGCAAACAGTACTCACTGTGCGTGTGCTCCCCACCGTGCTCAGCTATGACTGATGTATCCTTAACAATTGGTTCAACATCTGTGATCTCATATTCAGAACATCTTTCCATACTTGTTTGTGTTAATTCCTGTTGACTTGTGGTGTGGAGAGTATCAGACAAGCAGTCCCACATTCCAGATTTGATAGATGAGATCTGCAATATGGAAAAAGATATATCACAAGGTTCAATCTCATATAGAAGCATCACATCATGGATTGATAGGTGAGTCAATACATCTATGCAAACAGAAAATGTAAAAAATAATAAAAATAATGAAACTCAAACAAACAAAAGATGTATCAAGTTATAGCACCTAAACCATCTGGAGAAACCCAAAAGATTATTTTATAGAACACAGAGAAAAAAACCATGCTGCAGCCATGCGATAAACTTCATTTGGCTGAGTAATAGACAATACAGCGTTGTCCTTTAAAAACAGGTTAGGGAAGGAGCACCCTGAAATTTTACAAGGCCATGCAACAAGAGCCACTTATGGTAATCATACTCTTCTCTTTGTGAGTAATTAAGGCCATTGGGATATATATGCCACTCCAGTGAAATAAGATCTAATTTCAAAGTCATTAGAAGTTAGTTTAAGCAAATTCCAATGATTTTAGGTCAAAATAACACATGCGCTCATACAAGATAGAACCCATGATTCACCCTTAAACCCCAATTTACCAGTGAAGGAGATATAATTTGGGATTGTGTCTCCCCAGAGAGATTCTGAATTGGGTTATGCCTGTGCCTGGGAAAATAATGATCTCACTCCATCTGATGCAGGAAACAAAGTGGTTATATCTTTCACAGAGATGCTACTTGATATATTACATCGAAGGCTTCCTTCAGATGTAATTGAACTAGAGCAAGCATTGAGTGAGGGTGTAAGAGTTGGTGGAAAGGTCATGGACACACCATTTTCTCGGTGGAGGGATGGGTTACTTAGGATTTTGTTTTGTGGAATCCAAGTCTTTTGAGTTTCGGTATGAGGTTAGTGGTGGAGTGTAGTTGGCCGAGAGGAGTAGATGTATTTTTCGAGCGGTCATCCCAGGGTGGCCGAGTTTGTTCTGGTTGATGCAAGCAATGGAGGGGTTCGACAATGGAGACGATTCCAGCGAGAATTGGAGAACTTATCGTCAAGGGAGCACAGCGTACGCGGTGCAGAGACGAGGGAACAAGCATGGACGATTCCTTCCTTGAGCTGTCGGAGTATGGAGGGGGAGGGAGGCAAAGTTTTGTTGTTATCCCAGAAGGTAGCAATGGGAAGGGATGGTTGGACTGCTGGGTTCAGATGCAGAGGTTGAAAGGCTATTATGATAAACAAGGTCAAGGAAGGAAAACTGAAGGGAAGCAAATTGTTGTAGCACTAGCAATGTCCGGATTATGTCGGGATGGGCGCTCGTATGCGGCAGCGTTAGAAGGAAGGACAACCGGCGAAGCTATCACAAATATGAGCAGGGGCAGTCTGAGCAATACTAGGTCTTGTATGGAAGCAAAGATGGAAAGCCCACAATCAAAGGCCAAAGATCACCTCGCAAGAGCGGGTGTATCTACATTGAAAATGGAAGACGTTATGAAGCTGAATATGGGAGATGCGAAGAATCTGGAAGATTTGAAGAGTTTCCTAAGGTTCTTTAAGAGGGAAGCCGAGCGTTGGTTGGGCCTTGGGCCTTGAGAATAAAGATGTTGGGGAGTCAGGTGGGTTGCAGGTTGGGTTGGTGAGCGAAAATGTTACAGCCAAGTGCGAGGATAGGCTGAAACAGGAAGACCCAATGTTGAACGAGCCATGTGTAGATGAACACACAACCCGGTTGCAGTTGTATTCTCACCGGTCACTTCGCAAGGTGATGCCTCAGTGGAGAGTTAAACTAGAGGAGTCAATAACGTCGTCGGATTCCAACCGTCTACTGGCTCTAGAGGCGGTGCAGTCTGAGAGGGCCGAACTGGATCCTAGTAGTGGGGCAGAGGTTGTTGCTAACATGGTGTTGTTGGCAGGTACAAGTTCAGCTGGGCCTCAAGAAATTAGCACTGAGAAGTGGTCTGAGGTCGTCGACGAGGTGGTTGAGGGTGAGTATCTTGCCAAGGCAAAAGACAAAGAACTTTCAACAGTTGATGGGGGCACGTCGGTGTGTTTGGACGTTGGACAGTCTGGGGTCTTTTCAGAGGCTAGACAGTCTGGGATCTTCTCAGAAACTGTCGTAGGGGTGAAGGGTAAGCTTGGGGTATGTTCAGAGTTTGCCCACAGTGATTTTGGAGGAGTCTTGATGCCGGTGCCAACAGTTTCAAGCGTGGCTACAACGGTGGTTTTGACAAACATGTTTCAGTGTGAAACAGAGTGTGATGAAGAAAGAATGCGCAAAGGTTTTTTTGCTGTTGAAGGGCCGCAACTGTTTGGCCAGATGGGTGCTATTATTTCCGTGGGTCATCCTAGAGAGATAGTGGGGTCTAAGGTCTTGTCGTCTATGGAGGTGTATGATGTCGAATATGAAGTCTCCTTCTTACAAGAAGTGGTTGATGGAGAAGGGGAAGAGTTGGAGGATAGTGTCCCACTATCAATTGTACCCTTAGCAATGAGTGTGGGTAAAGAGCGGGTGAAGGGTTTTTACAAAGTCGTAGGGTTGTCATGTGATCATTTTGAGGATAAGTTGATGACACTTTTTGAAGAGATTGAAGCTACTAGAGATTAAATGATAGCAAAGACTATGTCTACGGTCATCTCCACATTAGGGATGAAAGGCCAACAAGATAGAAAGCGGTTGGATTGGTCCATTAATTATGATAGAAAGGAAAATGACGATGGGAAAGGAGGTTAGTCGTCTAGATTGGCTAGAAAGGGAAGGGTTGGTAAATTTTAATTATGAAGCCCAAGATAATTTCTTGGAATGTGGGAGGCCTGAATGAGCTTGAGAAAAGAATGAAGATGAGAAGGCTGTTGAGGGAATGGAAGGCTGATATTGTATGTTTGCAAAAGACTAAAATGGAGGTTTTTAGTAGGGAGGTGGTTCGTAGTGTTTGGGGGTGTATTCATGTGGATTGTGTGAATTTGGGAGAGGGGCATCAGGAGGTATCTTGTTAATGTGGGACAGGAGAACGGTAGAGAAGGTAGATGAGTGTGTGGGGAGGTATGTGGTACCAGAGAATTTTGATTGGGCGTTTGCGGGTGTTTATGAGTCTAATGACAATGGGAATAGAAGAGGGGTTTGGGAAGCTTGCTAGTTTGATAAATATATGGGAGTTGTCTTGGTGTATTTTTATTTATTTATTTATTTTTGGGGGGGGGGAGGGGGGGGGGGGTGTTCAACATACTTCCGTTTCCATGTGAAAGAGGGTAGTTTTGAATAGAGTCTCATGGATATTCCAAGGGTCAGGGGGAGATCCATGTGGTCCTATTGTCGTGCTTGGTCCAGAATTGATCGATTCTTGCTTTCTATAGAATGGGAGGAAAATTTCCAAGAGGTCTCTCAAAGACTCCTCCCTTGACTACTTTCGGATCATTATTCATTGTTACTGGATTGTGGAGTAGGAAGACGAGGTAGGGGGTTGTTTAAATTTGAAAATATGTAGTTGCAAGTATAAGGTTTTGTGGAGCAAGTTAAGAGGTGGTGGGGATCCTACATTTATGAAGGTACGTCAAGTTATGTGTTCACTTGAAAGTGGAAAGCATTGAAAGTTGACTTGAAAAAATGGAATGAGGAGGTGTTTAGGAATGTTGGGGGTGCAAAAAAAGGAAATGAAGAAGGTTCTAAGTGAGCTGGATATGATTTCAGAGGAGAGATCGTTATCGGTAGATGACAATATCAAGAGAGAAGAATACTCTAGAAGTCAGAGTATTTATCTTGAAGAAGTTAGTTGGAGACAAAAATCAAGGGCATTGAGGTTAAAAAAGGGTGATAATAATACGAAGTTTTTTCTTCCATTGGTTGGCAAATGCACATAGGAGACATAATTCGATTGAGTCACTAATGGTGGATGGACACCAGACTAACGAGTCCACAATTATTTAGGATCAAATTGTGGATTTCTATAAAAAAACTATACTGTGAGCAATATAAATGGAGACCAAGGGTAGATGATTGATCTTAACTTTCCATTGATGATGGGGAAAGAATATGGATGGAACGCGAGTTCAAGGAAGGTGAAGTTTGGGAGGTAGTACGAAATTTCAAAGGCGATTAGGCCCCAGGTCCTGATGGTTTTACTATGTTTTTTTTTTTCAAAAATGTTGGGAGGTTTTGAAAGCTCATATTATTGCGGTTCTGAAGGAATTTCATAATACTAGAAAATTCGAGAAGAGTCTAAATGCTACTTTTGTTTTGCTTATTCCGAATAAAGCTATAGCGGTGGAACTCAAGGATTTTCGACCAATAAATTTGGTAGGTGTAATGTACAAAATTATTTCGAAGGTTCTAGCGAACAGGTTGAAGTCAGTGTTGGGGAAGATTGTTTTTCACTTGCAAATTGCCTTTATCAAGGGGAGACAAATCCTGGACTTTGTATTGGTAGCTAATGAATGCTTGGATAGCCGGCTTCACTCTGGAACACTGGGTATTATTTGCAAATTGGATTTGGAGGTGGTCTATGACCATGTAAATTGAGAGTCTTTGCTTTATTTTTTAGAGAGATGTGGTTTTAGGGAGAGATGGCGAGGTTGGATTGCTCATTGTATCTCAACTGCTCGTTTCTCTATCATCATTAATGGGTCGCCATCGGGGTTTGTTAGTAGTTCACGAGGTCAACGACAAGGGGATTCTTTGTCTCCTTTACTGTTTGTGGTCGTGATGGAGGTTTTAAGTCAGATGTTGTTTGCAACAGTTGAAAGCGGCCGACTCTTTGGATTCTCCATGGGATCGAGATATCAGGAAGCAATGATTGTGTCTCATTTATTATTTGCAAATGATACCTTGATCTTTTGTGAGCCTAATGTCAAACAATTCCGTGATTTGAGATGCTTGTTGCTATGTTTTGAAGCGGTTTCGAGGCTGAAAATCAACCTATAGAAATCCAAGATTGTTCATGTAGGTGATGTAGGGGATATGGAGGAGTTGGCTAGCATTCTTGGGTGCGGTAAGGCTTCGCTTCCTATCAATTATTTGGGTCTTCCTTTGGGTGCTAAGTATAAGGATTCTAATATTTGGACAAGCATTATTGAGAAGATGGAAAATAGATTGGCGGGATGGAAGAGATTGTATTTATCAAAGGGTGAAGGTTAACATTGATCAATAGTACTCTTTTGAATTTGCCAACATATTTTTTGTCCCTTTTCCCTATTCCTATGGGAGTGACTAATTGCTTGGAAAAACTTCAGAGGGATTTCCTTTGGGGAGGTATTGGAGATGAGCTTAAATTACATTTGATTAAGTGGTCTATGATTTGTTCATCGAAGGTTTCAGGGGGAGGGGGATGTTTAGGAGTGAGAAATATAATTTAGTTTAATAAAGCCTTATTGGGCAAGAGGCTATGGCGGTTTGCTATGGAAAGCGATGCTATTTGTAGAAAGGTAGTGGATATTAAATATGGTAGTATGAGAGGTGGTTGGTATTCTAAGGAGGTTGGGGGTCCTTTTGGAGTAGGAGTGTGGAAATGTATTAGGAGGGGTTGGGATGCTTTTGCAGCTCATGTGAGAGATGAGGTCGGAGATGGTTCTAGAGTCTTGTTTTGGCATGATGTGTGATGTGGAGATTTACTTTTCTAAAATTTCTTCTTCCATAATTGTTTACTATTGCGTGTGGTAAGGAAACATAGGTGGCGGAGAATATGTAAAGACAAAATGGTAACATTCTGTGGAATATTTTTTGTTTACTCGACCTGTACATGATTGGGAGATGGAAGTGGTCTCTAGATTTTTTGAGATGTTGTATTCTTTTAAAGTAAGGTATGAAGGAGAGGATAAAATTTGTTGGATTCCTTCGAGAAGGAAATCATTTGAAGTGAAGTCTTACCATAAAGTATCATCTATTCCTATTCATTCTTCTTTTCCTTGGAATAGTATTTGGAAAATCAAGGTTCCTCCGATAGTAGCTTTCTTTGTATGGATGGCGACTTTAGGAAAAATTCTAACTTTGGATAATTTACGCAAAATGAATATTATTGTGATGAAGTGGTGCTATGTGTAAGAATTGTGGAGAGTCCATTGATCATTTGTTCCTGTACTACATGGTTGCTACAGAATTGTGGAGTATGACATTGTAGCTGTTTGGTGTTGCATGGGTTATGCTTCATTCGGTGATCGATATGTTAGGGAGTTGGAGGGGGCAAAAGGGCAACTGGTTGTTGGTGCCGATGTGGAGAATGACTCCATTGTGTTTGATGTGGTGTTTATGGAAGGAATGAAATGCACGCAGTTTTGAAGATTGTGAGACTGATTCGCTTAATTTGAAGAAATTAGTGATACAAACCTTGTTTACGTGGAGAGTGATGCTACATAATCCTACATTCTATGTATGATTGTTCTTTTTCTTATTTTTTACATTCATGTTTTTCTTTCTCTTTGGATTAGAGGTATCGTGTATACTTCATGTATACTTTGAGTTGCGCCCTCTGCGCTTTTTTGGAATATACTTTACTTTAAAAAAAAAAAAAAAAAAAAAAAAAGTAAAACAAAAGAGAGATATAATTTGGTCTAGTTAGAAGAGTGTTAGGGTTGATTGATGTAAATGGGTATTCTGGCCATTGGTATATTTTTCAACATATATAATAAAACGTGTGAGGTAGGCTACGTAAGAAGTAACAAGCCTCCTCTTTCTCTCTATAAAGTATTTCATTCAAACTTGACAACATGGTAGAGCCTAGGGATTAATTCTTTTCCCTGTGATCCTTGTGATCCTTGTCCTTTCTCTTTGCCTCCTTTCTTTCCTTCTTTTTTTCCTCTCTCACCCATTCTATTCTTGCTACTGATTGAAGAATACTGAGGTACAAGGCTTAATACATGTGTTAGGAGAGCGATGGCATTGAGATCACTGTCATCAATAGTGTGACGTCGATGTCATCACCGTTATGGGTTCAGTCATAGTTGGTGGGTTTGATGCAACCAGTGGAACCACAATCGTGGCTACTGTGATTTAAGCGTTTCCCTGCATTGAAGAATTGATCAGGGTGGTTGGTTGGTGTGGTCAGTGCTCTATGTGGTGGTTGGTGTTGTCTTTGGTGGCTATTGGTGGCTAGAGTTGAGTGAAGTGGCGGTTTGGTGAAGTGGATATTGCGTCGTTTTGATCATCGATTGACACTAACCGTGGTTGTAGTGGCCAGCAGGAATGTTTGAGTGTTGCCGGTAAATTTCCAGCGAGTTTTGGAGAAGATGACGATAGTTTGGTTACCGGTACTCACTGTCCCTTATACACTAAAGATATTCGTAACTCAATTCAAGCCATTCGTAATCTAGAACAACATTGAAGGAAAACGCTTCCATTCAGAAGGGGGCATGCATCACCCCCATAAGATTTAGGGACATGCATATCAATCATTAAGGATCAAGCAACCTCAAGAAAATGTCAATTTTTCTGCTCAGCAACTCCATTTTGGTGGGGAGTACCAACACAAGTAGTTTGATGGATAATACGTTCACGAAAAAAAGCATCAAGACAACTAGACAGATATTCATGCCCATTATCGAAACGAACAATTCTGATAGAGGCATTAAATTGGATCTGAATCATGTGGTGAAATATTTGAAAATTAGAGGACACCTTACTTTTATCTTCTTCTTCTTCTTCTTCTTTCTTCTTTCTTTTTTTTTTTTTTTTTTTTCTATAAGTAATAAAAGATTTATTAAAAAAGCGTAAAGGCACTCCTAGGTACACAGGAAGTGTACGCCAGAAACACCCAAAGTTAACCCGCAACAACCAACAAAACCAACAAAAAAAACCCCAAAACCCAAAAAAGAACAACCAAATAACCACAAATGAGCTCAAAAAGAGTTACAAGGAAAAACTAAACACCCGAGAGACAACCCACAACCCACCAAAGCAACAACGAACCCTACAAGACGTGCGCCTATCCTTTCCTACGCCTGGAGGAAGCTAAACCGTTGCCATTATTAATGGAGCTTTGCAGATTCAGAAGCTCCCTCTTGCCTTTTAACTTTTGGCGTGCTAACATTTTCTCTCTCAGAAACTCTTCCTCCATGACATCCTGAATAGCCAAGGCCTTCTCCTCAAAAGCACCATCCAAAGCCCAATCCAAGGGTAAGCCATTCCAAAGCTCATCATCCTCCTCCCAAGGCACAATCTCCCCGTTATGATCAAAATCAACAGGCCAATTGCAAGATAGGGATAAACCATTTCCTTCAGAGGAATAATGAGTGAGACAACCTCTCGGGGGCGATGAAGGTCCAACCATCCCGACCTTGGTGACCTTCTGCGGCGATGTGGGATTAACTGGCACCTTCAGGCGAGGGTTGAGAAATCCCTTCCTAAGACCATACTTCACTGGTGGCTCTACAGCCTTTCACTACCGGCTCAGCAGCTGTAACCTTCTTAACATAGTAGCCAACACTCATCTTCGCGACTTCCAGAGAATCAGAAAATAGCTCCTCATTCCACTTCACAAATTGCCCTTCCCTTAGCACCTTCGCCCTCCTGTAGTAACACTAAAAAGGCTTAGAAACCACCACAGGGAAGGGAGAATGCAACTTCTCACCCAACACAGCCGCTCCAACGAGAGACGGAGGGGCAAACCCGGGTTGAGGAATCTAAAGCGGCCTCAAAGGAGAGACCTTAAACACAGGATCCGGAGGACGAGCTGGAGAAGGAGCCACCGGAAAAGTAAGCTCCAGTGCCAGCGAAGGGGGAAACCCAAATTTTTTAGAGGCTGGAGGAGCTGACGACGCTAGACCCATGCCCTCTGTGGTTACCAACGCATCACCCACCAAACCCCCAGGAGGAGACCAAACTAAAAACATCCCAGAAGACCACTCTAGCGTCATCTCCAGCAGGGATCTGGATGGACAGGCAGCTTTAGGTTTCGGCCAAAAACAGGCCACATGGAAACCTAAATGTTTAAGACCCATCCCCAACCCGAAAAATCGGCCCAGAAAGTTTTCTTACAGCCTGACCCAAGGCCACATAAAACCCGGAACCCAGCTTATTCCACGTACGCGTTCTCGAATATTCGGATTTCGAATTTTCAAAATTCAAATTCAAACGAGAAAGAACCTTCTTACCCTTCAGACGAAGATGCTGGTCTTTGTCCAACAGCTCTAGCAGTGGGGACTCCAACGAGAAGCAATCCACCACTGATCTCAATTCAACCTCTGCATGCCTTACCATCGGAAGAAGGTCAAGAGCACGCTGCTCCTTCGGCGACACCATCCACCCAGAATGACGACCCCCCACGATGGGCTTCTTCTTCACAGTCGAGACCGAACCAGACCTCAGCACCTCCACAAAGGAGGGCCCCATCCAAAGAGGAGCCAAACTCAACCTAACCTCTTCTTCCTTCCCAACTATCTTGAGTGACGCAAGCAAGGACCCAGACCCGCAACCTGCTTTGGCAGAGAGATAATCTCTGGCCTTTCTCAGCTCATCCGAGAATTTGAACCAACCCCACCCTCTACGCCCCTCAAGGATCACAATAAACCCTTTCCGGCCACCCATCCTCTGCTGCCTCTAAGAAGCGGCTTGCTTGGTTGCCACCTCTCCGAGCAATCAAGATTTTCAACCTATCCCTGAAGGATTTGATGAAATCTTGATCTTCCGGAAGACCTAAGAGAATCTCCAACGTCAATGCAAGCCACTCAGAGCCCTGAGAACTGATGATGATCTCCCCGGAAAAAAAAAAACTTTTTCTTTTCTCCCCCAGCCTCAACATCGACGCCCCATCCCACACCGAGAAGACAAAAATCTTCGACTCCACGATAAAACTTTTCTCCATCTCAACACACACCCAACACTCAATCGGCCACCTCAGAAGAAGTACACATTGTCGCCGGAAGACAGAAACCCATCAAATAGACGTAGGTGGTCCGAGAAAAATCTTCAATAAAAGATACTAACCATCGATGACTAGATAAAGAGACCACATGTGAAGGACCTCAAACATCGGTGTGAACCAAAACAAGAGGCACATTGCTTTTGGTTATACTAGGAGAGAATGGCACCTGATGATGTTTAGCAAATTCACAAGTTTCACACTGATACTTAGACACATGTGACACCAGGTAGAACTAAGATTGTTCTAACCGAGTATGATAGTAGCATAAATTAAGAATTGAAAAAATGAAAAGGAAAATTAGGAAGAGAGAAAATAACAAATAAGGAAAAAAAAAAAAGACCCTAGTCGCCGCAAAGAAGTAAAGAAAGAATAATCCTGAAAGACCGAAATTTTATTGATACTCAAAAATTGAAATCCAATATAATACAGACCTGCCTTTATATAGGTTAAGTTTGAGTACTTTCCAAGTAAAATACCTAAAGAAAAAGAAAGAGATAAAAACACAAAAATAACCCTTAACTTGGACACAACAAAATTCTTGTAGACAAATAAATAAGATATTATTCTAAAAATAATCTTCAAATATTATGTCTTATTCTTTTCATTCTTGAGCTGATATTCTTCGTCAATATATTCTAATTTAGTTGGTGATTCTCCTGCATCAATCTTTTCGGCTTGGAAAGAATTTGTCCTCGAATTCAAATCATCTTTGCCTCGATCTTTCAATGTCCAATCAATCACTGTCATCCCGTACTTCTCAACACCAAAATAACTTGATGCTGGAAGAGAAACAACTTGCAACCCATCACAACTTGATTCTGAATAGTAGATTTGAAGTTTTTCGCACCAACTTGAGATAAATCAATCTTCACACGTTCTTCATTTATCTCTCCTATTCACACTCCATAAAAGTCTCCAAAGAAGGATCAATTCTTTCTTGACCATAAAAATTAAAATAGTCGTCCAACATGCCAAAACCAACATCCAAATTATTATTGAGAATTTGATACAAAAATTTCAATCCCAAAGAAAGAAACGTAACTAATTTCCTCATTACACACTAAAATCCTTCATTATGTGGACTTTCATCAAACACATGGTAGTCATTATTTTCTTTAATAAATTTTAACGTATCAACCACAAAACTTACTTTGTTCAATAAATCCTCTTCGCTAGGATAGACGTCATAGATTGGTGGAGAGACCCAATCTACAAAAAGCATTATCCTCAATAAATTCATCTTCCACCTCCACATAAGATGGATTTGGTAGATGGGCTTGAGACTTGCTAAAAACAATTAAGGCAGTGAGTGCCAGAAAATTTTGGAATCTCAACTCTGAAGCTTAAGTCCCCATGTCGCTCGTCCTAACCACGTTGTTCCCAAAGCAGAATAGGATTATGATACAGGTTCTTGAAATTGGATTCTGAATCGCAACCATCAATATCGCGATACATCTCCAAGTTTTGTGCCGCTAGACGTTGAGTTAACTTTGCAACCTGCATCTGTAGGCCTTCAATCATCACGTCTTGTATACTGTGTTCACGATAGGAGACTTCCTCATTCGGAACCTGTCCACGCTGACTACGACCACCAGTCATGAATACTGATAAAAAAATATCCCAAGAAGACGCGCTCTGATACCAATTGACGTTAGGCATAACTAAGATTGTTCTAATCGACAAGTTTTGATTGCATAATGTTTTTGAACTAATTTGCCAAAGAGAATTGTGTAACCTGTTTCATCAATATTGCTTTGCAATCGTCGCTAGCAGCTCTCGCCTCTCTCCTCTTTTCTTTCTTGACTTTTCTCGACTTTTTCACCCCAGCAGTGGCGCGTGTAGGCGCATCCCGCTAGGGCTTCTTTCCTCTCACCGCTTTGAAGCTCGGAAAGAGCGCGAAGTTGCTTGGCTGATGGAGAGGCGTTCCTGTTCCACGACATCGCACACAGACTTCCGTTTCCATCACTCTTCATTGGGTTCACAACTTGTTATAGGCTGTTCTCTTCTGTTCTATAGAGGATGGCGTTGGAGAGACATTTCTTTGTGGAGGCTAAAACTTTCCTCTTCTTAGTGGAGGAAGGCAAGACTGTGTTGAGAATGGAGGAGAGAAGGAAAGGCTTCTTAGGGGTTGTGCTTTTGGGTTTGCAATGTACTGCTTGGGTTGTCGAAACGGTGAATGAGGCTTTACGGTCTCAGGGAGTCGAGGATTTTGAAAATCCTTCCGGGCAGATTCAAAGGATTGGATTATTAGGAAAGACTGTAATAAGGATGGTTGCTTCTTGGAGCTAGCAGTCTGTGCAATGGGTGGCCGGAGAGGGTTCATCTTATTCCCAGAAGGATGAGGAGGGCAGGGATGGTACAGAGTGATTGATGAACTGTGCAAGGTGATGGTTTTTCTGGAAACCACGTCTAGGTCTTCTCCTGTTGGTGTGTTGTCTCCAGTAGTGAAGAAGGATGGGAAGGAGGTTTGGGTTTGAAGAATTCCTCCCCAAGCTCGGGTGGGGCTTGGCCCATTATGGGTGGCGCTCTACAGTCGTTCGCGGAGGTCCTGAGGTTAGAGGGCCTTGTCAAGCTTCAGATTCCATTGGTTAAGAGGAGTGACCTTGATTTTCTCCCGGCAGTGAGACCAGCAACCCCAGAGAAGGTGAGAAGGATTCCGTTGGACTGCTCTATGTTGGAGAAGGAACCGTTGGGTAAAGACTTGCTGTTGAAACTGCAAGGCAAGGGACATCTAGCATGTCTTCTCCCTGCCCAAGGCACACCACATTCAACAACAAGGCCTCGATTGAATTTGTGAACGTGGAACATGATAAGCCTCGAATCTTGCACACTCAAGCCCCTTAACTTGAATATGTTAATTCCTTAACATTGTTATTTGTTTGATTTTGTGTTGTTTTATTGTTTTTAGGTTTTAAATAAAGATGCAATTAATTCCCTTGATTTTGGGCTTACAGCACACTTTGAGAAGACCTAGAAGATATGGTTAAGCTTTTCCAATCATGATAGAGGACCTATATGATGTGGTTAAGTTTAATCAAATCAAGAGAATGATTAAATCGTAATTTCTCCAGTAAGAGTCAAAATTGGATTGAATTCAAATTTGGATTCTGCACACGTTTCAATGTTTTAATCATAACTTTCTGCTCAGATCTCGGATTGCAATGAAATTGGTGGCGTTGGAAAGCTAATACAAAATGTAACAAATACGTTAGTAATAGCTTTTTCCTAATTTAGACATTTACTATGCCAAAATCGCCCCACAATAAAATACCGCAAATCTGGACGAATTTGGAATCATTTTCCTACTTGGATTAAATTTTCAATCTTATATTTGGACTAAGAGACTAAGTTCCGATTTTTCTTGGATTCCTATGAATTTAAGGCCTCTCCTAATCTCTATAAATAGACCCCTAAGCTTCAAGAGAATGTGTGCTTAGTTTTAGACAAAAAATTCTTCTTGGAAGCTTGACAGGTTGAAGAGGAGAAGAACATGGCAAGAGGCCATCCTAGTACCAGCTGCACCACGATGAGCAGCTAAATTCGTAATAGGGTGTTGATGTAGCTCTTTCCAAGTAACAATGGTTTAATTGTATTTTAATTTGAAATTTTCTATATGCATGATGGTTGTATAACTGTGAGAATTGATCTTAATGTTTATATTCAATCATTATGAATTTCTTATCTTGTCTTAGAAAATATTTTATATTGATTGAATTCAATTCTTCATATTTTCTGTGATTATATGAATGATTGTTATACAAAGGTTTTAATTGATATGCGATCAAGAGGGCTAGATAGGTCATGCCTAGGGAAGACGGATTGTACTACACCTTAGTTTAGTGTAATTTAAGTAGACAGTTCGTAGCAACGAAGATGGGTTATATTATTCCATTGATTGTGTATATCCTACTAAAAACGTAGCTAATCCATACCTAGGGAAGACGGATCTTACCACATCTTAGTGGTTAGGTGGATGATTCGTGCCAACCGAAGATGGACTATACTTATTATTTAGAGGTAATTTCTTGACTACTCGAGTGAAATGAGCCCTATATCATGCATAGTATGAATTTCCCTTGTTAATTTATGATTGACCATTGTTATGCGGTGAGTGATGAAATCAATCCTCTATTCTTTCTCTCATCACTACAATCTATATTTTTTTGTCTTTAGTTGTATGCATTTAACTTAGTTATAAGCAAAATCAAATCAAACTTATTTTAATTAAGCTATATTTAATTTTGAAAAACTTGATAGCAATTCCTACATAATCCTTGAGGTTCGACACCCTCTCTATAGCCTTATCCAACAAGGATTCATCCTATTGCGAGTGGTTAATTTATTATTGATATATTTTTGCTTTCAAAAGACTACATCAGAACATTCTAGTGAAGTTATTGGGTCGTTGATGGGTCACTCGTGTGCTTTTGGGCTAGGTCTTAAACCCACTTTCAGTTTGAAAGGGTTCTGTCTGGACCGGGTTTTGATGAGCCCAAAGCTAAGAAGCGAACTGAGGTTACGGGTCAAGGGCTCCCTTTGGATCTTGAAGAGGGTTTTGAGTTATCTTTGGGTTTTGGGTCTACATCACGTCTTCAATGGTTGGAG
This sequence comes from Alnus glutinosa, assembly GCF_958979055.1. NCBI lineage: Eukaryota > Viridiplantae > Streptophyta > Magnoliopsida > Fagales > Betulaceae > Alnus > Alnus glutinosa. Next base: position 10,789,320 of record NC_084886.1, read on the forward strand.
GTGACGACGACAGTTGACATCGATGGCGGGTTGTCTACTCCGACTAGTTCTGAGAGGTCTATAGGTGCTGTAGAGTTGTCCTTTCCTTCCGAAGGTGCCAACTCTTGCTTGAACACCTCGTTGGCCGTTGATCTATCTGTTTCCGAGGGACTTGCAAAATGGGCGGTAGATGATGCCCACTCTCTTCTGATGCCGATAAGGTCTGGGCCGGTTTCTTCTGCTCCAGAGTCTTCTATGTGAGCCTCCTATCCTGTGCAAGCCTCTATGTTTCCAGGTATGTCATTGCCGACGATCTCTGGTCTTGGTACGGCGCTTTCTGGGTCCCCTTCCTCTGTCTCTACTTTGCCTCCAATAGCAGTGAGTGTCCTCTTTGGGTGCTCGAAATTGGATTCTAAGGGGTTTTATGAGGGGTCTTCTTCATTGGGGGCGGCTGCATTGGGAGAAAGACTCCAATTATCTCTCCTGCTTATGGTGGAAAGTGGGACTCCCATCTACCCGTTCGAGTCCAAATTGGTTCTGAGATATCACCAGAAATTGAAGGTAGGTAGAGGTGCTCAAATGGATGCTTCTCTATTTGACGAGGCTGTGACAGCTCTCAGTGCTCCGATACACTGCTTTCGGGTGCTTCTTCTCAGATCTTGGGCGGGACTGTGGTCCAATCCTCGCCGAAGCCAGGTGGAGGAGTGGTCGGTAAGTGTCCTTCGTCTAGCTTTATTCGACGAGGTTTTCTTATCCCTAGTGCTCCCTCCCCTTTGAGTGGTTGCGCTTCTCCAATCGCTAAAAAGGATGTGCATTTCAGTTCGGATTGCTTGACTCAATCTCAGAAGTGGCCGATAGGTTTTGGCTCGTCTGATAGATTGTTGTGTGAGATCAGAGGGACGAGGTTTGGGTTGGGGAGGGAGAAGACTCCCTTACCCCTTGGGTGTCTGTCCTCCCAACATGCCCTTGGATTGGGTGTCGGATGGTGTTGGAGATGAAGATCCGTCCTTCGCGATTTTGGATGCCATTAAAGAGGATTTCCATTGGGTTAGAAATGGTGCGCATCTTAAGATCAAAGGAAGGAGAGGTATTGAATATAAAAAGCTCCATTGACTATGGCGATGCAAGCGTACCCTCTAGGTGAAGGAAAGGAAAGGCTGAGGTACTAGAGCGTTGAGTGTTTCTTGTGGGTTTTGGGTTTAAGGGCTTAGGTCATTGTGGGTTTGTTTGGGTTTTTTTCTTGTAGCTTTGAGTGCTCTTTGTGGGTTTCAAGTTTAAGGGCTTAGGTTCTTGTGAGTTTGTTTGGTTTCTTTTTGTGGGTTGGTTTGGTTGTTCCTATGTAAACTCCATGTGTACTTATGGGCCCCTTAAGCTTGTTTAATAAAACATTTCTTACTTATAAAAATAAAAAATAAAAAAAATAAAAAAGATTGTTTTAATAGCATATGATAACAGTAGAAGTTAAGAATTGAAGACTGAAAATGGAACTCGAGAAGAAAGAAAATAATGAAAGGAAAGAAAAAGACCCTAGACGCCCCAAGGAAGCAAACAAAGAATAACTTTAAAAAACTAAAATTTTATTGATACTAAAAACTGAAATACAAAATAATACAGACTTGCCTCTATATAGGCTAAGTTTGAGTATTTTGAAAGCAAAATACTTGAAGAAAAAAAAAAAGAAAAAAAAAATACAAAAATAACCCAAAACTTGGACACAAAGCAAAATTCTTGTAGACAAGAAATAAAATATTATTTTTAAAATATTACGTCTGATTCTTTCCATTCTTATGCTCATCTTTTCTGTCAATATATTCTAATTTAACTGTTGATTCTCCTGCGTTAACAGGATTATGCCAAAAAAAATAATAATAAAATAAGGAAACATTCGTTACAATAACAAAAAAAAAAAGGATGCCTTGATGCCAAAGCCAAATTCTTGTTGCAGAGTCATTTGTCTGAATAGTGAGAAAAGCTTGTGTGAGCCGACCTTGTGTGGGCTGAGTATCTAAATAGTACAGACCATCTCTCAGACCACCACCACTGTCGATTATCCTCCCCATGACTAGGTCCTAGAAGAAATAGTAATTAGAATAGAAGATGACTCTACCATTTAACTTACGAGTAATACAAGCAATAGGCGCCCCTAAGTACATAGAAAGTATACAAAGGAACAACCAAAACTAACCCGCAAAAACCCACAACACCAAGGCCCTAGAAAACGAAAAAACCAAAAACAAACTACAAAAGGACCTAACCAAGAACAAGGAGCTTTAACACGCAATATACCCTTCCAAGGAAAAGAAGCCACCAAAAAAAAGTTATTTCATAGAAAAAGGAAAAAGTTATTTCATCAAACAAATTATCATTTAAACCAACAATAGAGAGAGAATAAAAAAGGGGCTCAAAATATAATTTATATCATCAAAATCAACTATCATTTCTCTATATCAAACTTCTGATTCCTTCGAAGTAGAAAAACCGCATTAGATAGGTTACTTGCTCCTTTTTATGAAGTATTAAACTTAATTGAAAGAAAAGAGCACACCCTAGTAGATGGAAGTATATGAGCAGACTTAGATTAATTAGTCTAACAAAGAAACCAGATTCCCAACCCTACATATTAAACAGGAGTTAATTAAAATACTGATAAATTGGTAATCATAAGATTCTATTAACCAGTTAAATTACATGTTCCATTGCATGGTACTAAAATTCAACAAAATCAACTTACAGCAATATTTAGTAATCCAATAAATGGGAGGGATTTAAACATTGATATCACTTTCGCCCTTCTTTTCGTTTTAATGTTATAAAAGTTGAGCATCCTGTCAAAAACCTATAAGCATTAGGAGATGTCAGCTGAGAATTACATTCCCTTCATGTAAGCACGAACAAACAACAAAAAAGATCACTCCTGCTAAGAAACATAAAATTAGAACAAGAAATAGAGCAGGCATAATACAAAATGGAGAGAGAGAGAGAGAATGAAGTTTTGTATTTTTCTTCCTTACAACTAAGCCAAAATATACTCCTTTATAGATCCAAAACAATCCCTATGTATTTGGAAATTCTAACTATAGGGGTAATTTAGTAATTCTGCAGATTTTCCCTGTAATTATTTGGTTGAGTCTTGCTTAGTTTGATTCTCGTTAGATTGGCTTTTCGTAGCTGGAGTTTGCGTCTAATAGTCTTTTGCTTTGCTTAGTTGGAGTTTTAATGTTTTCATAATTTTTCTTACTAGAAGTGATTTTATTAAGGCAATTATTTTTTTATAGGGTTAAACATACTTTAACCCCCTCAACTAATAGCCATTTTTTATAAAGTCTCACAAACTGACAGGTGTGACACTTTAAAAAAAAAAAAAAAAAACTAAAATCAAAATTTCTTGCAAATTCTTTCTGTACAAATCAAACCTTATTTTATGTATTATAATATTTAATCATTTTTTTTTTATAGATTCAATTTTTTTTTTAAAGAAAATAGGCGTATTTTTGAAAGAATGACAGAAAAGTGGCTTGATTACAAAAAAATGGTAGTTTTATGGGTCTAAGTGTCACACCTATTAGTTCGTGAGGCTTTATAAAAAATAGCTGTTAGTTGAATGAGCTAAAGTATATTTAACCATTTTTTTATATATTTGGAATTTATTAAAAAGCACACATGATATATACAAGAAAAACACCTAACCGGGAAAAAGAAAAAATATCAAGAAAATCATGAATAGAAGAAATGAAAGAAGTCAAAGGCAACCGTTCAATGGTAGAGGGTATTGAAGAAAAATGCATTTAATTCCAATGTATTCCGATGCCGCTCCATTTGCCATAGTTGATTGCAATGAAACACCCCAGATAAAGCAGAATATCTCACCATCCTCTTGAAACTTTAAAAGTAGGATCATTTCTTTCTCTCAAGATAGACCACATTAAGCAGAACAAAACCATCTTCCACACTATTTCATAATTAAAACTGCCAAATTGCCCTCTCCCATAGGCGAAGCGAGCTACCACTCGTCTAGACACGACCCAATCTAACCCAAAAAATTTAAAAATAGAATTCAATCAAGCACTAGCAATCTCACAGTGGAGTAAGAGATGATCAACAGATTCTCCAGTCATCTTGCATATGCACAACAATCTTTTTTTTTTTTTGATAAGTAATTGCAATTATATTAAAAAGCGCAAAGGGGCGCAACCCTTATACACGGGAAGTATACAAGAGAACCCCTAACAGGGATGAGCAGGGAATAAATTTAAAAATTCTACATAAGTAAAAGAACTCAAACTATGATGGGGCGCTATCCAAGAATATAAAGTATTGAGCAACCGCTTCCGAAGCTCCACCATAGATGTCTCTACATCTTCAAATAGCCTAGCATTCCGCTCCCTCCAAATACACCACAGCAAGCATAAAGGAGCTAACCGCCAAGCTTCAATAGCTAGAGCACCCCCAAACGCCGCCCCCCAACAACTCAGCAACTCCAACACCGTACGTGGCATAACCCACTCGACCCCAAATAAGGTAAGGACAAAGCTCCAAAGAGCCTGGGCTACCTCACAGTGAAGCAACAAATGATCAATAGACTCCCCACTCTTTTTACATAAACAACACCACTCAATTACTATCACCTTCCTCTTACGCAAGTTATCATGCGTCAAAATTTTGTCCAAAGCAGCTGACCAAACGAAGAAGGCCACCCTAGTTGGAGCCTTAACACGCCAAATATTCTTCCAAGGGAAACACGGGACAACAGGGCCACCTTTCCTAATAAGCTCTTTGTAGAAGGATCTCACCTCAAATAGACCTTTTCTAGAGGGATTCCACACTATCCTGTCACCCTCCCCATGCCGAGCCGAACTGGAGTATAGACGATCGAAGAAAGAAATGACCATATCCACCTCCCAATCCTGAATATGTCTCGTGAAGAGAACATTCCACTGAATAGCCCCATTATGAACCACCAAATTATCTTCTACCGTCGCATCTTTATTCCTTGCTATACTAAAAAGAGCTGGAAAGCATTGCTCCAAGGATCTATCCCCACACCACCTATCTTGCCAAAAGTTAATATTTGATCCATTCCCCAGTTCGAACCGAACAAAGTTACGAAATTCCTCCCACCCCCTCCTAATATGCTTCCATACACCTACTCCAAATGAACCCGAAGCCTCTTTCGAACACCACCCCCCCTTTAAACTCTCAAACTTGGCATCAATCACCAATCGCCATAAAGCCTCTCTCTCCCTACCATATCTCCACAACCACTTACCCAAGAGAGCTCGATTGAATTGGATGAAATTGTGAACTCCCAACCCACCTGTAGGCAAAGGTGTGCAAATCTTGTTCCAATTAACTAGATGAAATTTGGTCTCGTCACCAATGCCACCCCACAGAAAATCCTTACGAATTTTATCAAGACGATTAGCCACCCTCACTGGGATAGGAAACAATGATAAATAATAAATGGGGATGTTGGAGAGCGTACTATTAATAAGAGTCAACCGAGCACCCTTTGACAAGTACATCCGCTTCCACCCCGCCAACCTCCTTTCCATTTTTTCAATAACACCATTCCAAATAGAGGTGGACTTGTAAGGAGCACCCAACGGCAAACCCAAATAAGTCATAGGCAGAGAAGCAACCCGACAACCAAGAAGATTAGCCAGCCTTTCGACATCCTCTACTCCACCAATAGGGACGATTTCTGATTTCTCTAAATTAATTCTCAAGCCAGAAACTGCCTCAAAACATAAGAAAATACATCTCAGATGTCGAATCTGTTCTTCTTGAGCGCCACAAAAGATCAAAGTGTCATCCGCAAACAGCAGGTGATTCACAACTACGGCCTCGGAATCCCTGGAGCCCACTGAGAACCCAGTCAAATTACCCTGATCCAAAGCGGCAGTCAACATCCGACTCAAAGCCTCCATAACCACCACAAACAACAAAGGAGAAAGAGGATCTCCTTGTCGCAACCCACGAGAGCTACTAAAAAAACCGGCTGGGGTTCCATTTACAAGAATAGAAAATCTCACCGTAGATATACAAAAACGTATCCACTTCCTCCATCTTTCCCCCAAACCACATCTCTGCAACAAATAAAGCAAGAAATCCCAGTTCACATGGTCATAAGCCTTCTCCAAATCCAGCTTACACAGAAGTCCAGGTTCCCCCGAACGAATATGACTATCCACACATTCATTTGCAATAAGCACAGAGTCTAATATTTGCCTACCACCAATAAAAGCATTCTGAGTGTTGGAGATAATCTTGGCCACAACGGACTTAAATCTGTTTGCAAGAACCTTTGAAATAATCTTGTAGATCCCCCCAACCAAGCTAATAGGGCGAAAATCTCTCACATCCATGGCAGCAGTCTTCTTGGGAATCAAAGTGACAAAGGTAGCATTCAGACTCTTTTCAAACTTGCCTCGATCATGAAATTCTGCAAAAACATTCATAATGTCAGTTTTTAAAAATCCCCAACACTTTTGAAAGAAAGCCGCAGTGAATCCGTCAGGGCCCGGCGCCTTATCTCCATTCAAGTCCCTGATAACATCCCACACCTCCTTCTCCTCAAAAGCTCTTTCTAGCCAGGTGCTCTCCTCCTCATCAATGGATAAAAAAGAAAGGCCCTCCACCCTAGGCCGCCAGGAACAGTTCTCTGAGTACAGCTTACTGTAGAAGTTAACTAAATGCTCCTTAATCTCCGTAGGATTTCTTGAAATTATACCGTTAATATTCAAGGAATCCATATGATTGAATTTACGATGTGAGTTGGCCACCCTGTGAAAAAATTTTGTATTCTTATCCCCCTCCTTTAACCACAAAGCTCTAGACTTTTGCCTCCAGCTCATTTCCTCAAAAAGAAGGGTCTTCTCCATCTCTCTCGCCATATCCACCCTACGAATTTTTTCGTCCTCCTCAAGACAGCGACATTCTTCGATTAAATCCAGCTCTCGAATTCCCTCCAATAATTCTTTCTTCTTTTTCCCTAGATCACCAAACACTTCTTCATTCCATTTCCTCAAGTCAGCTTTCAAAGCCTTCAATTTATTGGCCAAAACGAAGCTTGGCAAACCAGAAAAATCATAGGACATCCACCATTTTTGAACCTGCTCAACAAAACCCTCGTATTTCAGCCACATGTTTTCAAACTTAAAATACCTGTTCCCTCCTCTATTTGTCCCACACTCCAATAACAAGGGAAAGTGATCAGAGAAAAGCCTTGTCAATCTCTTCTGAGACACATCAGGAAATCGTTCCTCCCACTCCGAAGAAATTAAAAATCTATCAATTCTAGACCAAATCAGATCTTCCTGACCATTAGACCAAGTAAACTGGCCATCCTCCAGGGGTAAGTCCACCAGACTATGTAAGGAAATGAAGTCTGAGAACTCTTCCATAGCTGCCGAGAAGCTAGCACCATTAGATCTCTCACTGGGAAAGCGAACCACATTAAAATCCCCCCCAATACACCAAGGCATCTCCCACCAACTCATCAATCCAGCTAACTCATCCCACAACACCCTCCTCTCCCTGTCATCATTCGGACCATAAACACCCCCAAACGCCCAAATTACATTATCACCAGTGTTGCGCAAGGAACAAGCAACAGAGTATCTACCTATACACTCCTCCACTTTCTCCACCACCCTTCTATCCCACATTAGCAAAATCCCACCCGATGCTCCGCTGGCACCTAAATAACACCAATCAACGTGAATACAGCCCCAAAGACTTTGCACCACCTCTCTAGAAATAACTGCCATCTTCGTCTCCACCAAGCAAACAATATCCGCCTTCCAAACCTTAAGAAGCCCTCTAATCTCCAATCTTTTCTCGATCGCATTAAGCCCTCTAACATTCCACGACAAAATTTTAGGCATCATAATAACGAGATGTGCCCCTACCCTTCTGTCTACCTCTCTCAGACTGAGCCCCTTTCTTCTCATAATTAACAGACCAAGTCAGCCTATTTAATTCTCTCTTCCCTTTCACCCCTTTAGTAGGCGTACACTTCGACTTGGAATCTGCCAAAAAGAGGTCTCTAGCCACTTCAATTTCCTCAAACAAAGCCAACAATCTGTCCTCAAAGTGACCACAAGAAAGCCCAATGGTTGGATAGTACCTCTTAATTCTTTCCAACACCCACCTAGGTGATACTCTCTGTCTGTCTGCATCTTCCACTGCCAGTGGAGCAATAACTAAGGGCTCAAAGCTCTGTAATTCCCCCTCATCGACTCTGATTTTTTCTTGCATCAGCAGTCCTTCATGAAAATGCTCAAGCAACATCGAAGAACAATCAAATTGAGCACACTTCTCATCCTCCACACATTCAACAGAAACCCCACTCTCCATAATGTCTCCTAATCCTTTCCAGAGGTCAATATCCATCGAAGGACCCCCTAAAGAAGCTTCTGAAACGATACCCTCTTCTCCTTCTACTTCGGAAAGCATCACCAACTCAAGACCACCTACTCCCTGCCTCTGAGACACTGGGTCCACACCAAACCCAGAGAAACCTATTCCAGCACTCGGCTGTGAAGTTCTCACCTGAGGAGTCACCAGCAAACCTCCACCTACTGCACCGCTATGATATCCCGCTTCATTAGGTTATTTGTAGTGAGTATCTTCCCAAATGTTGCCAACCAAGCAAAGAACGCCTCTCAGAGAAACTTCATTCCACCCAATACTCCTCCAAGGGAAATAAGTATTAGAAAGCACAAAGGAATGAAACTCATATATACAAGAGGTATACAGGAGAGATCCCCAATACGGGAAAAAAGAACAAAAGTCCAATAATTTAATAAAACTACAAAAGTAAGGACCATTATACGCCGCCATCCATGCATAAAGGGAATTGAACATAAAGAATTTTAGTTCAACTGCCAAAATCTCGCAATCTTCAAAGCTTTTGGCATTCCACATTCTCCACATACACCATATTAAACTCAAAAGAGCCATCCTCCACACTTCTAAAATATTACGGCTCCCCACTTTACCTTTCCAACTAGCCAACAACTCTATTACCTTTCTAGGCATAACCCACTCTACACCAAAAAGATGGAACAAAGCAACCCATCATTCTCTTGCCACCTCACAACGAAGCAAAAAATGATATATGAACTCTCCACACCTCTTGCACATACAACACCTGTCTACCACTATGACACTCTTCTTCCTCAAGTTATTCAAAATTAAAATCCTCCCTAGAGCCGCCGCCCACACAAAGAATGCCACTGTCGAAGGAGTCTTACCTCTCCAAATGGACAGCACATGATAAAAGGATCTTACTTCAACTGTCCGCCTTTTGGATGGGATCCAACATATTTTATCCTCATTGTCGTGTCTCAACTTGAAAGAATACAAAAGATCAAAGAAATAAATTACCAAATCCACCTCCCAACCATGCAACGGTATTCTAAATGATATATTGCATTGAAGATTTACATTAAAGAAACTGCATATGATCTGCCACCCACGCCTCCTTACATCTTGCAATACTAAATAATTTCGGAAAAGTAACATTTAGAGGTTGGTACCCACACCACAAATCATGCCAAAACCTTATCTTTGACCCATCTCCCACCTCATATTTAAGAGATCTAGAAAAGCATCCCCACCCCCTCCTAATATAATTCCACACCACCTCCTTAGAACAACAACTTTCCCTCGTGCTATCACATTTAGTTCCCACAACAACCACCCAAAAGAACCCGGTTAAATTGAATCAAATTTCTAACCCTCAAACCACCGGAAGGCATCGAAGAAAAAATCTTCAACCAACTAACTAAATAGAAATCAAACTAGTCACCAACTCCATCCTACAAAAAAATTCTTCAAGTCTTCCCATCCAGTTAGCCACACCAACAGAAATGGGGAAAAGGGCTAAATAATAAGTAGGCAAATTTGATACAGTGCTTTTAATCAAAATCAACCAACCACCCTTGGAGAAATAGAGCCTCTTCCCATCAACCAAACGATGTTCCACTTATACCATCCCAGATGGACTTAGCCTTATACAAAGCTCCCAAACGAAGACCCAAATAATCGGTAAAGAAGACACCCTACAACCAAGAATTTGAGCCAAACCTTCAACACCATCCTTTCCGACAAGAACTAACTCTGATTTAGATAAATTAATCTTCAACCCCGAAACTGCTTCAAAACATAAAAAAATAAAAAATAAAAAATAAAAAAGGCAACGAAAATGGCAGATATGTTCATGATTTGCCTTATAAAATATCAAAGTGTCATATTCAAACAAAAGATGAGGCACTAGAAGCTCCTCGTCATTCCTCAACCCCACTGAAAAACCTGATAAAAGCCCACTATCCACAATGGCTGACATTATCCTACTTAAAGGTTACATAGGTTTAAATAGAAGAAACCTATAGACTAATATGGAAAGAAATAAAGACAATATTACAATCAGAATAACTTAAGGAGAAGAAAATCATAACATGTCAGTAGTTTCCATCCTCAACAGATAGACCATCAAAGGCTCGCTTTCCTTCAAATCCTTTTCAGAATATGGCACTACCTCCATAGACGAAGGTTTTGCATCCCCACGGGGACGAAATAGACTTGTTCAAACCAATTCCTTTCAAAGAGGATGCCACACCATATGAAGTTCCTAACCTTCTTTGCTACAATCCCCAATACCATTCTTGAAAGGAACAAGGGGTGTCCCAGAAAAACAGCCCAAAGAAGACAATCTATCCCCTTCTCCAATTCTCTAATATCATGAGCCCATTTTAGAGCCTTAGGAACACCCACCTTATATGTCACATCAGAGCAAAGAATTGCCCTCTCTGTTAAGTAACTCCCTAAGGACTTATCCATTTCCATCGACCCATTCACCTGCAACCTTAATTTGGCAATCCCAACCCCTTACCCATCATCTACAAAGAAGCTTGAAATAACACCCATTTCTAAGGACCCAACTTCCCTTTGACTAACATCTTCATCTGCGGCTTCTACTACCCATCGGCTCTTTCTGCATAATGCCCCGAATTTCCCACATCTGCGAAAAGGTTGAGATATCTAATGAACCACCTGTGCTAGAAGGCCATCAATGAAGCCTGATGTAAGCCCATAAACTTTTTTTTTTTTCTGATTAGTAAATTAAGTCTTATTGATAGCGTAAGGCGCTTCTAAAGTAAACCGGAAATATACAAAATGAATCACCTAATTAGAAAGAAAAAACGAACAAGGAAATCAACATAACTAAGCGACAGTGGGGACAAAAAAGCTACCGTCCAAAGATACAAAGTATGAAAAAATGAAGCTAAAATATCCTCCATGGAACTCTCCAAATCCTCGAAACATCTATAATTTCTTTCTTTCCAAACAAACCAAAAAATGTAGATCGGCACCATCTTCCAAATCATAACACTCATCGGCCTTCCAGATTTTCACCAATAAGTAAACAAGTCGATAACTCTTCTAGGCATAACCCAAGACAAGCCAAATCAAGTAAAGAGAGCATTCCACAGACACGAAGCCACATCGCAGTGAAGTAGAATGTGGTCCACTGATTCCCCATTTCTCTTGCCCAAGCAACATTTGCCCACTATAATAACATGCCTCTTCCTGAGATTATCCACTGTAAGGATCTTGCCAAGGGGAGACCCACCAAAGCCTATCTTTACGACATCTACTCACAATGCCTGAATGCAACACCTGGAGGAAAGAAGCAAAGACATCCATTTCTCAATCATGCGCTTCTCTAACAAAGCTTACGTTCCACTGAGTGGAACCGCCCAAAAGTCCATATTATCCGCAATAGAGGCATCATTCGCACGAGTAATACCAAATAGAACAAGAAAAGCTTCATTCAAAACCGTATCTCCGCACCACAGATCATGCCAAAATTTTGTCATAACCCTATCCCCCACCTCAAATATAGCAAAACTAGAGAATGTCTCCCACCCTTTCCTGATGTTCTTCCACAACCCCACCCCAAAGGCACCTACAAGCTCTAAGGAGCACCACCCACCTCACAAACTGCCAAACTTGGAGTCCACCAAAGAATATTTTCAATCATAAAGGCGCCCCTAAGCATATTGAAAGTATACAAAAATGACACCAAAATAGGAAAAAAGAGAGGAGAGAAAAAACACCCGCAAAACCCAATACAGGAGGAAACCCAAACACTTCAACATAACCAGCCCACAAAACCCAGAGATCATTCAATCCTCTTAAATTTGTTGATATTTTGTGCCAAAGCAAAAATTTCAGTCCTAATAGAATGTGAACGCTAAATCCTTCAATTTCCAATCAAATATTTTTTTTATGCTTTCGTAAACTTCAATTTCCACTCAACAACGTTATTAGAAGGGATGCATTTTTCTTTAGTTTGTAATTGATAAATATGAATGGAATGAGTAGCGCATGAGGGTAGGGGGTGCCACGTGAGGGTCGGTGTGGAGGTCAAGCATAAGAATTCTGTTCGTCAAGTTAGTTTCTAGTACTAGTAAAATCTTGGTGGAGAGATGGGTTACTTAGGTTTCTGTGATGTAGACTCTAAGTCCTTTGAATTTTGGTTTGATGTTAGTGGTGGAGTGCGACTAGCCGAGAGGAGTAGAAGCATTTTTCAGGCGGTCGTCCTTGGGTGGCCAAGCATAGTATGGTTGATGAAAGCAATGGAGAGATTCACAAAGGGTGATGAGTCCAGTGAGAATTGGCAAACCTTTCGTCAAGGAAGTATCGCTTATGTGGTGTTGCGAAGCAAAAACAAGCATGCTCATTATATTGAGTTGGTGAGTTCGAGTTCTACCGGGATTCTAGCAAAAAACACCGAGAAGTAGACAAAGGTTGCTGAGGAGATGATTGAGGGAGAATTCCTAGCCGAGGAGATAGAAAAAGGAAGTGTTAACACGTGATGGGGGTCCAACAGGGGGTATAGAGGTCGGAGGATGTAGGTCAATACTAGACAACTTTGTAATAGAGGCAGGACAGTTTGGGGTCCCCTTAGAACATGTCGTAGGGGTGATGAGGAAATTTGGGGGATATTCAAAGAATGCCGATGTTCATGGTGGAGTTTTGACGCTGGTGCCAAAAAGCGTCAGCTTGACAGACTCGTCTTAGTTTGAAATAAGATGTGTTGAAGGGAGGAAGGGAGATGGTTGTCCTGGGGGTGAAATTGAAGACCAGCAATTGTCTGGCCAGATGGGAGAAATATTTTCTATGGAGGTGAATGTTGTTGAAGATGAAGCCCTCTTACAAGATGTGGTTGATGGAGAGAGGGAAGAATTGGAGGACAATGGCCCATTATCTGTTGTACCTTTGGAAATGAGTGCGGGCAAGGAGCCCAGTTCTAATGTGTCTCTTAGATGGGTGGTTGAGCGGGTGAAGGGTTTTTATAAAGTAGTAGGTTTGTCATGTGATCTGTTTAAGGATAAATTGATGTCACTGTTTGAAGAAATTGAAGCTACATGGGATCAAACAATAGCTGAAACTATGACTATGGCTACTGCAGCATCAGGGATGAAAGGCCAACGGGAGAGAAAGCTTTCGCACTTGGATTGTTCCATCAATTATGATAAGGGGGATCACTCAAATAGAAGGAGAGGAAAGGGTAGGAACTATTCTTGTTTTAATGAAGCCTAAAATAGTAACATGGAATGTAAGAGGGCTCAATGAGCTAAATAAAATATCACGAATTAAAGGGCACCTCAGAGAGTGGAAGGTAGATTCTGTGGTGCTTATTGGAGACAAAAATGGAAGCCATTACTAGGGCGGTAGTCCGAAGTTTATGGGGATGTCAACATGTGGACCAGTGTTATATAGGGGACACGTGGGGCCTCAGGTGGGATTTTGATTGTGGGATAGAAGGGTCGTGGAGAAAATTGATGAGTGTGTGTGGGAAGATATGCTATTGCTTATTCTTTGCGCAACGCCGATAACAATTTTATGTGGGCATTTGGGGGGGTATATGGGCCTAATGATGATGGGGAAAGGAGTGTTTTGTGTGATGAGATGGCTGGTTTGATGAGCTGGTAGGATATGTTGTGGTGTTTTGGAGGAGATTTCAATGTGGTGAGGTTTCCTAATGGGAGATCGGGTGCGACTAGATTTTCTGCAGCGATGGAGGAGTTTTCGGAGGTCAGTTTACTTGGTCCAATAACCATTTTTGGTCTAAAATTGATAGATTTCTATTATCTCCGGAGTGGAAAGAACATTACCCAGAGGTGTCACAACGAAGATTGTCTAGAATCTTATCTGATCATTTTCCTTACTATTGGATTGTGGGACGCAAAGAGAAGGGAACATATATTTTAAATTTGAAAATGTGGCTAAAATCTAACGGATTTGTGGAACAAGTACAACGTTGGTGGGAGACGTATGAATTTTATGGCCTGCGGAGTTATGTTTTGGCAAACAAGTTGAAAGCTTTAAAGGTGGATTTGAAGAAATGGAATGCGGAGTTGTTCGGTGATGTGGGGAAGAAGGAGTTATTGGAGGGTATTTGAGAATTTGAGTGTATTGATGAAGGTCAGGGGGTAGTGGAGGAGGAACGAGTGTAGAAGACAGACATGATTAAGGAGCTGGAAAAAAAACACTCCTCTTTGAGAAGGTAAATTGGAGACAGAAATCACCGGCTTTGTGGTTGAAGGAAGGGGACAACACAAAAATTTTCCATAGGGTGGCCAATTCGCATTGTAGATACAATCATGTGGGAGCATTGAGAATAAATAGGGCTATGTCTAGCGATCCTGTGGCAATCAAGGAGCATATTGTACATTACTACGAGAAATTGTATACCGAGCAGAGTACGTGGTGGCCTATGGTGGATGGGCTCTCTTTCTCGTCCATTGACGCAGAGGAAAGTATTTGGCTAGAACGAGAATTTGAAGAGCAAAGGTGTGGGAGGTGGTGCAGGATCTAAATGGTGATAAGGCGCCGGGTCCCGATGGGTTCACTATGACTTTCTTTCAAAAGTGTTGGGTTGTATTGAAACAAGATTTTTTTTTTTTATATAAGTAAGAGAAATTCATTAAAACGCAAAAAGCAATCAAGTACAAGGTAGTATACAAGAACGGCTACTAAGAAGAAGAAGAAGAAAACAAGACAAGAAAATCATTAAAACTAATCACTAAAAGGGCAAGGAACGCAGTCGTCCAAGTGTATAAAGAATAAAAGAAAAAAGAAATGAGCTCCTCAATGGTTCTTTCTTTGTCCTCGAACTATCTATCGTTGTGTTCCCACCACAGGCACCATATAAGGCAACAAGGAACCATCTTCCACACAGTTTGTTCCCCTATTTCAAAAGGTGGTTTGGGCATCAGGAATTTGAGGATCTTCAATCAAGCTTTGTTAGGGAAGTAGTTGTGGCGTTTTGGGCATGAGAGAAAGGCTCTGTGGAGATCAGTTGTGGATGCAAAGTATGGTTCTAAGTGGGCTGGTTGGTGTTCCTTAGACCCCCATGGGTCTCATGGAGTGGGGCTATGGAAGAACATTAGGAGGGGGTGGAGTCTGTTTAGTAGCCATACTAGATTTATTTTGGGCAATGGATCTTGGATCAAATTCTGGGATGACGTATGGTGCGGAGAGATGCCCCTCAAGGAAGATTTCTCAAGTTTGCATGACATAGCTTCCGACAAGAATTCGTTCGTGGCAGCTCATTTGATTCTGGAGAGCGGATCTTTTCAGTGGGGTGTCAGATTTATTTGAGCAGCATACGATTAGGAGGTGGACGTCTTGACTTCTTTCTTTCCATAAGGCTCTTGCCTTTAAGGAGACAAGTCATTTCCCCTAAAAAAGTATTTGGCGTACCAAGGTTCCCTTAAAAGTGGCTTTTTTCGCTTGAGCGTAACGCTAGGGAAGATCCTTACTTTGGACAATATCAGAAAGAGGCGGGTCATTGTGATTGATAGATGTTGTATGTGCACAAAGAATGGGGAGTCTGTTGATCATCTTCTTCTTCATTGTGATGCCGCTTGCATTCTTTGGAATGCCATCTTTAGCCGCTTTAGTCTTTTTTGGGTTATGCATGTATTTTCAAAATTCCATAATAGATGCCAGTTTGAGAAGAGCTTTAATGCAACATTTGTTTCCCTGATTCCTAAGAAGGCAAACGATGTGGATGTAAAGGATTTCAGGCCGATAAATTTGGTGGGAGGGGTCTATAAACTCTCACCAAAACCACACCTCTAAAGCATGTAGAGCAAGAAGTCCCAATTAACATGATCATACGCTTTCTCCAAATCCAATTTACACAACAATCCAGCCTCCCCCAACCGCATTCGGCTATCCAAGCATTCATTAATTATGAGAACTGAATCCAATATTTGTTGTCCTCCAATGAAAGCATTCTGAGAGCTAGAAATAACTTTTCCCAACAATGATTTGAACCTATTACAAAGGACCTTAGAAATGAGTTTATAGACCCCTCCCACCAAGCTAATAGGCCTGAAATCCTTCACATCCATAGCGTCTGCCTTAGGAATTAGGGAAACAAATGTTGCATTAAAGCTCTTCTCAAATTGGCGTCTATTATGGAATTCTGAGAACACGGCCATAATATCTTGTTTCAAAACCCCCCAACACTTGAAAGAAAGCCATAGTGAACCCATCCGGACCCATGCCTTATCACCATTCAGATCCCGCACCGCCTCCCACACCTCCTGCTCCTCAAATTCTCGTTCTAGCCAGATACTTTCCTCCGCAACAATGGATGAGAAAGAGAGCCCATCCACCCTAGGTCGCCATGTACTCTGCTCGGTATACAATTTTTCGTAGTATTGTACAATATGCTCCTTGATTTCCTTGTGGGCTTAGGCAAGGTGATCCGCTATCTCCTTTTGTTGTTTGTGGTGGCTATGGAATCATTAAGCCGAATGTTAAATGCAACTATGCTCCAAGGTTTGTTGACAGGTTTTTCTATGGGAACCAGGGATAATGAAGAATTAACGGTAAATCATTTGCTGTTTGTGGATGATACTTTAATTTTTTTGTGGTGCACAGGCAGAACATGTTCAAAATTTGAGATGTATTTTCTTATGTTTTGTGGCCGCTTCAGGGTTGAGGATCAATTTAGGTACATCAGAAATTGTTCCTATAGGCGCAATGGAAAATGTTGATTATTTGGCTCATATTCTTGGGCATCGAGTTGCGTCGCTACCATTGACTTATTTGGGTTTGTCCTTGGGAGTGTCTTTTAAATCTATTTCTATTTGAATTGAGTTATTGAGAAAGTGGAACGCTGGTTAGCTAGTTGGAAGAAACTATATTTATCTAAGGGTGGTCGGGTGACTTTGATTAAAAGTACTTTTTCTAGCATTCCTACATATTATTTATCGTTGTTCCCCATTCCTGTGAGTGTGGCTAAGAGATTGGAGAGACTTCAACGGGAGTTTTTGTGGAGTGGCATTGGGATGGGGTAAAATTTCACTTAGTAAACTGGCATAGAATTTGTACTCCAATTAAGGAATGTGGTTTGGGAGTTCGAAATGTGATTCAATTTAATAAAGTTTTATTAGAGAAGTGGATGAGGAGGATTGTTTCGAAACGCGAGGCTTTGTGGAGATCGGTGATTAAAGTTAAGTATGGTAGTGTAAGGGGTGGCTGGTGTTCTTTACTGGCGGTGGGGTCGTATGGTGTGTGTGTGTGTGTGTGTGTGTGTATGGAAGTATATTCGAAGGGAGTGGGATACTTTTTCTAAGTTTGTGCGATTGAAGGTGGGAGATGGGTATCATGTTCGATTTTGGCATGATATGTGGTGCGGAGATAGGCCGCTCAAGCTTTGTTATCCAGTTTTGTTCAGTTTCGCTCCTTTTCAAGACGCTTGGGTGGTAGATAATTTGTTTGTGGTAGATGGAGTTGCTCATTGGAATGTTTTCTTTACACATTATGCTCGGGATTGGGAGGTGGGCATGGTTCTTTCCTTTTATGAGCGTTTGTATTCCAATCAGATTCAGCATGGAGCGGTTGACAAGTTGGTGTGGAATCTCTCTAAGAGGGGGATCTTTCAAGTGAAGACTTTATATAGAGCCTTAGCTAGTCAAGAGGTTGTCTCTTTTCCTTGGAATAGTATTTGGCGTATTAAGGCTCCGAAGCGGGTGTCATTTTTTGTGTGGACAGCTGCATTAGGAAAGATCTTGACACATGACAACTTACGTAGACGTCATATAGTGGTAGTTGAGTGGTGCTATATGTGCAAGAAGAATGGGGAA
This sequence comes from Alnus glutinosa, assembly GCF_958979055.1. Lineage (NCBI taxonomy): Eukaryota > Viridiplantae > Streptophyta > Magnoliopsida > Fagales > Betulaceae > Alnus > Alnus glutinosa. The sequence goes on from NC_084886.1 coordinate 10,807,478, forward strand.
TCTATTGATCACCTTTTACTTCACTGTGATTTGGCATGGGCTGTTTTGAAGTTTTTTCTATAGCTTGTTCGGGGTGGATTGGGTCATGCCAAGAAGAGTGCTGGATTTGTTGAGTGGTTGGGGCACTTCACTAGGTCGTGGTCAAGTTCAACGAATTTTGAAGCAGGTTCCCTTGTGTGTTATGTGGGGTCTTAGGTGTGCGAGGAATGCAAGGCTATTTGATAATGTGGAATTACCGGTTTTGGACATTGTGTCTAAATGTGCTTAATACGCTATTTGTATGGGTCTCGGCTCATAGCCCGAGTTGTCTTATGTTTGCTAAGAGGGTTACGGTTGCAAAGCCGCCAGCGGAGAAGGTGGCAAAGCCTCATACAATGAAGAAGTCAGAGACGCCAGTGAATCAAGGCCTTTTTAGGAAGGGTTTCTCAACCTTCCCCCGATAGTTTTAATCCTTCCCGCGTCGCATCTGGAGGTCAACAATGGCGGGGTGGTAGGTCCTTCCTTCCCTCCAAGTGGTGCTTAAATGGTTTCTCCCAATCCCGAAATTGGCCAATTGGTTTTGATCATAACAGGAAGATTGTGGTGTGGGAGGAAGAAGAAGATAATTATTGGAATGGATTGCCCTTAGATTGGGTGATGGATAGGGATTTTGGGGATGAGGTCATGGCTATTCGGGATGCCATGGAAGAGAAATTCAAGTTGATTGCACACCAAAAGTCTAAAGGAAAAAAAAAGCTTCTGAATTTGCGTAGCTCTATCAATTATGGCGCCGCAAAAAATCCCTCTAGGCGTAGGAAAGGCAAGACACACATGTTGTAGCCTGGTTGTGCCTTGGCGGGGACTGAATAGTCTTGTTCTTAATTGGGTCCTTTTGTAGTTGGTTTTCAGTTTTTTCGTTTTCTGAGGCCTTGGTGTTGTGGGTTTTTGCGGGTTAGCTTTGGTTATTCTTGTGTACTTAGAAGCGCCTTACGCTTTCTTTAATAAAGTTTTCTTACTTATAAAAAAAATAAAAAATAAAAAATGGCCCCCCCTCTTTTCCCTTTTTTTAATTGTTTAATTTTGAGGTATTATATGTAAATTTTTTTTGATAGGTATAAAAGAAGATTATAAAGTTTGGGTATTTGAGTCTTTTAACAAAGTTGACTAACAGAATAAGGGTTGTGGTATGTAAATGGTAGTTCAATGCCCTCTTCTGGTGAGAGAGTCGGTTCATAGGGGTATATTGACAATGGTAATTACTCCTAAAAATTTAGAATACTATGTAATAGGATTCTTAAAAGTTTTGAACCTTCAGAACTGTTGTGAAATCATTGTAAAGAGGCCAATGTACACATAAATCATACAAAGCAAAATAAAATTCAACATCAGATAAACAATATGAAGCAGTGGACAGATGGGAAGTATAATCTATAGCATGAGAATGAAAATACCTGAGGCACAGTATGTTGACAACATGCCTCCTTCCAGTACGTAGTGAACATTCTCATAGTGTCATCAACAATTGCAAGATCAGCTCCAATCATATTGTTAGCCTTCTTAGTCTTGTTGGAATTACCTAGATTTTTAGATTTCTCTTTCTTTGGAAGTGATACACTCATATGATTGCTTGGGCTGCCACTAGGAGAAGGGTACCCACACATTTCACCACACGTCTCTTCAAATTCATATGGGAAAGGACAGCTACTAACTTGGTCAGAACTTTTAACTTCTTGTGATGGCAACTTAAAATGGCAGTCTGTAGCATTGTCAATCCTTTCATCTTCAGAAGTACAATCATCATCCAACTGCTTCTTCAGCGACGAAAAAAGAGGGTCTTCCCTGTATTTCTCTTGAGATTCTGATTTCAATGCTTCTACAGATTTCTTCAATGTGACCTTCTCCAAGTTCATCCCTTTTCCGATAACAGAAATATGCATCCTATGATCATAAAGTTTTGCAATTTCAATTAAAAAAACATAACTTATGTCAATTTGCATGGTAAGAGCCAGTGAAGACATCAGATGTCCTGAATACAAAAGACAACTACATTGCCTAGGCCCTCAAGATTAAAATCACCAAAAGGAATGACATTTTCATCCACTTCCATGTGCAAAGTCTAAAGGAACCATCAAAAAGCAAGCTTAACTAGTTTTGAAACATAAATAGGTACAATAATCAACTTTTCAAGAAAGATCAAAAACTGTCTGCATGGTGTAAAGTGGACACAATATCTATTCATTCCTTTATTACAAATGGCTTATATCTATAGGTATGCACCCAATAAGCAAAAGTTAAGAGTACTTATCAGAGGAACACAATCAACAAGTATGACTTACATTACAAATAAGGAAGCGAATTAAGTAAAAACACATCTTCCCTATAAATGCCATAAACAAGGAGAACATTAAAGGGGGGGACACATTAGCCAACAGGAGATAACTAAGGCCAAAGTCAGGTTCTGGTCCATAATGCCAAATTTTTTTGGTAAGTACTAATTTACTGTAAAGAAAACCAGGCAAAGCCGTCGTACACGAAATGTATATAAGAGTGACAACCACACTAAAGGCGACTAAAATCTAAAAAGTTAACAAGATCTAAAAGATTTAAAAAGGAGAAAGAAGGAAAATAGACTACAACCCAATCTAAGAGGGATCTCAAAAAGGATGATTTTAAAGAAAGCATATCATGGGTCTCACAATGCTCGAAGTGGCGCCAATCCTTTCTTTCCAAGTGATCCACCTTAAGAACGAAGAAATAACTTTCTAGATAGCCTCTTTGGAATGTCTACGCCCTTGACTCTTCCAACAATGTAGCAACTCTAGAATGTTGCTAGGAATAGTCCACGAAACACCGAATAATTGAGAACCATGTAACAAAGATTCCTGGTGTACGCACAATGGATGAGGAGGCAATTCACGGTCTCCCCATTCTTTTTCCATTAGACAACACCAATTGACTAGCGTAAAACCACACCTTCCAAGATTGTCAACCATGAGGACTCTACCCAAAATTGCCGTCCATATAAATAAAATTATACGGGACGGAGCCTTCACCTTCCAAACATTTTTCCAAGAAAAAGGGCAAGGTGTGACTAGCTGGAGTCCACAGCATTCAATCCGTCTCCCTTGGATGAGTTCTCGAAGAATATAACAAATTGAGAAAAAGAGTCTAAAGATTCTAGCTCCCAATCTTGAACTGCCCTCGTAAAACTCGAATTCCAATGGAAAGAAATTTTGGAGGAATTCAAGTAATCTGATATCACAATCTCTTTTTCACGAGCTATCAAATAAAGGTATGGGAAAATAGTCTTGAGAGCAGCTTTTCCGCACCAAACGTCATGCCAAAAGTGAATGCGGGGACCCATCCCCAACCTTGAAGGAGACAAAGTTGGAGAATCCTCCCAACCATTCCTTATATTCCTCCAAAGACACACCTTGCAGGGCCCTCAAGCTTCCTCCAAACACCAACCACCTCTTTGAACCCCATATTTCCCATCAATCATCTGTCTCCAAAGACTCTTGCACGTATTGCCAAAGCCAGTTACCGTGTAAAGCTTTGATGAACAACATAAGATTTTTAACTCCCAAGCCTCCTTTAAAAACTGAAAGTAGATGGTCTTCCAGTTCAACAAATGAAACTTAGGCTCACCACCCATTACAACCCAATGAAAATCTCTTTAAAGACATTCCAATCTCCTAGCAATACCGGCTAGCAAAGGAAAAAATGGACAAAAAGAATGTAGATAAACTAGATAACGTACTCTTGATTAGAGTTAGGCGACATCCCCAGACAAGTAAATCTTCTACCAAGTAGCCAATCTCTTTTACTTATAAGGCCAAAATAAAAATAAAAAAATAAAAAGAAAAGAAAAGGAAAACTATATTTACCCCCTCTAACTACTACCCTATTTGCAATGTCCCCCAATGTTTTATTTTTTTGCAATGTCCCCCTCAATCTAACATCGGGGTTGTAATGTCCCACTTTCGCGACCAAAAATATCAAAAATACTCTACATAATTTTATTTAAAAAAAAAAAAAGAAGTAGCAAAACAAAACAAAAACAGAAACAAAAATTTACAATAAATTTCAAAAATTTTAAAAGAATAAATAGAAAACAAAAGCAAAAAATTTGGAGGGAAAAACCAAAACAAAACAGAAGCTAAAAAGGAGCATTTTTTTTTTTATTTTGAGTGCAGAAAGGGGACATTGCAACCCCATTGGTAGATTTGGAGGGACATTGCAAAAATTGAAACATTTTGCAGTCATTGCAAAAAGGTTGGTAGTTAGAGGGGATAAATGTAGTTTCCCAAAAAACAAACTAATGTTTAGTTGAAAGAGAAGAAAAAATGGAGAAAGAAGACGAGGTAAATATGATCTTATTCTCCTTGATGATTCATCGATACAATTACATGCATTTATATAGAAGAGGGATACATTCTAATATGAAAATATAGTTAATGAGAATTATATGGAAATAAAATCAGATCACCTGCACATCTTGAACACTCCCCTTCAAGCTAAAGTGAAGATGTTCGCCCTTTGCAAGGGATCCAAAAGATTTTATCCTAACCACGTCATCTCAACCTAAGAGAGTACAAAGATTAAAGAACAAAGTGACCAACTCCACCTCCCAATCATGCACCTGTCTAGTAAAATTAATATTCCACTATAGTCATTAGAAAACTGTACATGATTAGCCACCAAAGCCTCTTTAAAGTGAGCAATACTAAACAACTCTGGAAAAGTTGCCGTCAAAGCCTGGTCCCCACACCACATATCATGTGTGTTAGGTCTTAGGAATGGGCCTTATCCGTGTGACAAAACTAGTCCCTTTGTTACTTTTCATATCACAAGGTTTTGGTATGGAAAAAGTTTTGTTTAGAGGGTTCTAGTTGATTCCGTCATGAAACCATCAAGAGGCCATCATGACGAAGTGTATGTGAGAAGACCTTGGTGCTCACTGCAAGGTTCTGTCATGAAGCCATCATGACGAAGTTGATTCAAAAGGCCTTTGAATTCTCTATGAGGTTTCGACATGAAGCCGTCATTACGAAGTCAGTTTGAAAATGACTTTGGAGAATTTTGTCAGGAAGCCTACATGAACCCATCATGACGACAACTGCAAACAGTTACATGTCGAGCTATGAGCTGTGGACATTCAAATTCCGTCAATGACGGAAATATTCCATCATGACGGCACCTGGATTTTCAAATGTTAAAATCCCACCTTTTACTCATTTTTACTGATCTCTTTTTCTAGCTCTCAAGAGAGAAGAACGTCTCTAACCTTTGGTGAAAAGTTTTCAGCCTTCCATCAACCTAGAGACACTCTAGAAGTCTTTTCCCTTCACCAATTTTTAACCCCAAGTGAGGTGTTACCATGAAGCTTGAAACTTTCTACCACTTGGGAAGTTTTGTTTCAAACCACACCTTATACTACCTTCATCTACCAAGAAGTCTATCGATGGGTCAGTGAGGAGATGCACAACAAGAAGATTGTCGAGCTAGGAGGCAAGCAGTGAACTTGTTGGTCTTACAGAATCTAGAACATGCAAGGGGTTTGTAAGTGTTTCTATTGTCTGTAATCTGGATTTTCTTGCTATAGTGGTTTCCCGAGTTTGGTTGTCCCGGATTGGTTTTTACCCTTGATGTGTTCGTGGGGTTTCTACTTGATAACCAAAAATTTTGTGTTGTGGATGTGTTAATGTTGTTTACGATTGTGTCGTCCTAATATTGTGCATTGTGGTTATTTTCTCTATACTCCTTGTTTAACTCGTATTTAGGGGTAGAACTCGATCCTTAAGTTCTTTCAATGTCAAAACCTAATATTATACCCATCTTCTCCCACCTCAAATTTGATAAATCTAAAGAAATCCAACCCCCCCCCCCCCCCCCCCCCCCCGGCTCTTAATGTTTTTCCACACCCCAACCTTGAAGGGCCAAAAAACCTCATTGGAGCACCACCCTCTCCACATGCTATCATATTTAGGATTATGCAAATCAGCTGCTTACTGCTCATTGGTCATCACTACACCACCACCACCAATCGGTAGGCAACAAAGATCTTCTCCACCAACGTCGGTTCAATCGGTAGGCGGAATAGAAACCGTGAAGTCGATTTTCGAAACCGACCGGAACCATCACTGCCAATCAAAGCCTTCCGGCTTCTAGCGAAGGACTATAGACATTCCACGGCCACACATTTGCCAATGAAGACTTACATACTGAGAGTTTAACCCAACCACAATAAAAGGCTTGTGTACTGACAATGAAGACTTAGGTTATGACATGGCGAGTGTTTGACCCAACCACCAAAAAATTCTCCTACTTTCTTTTGCTTTAAATTAATTGACCAAACTAAGAATTAGACTATAAGTTCTAGTTTCCTGCAATCTTTTTGCTGCCTTTGACTATCACACTGCCCAAGAGCCAACTATCACGCTGACTTTAACTCTTCCTAATGCCAGCTATCCCGCACTTATGTTCTCCCATTCCAAGAATTAATCTCAACCCATCCACTACTTTTAATCTCCATCGTCCACTCTATTAAAGTGTCCCACATCGCTAAGATTTTCTTCACCTAGGCACTTTATAAGCCATGGTGTCTCTTCATCTCTAAAGGCGTTTTTTGAGAGTGAGTAAGGCTCATAGACTTTTACATGGTATCAAAGCTACAGGTTTCTTGCGATGATGAGTCTTTCTCACCTGCTGTTGTCCAGGTGTTTGGCCATTAGTGGCCAAACATGAGGAGGCGTGTTAATGTGTCCAACATCGCTAAGATTTCCTTCACCTGAACACTTTATAAGACATGGTGTCCCCTCCTCTTTAAATGCGTCTTTTGAGAGTGAATAAGGCTCATGAACTTTTACACACTCCTCACACAACCCTAACGTTAATCTTCCACTTTCTTCTAAAGTGTTTCATTTTCTTCTACACTGTTTCCATTTTTTTATGAATAATAATAATTTCATTAAAAAAACGAAAATTTCTCGTACACGAAGAGTATACAAGTGAACCAAGAGAGCTAATGTTCTAGTTGCTACTACAATCTAGAAAACAAATAAGATCTACCAAATCCTTGAAGGAAAGTTAGGAATATGAACAATAGCTCAATCCAGAAGAGATCTCAGGAATGAGGATTTAAGAAGAAGCACATTGGTCTCGCTATGCTCAAAGAGCCGACAATTCATTTCTCTCCAAATGCTCCACATTAAGAGAACGGGAATAACTTTCTAGATAGCTTCTCTAGGATGTTCATGCCCAAGAAATTTCCAACAATAGAAAAGTTGAAGAATGTAACCAGGCATGGCCCAAGAGACCCCAAAGCTTTAAGAACTAAGTGTCAAATGTCAACAGCATACTTACAATGCATAGCTCTCGAGTGCTACCACTTGTTGAATTGACAGCTTCTGTGAAGAATGCTATTAAGCAATCCCCTCCACAAGGGATTTCTTTCGGAGGGGTTTTCTCAACTCATGTTTGACAGGGCAAGTTTCGCCTAAAGTGTCGGTCATGTCGCTGAAAACCCTAGTTGCCAAGGAAGATGAGGTGATTAGGGCTCCCCCTCTTTTGGATCGTTGCGTTTCGTTGATAAGGGTGAGGACCTAAGAATAAACAGCCTAATCGAGTCTCAGAAGTGGCCGGTAGACTTTGGTTAGTCTGGAGAGGTTGTTGTGCGGGATCAGGGCGTTGAAGTCTGGGATGGGGTGGATGGTGCATCACCTTCCCCTTTGGGTGTTTATCCACCCGATATGCATTTGGATTGGGCGGAGGATTGTGAAGAGGATGAGGCTCAGCTTTTGGAGATCTTGGATGCCAACGTTAGCAAAGACGAGTTTCTTCAGGAGTCTATGGTTGCCCGCCAAAAGACTAAAGAAAATGCTAGTGGAGATTTTACGGATGCCATTGAAGAAGACCTTTTTCGGATTGTTAAGCTTGGGCGTCTTAAGATCAAAGGAAGGCGGGAGTTGTTGAATCTAAACAGCTTTATTAACTACGGCGATGCAAGCGTGTCTTCTAGGCGAGGGAAAGGCAAGGCTCACGAGTTGTAAGGTGTATTCTTCTTGTGAGCTATGGGTTTGAGGGTCATAGGGTTGAGGGTTAATTCGGGTCTTTTTGGGTTTCTTCTTATGGGCTATTTTTTTTAGGGTTGTTTGCTACTGTGTATACTTCCTGTATACGTAGGGGCGTCTTACGCTTTTTTTATAAAATTTATTACTTATCCAAAAAAAATGAAGGAGAAGATGATTGATAGTTTCCTCATACTTCTTACAGAGGCAACACCGATTAATAAGTTGAAACCCCCGCCTTCTAAGTTTGTCCACCATGAGGGTTCTACCCAAAACCGTAGCCCATAAGAAGAAAGCAATGCAAGGAGGGGCCTTCACCTTCCAAATCCTTTTCCAGGGAATGAACTATGCTCACCTGAATGTAACATAGTATAGTAGCTATTCACTGCAAAACCATGGCGTGTCGAAGGAGTCCAAAACATGCTATCTATTACTCCCAAATAGGGAATTCACAGAGTATACAAGAGTAAGACAAGAATCTAGAGATTCAATTTCCCAATCATGAACATCTTGAATGAAGCTAATATTCCAAAGCGTGTGCGGACTGGAGCGATCCATGTAATCTAACACCAAAGCCTCCTTGTTACATGCTAAGGAAAAGAATTCAGGGAAAGAACACTTTAGAGCACTATCACTGCACAAAATATTGTGTCAGAAGCGAATGCAAAGGCCATCCCCAACCTCACAGGAAACAAAATTGGAAAAAGATCCCCAATTTTTCCAAACATACCTCTAGAGACTCACCCCATAAGTACCTCGTGCTTCCTTTGAGCACCACTCCCCTCTTTGGATTCCGTACTTCGAAACAATCACCTGCCTCCATAAATAATCTTGTCCATACCCCAACCTCCAAAGCCATTTACCGAGCAAGGCTTTGTTATCTAGGCTTAGGAAAGGCAAGGCAAGGCTCACATGATGTAGGGTGGTGAGCTTTGGTGGGTTTTGTGGGTTGTCTTGCGGGTCCTTGGTTTTTTCCTTGCATTTTTGTTTGGGTTCCTATGCAAGTTGTTTTTGGGTGCTCTTTATTGGGTTCTAGGATTTAGGTTGTGGGTTTTGTTGGGTTGTTGTGGGTTAGTTTTGATTGTTCCTGTATATACTTCCTGTGTACTTAGAGGCACTTTACGCTTCTTTTTTTCCTTAATAAAATTTTGTTTCTTATCAAAAAAAAATAAAAAAAAGATTTTTGAAACCTAGCCCTCCTCTCGCAATTTTTGAGGAGTGAACAGTCTTCCAATTTACCAAATGTAACTTGTTGTCCCCACCTAGGCCATCCCACATAATGTCCCTCTGAAAACGCTCAAGTATTCTAGCTATGTCAGCTAGTAAAGGGAAGAGAGATAAAGAATAAGTAAGAATACTTGAAAGCGTACTCTTGATGAGAGTAAGACGCTCTCCCTTGGACAAGTAAATCTTCTTCCAACTCGTCAACCTTTTTACCATTTTCTCAACCACCCCATCCCAAATGGCTTTAATTTGAAGGGAGCACCCAAATGAAGACCCAAGTAACGCAACGGAAAAGAAGAGATCTTACAACAGAGAATATTTCCGTTTCCATTTTTACAGACCACCTAAGACCAAAACTACTCATGATACAGATGAAGCTTGATTTCCTTATATCTCCTAGATTCACTGCGTGAATTACATTCACGAAGAATCTTTACAGAGAGAGAGAGAGAACTCAGCGTTGTGGGTGGCAGTGCTGGCACGTCAACGTCCACCCTCGCATGGTGGCCGTGGGCCACCTTCTTTGGCCTAGGAGAGTGTCTGATGGGGACATCAGACACAAGCCACCGATCACGAATGTGTATGGACGTCGACGCCGGACAATGGCGGACCTATATGGTGGCTAGGGGAGGCCCTGGCCCCCCCAACCCCCATAAATTTTCTCAAAAAATAAAATAAACAATTCTAAAAAAAATAAAATAAAATAAAATTTTACCCTTAATTTTGTTTAATTTTTTAGTTTTGCCCTCCCCTAAATTTTTTTTCTTTCAATTTGGCCCTCCCATATTTGCGAGGCTGGGTCTGCCACTGACGCCGGAGGACGGCCTAACCTAGGACCTTGTGGTTGGGTGACTGAGCGCCACGGCTATTATCATGGGCTAGTTATGTTATTTTTATGATTTTGGGTTTTGTGTTGTTTTAGTCGGCTGTTAGCCCAGGAACTACTAAGGTTAGAGTCGGGATTTAACCCTTAGTCTATTTAAACATATTTTTCTATTGTATTAGCAGCTTCTGATGAATAATATTATTGACATGGTTTTGTCATCTTCTCCCCTCTTATTTTTTGTCTCTGTTCTCCCCTCTCTCGAGCTTCTTCTTCTCTTGCTCTGGCTTCTTTTCTCCTCTTTCTCCGCTTCTCCCTCTCTTCCTAGTCTCTTTCTTCAAGCTTTCTTCTCAAAATATTTTGTCCTACATCAACTGTGGTATCAAAGGGTGATGTCGAGTGTGAAGGTGATGCTTCGGGGCAAGTGGAGGATGGGATCTTCAGGAAACTTCTCAAGATCTTTGGTGATTGGCTGGATTGAGTGTGCGGGTGTACAACGAGCTTGGGCAGGATCTCTTCTTTTGGGCTGAAATGGAAACTGGGCAGTATGGGTTTGAGCCGGGTCTACAAGTGTGTTTTTTCTGTGCTTAGAGGGGCCCGTTTACAAACTGGATCCGGGAGGATGGGCCACATGCCCAACATCAAGAAGGCCAGAAAGTTGGGTTTTGTTCCGGATTATGGATCCAACGCATTCTCAGCGGGTTTGGGTTCTGAACATTCGGGTCAGGGTGTGATCCAAACTCACAGCATCATCGAAACACAGTAAAAAAAAATCCCAACACATAACCCTACGACCCTACCCCAACCCCAAAAACACCACCGTTCACCCAAAAAAAAAAGGGAACCCAAACAGAAGAAGTCCACCTCATTAGCGTACAGCCACCGCACAACGTTCCATAATTGACAATCTTGAAAAATAAAATGTTATGGAACCCTAATCCATGAGACATAAATGTAAAACCTTATTAAATTGAATTTCATCAAAAATAGCCGTGCACCAATAGGTGGAAGAGTGATACAGTGCACAAAACAATACTCTCGAGAAGAGAAAATAACTAGTTTCACAAGCAAAGGCTAAATGTGCAACAACGTAAAATTTTGTTATGTAAACGCCGAGTACCTATAAACTCACTTCATATAGAAAGTTTATTTCTCTGTAATTAAAAGTGCACTACTTTGTGAAACTTTTTATGTCAATGAATGAACATAGTTACTCAAGTTCCTAGATATTATTTTTGGTTACACATGCAACACCTTTTTATTAAAAAGTAGGAATAGAAGATCACATACCCCAAGCTTTGAACTCGTACTCCGAGCTTTTCCTTGTCTGCAACTGATCGCTTTGTAGCAATGAAATCCAAAAACTCTTCAGCCCCAATAGCTTTATCCTTTTTTTTTTTACCAATAGCTTTATCCTTCCTACTTTTTTTACTATAAGTCTTACAGACGAACTTCCAAAGGAAAGAAATTATCTCTTCAGTAGTTATTTTGAAGACTTCAGTAACATCTGATTTCACAGAGAAATAATGCAAGACAAGTGGATGTCTTAACAAAGGTCCCAATTCCAGCTCTTCAAACTGCTCTACACCCTCATTCTTGCAGATTGCCACTTCCAAATCATACAATGAAGTAATTTTTTGGACCCCAATAAAGCAATGGATAAATGCATCTATCTAAATAACAAAAAAAAAAAAAAGTATTAAAAACCAAAAATATTTATGTATGTTCAATACATACAAAATAAAAAAAGGAATATCTTACCCTCCACCTGCTTGCGAAGAAAATGGGGAAAGTGGATTGCTTGTAAGTTTTCTCTTGATTCTTTTCCTTTCTTTTTGGGTTTCAAATGGACTCTAAAATTCAACTTATCCAGACAGACCAACAAATAATGTAGTCCTGGACCTCCCCCGAAACTCAAAACCAAATGAATTTCACAGTATTTATGATCTCTCATATCTTTGCTTCTTTTACCATATGAATAGAATCCATCCATTTCTTTAGGTAGAGTGACAAATAGCCTGCAATATATGGCTTCATTCTCTATATGCATGCAAAGATTCGTCTTTTTTTTTTCTTCATCTAATGCGAAGAAAGCTGTTTCAAATTCCCCACATATGACCTCTGTCTCTTGGGACAGCGATACATGATATGACACCATCCACATACAGGTTTTCTGATATTACCCCTCTCTTCTTTCTGTACGTATGTATGTAAAAATCCATTCACTTTTTTTAGGTAAGGGGAAGAAACCTAATATAGCCTCTCTCTCTCTCTCTCTCTCTCTCTCTCTCTCTCAAGACAGCCATGTGTTTGTTTGATTTCTTCATACAAAATTTTAGCAAGCAGGATAAGCTTTGCCAACATTTAAATGCTAAGAAAACCAAAAGCTTTGAAGCAAAAAATCTGCAACATTAAGTTTTATCTTCGCTATTGATTCACAGCTAAGGCCAATTTTTGAAGTCCCCCCCTCCCCCAATCCTTCAAGCAAGGTGAAAATCCGGGCTCCGCCCCATATAGACTTCATTGTTTATGTTGTATTTGTTTTCTCAAAAGCTGAAAAACTCGGACCAACTACGCCAAAGAATCACATTACCCTCGACCGAGTGAACAATTCACTCTCACAAATTCTTACTAACAAAATTCCAACTTCAAAAAATTAAAAATAAATAATTTTTTTTAAAAAAAAAATCAGATTCGTTATCCAAAGCTAGCTCAGTAATTAGTAGATTACCTAATAGCATTCACAGCCGCTTCCTTTTAATTTTTCTTAAATTTAGGGACAAAACTACTTTTTATTTCTCTATTCAAATATAATTCATAACAGCTTATTTTATCGATCCTTATACCAATTAAATATTCTTTCTTTATAAAATGCAATTTTCCTTCCTACCATCACCTTCTTTTTTAAATCGGCAAAGAGAGGAAAGATAAATACCTTACGTGAACATTGGGTACCACGGTAGCAAACCAATGTTTAGGAACTTATAGGGAAGATGCAGCAAGTGGTTTTTTTGTGAATTTTTCAGATTTTCTCTATATTTAAGGAATGAATGAAAGCAGTTTTAAGGTAACTGTTGTAAATGCTCTAAGGCGTTCAGTCCCTCCAATGCAATTAAAAAAACAAAACAAAAAGTCCAACCTTCAATCACTTGCCACTATTCCTCCACTTTCTCAGCAACCAAACAGCGCACTTATTCCAAAAAAAAATAAAATAAAATAAAAATAATAAAAAGAAGCACAAATGCGGCTCCCACATTACCTTCCCTTCCGTGAACATAAGGCGGCGAAGATTCGGAACCTCCTGCATCGCAAACCCAAGAGAGCTCCACGAATCAACCTTGAGCGTCAACATCGCATCCTGAGACACTTTCCACGCCGTCACGCACTCTCCTGCCGCGATAATTTCGCGGCGGGCCTTCTCGACGGCTCGGTTCACCTTCTCCAGAAGCTCTCTCTTGTTCTGCGAGGTGCTCGGGCCTGGTACCGTCGAGTTTTGGATAGAGAAGTTAGAATTTTTCTGCTGCGAATCCCGGCGGTGGCGGCGGTGGCCTCCGGGGTGGAAGCCAGATGGCTGTCCGTACATTGCGGAAAAGAGTGGAGAGAGAAAAAAATACTTGTGTTGGAAGGCATCTAAGTAGAAAGTAGTAACGCTCGTTCGATGCTTTATATTATTTTTTCTGTGCGAAGGGCCTTGTGCTTTGCTTTATTCTTCCCGATCATTGCGTATAAAAAGCATCAGGGGACTCATTTCAGAGCCAAAAGCGAGCGAGAGAGAGAGGTTTTGAAATCGAGAAATGCTAGTGTTCCCACCCATATCCCACTCCCATCCCACCACTCCCTAAGTGCAAAATTCTAAAAATGAATTTATTAAATAAAAAATTAAAATCACTTAGGATTGGCGGGATGAGAGTGGGATAGGGGTGGAAACTCTAGCATTTCCCTTTGAAATCAGGGGCAAAATTGGAATAATTCGTGGTCGACCGTTGCAGGAACATCAAAAGAAGCTGCATCACGTGGGGCCGGAGAAAAAGTGGACAACAGCCCTCTGCGGTGGGACCCAAGTGCACTACTGTGGAGTGTAAAGAAGCTTATCAAACAAGGCCGACTGTACGGAGAATCAAAAAGAAAACATCACTGTCAGCTTTTGTTCCCATTGATGTTGCTCAATGGGTAAGTAAGATGTCTTTGTCAGTTAAGACTTGTTTATAATGGTCTTAAACGAGCTTAAAAAATAATTTTAGTGTGTCAAACAAAAAACTGAATTGTTAGGTAAAAAAATACTGAAAAAAAAAAAAAAATTACTTATTTGACATTTTTCTCTAAAATCACTTTTGAAAAATACTTAAAAAAAAATAACTCACTTTTTTTTTTTATGAACATTAGTAGCTAGAATTTGAGTACGTGTCTTGCTTCAACTCTAGAAAGACTACCACAAATAGCATTGCGTCTCAACCAAATTTTATAATTTTATATTGTGTGGATTAAAATGTAGGACTTGAACCTTTTCTTTACGTGGAATGCTATAATTAAATTGTATTTTTATTTTACAATAATCTTATAATATTGATATAATAATATGTGTATTGCTTCGACTCTAGAAGGACTTGGCTCTATTGATTACATACAACATTGCGTCTCAACCAAATTTTATAATGTTATATTGTGGATTCGAATGTAAGACTTTGACCTTTTCTTTATGTGTGACACTATAATTAAATTATATTTTTATCTTATAATAATTTTACAATGTTGATAGAATAGTTTAACTAATTTTAAAATCAGTCATTGTTAAAAAAAATTATAAAAAATAAAAAAAATAAAAAAAAAATTAGTCAAGGCTATTACATTAGTCATTAGCGTTGTAAAATATATATGAGATAAAATGTGGAATATTAATATAACGTTACTCTTTCTTTCTATCAAAAAGACACTTGAAGCACTGGACCAAACCCTCTGACATATCTCTCCACAGTAAATGCAATAGCATAGATATAATTTGACAGCTCCAGCACTCAAATTAAGTTTGGTAGCAAGTTATATCCCATCTTAGCCGTAACTAGTAAAATCTAGTAGGATGGAAAGTAATATCCAAAGTAAGTTGTGAACTTAAATGGCCCTTTGGAAAAATGAGATTTCCTTGTGATTTATTGGCAACTAAAGATATTGGTTGCAAATGTGGGCTTGGTTTGGTAATCCAATCTAATACCCACAAAAACTATTTCTTAGTAGTCTAGATGAGTTGCCTTGGTTCAATGAGCAATCCAATCGTAAATTTGTTAGTGTCAAAGAAAATTTCCACCCTTCAAAATATTCTTCAAAGTACTAATATAACATATGAGATGGTACCTTCTTACTCAGTGGTCAAGTGATTATCTTAGATAAATAAAAAATGAGACAGGCCAAAATGTAAATGACATTGAACTTTTCTCTTAAATCAGCTAACCCAAAAACACAAATGATTGCAAAGGGGTTGAGGGTAGCCGGTAACAACCACTTAGGACACACGTTTATAGCTATGGGCTATATCAATACACCACAAAACTACTATGGATTTCATATTGTCAAAATTATTGATTTATATATTTCGTGTACGGCCAAAAACAATTTTTTTCTTTTTTTAACACTATACAATCAAAATGACCACCCTAATTCATAACTCAACCATATAGAAAAAAGACTTCAGGCTGGTGTGGAGGTAGGAAACCCCTCACCAAAACCCTAACCCCCCTTCCCCTTCCCCGATTCCTTTCCCCCTCCTCCTCCCTTTCTCCCTCCGTTTTCCCGATTCCTTTCTCCCACCCCCCTTTCCTCTCCAGTCCCCACGGACTCGTTCTGTTGGTGGTTATCGTCCTCATAGTCCTTTTGGACTATGACGGTTTAGGTTTCTTATTGTTTTTTTAGTTTGTTTTGGCAGGTGAACCCACTAGAGAAGGTGTCAGAGAGGAGTGGTCGTCCCGTGCGTGCCGACGGCGGAGATCTTGGCTGAGTTTTCACACGCTTGGAGGTTAGATCTGCGTTTTTCTGTCGTCTTCTATTGGACACGCGCCCTCCAGGCTTGTTCGCCGTCGCTTTCTGGTGCTGCTACCGCTTTCCACGGCCGTTTTTAATCCCGGTGGTCGACGCATGGTTATCACGCGTTTGGTTGGTTTCTGGTCTGTGTGGCGCGTGATGACCACGAACCGTTTGTTTTGGCCGTGTGTGGTGGAGATCAGAGGCTTTTGGTGAACGACCGATGTTTGAGGGTCTTCTTGCAGTGGCGCGTGGGCCCCACGCTCCGCCTTCGGTGGCGATCCTCCTGGATGGCAGTTTCTGTTTTTGGTTTTTTCCTGTTTCTGTTTGGTTGTGTAGGCAGTTTGTTTTGTGCTTATTAATTTAGTCGGTGCTTTTAGTCCAAAATGTGTGACCGATTCCATGTACAAGTATAGATTTATGTTACTGCATAGGCATCGTTTTGGTTGGCTAAGTTTCATTTGTAGCATTCTGTCTGTAATAGTCTGAGTTTGTTGGCTCAGGTTGGGTATACACCTTTATGGTAGTGGCTTATGTACACCTTTTAAGTGGATCTTGTGTACACCTTATGGTAGCTTGTTATGTACCATTCTATTGATTAATAAAAATTAATTTTTTCTTCAAAAAAAAATAAAAAAAATAAAAAATCAACCATATAGATAAGTATCTATATAAAAAAATAATAATAAATAAATAAAATAAAACAAAAACAAAAACAAAAACCCATATAGATAAGTTTTTTTCTGAAAATTGTTATTGGGGTTTATTTGGTTAATAAACCAAAATTGAAACTGCAGCCTTAAGCTTCATTTATTTTACTCCCTTTGTTTGGGAGGAGGGGGGGACGGGGGAGGGAGTTCCTGTAACTAAAATGACATTAGATAATTAAATGCCAAACGTTTTTGGAAAAGCACGATGTCATTTCGAGTCAGAAGCCACAATATTGTTACGTTTATTTAAAATTAGTTGACAATGTTACCAACAATCCGACCTTAGCTCAGTTGGTAGAGCGGAGGACTGTAGTCGGGTCATTGCTCACAGCTAATCCTTAGGTCGCTGGTTCGAATCCGGCAGGTCGGATTCTATTTTTCTCTCATTTTGTCATTAGCGAGTGGGGCGCATTTTAGCAATATCTTCCTTAATTGGCACCTTATAAGCGCGCAGTAGCGACCAACCCATTCCCCCTTCAAAGATTCAAAATCACCTGCATTCCCTACAACGCTACGAAGACCGAAAAAATAAATCTTTGCAGTTTCAGAAGCCATTTCAAACCCCAATATGGTAAAGCCAAATCGAAATTCGTAGTGGATCTCTTGCTTCTATTTCTTTCTCATAAGTTCTCTTTCTAGCTTCTTATGCTCTGTTTGGTAACTGAAAAAATGTAGGAAAATAAGGAAAATGAACTGCAAACAGTTACGTGTCGAGCTATGAGCGGTGGACATTCAAATTCCGTCAAGGACGGAAATATTCCGTTACGACGGCACCTGGATTTTCAGATGTTAAAATCCCACCTTTTACTCATTTTTACTGATCTCTTTCTCTAGCTCTCAAGTGAGAAGAACGTCTCTAACCTTTGGTGAAGAGTTTTCAGCCTTCCACCAATCTAGAGACACTCTAGAAGCCTCTTCCCTTCACCAATTTTTAACCCCAAGTGAGGTGTTACCATGAAGCTTGAACCTTTCTACCACTTGGGAAGTTTTGTTTCAAACCACACCTTATACTACCTTCATCTACCAAAAAATCTATTGATGGGTCGGTGAGAAGATGCATTACAAGAAGATTGTTGAGCTAGACGGCAAGCAGTGAACTTATCGGTCTTACCTTCATCTACCAATTAAATATTAATTCTTTATCAAATGCAATTTTTCTACTTACCCTCCTCTTTTTTTCTTTAGGGCAAAAAAAAAAAAAAAAAAAAAAAGGGAAAAGAGAGGAAAGATAAGTATTTTACGTGAACATTGCGTACCACGGTAGCATATCAATGTTTAGAAACTTATAGGAAAGATGTTGAAAATGGTTTTTTTTTGTGAATTTTTTAGATTTTCTCTATATTTAAGGAATGAATGAAAGCAGTTTTAAGGTAACTGTTGTAAACTAAGGCGTTCAATCCCTCCAATGCAATTAAAAAAAAAAACAAAAAACAAAAGGTCCAACCTTCAATCACTTGCCATTATTCCTCTACTTTCTCAACAACCAAACAAAACACTTATTCAAAAAAATAAAGAAATAAAAGAAAACAAAAATAATAAAAAGAAGCACAAATGCGGCTCCACATTACCTTCCCTTCCATGACCATAAGCACTACAAAAAAATCACATTTTCTTGACTGTTTTTTTCTAGATGGTTTGCAAAACCGTATAGAATTATAGTTTTATAAACGGTTTTATAAAACCGTTTTAATATTCAAATTCATTTATGCTCCGTTTATTTCGGTGTAAAATGGTTTTCGTCGTAAAATAGTTTTAAGGAAGTCATTTTTCAGAAAAATATTTTCCGTCGAAATTATTTTTCGGTGTTTGGCGCGTACGGAAAATTACAAATATTTTTTATATTTTAATTTAATCATATTAATTAAAAAAATAAATTTTAATCACAAAATAAAAAATGTTAATATAAAATAATTAAAAAAAAATTAATATTTGGCAGATACAAATTCCGACAAAGTTGCCGGAATCTGGCCATTTTTGCCAGATTCCGGCAGAAAACGGCCGGATCTCGACCAGTTGACCAGAAACCGGCCGTCCTGGCTGGGATCCCGCCGTTTTGGGAGGATCTCGGCCGTCCTTGCTGGAGATTCGGCCGGATCCGGCCAGATGCCGGGGGTCCAGCCGTTCTGGCCAGATCCAGGCCGGTATCCCGGCCGTCTCCAGGATCCCAGCCGGATCCGGCCAGATTGTGGAAGACCTGGCCGCTCCGACCAAATTCCGGCCAGTCTGGCCGGAATCTGGCACGGTATCTCCGAAATCAGGCGATGTCTGCCGAATTTTGCCTGATTCCTGCCTAATTTGTCGGATTCCGGCACTGACGGGAGTCGGAATCTGGCTTGTCGAAATCCGACAATATTCAACTACTTGAATGTAAAGGTCGACTACATCTACCATCTACGGAAAATGATTCCGAAATTTATTAAGTATTTTTGGTCAAACGGAAATCATTTTCAGGTTGACCATTATTTTCGCCCCTACCAAACACCGATAAATACTGAAATCATTTTCCATAAATCATTTTACGCCGAAACAAAATGAGCATTAGAGACGGTTTTTTTTTTTTTTTTTCAAACTGTCTGTAAGTCACAGACAGTTTACAGACGTCTGTAACTTCTTCTTTTTTTCTTCTTTTTCATTTTCTGTTTTCTTGGACGCACGACAGGATCTGGATGGTCGGCAAGAATGGGACATGCGACGGGATATCGCGACAATTTTCGGCCGGATCCGGCCGGATTTGTCGAACCTACGCCGGTGTACGTGCATGGGTTTGACAGATCCGGTCGAACCCCACGCTCAGCTAGATCTGTGGCCGGAATACAGAGAGAGATCCGGCCGAAATACGTGGGTTTCCGGCCGATTCTCTCTTCCTCTCTCTTTCTCACCTCCTTGTCACCAGACTCACCACGCTCTTCCAAACCATCGGACGGATCTAAGCGTGTTCATAACAATCTTTGGTTTTTTTTTTTTTTTTTTTTTGGGGGGGGGGGGGGGGGGGGGGGGGGGGGGGTGGGTTTTGGATTGTGTTGGTTTGATGGGTAGTGCGAGAGGTGCGGTGGAGAAGAAGCTGATGGAGATGGAGATCGCATACGTGCGACTGTGACAACCTTATGGTGGTCCCTTTAGCAGGCAAGATGGTGGAGATATGCGACTTGACAACATTCTGGTGGTCCCTTCAGCCGGTGAGATGGACAAAAATAATAATAATTATAATTATATTAGAAAATAATAATGATTATAATTTATTTTTTTTAGAAAAAAAAAATGTGGACGGTTTGGACCAAACTGTTTGGAATTGCGGACGATTTGGACCAAACTGTCTGGAATTGCGGATGGTTTGACCCAAACCGTCCATAACTAGGATTAGCAACATATTTTCCTGGACGGTTTCAAACCGTTCAGAAAAAACCATTTGGACCTTCTTCTAGGCAGTTTTTTTCAATTTCTGGATGGTTTCAAACCGTCCAAAATTCCTGATTTTTTTGTAATGAAGGTGGAGAAGATTCGGAACCTCTTGCATTGCAAACCTAAGAGAGCTCCACGAATCAACCTTGAGCATCAACATCGCATCCTGAGACACTTTCCACGCCATCACGCACTCTCCGGCAGTGATAATTTCGCAGCGGGCTTTCTTGACAGCTCGATTCACCTTCTCCAGAAGCTCTCTCTGGTTCTGCGAGGTGCTCGGGCCTAGTACAGTCGAGTTTTGGATAGAGAAGTTATAACTTTGTTGCTGCGAATCCCGGCGGTGGCGGCGGCAGCCATCGAAGGGATGAAAGCCAGAGGGTTGTCCATACACTTGCAGAAAAGAGTGGAGTGAGAAAAAAATACTTGTGTTGGAAGGCATCTAAGTAGAATGTAGTAATGCTCGTCCAATGCTTTTATATTATTATTTTTTTGTGCATAGTGCCTAATGCTTAATTCTCCCCAATCATCGTGGTTTCCTATATAATAACAGTACAGAGTCAGGAGTGTACAACCGGGGTTCCCGGTTATTTTTATTTTAACAACAGCAACTGATTACCAGTTGTGATTTTTACTAACCGCCGGTTATCTGGTTATTTAAAATCAGTTATTAACCGGATAACCGGTTTTATTTTTATTGTTCAATTTTTTATTTTTCTTTTAGTTTCTTCAAGCAAATGCCTCCACGACTGGAGGTAGGGCCGAGGGTGAAGCTAATAAGCTCATTTCATCAAACCCATCTGTGGGACTTACTCCAACGAGTATTTTTTTTCAAACAAATCTAATCGACATGGGACTTGCTCCAATGAGGGATTATTAAGATGCATGAGATGCTTTTTACGGTTCTACAACCTGAGCCAATAACCCATGAGCAAATGCAAAAATTTCATTACGAAGTAAAATTTGTAAACATTGTGAGGGCATTACAAGCAACAGAAACATGTTGTTTCAAGGTTTAAGCTGCAAAGCGGATCCCAACAATTGTTTTGGCAAATCGGCAAATTAGTACTCGTACGGAAGCCTCAGTACCAGTGCAACAACCAAATTATCCAAAGAGAAAACAAAATCTCATTTTTCTTCTTGGTTTATGAAAGAAGATCATCTCGGAAAAAAACCTCCAGAAAACATTGAATCATTCATACCTTAGTATTTTTTCTTCAACGTGGAACAGATATAATGTCAAAAGGATTTAAGTTTCTTTAAGAGGAAAAGGAGGAGGAGGGACAAGAAAGCAAGCAGGGAATCCTAGGAGAGGAGTTTATCAACATTTTACCCGGTTGCGGTTATCCGATTATTAACTGGTTTTTTAAACTGCAATAACAGGTAACCGCAACCAGGTACCCAGTTATCCAGTTGCGGTTATTTTTGGTTAGCAGTTGTTGGCGGTTATTTCCTGTTACCGGTTATTTCCGGTTAATAACTGTCCCGCTTGTGCATCCCTAATACAGATAATAAAAATAAAACATCACCGTCAACTTTTGATCCCATCGATGATGCTTAATGGGTAAGTAAGATATGTCTATGTCAATAGGATAGTAAGCGAGCATAACTTGTTTAGAACCATGTTAGTGAGCTTAAAAAATACTTTTATGCTTCGTTTGTTTAAACGTAAAATGTTTTCTGAAAAAAAATATTTTTCGGCATTTGCAGTGATTGGTCGGGTTAAAAAATAATGTTCAACGGAAATCATTTTCAGTTTGACCGTAAAAGCCTATTTAATTTTTAGAAAACGAAAACCGTATATCGTTTTCTGAATTTAAACTCTTCATTCTCGCACGCACGTTTGTGGGAATCTGCCACTATCGAGCACCAAGTTTGTTGATAACCCGACTCTACCGCCGAATATCCCCAATTATCCAATTGTCGAAATTTGATGGCATTGGCTGGATTCATGCAAAACCGCCGGAATCTAGCTACGTTGCCGAATTACGGAGGACCAGATTCCGGCTAAACTAGTCGGAATCTGACTAGAACGGCCGTAATCCGTCTAGTACAGCCGAATTCTAGCCATTTTGTTCGAATTTTTGTCAATTTAGCCAGATTCTAGTCTGTCGAAATCGGCGACAATTGCTGGATTCCATTTTACGCCGTTGGTGATTTTTTTGTATAAACCAAACACCATCAAATATTAATGTTCCGTTTGTTTCGGCGTAAAATGTTTTATGGAAAATGATTTCAATATTTTTTCGGTGTTTGGTGGGGGTGAAAATAATAGTCAACCTAAAAATGATTTCCGTTTGACAAAAAATGCTTAGTAAATTTCGAAAAATGATTTACGCTTTTTAAAAACGTAAATTATTTCCCCTAAACGGCAGACGCATTCGACCCTCTTTTAAACGACGCAGTTGACCTTCACGTTCAAGCAGTCGACCACCACCGAAATCTGGCTGGTGCCGGAATTTGGTAGCTGGAATTTGACAATGTCCGGTCACTGTTGCGGAATTCTGGCCACCTTCGCTGGAATCCGGCTAGCCCATATTCTAGCAACCAAAATGGTCAGATTCTGACCACCTTCGCTGGAATCCAGCCACCTTCACCGAAATTCGGTCAATCCAGATTCCGACGGAACTGTCTGAATTTTGACCTTTATCCCTGAAGTCTGACAACAGTAGCTGGAATCTTGCCTGTTAGTGACGGAATCTTGTCACTAGTGATTTTTATATTATTTTACATTAATATTTGTATGTTATGAATACAATTTGATTTTTATAAGTTGATATAATTGAATGAAAATATAAAAAAAATATTTGTTATTTTTCGTACGCGCCAAACACCGGAAAATGTTTTCAGCGAAAAATATTTTCCTAAAAAATGATTTTCCAAAAAATATTTCACGACGAAAAACATTTTACGCCGAAACAAACGGAGCATAAGTTTGGTAGCAAGCTACATCCCATCTTAGCCATAACTAGTACAATCTAGTAGGATGGAAAGTAACATCCAAAGTATGTTGTGACCTTAAATCGCCCTTTGGAAAAATTAGATTTCCTTGTAATTTGTTGGCAACTAAAGGATATTGGTTTTGCAAATGGGGGTTTGATTTGGTAATCCAATCTAATACCCACAAAAACTATTTCTTAGTGGTTTAAATGAGTTGCCTTGATTCAAGGAGCAAATCCAATCATAAATTTGTCAGTATCAAATAAAATTTTCACACTTCAAAATACTCTTTCAAAGCACTAGTATAACATATGAGATGGTACCTTCTTACTCAGCGGTCAAGTGATTATCTTAGATAAATAAAAAGAGAGATAGGCCAAAATGTAAATGACGTTGGATTTTTCCTTTAGATCAGCTAACATAGAAACACAAATGGTAGCTGGTAGCAATCACTTAGAGCATTCACAGTGGGTTATTTATAACCCATTGTAAATCTATAATACATAACAAAACAACAAAAACACATCTCCAATGAATTATGGATCCCAATGCTATAATAGATGCATCGTCCATTTGTGAACAATGTCATGCCTCATGTGGCGCGAAACTGTTCACATATGTATCTTATATTTTATTATTTTTTCTTACTTTCTCTCACTCTCTCGAAGCTTATTGTTCTTTCTTTGTGCACGTTTTCTTTCTTGTTCTTCTCCGGCGTTCTCTCTCTCAGTCAGTCTTGCTTGGAGGATGGGTGTGGTGGCGACTGAGAAGATGACCACCAACGTCGAATCGCTCAGCGTCAATGAAGCCTCTCTTCCCTGACCCTGCCCCACTGGCAGTGACGATAAAGGCCCAGCAAGCGAAGAAACTCGTGGCCAACACCACCAACGTGGCACTTTGCTGTGCTCGCAAGCCCCTCTCGCACAATCCCGAGCAGAACCCGTGGGTCACCGTGTTCATCTTCGCCAAGAACTTCGTCCTCCTCGTGGTTCTCGTCAGCTTGATCCAATTGATCCGTAGACTTGCCGTGAAACCCAGCGACGCCGTTTTAGATTGGGATTTGGGAGGATGGGTACAGGTTGCCAATTTTCTAGAAGTTTCTGAGTTGGGGCGTATGGGTTTGGGTTGCCGATCTTCCAGAATTTTCTAGGTTTGGATTGCCCATCTTCTAGAGGTTTCTAGTGGTCTGGTGCGGTGGTTATGGTTGCCGGTTGTCTGGTGCGGTGGTGATGCCATGATGGTTGCCGAATGTGTGTAGTTTGTGTGGTGTGTCTATGTGATAATTCTGATAATTCCGGTTGATTTCGGTTGGTTGATAATGGTGTGGTGAATTTCTGTGGGTTGGTTTTGATTTTGAAAGTGCAGGTCGTTTGGTTGATGAAATGCCTATGAGATGATTTTGAGTTTGTGGAGAGGAGTGGATATGAGGTTTTAACAAAAATATTAAAAATGATTATTTTAATAAAATAGATATAAATTTAGATAATCGGTTGAATGATAGTTTTAAAGGTAGTTATCTAAACTAGCAAAAAGTGGGTTTAGGTTATGTAGAATAGAGTGAAATTTACATCATCAATTGTGGATGCTCTTAGGACACTGGTTTATAGCTATAGGCTATAAAATGGAAAAATACTGCTGTGCTTTGCAATACCTTTATTGACAGTATGTAAGACTATTTATACACAAGCATTACAGATCAATCCCATGTATCGTGGGATTGTTTCTTAATTACATATAATTACAAATTTGAAATTTGAATGTTATTCCTTTGATGGTGGATTGATAGCTTCCTTGTAGGGATGCTTTCCTTGCAAGCCTTTTCCTTATCTGCATAATGTAATAATGCAGAGGCGTTGATTGCAGGGCTGGAGAGTGATGCGGCAGGAACTTTCCTTGTTGAATATCCATCATGAGTTGGCTCCTTGACATGAGGTGGATCCTGGGTTGTCATTCCCTTATTTGCAAGGGTTGAGGTGCTGTCAGCAGATATGGTCTTAATAGGCCCCCTCAATCTAAGCGGAATATCCAAGATGCTAAGATTGGTCTGAAGAGTAGTAAACCGATGGGAGACAAGTGGTTTGGTGAAAATATCAGCCCTTTGATCCTTGGTGGAGATGAAGCGGACCACTAAGTTTTTGGAGGCAACTTTGTCACGAACAAAATGAAAATCAATCTCTATGTGCTTTGTGCGCGCATGAAACATGGGATTGGCAGTGAGATAAGTAGCTCCAAGGTTATCGCACCAAAGTGTTGGTGGATGAGATAAAAAAATTCCCAGTTCTTTTAAGAGAGATTGAAGCCATTGAAGTTCAGCAGTGGCATTGGCTAAAGAGCGATACTCTGCTTCAGTGCTGGACCGTGAGACGGTGGCTTGTTTGCGGGAGCTCCAAGAGATTAAGTTTGATCCCAAGTAAATACAATAACCACCGGTGGAACGTCTATCATCGGGGCATCCAGCCCAATCGGCATCGGAGTAGGCATGGAGTTGTGGAGAGGACTGTCGGCGAATGAAGAGACCATGAAATAAGGTGTGCTTCAAATAACGTAGGATCCTCTTTACTGCAGTCCAATGGTTAATGGTGGGACGTTGGAGGAACTGACACACCTTGTTGACAGCAAAAGATACATCCAGCCTAGTGAGAGAGAGGTATTGCAAGGAACCAACGATGCTTCTATATAGTGAGGGATCACCAAAAGCTTCACTGTCGAAACGAGTTAAAGTAGTGGAAGAAGACATAGGTGAAGTAACGGATTTGGCATTCACCATGTTTGATCTTTTCAATAAATCCAGAATGTACTGCTTTTGGGATAAAAAGAGTCCATTGACATCATGAAGAACCTCGATACCGAGAAAGTAGTGAATGGGCCCAAGGTCTTTGACTGGAAAGTCAGATTGGAGTGCTGTGATTAATGCTGTAATGGCCTGTGAGCTGGGTCCAGTAATGAGGATGTCATCCACGTAAATAAGGATGAAAATAACAGAGGAGCCATGGCCATGAATGAACAGGGAAGTGTCTGATTTTGAACCCTGAAAACCAAGCTCCAGAAGACGGGAACTGAGTCGGGAAAACCACGCTCGGGGTGCCTGCTTTAGACCATAGAGAGACTTCTTTAGGTGGCAGACATGATCTGGAAAAGAGGGATGCACATACCCTGGGGGCTGAATCATATAAACATGTTCCTGCAAAAAACCATGTAAGAATGCATTGGTGACATCTAGTTGCTTAATGCACCAATTTGAGGTCACAGCAATGGAGAGGACGGTGCGAATGGTAGTTGGCTTCACCACCGGACTAAACGTCTCGCTGTAGTCAATACCTGGTTGCTGGTGGAATCCCTTCGCAACTAAGCGGGCCTTGTAGCGATCAATTTGACCATCAGGTTTTCTTTTGACTCGAAAAACCCATTTACACCCAACCAAATTCATGGTGGGGGAGCGAGGAACTAAAGACCATGTGCCAAGTTTGCAACAAGCCTGGTCACACTGCACTAAGCTGCCACCACAGGTTTGATTATTCTTATAAAAAAGAATCCTCACCAAACATGCAGGCTTACATTGCAGCTCCTCACTCAAGTCATGATCTCAATTGGTACCCCGACACAGGGGCCACCAACCATGTTACCTCGGATCTGGGCAACCTAAATCTGCAAGCTGAAGAATATAATGGCTCGGACCAACTCCGTGTAGGCAATGGGCAAGGTTTGGACATCAAACATCTTGGTTCTTCTAAATTACACTATCCCCATGTTTCCTTTACACTACAAAATCTATTGCATGTCCCTAACATCCAAAAGAACCTTCTCTCTGTTTCTCAGTTTACTCGTGATAATAATGTCTTCTTTGAATTTCATCCTCATTTTTTCTGTGTTAAGGATCCTCAAACGGGCACTACCCTCCTCCGCGGTCAGAGTAAAAATGGACTCTACACGTTGCCTTCCATTCCACCCCTCACTAGGTTTGCTTTGGTTGGTGAACGTGCTTCTTTGGATCGTTGGCACTGTCGTCTTGGTCACCCTTCCCTTCGGATTGTGAGTCAAGTTGTTCGTACCAATGCTCTTGCTACTCTCAAGAATAAGGCTTCCACCGTTTGTCATGCTTGTCGGTTGGGCAAAAGCCATGAGCTTCCCTTTCATTTGTCATCTTCTATTTCTATGCATCATTTGGATTTATTATTCACTGATGTATGGGGACCTTCCCCCTCTCCCTCAATAAATGGAAAACGTTATTATGTTTGTTTTGTCGATGATTTTAGCAAGTTCACTTGGCTATTTCCTATTGCTGCCAAATCAGAAGTTACTTCAATTTTCTTGTCATTTCAAAAGCATGTGGAAAAATTATTTGATTGTAAAATCAAGGCTATCCAATCAGATTGGGGTGGTGAATTCCGCTCCCTTAATTCTATTTTGGCCAAACAAGGAATTTCTCACAGAATCTCCTGTCCTCATACCCATCAACAACAAGGCTCAGTTGAACGAAAACACCGACATCTCGTTGAAACCGGTTTGTCGTTATTGGCTTCAGCCTCCATGCCTTTAAAATATTGGGATGAAGCTTTTTTAACGGCCTCCTTTCTTATCAACCGGCTCCCTTCTCCCGTTACTCAACATAAATCTCCTTTTGAACTACTTTTTCACAAAGCTCCCGATTATAACTTTCTCAAAGTCTCTGGGTGTGCTTGCTGGCCTCATCTCCGTCCATACAACACCAACAAACTTGATTTCCGCTCCAAACTTTGTGTTTTCCTCGGGTACAGCCTTCAACATAGAGGCTATCGCTGTTTACATCTTCCTTCTAGCAGAATCTACATCTCCAGGCATGTCGTTTTTTATGAAAATAATTTTCCTTTTAATTCAGTTTCTCCTCCTCCTCTCTCTTGCACATCACGTCCTCCTGTGTCTTCTCCCATCTGTCCTTTTCTTCCAATATCCAACCCATCCTTTTCCCCTTCAATAGCCACCCCTCCAATACCCTTAACGTCTTTACCAGACCCTCCAGCTGCTGGTTCACATTCTGCCCAGTCTATCCCATCACCTGACCCGTGTTTGATTCCTGCTGCCATGCCCTTGCCCACAACGGATCCCTTGCCTCAAATTTCTCCACAAATTGCACCTCCAGTGCAAACACATCGGATGCAAACTCGTTCCAGAAATAATATTCAGAAGCCGAAGTCCTTCACAGATGGAACAATACCCTATCCTCGCCCCAAGGCTTATTTTTCTGAATCTGCAGGTACTGAAGCTGAACCTACCTCATTTACAGAAGCTTCAAAGCATGTTCACTGGTGAGAGGCCATGAACCACGAGTTCAACGCCTTAATGCATAATGGCACATGGGATTGATCTGTAATGCTTGTGTATAAATAGTCTTACATACTGTCAATAAAGGTATTGCAAAGCACAGCAGTATTTTTCCATTTTATGGTATCAGAGCCCTTCAAGACCCACGTCTAATTTTTTTTTGCCTATGGATTCCCCTGCCTCAAACACATCTTCCACCATATTACCTGCCATCATGCCCTCTCCTGCTTCCTTTGCCAACAACATCTCACACAATGTCACCACCAAACTCACGGGTGACAACTACATTACTTGGAAATTCCAAATGTCTACCTACCTTCGCGGTCATAATGCGTATGGGCTGGTTGATGGCACAGTCACTCCACCTACCCCAACCATCCCTAATCCCAATCCAACTCCTGATGCACCTGCTACAGTTGCAAATCCAGATTTCATGCTCTGGCTTCAACAAGATCAACTAGTGCTCAGTGCCATCGTTTCATCTTTGTCCAATAACCTGATATCTCATGTTGTTGGCCTTGCCACCTCTCATCAAGCTTGGCAAGCCCTTGCACGCATGTTCTCCTCTCAATCTCGGGCCAGAATCTTGCAAGTGCACTTTTAGTTAGCCACCATAAAAAAGGGTGGCTCCTCTGTTACATAGTACTTCCAGAAATTTAAAAATCTGGTTGACACCATTGCTGCTGCAGGCCAACCCTTAAATGATTTTGAACTTTTATCATTTTTGTTGGCTGGTCTAGGATCTGAGTTCGATCCTTTCGTCACCTCTGTAACTACTCGGGCAGACACCATGTCTCTTGAAGAATTATATGCCCATCTCCTCACACATGAGATGCGGCTGGAGCATAATCTCCAATCCACTGAAGCTGCTTTCCCTTCAGCCAATACTGCTACCCGCTTCACCAACCCGAAACACAAAGGTCCATCTCGTGGCCATCATGGCTTCCAAAGCAGCAACTATTCCTCCTCTCAACCTGCACAGCGTTATCATGGACACAATCGCGGCCGTGGCCGTGGAAGGAGCTCATCTTTTCATTCAACACCCAGCTCTGGCTCTGATACCATAAAATGGAAAAATACTGCTGTGCTTTGCAATACCTTTATTGACAGTATGTAAGACTATTTATACACAAGCATTACAGATCAATCCCATGTATCGTGGGATTGTTTCTTAATTACATATAATTACAAATTTGAAATTTGAATGTTATTCCTTTGATGGTGGATTGATAGCTTCCTTGTAGGGATGCTTTCCTTGCAAGCCTTTTCCTTATCTGCATAATGTAATAATGCAGAGGCGTTGATTGCAGGGCTGGAGAGTGATGCGGCAGGAACTTTCCTTGTTGAATATCCATCATGAGTTGGCTCCTTGACATGAGGTGGATCCTGGGTTGTCATTCCCTTATTTGCAAGGGTTGAGGTGCTGTCAGCAGATATGGTCTTAATAGGCTATATCAATACACCACAAAAACTACTGTGGATTTCATACTGCCAAAATTCTTGATTTATATATTTCATGTACAGCCAAAAACAAATTTCTTTTTTTTAACACTATACAATCAAAATGACCACCCTAACTCATAATTCAACCGTATAGATTAGTCTTTTCTGAAAATTGTTATTGGGGTTTATTTGGTTAATAAACCAAAATTGAAACTGCAGCCTAAGCTTCATTTATTTTACTCCCTTTGTTTGGGAGGAGGGGGAGGGAGTTCCGATAACTAAAATGACATTGGATAATTAAATGCCAAACGTTTTTGGAAAAGCTGTATGTCATTTCGAGTCAGAAGCCACGATATTCTTACGTTTATTTAATATTAGTTGACGACCTCATCAACAATCCGACCTTAGCTCAGTTGGTAGAGCGGAGGACTGTAGTCGGGTCATTGCTCACAGCTAATCCTTAGGTCGCTGGTTCGAATCCGGCAGGTCGGATTTTTTTCTCTCATTTTGTCATTAGCGACTGGGGCGCATTTTAGCAATATCTTCCTTAATTGGCACCCTATAAGCGCACAGCAGAGACCAACCCATTCCCCCTTCAAAGAATCAAAATCACCTGCATTCCCTACAAAGCTACGAAGATCCAAAAAACAAATCTTTGCAGTTTCAGAAGCCATTTCAAACCCCAATATGGTAAGCCAAAACGAAGTTCATAGTGGATCTCTTGCTTCTATTTCTTTCTCAGAAGTTCTCTTTCTAGCTTCATATGCTCTGTTTGGTAACTGAGAAAATGTAGGAAAATAAAGAAAATGAACTGAATTCTCGAATCTTGGTAAATTTCCCTTATTTGTAAGCTCAGAAACTTGAAAATCTCCACTTGAATGAGACTAGCACTACCTTTCCGGTTAGTTGAGCTAGATTTCAAATTATTTTGGGAAATCGGAGCAACAGAGAACATCAGATTCGGAATTCTGTTCTTTTTTTTCCCCCTCTCTTTCATTTTCCTTTTCCTCTATTTTCTCATAAAGCAAACGTAGGATAAAGGACTTTAAGGTTTTATTTGCTTGCTTGATTTTGCTTAGTAAGCTCATATCTCACTTTGTTTTTGCTGGATTTGAACAATTTGTAGGCGAACACTTTGCGATTGTACTTGACGTGCATACGAAACACTCTCGAGGCCGCCATGTGTCTTCAAGTGTGTATCATTTCTGTTATCACTGCTAATTGTAGCAAAAAAAAAAAAAAAACCCAGCTTTTTTTTTTTGTTTTGTTTTTTGTATACAATTGTGTAACTTAAATTAAACATGGTATTCTTTAAGAAAATTGATGTATTTTTGGTACTGTAAAACAATTATATAGTACAAAGTTATCGTTTCTTTGTATGATTGGTGCAATTAGGGAAACGATAACATGTTTATTGATTTGTGAAAATTTAGTGAATGTGATTGGAAATGCTTAATTCTTTGGCTTTGTTTAATTCAAGTGATTGGAAAACTGTCTATATTTGTTTCTTTGTGGTAGTGATGCGAGTAATCGATTCTTCTGAAACTATAGTCTGTTTGTTGTTGAGTAAACTTTTACTGAGATTGTTGGTCCAAAAATGCTTAAAGACAATCTTTGTATGCTTATGATATGTAACTATTTACTATGTAAAGTCAGTTTTCCTTTTAGGTTCTAATCTCAAGCTTGTCTAGTTTATAGAAGCAAGACAAAGAAAACATACTGTGCCCTTATTATGGTGTTTTAAGTTAGCAGAAAAGTTTCCTTTTTTCTCTTTGATAGTTATACACAATTCACAAACACATACTGGAACCCGTGAGCTCACCCCCTCCATCCCTTATTTATGGGAGGAGAATATTTCACTTGATCCAAAGAGTTTAGGCAGCTTGGCAGCAAAATTGTCTTCCAATTCTTCTAGTACATTTTCTCTCTTGATTCCAAAAATTTGATTTGTATGAAAACTATTTCTCTGTATCATTTCATTTGACTTGTCCGCTTTTTAGACCTTCCTATATCTTTCAAAATTTTAAAGCTGCACCAGAATATGTCACTGTAGATGTTTGCAAGGGACGCTGTTGAATCAAGGCTATCATCCCATTTTTCTTTTTTGTGTTCATTACTCCACCATCAACGGGATTTTTTATGGGGTGGGCTTGGGGAAGAGTTCAAATATCATTTGATGAGTTGGTCTAAGGTTTGTTCCCCAATTTCAGAGGGTGGGTTGGGTATCAGGAATTTGTTGATGTTTAACCGCGTTTTGTTAGGAAAATGGTTGTGGCGTTACGAGATTGAGAGAGAAGATTGGTGGGGAGTTGCAGTGGACTCTAAGTTTGGCAGTTTATGGGGTGGGTGGTTCTCCTTTGAGCCCTAGGTGCCTATGGGGTGGGGTTGTGGAAGAATATCAGGAAAGGATGGGAGACATTCTCAGGGTTCTCTAGATTTAAGGTGGGGGACGGCACTAGGACCAAGTTTTGGCACGATCTATGGTGCAGGGACTCAGTTCTTAAGGAAGCTTTTCCTGCTTTGTTTGCTTGGGCAAATGATGCCTCAGTTACGGAGAATTTGGAGTTTCTGGGAGGTTCTAATCCGTGGAACGTGAGTTTTTTGAGAGAGGCATATGATTGAGAAGTGGATGTCTTTGCTTCATTTTTTCAGGTATTGTACACAGTCTTTGTGAGAAGGGGTAGTGAAGATAGGCTTTGGTGGGTCTCTTCCAAAAGAGGTTTGTTCAAGGTCAAGTCTTTCTTTAGCTCTTTGGCTAGTTCTGAAGGTAGTTGCTTCCATTGGAAGAGTGTGTGGCGGACTCAGGCTCCTTCGAGAGTGGCTTTTTGTGTGTGTCGACAGTCCTTGGCAAGATTCTTACTTTGGATAATCTCATGAAGAAGCAAGTTATTATGGTGAATAGATGCTGTATGTTTAAAAGAAGTGATGAATCAGTGGATCACCTTCTTCATTGCGATGTGGCTTCTGCTTTATGGAGTGCTCTCTTTACTCGTTTTGGTTTGTCTTGAGTTATGCCTAGTAGTGTTATCAATTTGTTTGCTGCGATTTGGAAGATGATGCCGATTTGCCCTTTTTGGTGTTTGTGAAAGGAAAAAAATAATAGGTGTTTCAAGGATTTGGAGAGATCCTTGGAGGATATTTTTAACTTTGTTTTTCGTAGTTTGTATATTTGGACAGTAGCTTTTGTATCCCCACTGTCGCTTAGTTTTATCGATTTTCTTGTTCATTTTTCTCTTTCTAGTTAGGTGTTTCCTTTTGTATACTTCCGGTGTACTTAGGAGCACTTTACGCTTTTAATAAGATTGATTATTACTTATTAAAAAAAAAAGAACAAACTTTGCCATAAGTGGAATGCATGATAGAAAAACATTTCCATCCTTTTTTATTTTTTATTTCAGTCAATATATACGGGCAATGTATATAGAAAAGTTTATCTTGCTAAAAGCCCCTTCACTAACCTTAGAAGAAGCCTACTCAATCCCAAAACGAGTCAAACGGCTTCCCCAAATTGATAATATGATCCCATAAGGAAGTAAAGATGATCCACTGTCTCTGCATTCAATTACAAAAGATCGTTTTTCAGAATATTACTCCAACGCGCTGTTATCTTGAGTCGCTATCTTAAGAAAGCACCTTAGTTGATGTGTGGAGTGCCTCAAACAAAAAGCTTAAGCTATAAAAGATACATAATAGAAGATCGTCAAAGAATCTATTTACAACTATTATCATCGTTGGCCCAATACTGTACCATGAGATCCTCTCTTGAAGCAAGCCCCTTGATAGTTGTGTTGTGAGAGAGTGCTGATTCCTCCTCAAGCTATAAGAAATTTAAGAGTCGGATAGACCTTGAAGTCTGATGCCATTTATAGTCTTTTCTGTTCAGCATCACGTTTCCTGAAGGAAGTGAATTAAGACCATTTAGGCATTGGTATCCAAAATTAGCCACAGTTGAAGACTACTGTGGTGTCTTTATTACTGGTTTACTACTGGTGTGTTAAACAAAAAATTTGTGTAGATGGGGTATTCTAGGCATATCTTTTGAGGTTTGACATTTTTTATTATTGACTGTGGTTCATGTTTCCTTGCCACTGTTAACAGATGTTGATAGTTTTCCTTGCTTCACGAGAACAGTCTCTCTTGAATTTAGTGCTGTGGGACTGGGGAAACTTTTCTCTTTCACCCAATTCACTTTCACATGATTATGATGCCTGATTGATCTTTTAACTTGTGTCTATTTGGTGGGTGCAGAACTTTCCTTGTCAAGAAGTTGAAAGGCATAACAAGCCGGAGGTTGAACTAAAGTATGTTTATAAGTTGCCTTTTGATCTCATATACTCTTACTTGTGCTGCTTCTTTTCAGCATGTTTATTTTTATTTTGTAAAAAGGAAAGAATTTAGTTACTGGCAAGTGGCAACAGAAGAAAAATAAACAAAAGTAAGACTGTAGACACATTCGCCAATCTTGTTAGCATTCTCTATACCTTTATAAAATCACAAGTGGGGAACCTTTGAGTTCTTGAATCAGATTCTTTGAGGTCTCTGGTACTCTTGAGTTTCTGAAGCAGGTGTTTCAGGTCTTGGACATTTCTTTAGTTCTTCTTTGACTCCTTTAACTAATTTTGCTCCAGATGTTGGCTCTGCTTTGTACGCTGAAGCCATATTCATGACAAAATAGAAAATACACCACTTTAGAAGTGCAAAAGTGAAGCCCCATGACTCATGCAAATCAAGAGGACTTTCTGGTCAAAGAAAGTGTTTGCAATAGCCATATGGGTCCTTTAGTAGCTTGATTTTAAGTCTCATTATTTTTAGTATTTATTGACTAAAATAGTAATAGTTTCAGATTATTTTAGTCTTGTGTGTTTCTCTACAGCATCATATTCTGCCAGTTTATTATTGTTTGTTACGTCTAAGGGACTTTTATCTTCTTCTTGTCTACAGGACCAGCACAGAACTTCTCCTAAATCCCGTAAGAACCATGTTGTTCCCTTTTTTATTCCTTTTATGCTGGTATTGATGCTATGCTTTTAATTGATAATTACTGCTGTCAACATTCCAGAGATTCTCTATGTTTCAAGGCTTAATCTTATCTGTTATTATTTGACAAGGAATTTATATCTAGCAAATGATATGATAGATTAATTTTCAGAAGATAAAAAAATCATCCTTCGTCAAGGCCTTATGAATTCTGGAGAATTGAGCGAATCAAATATTAGAACTCATGGCTTGAGTGAGAAAATAATGCTGACATGCTAGGCATAAACTACTAGATCAACTCAATCTGATATTTTTGTCAAATTTTCAAACTTGTTTGCAGTTTGCCAAGTGACATAATAAAGAAGAGGCAGTTCTAGTTATCTTTGTGAGATTTTGCCTCTTTCCATTTTCCCATTTTCAAGGCACACTTTTGGACGTTCTATCCTTTTTATCAAAATGACTGTGGTTGCCATTAAACCTATAAATCTTTGATGAATCAGTATACTGGACATAAACCGTTACAGTGATCTTTAGGTAACACTGACAATTTAGGGTTTTTATTATTAAGGGAAAAAAAGATGGAAAAACCATCATGTTTGTGGAACTTCAACAGGTTTCTATTTAAACCTCCTTTTATATCTTGTAAACCTCAAGATGTAGTTTTTCATTGTTGGTCCTCGCAATCGAGAAAGATTTAACATTTATGAAATTTTCTGTGTGATATACTGGCTATTATTCCTTTTAGTAGTAGGGAGGAGAATTGCGGTGGACTCTAAGTTTGGCAGTTAATGGGGAGGCTGGTGCTCCTTTGAGCCTGTAGGTGCCTTTGGGGTGGGGTTGTGGAAGAACATCAAGAAATGGTGGGAGACATTCTTAGGTTTTTCTAGATTTGAGGTGGGGGATGGGGCTACGACCAAATTTTGGCATGATCTATGGTGTGGGGATATAGTTCTTAAGGAAGTTTTTTCTGTTTTATTTGGTATTGCTCGTGCGAAGGATGCCTTTGTTGCGGATAATTTGGAGCTCTTGGGTGGTTCCAATCAGTGGAGCGTGAGCTTTTCTAGAGAAATGTATGACTGAGAAGTAGATGTCTTTGCTTCATTTTTTCAGGTTTTGCACTCAATGTAAGCAGAGGTAGTGAAGATAGGCTGTGGTGGGTCTCTTCCAAACAAGGAGTTTTGAAGGTCGGGTCTTTCTTTAGCTCTCTGGCTTGCTATGTTGGGAGTCGATTTTCGTAGAAGAGTGTGTTGCGGACTTAGGCTCCTACGAATGCGGCTTTTTTTTTTTGCGAAATCGGTGGCCCTAGGCAATATCCTTACTTTGGATAATCTCAAGAAGATGCATGTTATTTCGGTGGATAGATGTTGCATGTGCAAGCGAAATGGGGAATTAGTGGATCACCTTCTTCTTCATTGCGATGAGGCTTACCCTTTGTGGAGTGCTCTCTTTGCTCGCTTTGGTATGTCTTGGGTTATTCCTAGGAGAGTCTTTGACTTGTTTACCTATTGGTGGACGTTTGGAAGGCCAATGAGTGCTGCGATTTGGAAGATGGTGCCGGCATGCCTTTTTTGGTGTGTTTGGAATGAAATAAATAATAGGTGTTTCGAGAATTTGGAGAGATCCTTGGAGGATATTTTATCTTCGTTTTTCGTACTTTATATTTCTGTACGGTGGCTTTTGTGCCCCCTTTGTTGCTTAGTTTTGGTGATTTTCTTGTTCGTTTTTCGCTTTTTAGTTTAGTGCTTTTTCTTGTATACTTCCGGTGTACTTAGGGGCGCCTTACGCTTTTTTTACTTATAAAAAAAAATTCTCATCTCTTTCGCGTCTCTTATGTGATGTCATTATTTTTCGCTCCATATCGCAGTTGCCTATTCTTAGTTCACTGAAGAACATTGCGGTTTAATGTTGTGTAGCATTCTTTTTTTGGACTAGCTTATTGAAAGAAATTCCCGCCATTGATCAACTATCTTAAATGGGTTCACTAATTAAAGTAAGTTAGGCACCTAGTTTTGCCTTGACTCAGCCTTTTGCAACTACCCATTTTAATCATAGCATTCCATGCCAATTTTGCAGTTAGTTGTCCAAATGCGCTTTCTAGTTTTTCCTTTCTCCTTCATTTACCTATAATGTTGTACTTATTGTCTTTGGTATTGCTTTACTTTTTGATTTCTTTCCATTAATTTGCTTCATACTTTTTTCATTATTATTGCAGGTTTTGATTTGCAGAAATGAGGCTGAGAAATGCTTAATAGAAACGTCTATCAATTCACTGCGCATAAGCCTCAAGGTGAATCCAAATGATCATTTTTGGATGTTTTCTTGTGCTTACGGAGCTAAATGATGACTTGAGATCATCCATTGCTATCTTATGCTTCTGATTGCTTATAGAACAAATCGACAACCTCAAATTCACGATTTTACTTATCCAAAAAAAAAAAAAAAAAAATCTTTCCACCCATGGTGGTGATCTATATTTTCTTCCGTAAACTTAAGTATTTATAGTGGTTTTTTATGTGTAGGTTAAGTATATATCCTGTCGGCTGTAGGGCTTTGTTGTTTCTATGAATCTTAGTGGTTGGTGATGTATTTGAAGATTTGCACTGCATCTGAAAATATATAAATACATAAACGTAGTATAGGAGGGGTCATTTGACAAAATATAAAGAGAGAGAAGTTTTAGTGCAAAATTTTGGTTCTTATTTTCCTCCTGGTTCTTATCATGGAATTATTGGAATAAGAGGCAAAGTTCAAAATTGGAGGTATTTTCCTCGTTGTTATCATGGAATAAGAGGACTCTGAACTTCACAGAATACTTTTCTGTACAGAAAGTAATTAACGTCCAAACTCAAAAGTAAGTTCATTTATAATTTCTTATGAACTCAGACCAGCTTAAATTTGTTTAAACATGCTCAGAACTGTCATTTGTGCCATATAATTGAGCTCAAACTGAGCTCATGGAAAGCATCGTTGACAGCTCCAAGATTGCAATTTTTGTTTTTTTCTTTCATTTCTGGGATAGGTTAGCCATTCCTATCTGCAAGAGTTTTGATGTGTGTATAAGATCATAAATTTATAGATTGCAATCTTTCTCCTATTTTCTTCGTAACTACATCTTCTTTTCCTGTTTTATAGGTAAAGCAGTCAGATGAACTTGAAAACATACTAACGAAAAAATTTCTTAGATTTTTATCAATGAGGGCTGAAGCATTTCAAGTATTGAGGAGAACGCCAGTACAGGTATGTATGCCCCATCTCATTGACTAAACCTTACGCTTTGCTTCATATATAATCTTTTTTGACAAAATCCAGGGATTGGCCTAATGAACCATTAGGAAAATAATCAAAGATGTTACAAATGTTGGGATATTGTCAAAATGACATCATGCTTGCCAACTAGGGGCACAAAAATGTGTTTGTTCAGATTTTTTTTTTTTGATAAGTAATTGCAATTTTATTAGAAGACAGCGTAAGGCGCCCCTAGTACACACGGAGTATACAAGAAGCAACAGCCTCACAACCGACCCGATAAGGAACAACCCACAAAACAACCCAACCCTAAGCCCCTAAAGCTCACAATCTTCAATCATATCCCATCGCCTATGTTCCTCATCAAGGGCAGAGAGGAAAGCCATAGTTCTATCTCCCTTTTCCCCGAAATACGAAGAGCATGCCATAGACAACTTCAAAGGAGATAGCTTTGGCTTCCTCCCTTTACATAAAGGCTTGGAGGTGGGTTCTTCCAGGGAGGAGGAAGGAAGAATCCTCCCTTCCGGCGAGCCCATCTCAATGGAAACTTGTGAACCCACAGCAGAATTCTCAGACCCACGACCCGCCTCTGAGGAAGCCAAAGAAGAAACCGGAAGAGGAAAATGAGAAGATTCGGTGACAAGATCGGGATCCGGAACCGAAACCAACTCCGAACCCATATCCGATCCCTGACAAATCCTCCCACCAGCTTTCCTACGCCTAGAGGGATAGTTCGCGTCACCATAGTTGATGGAACTCTGCAAATTTAGAAGTTCCCTTTTTCCTTTATACTTCTGGCGCGCAAAAACCTGGAACTCCTCTTCCATGGCTTCCCGAACAGCCAAAGCCCCCTCCCTAAAATCCCCATCCATCGCCCAATCTAAGGGCAAACCATCCCAGTAGTCATCTTCCTCCTCCTCCCACACCACAATTTCACCGTTATGATCGCCCTTGTTGACCTCCTGAAGCTCCACGGAAGGGACAGGAACCGGGGGTAGGTTGAGAAACCCCTTTCTAAAAAAGCCCTGATTCACTTGCGTCAACGACTTCTTCGTAGCACGAGGCTTTGTCGCCTTCTCAGCTGGCGGCTCTGCACCAGTAACACTCTTGTCAACGTATCCAACTGACATCTTAACGGCTTCCAAAGAATCTGAAAATAGCTCATCAGTCCATTTCACAGAGTGCTTTTCCCTCAATTTTTTTGCCCTCCTGTAATAACACTGAAAAGGCAAAGAAACCGCCACAGGGAGGGGAGAACGCAGCTTCTCACCTAAAATATCTGCTCCAGCAATAGACGGTGTAACCGGAAGAGATTTAGGAATCTGAAGCTTTCCCAAAGGAGTGAAATTAAAAGAAACAGTAGTAGCCGCCGGAAAACCCAGATCCGGCGCCGGAGAAGGGGGGAAACCGAACAGGTGGGAGGCTGGATTCCAGCTAGAAACCGCCGGAATTACCTGGGACCTGCTCGACTCACCCCCTGAAGGAGACTCCGTTCCAGAAATAAACCCAGCATCAGCCACCGATGGTGGCTCCGGCCTAGGGGAAACCCCAACAAAACCTGTAGAACCTGGACTCGCTCCCTTTTTTGCTCCCAACGCTGTATCCTCTGAACCCCCATTTGGAATCCGATTCAGAACCAACCCAGAGGACACCTCCGTTGTCGTCACCGGCGATGTTGGCGGCGGACCGGAAACATTAGGTTTCCGCATGAAACGAGCCACGCGACAACCTAAAATTTTTCGAAAAAGCCCCGACCCGGCATACCGAGTCATGACTCTCCTCACAGCCCAGCCCAAAACCAAACAAAAACCGGGATCCAACTTATGCCACGTCCGCGTTCTCGCCTTTTCAAATTTCAAACCCTTACCCTGCGGACTTCCAGGCTGGTCTTTGACCAACAGATCAAGCGTGTTCTGCTCCAGAGAAAAGCAATCCACCGCCGATCTCGGATCAGCCTCTGTATGCTGCACCGCCGGAAGGAGATCAATCTCACATGGAGTCGCCAACGAAACCCTTAACCAGGACCGACCATCACCCGCTATGGGCATCGTCTCAGCAACGGTAGTCGGGTCCGACCTCAAAATCTCTGCAAAGGAGGGCCCCATCCACTTTGGAGCCAAGCCCAGAGTCGGCCGATCATCCTCCACAACCTTCTTCTCCGATGTAGAAAAGGAGCCGAGCTCGCCACCCGACGAGGCTGAGAAAAAAGCAACCTTTCTCAGCTCGTCGGAAAATTTAAGCCATCCCCACCCTCTACGTCCCTCGGGGATAACAATGTACCCCTTCCGACCACCCAAGCCGAACGTTGACACCTCTAAAAAGCGCCCAGCTTTATTCCCCCCTCTCCGAGCAATTAGGACCTTCGAACCTTCTCTGAACGATTTAACAAGCTCCTGCTCTGCCGGGAGACCCAACAACTCTTCCATCATCGACGCAAGCCATTCGGAGCTCTGCGCATTCAACAAAATCACACCCAGGAAATTTTTCCTCTTCTCCTCCACCCTCAACGTCGATGCCCCACCCACCACTGAGAACGTGAAGGACTTTGACTCCACTAAGAAATTCTTCTCCATCTACGAAACCCCCAGTACTAAGACGACCAAACCACAAAACTACATCTCCGATCGACCTTATTGTTCTCCTGTTTGTTTCTCGGGAAACTTTCTGAGGGAGATAAGAAGGAAGAGTGTTGATTCAAAAACCAGGAATTGAACCACAAACCAGTGAATTCTATCTCCAACTTTAACAAAAGTTACTAACAGGTAAATTATGAAACTCAAAAGAACCACCATTAAGAAAGAATTATTTTTCTATGAAGTTGTATTCCATTTTACAGTCTAAAAAGATAAATATATAATAAAAATCTTGAAATAAAAAATTTCAGATTTAAATAAGGGACAACTTCACAAAAGGGTATCAAACTATACCACGTTTTGACGAAATGATATTGAACTAGCAAACCTCTCGAACCCGGGGTTTTAACTATCAAAATGAGTCCTAGAAGGGCATTCCGTCTAGTTTCGGCATTAAATTCTCACGGAAGTGGAGTCACGTGATTATTTAAACTCGTTCTACCCGTGTTGCTCCTCAACTCTTTCAAAAATAAAATAAAAAATAAAAAATAAAAACAAAAACCATAAACCATGCCACCTTCAACCTCTACGTTGACGTTGTTGAATCTCCACCATCCGTCTCATCCAAGTTCGGACGTTGTCCACAGTATCTGCCAAACTAGACTCACCCAGAGGACGCCCGCATCCACATCGTCTGTAACGACCGAGGAAGTTGAAGGAACAATGAGAAAAACACAGTGATGATGATGATCAAAGAAGGAAAGGAAAAGGGGGAGAGAGAGAGAGAGATTTGCAAAGCAGGATTGGAAGAAAAACGCACTCCCCCACAGTGATGATGATCATTAAAGAAGGAAAGGAAAAGGAGAGAGAGATATTTGCAGAGCAGGATTGGAAGAAAAACACACTCCCCCAGGGGCGGAGTTAGAATTTTGGTTTAGGGGGGTCAAGAATATATATATATATATTTTATCAATAAAATAAAAATAATCTTAAGTTAATAAAAAATTAATTAACTTTTTTTTTTTAAAGCCTTGCTTCAGTTTTTTTTTTTTTTTTTTTTTTTTTTTTTTTTTTTTTTTTTAAAAAAAGAAAGAAAGAAAGAAAGTAATATTTAAGATTTGAAAACTAGCCAGACCCTCTTTAAGCCTCGCTGTTCTATTGTTCTTCTGCTCACTGCTCACACAATGATCAAACACAAAGAATAAGAAAAAATGGTGCATGAACCAACCAAATCATAACGCTTTCAAACAAATTAAAAGAAAATACTTCAAGAATCAACATGAATGTTGCGCACCTTGATATGACTAAGAGAATCATTACTGGGTTTAGTCAAGGAAGAATGCGAGGGCAGTGGTGCATCTGGAAAAAATATCTCTGCCTTGGTCGGAGAGGTTGCCGGTGAAACTTGTAGCGGTACTGTTTGTTGATGGATTTATGGTGGGGCACTGGGGTGGAAGGAGAAGAACGGGAAGGAGATGGTTTTGGTTTAAGAAATTAAGGGAGACCATTTCCCAAGATAACTTTTTCTTCTAATTTAAATAGCCTACCCCGAATGTACGCTGTTCCTTGCGGCCCTTTTGCTTGAGATTAAAAATAAAAGAAACGGTGCGTTTGAGTCTTAATGAAATGCAACTCCAGCAAATAAATGAAACGGCGTGTTTCAATCAAAAATTTTGGTTTGTAAACTCTTCCATTGTTCCATTAAACGCCGCGTTTTACGAACTACACTGTTCGTCTTCAACCTTCATTTTTTCTGAAGATTTTGAACAGTTCTGACTTCTGAGCAACTTAATTTATCAAAACGCGAAAAATCGTTGGCTAAGAGTCATAAATCTTGCTCTTTCTAAAGAATAATTTGCCCTTTAATGAGTGATTGAGAGGGGGCAATTAGGATATTAAAAAAAATTTCACAGGAAGTAAAGAAACTTTTGAGGAGGTGAGGGGGGGCACTTGCCCTCTCTCGACCCCCCCTGTCTCCGCCCCTGCACTCCCCCCAGGAGTAGCTCTCATCCTCCCCACGACTCGGATTGTGTAGTAGCTGTAATTGATTTCTCGTACGTAGTATTTTCCAGCATATAAGTTCAACACTGTTTGGTCGTTCTCGCATGACAGGGTATACCTTGGGCCGCCGCAGTGTTCTGGATTATATTCTAATCAAAAGGGATAGCTAATGTTACTGATAGTGCCGCAGGAAGGAGGACAATGATGACTACCCTTAGTACTGCAAGTTTGATGGACTAAATGTTGAAGCTTTGAATGAAGAAGACCATCCATGCATACAACGTGTTGATAAATTGGAAAAATTATTTGAGGAACTTAGCAGCAAACCTGCTGGAATTCCTTTGGAAAAGGAACGGATGATTATGGTTGGTGGAAAAGTTGAACATAACCCACTCTCTTACACTCTGTTTTATGAGGCTAAAACAGAGGAAGCTGAAAATTACAATCAGATTTTTGGACTCTCTCACACTCTGTATGCGACTTCAAACGGCTCTCGCCTTTAATTTTCACTCGCACTCTCTCGCGCACATAGAGACAATGAAAATATGATGTT
Organism: Alnus glutinosa; assembly: GCF_958979055.1. Taxonomy (NCBI): domain Eukaryota; kingdom Viridiplantae; phylum Streptophyta; class Magnoliopsida; order Fagales; family Betulaceae; genus Alnus; species Alnus glutinosa. The sequence continues at coordinate 10,850,722 of NC_084886.1, forward strand.
TACCAATACCGGTACGGTTTCCTATGTCACAATGATTTTGGAGCGTTGGATTAAAACTGCAGCATCACCTTTGATGATGTTTGTGACACCGTAGATTTCACAATCTATGAAGAACTGGCGATGCGCTAATGCAGATATGCTCGATGTTGTATTGCCAGTTATTCTGCAGTTGAAGAAGGTTGCGCTGTTAGATTGGATTTTAACAGCCGCCATGGAATTTCCTCTACTTTTATCTGGGTTCTGCTGCATGTCACCTTGGAGTTATTGATGGAGCACTCGGCAAAACGACGGTGACTATGAGGAAGGTGAAAACGAAGGCGAATGCTAGCTGCGGAGACACGCGTCCCAGAGGGGGCGTCGGCACCACGCGGCATTTTCCATTCACTAAACCAATTTTGTCTGCCGGTCTCCTCCTGGTCGATTCGTCTCTCTAACATCGTCATGCATGTCAGTTCTTCCACTCCTCAAAGGACCGTTTAGAACTTCTCTCTAGGTTGATGATGACAACAACAATCTGCATGTGTGAGTGGAGAGTGGGTCCAGCTTGAGGAGTTGTGTTTACATGCATGAAAATGAGGGGCAAAATGGGCAAATGGCATTAAAAAGTCATGTGGAAGTCATGTGACTTCACTTTTGTGAGGATTTAACGCCGAAATCAAATGGAATGCCATTCTGGGACTCATTTTGATAGTTAAAACCCCAAGTTTGAGAGGGTTGCTAGTTCAGTATCCTTCCGTCAAAACGTGGTATAGTTCAATACCCTTTTGTGAAGTTGTCCCTTTAAATAATTTATTTCTGCACATTGTTGGTTCGAGCCTTTTGTTAAATCATCACTTGTCCTGAAAGCTTAAACTAATAAGAGGAGATAAATTTAATCAATACTTTAACACTCTCCCTCACATGTGGGCTCAAACTACATTTTTATAGGTGATGCCAATATGCGGAATATTTAATTGAAATGTGGTAAATGACGGAATCAAGATTCGAACTCAAGGCCTTTGGCTCTGATACCATGTTAAATCACCACTTGTCCCAAAAGTTTAAGCTAATAGGAATAGATAAATTTAATCAATACTTTAACACCTTTATAGCACAATCCCTGCTTTTCCTTTTATTATTATTATTATTATTATTATTATATATTTTTTTTTTTAACAATTCTGCACTTTTTCTTATCTTAGAGTTTGAGAATCTTAGCATAATGCTCTTTGAAATATCTTCTAACACTTGTTGCCATACTTTGTTGAAGATTCATGGTCCTCTTTATATGAAGATATGGAAAATGTTGGCCATAATTGTATTATATCTTGATTTTCTTGCTTATCTCGTCCTGTGCTAGTGACAGTCTATACGTACCTAGTTGCACTAAATGAATCATGACCACCATATAATTCATGAAGCAACACTGATTATGTCCTGTTGCTTTATGTTCCAGATTGTTGTTAATTTATCATAATAAATGGCACTCTGGGCCACCTATCAAGAAAAAACAAAAATTAGTCAGTGTTGACATTTTGTACTTTGTTCATGATTTATCCTTATTTGTAGATTATGCATATAAATTTTAAATTAATTAGGTTCAGGTATAGACTCTGGCTGTAGCTTATTTTGCAAAATGGAATTTTGAGTTGGAGCTCCAATTACATATAATGTGTAACCACCAAAAGAAATCTGCATGTATTGGGTCTGTAATGCACCTTACGTCAATTCTACTGTTTGGATAGAAAAATCCAGTCGGATCTCAGAACCCAATGCCCCAGTTTGGATGTGGAAGAGAATTATTCTTTTGAAACTGCATTAGTATTAAGCTGTTAATCATGTGACGAAGTGAAGGTTTCATTGAAAGAGTGGAAGTTTGAATTGCCCTTTTCAATAAGAAAATGTGAGAGTTTATGTGTCTCCTTCTATTTCACCTAAAGAATAGCAACTTATAATCCATTTAAATTGATTTACAGCTTAAAAAGATTCATACAAACTATAGAGATGTTAATTTGTTGTCAGCTGCAAAAGTAATAAGCTATTTGTTTCTAGCCCTTCTGGTCGACTGGTATTATAGCCGCTGCACCCTACATATGAGATCGCAAGAGCAAGATACTTTTGAGGCTGTGTTCCTTGAGAGCATAATGTGATGGCATATAGGTAATGTTTGTGCCTTCTGTGTGTGCAAATGTATCACCTTTGAACTTCACCTTGAATAGCTGCAATATGTTACATTAGTTACATTTGCTTTTAGCCCAATAAGTCGCAATCTCCACTAGGCTCCTGGGATTATGAAATTCCCAGCAAACTGAGGGTACTCTGGGAAATTTGATATTTTGCATGCTTTTGTTTCTGCAAATGCTGTACAGCCCAGTTCACATAACTTATTTCTGAATGGAAGGGTGTTCCAACAAAATGCGACTTTGCTTTGATATGTGTGCAGTTACCAAGTGGTCTCAATCACTCTGAACTTTGAAAGACAATTTTTTTTCTCTGTTATTTTGAATAATTAATAGTTTTCCAAAGCACTATTGCTTCTTTCTTTTTTTAAGATGCTTTTCAGCTGACATTCAAATCATTTACTTGTCTTAATTATATGCGTCAATGCTTCAATTTACAGGGTTATGACATTAGCTTTCTTATAACAAACTACCATTGTGAGGAGATGCAGAAGCAAAAGCTCATATATTTTATCGTGCAATTCATGGAGGCAAGATTTGTGTTTTACCCTATTAATTTCGCCTTACTATTTTCTCTTGGTTCCCTACTTCTAGATGGCTGTTGAATTATTCATCTTAATTGACTACGCATAGAGAAATTGTGACACTCCATACAGTTAGTCCTGCATTGGGTGAGTGGATTATAAAAGTGTTAATGGGTGCCAAGTCCCACATTGATTTCTTATTAGGTGAGATTAAACTTTATAAGTGATTTAAGAGGCTTTAGTTGTAACTTGACTTGTTATTTTAGAGTGATAGAGCAAATGTGGCTAACGCTTTTTTTGGGTTCCGACAAATGGTACCAAATCAATCTAATAACACCATGTGATGCTAAGACACTACATGATATGGGTTTTAAAGAGGACGCATGGATTTGAGTGAGAGAGTTTGTGACATCTTAAAAAGTTAGTTTACGTTGGGTGGGTGGATTGCCTACATTGAGTGGGTGAATTATAAACGTGTTCATGGGTGCTAAGTCCCATAGTGGTTCCTTACTAGATGAGGTTGAGCTTTATAAGTGATTTCAGGGGGCTCAATTTGTAACTCGATTAGTCCTTTTGGAGTGTCATTAGCGCTTTTCTTGGATCTTGACAGCAATGGACCGTCCACATTATTAAAATTATTTAATTAAGAAAAAGTTCTTCATTTAGTATGTGCAACCATGCTCCTTCCCATATATAATTCAATATTTTGTGCTTCTCCGAAAAAATAAGAAAGTGTTTTTCCACAGTTTCTTAAACAATACTCTATGTCTTTCACTGTTATTTTACTGGATGGTGTACCAATGGATTGTCCCCATGACAGTATGTAGACTCCCAATAAATATGTTGAGATCCACCTATCAAAAAAAAAAAAAAAATGTTGATATCGATCTCACAAAGACTTGATTTTTGTAACTTCAATATGTTGGCCACATAAATTTGTTAGGCATTCAGCTTTGTTAAACAACATTTGTTGATTAATGGCTTTAACACGACTTAACTCTTTAATTCTATATTTATTTGATAGCCTTAATATTATTTTGTTAGCCAGGCCGATTGCTCACCCTAGTTTTGGGTATTGCAAGTTGTTAAGTATAACTTCCAAGATGATGATTATTAGATAGCCAAGGTATTTTTAATCCAGGAAATTGTGTCATAAGTGATAAAACTTGAAGAAAACAAGGTATTACTAGGCATAGCTGGTGGCAGAAGAAGCATATTTGGGTTGCACCTCTCTTCTTTTGGTTGTTTGGTGGTGCCGGTGCAAGCTATTAGGGAAGACATTAGGCCTGTTTCTCTACTGTCATTATATGTTAGTTAGAGGATTGTATGCGATCTTGCTTCAGGCAGTCAGGCCTGATCCTCAGCCGTCGTTCATCATGAAGCTTGATGCCTGAAATATTAGTCCTGAGGTGTCATACTTGAGTCGATATATGGTCCGACAGCAATTTGGACTCTCTGATATGGACCAAGTATTCCCGATAATATCTAGTAATCCCTTATCTTGTCTAATGATTGTGGGCAAATTATGCTAATGTGTCTAAATCCTTCTATTGATATACAAGCTCAAAATACTGTTCCTAGGGAGTTTGTTGTACTTAAGTTTTTTAAAATTTCTCTTGCTTATAAATTGTTTTTGTTATTTTCGTTGATGTTCCTTTGCTCTTGTTATAGAACTCACATACAAGCATGTATACATATTGACATACGTCTAGGTTGATTCATATATATATATATTCTTGTTATATTGATAACCTTCCAAATTGTTTCTTCTTGACAGGATATCGATAAAGAGATAAGCGAACTTAAAATGTCAATGAACACACGTGGGAGGCTGGTAGCTACAGAGTTTCTGAAGCAATTTACCTGATATTGATTGAAGAGAAGTTATGTATTGGAAGGATTGCGATTCCGGCATCTATCAAGATGTGAATGAGGATTGTGATCCCACATCTTTCCATGTTTGATATCCCCCGTAGTTTGAGCATCTATCAAGATGTATCACTTCTTCAATTATGTAATTATTTTATTATCTTTGGCTGGAAGAGAATATTGATTGAAGAAGGTATATTGTTCGCTAACCTGAGGGCCTGGATAGAAGATTTTCTGCAGGTAGAAGAACCTGCTCGCTTAGTTGTATCGGAAACCTGGTGAAGTGTTGGCTAGCTCGGTGTGGTTTTTCAATTAGATTGGATACGGTCAAAAGCCGGTCTAACGCATTTTCCCTGTCCAGCATTTGGCCAGCCTGCTTGATCCGTTCCAGCAGGGTATAAATGAAAGAAATGGCAGTGTGATTTATTATTGCATTTCCAACATTCCAAACCCAGTTTCTAAAGAAAAAAAAAACTAGGCAATTATCCAATCAATTTCTCTTTATACAAAAATAAAATAAAAAGTTGACGAAAAAGATAGGAGCCGAGAAAAGGCGAGAAAAATCTTTATTCCTTAAATTGGAGGAACTATTTTAATTTTATGTTGTTATTAATGAAAAGGATTTTTTTTATTTGTTATGAAAAAGGAAAGTGTTAGATTTACAACAGTAGCACAACAAGAGTACAACACCTCCTTACATGAGAGTGGGCCCCAGTGTATGGGGTCTACCTTCATGTGAGGGGGTGTTGTGTACTTGTTGTGATGATGTAGTGCAAGAATTAAATCTCATTCTATTTCTTTCTAGATGCACGACAAAACTTAAAAACAAGGATAAAATAAAAATAAAATTCTACATAATCATATAGGTGGATTTCATTTTTCAACTAGAACTTGTGAAAAAAGTGAAAAGAGGAAAAGATAATACCATGTACAAAGTGAAACAACACCCATTATCTTTTGAGGCTTGCTACACAGGGGACGGTCATCCGTCCCCTGTGAGCCTTTTTTAATATAAAAATAGTTTTTTATTAAAAAGTTGGCTTTGATGTCCCATCAAAGCCAACTTTTTTAATAAAAAAAATATTTTTTTATTATATATAGGTGATGGGGGACGGATGAGTGTCCCCCATCCAGCATTTCCCTTATCTTTTTAAGGGATGCACAATGCGGTTAACAAATGGTAAAAGAATTCGGTGAAGAGTTTCAACTGGTAAAGGCAATAACCACAATGAAGTGGTTGTAGTGAGAGAGATAATGCTAAAAAGTGAAAATGATCCGTTGAAGAAGAACGAATACCGACTACAAAAGTCTCTACCTTTAGATCAAACCACTAAAACCAAGGAGACATTAATCCACACAAAACAAATAAGGTAGCAAAATACAAGAGAAAATACAGAATAAGAACAGAAACATAACAGAAATACGACCACTCCACAAAACAACAACACCGGCATAGGAGAGACAATCAGAGGAGATCTGGAGGTGCGTGAGATCCACGTGCCAGCAAGTGTGGATCATCATTTATGGAGTTTATTTGAATATAGAAACAAAAAGTAATTTGGTTCCATACATTTAAAGAAAATCTAAAAGAAGTTGTTGCTAGTGTTCTTAAGAAGTTAATGATGTAAGAGTATGTTAAGTATATTAAAAAAAACATTGCTTCTCTTAGAACACTTCCAGCAGCTTCTCTTAAACTTTTCTTCAATTTAGGGAACCAAACCACTTTTTGCTTCCCTTTCCACAATATCTTTCCTTTCATTTCCTTATACCATTTAAATATTCTTTAAATTAAATGATAGGGGAAAGAGAGAAGAAAGAGAAATAATTTAAATATTGTTTCAAATTAATGATAGCGGAATGAGAAAGGAAATAGAAAGTTTCTAATGTTTAAAATCACCATTGGACTGGTGATTGATCACTCTTGAATTTTAATCAAATTGTGATTTTAAAAGCCACCTCATTTTTGGAGGGACACAAGAGTGACACATGATAGACTTATAGAATTACTCACCACAATTGCTACTAGTGATTTTAAAAGTCACATCATTATTAGCTAGAGAAACACAAGAAGGACATAGGAGTGACTTGTAAAATTATTCGTGTAGAAACATAACTTGAAATGTAAATAATAAAGTGGTTGTAATTCAAGGACAGTTTGTTTAAATTATAAAATCACTTGTCCTGTCAATTGAGATAAACGGGACAAGATTGAATTGTTTCTATATATCGTAGCTAATAGCGAGAAATGAATTAATTTAAGATGAAGAGATTGGTGTGTATAACTCATAAATTAACCCATGCAATAAATTTTTAATTAATATATTATGGGAAAAATAGGGATAATCTAAATGTAAATATTGGAGGTCCACCGTACCGTACGTTAGCGCAAATTATTGCGCTAGCTGCTTCAACGACCAATATTTAAATCCCCATTAATAATATATATAGAGTGAATTATATAATGTACCTAATTAATCTTATATATATATATATATATATTTTCTCATCTACCAAACAAAAAAAGTATTAAATTAATTAGCAAATCTAAATGAACACCACCCATTTTTTAAGTAAGCAAATTGATTGACCCTGGGTATTCGCGCGCTGGCTTGGTTGCATGGCTCCAGCATTCAAATATGATTTGTTATCTTTCTTCTTAATTTAGCCGATAGCTTTCACCACTATATAAACAATACAAATTACAACGCATGCATGTCGTACAATATTTAATTAAGTACGTACATACAAACATAAGCCACAATAATATTAAGTATGTTTAATATTAGGGATAAATACCCCATTGGTACCTGAGTTTTACGTGTTTTTAAATTTAGTACCTCAGTTTTATTTGGTATCATAGGTGGTACCTGAATTAAGGATAAAAACCCATTTGGTACCTCTGTTAGATTTTCCGTCCAAATTTTAACGGCTCGCCACGTGTCAACCGCTGAGGTTGACACGTGGCACTACATAAAAAAAAATTAAAAATTAAAAATTAAAATCTTTAGAAAATGATTAAAAATAATAAAATTAAAAAAAGAAAAAAGAAGAGGGGTGGCTGAGCCACCCCCCTTGGCCACCATGGGGGTGGCCGGCCACCCCCATTTTGGCCAAGGAGGTGGCCCAGCCACCCCCTTGACCGGTCTGACCGGTCTGGGGTGGCCGAACCACCCCCTATGGGGTGGTTCGGCCACCCCACAGTTGAAAAAAAAAAAAAAAAAATTTTTTTGAAGGGTTTTGGCCCTAGGGGGTGGCCGAACCACCCCCTAGGGCCACGGGGGTGGCCGAACCACCCCCTAGGGCCACGGGGGTGGTTCGGCCACCCCCAGACCGGCCGGACTGGGGGTGGCCGAACCACCCCCGTGGCCCTAGGGGGTGGTTCGGCCACCCCCTAGGGCCAAAACCCTTCAAAAAACAATTTTGGGGTTGGCCCTTGGGGGTGGCCGAACCACCCCCTAGGGCCACGGGGGTGGTTCGGCCACCCCCAGTCCGGCCGGTCTGGGGGTGGCCGAACCACCCCCGTGGCCCTAGGGGGTGGTTCGGCCACCCCCTAGGGTAAAAACCCTTCAAAAAATTTTTTTTTTTTTTTTTTTTTCAACTGTGGGGTGGCCGAACCACCCCCTCTGGGGTGGTTCGGCCACCCCATACCGGTCAGACCGGTCAAGGGGGTGGCTGGGCCACCTCCTTGGCCAAAATGGGGGTGGCCGGCCACCCCCATGGTGGCCAAGGGGGGTGGCTCAGCCACCCCTCTTCTTTTTTCTTTTTTTAATTTTTTTTTAAAAATTTTATTATTTTTAATCATTTTCTAAAGATTTTAATTTTTAATTTTTAATTTTTTTTTATGTAGTGCCACGTGTCAACCTCAGCGGTTGACACGTGGCGAGCCGTTAAAATTTGGACGGAAAATCTAACAGAGGTACCAAATGGGTTTTTATCCTTAATTCAGGTACCACCTATGATACCAAATAAAACTGAGGTACTAAATTTAAAAACACGTAAAACTCAGGTACCAATGGGGTATTTATCCCTTAATATTAATATTATTGTTGTACCCGGCCACGTACGTACTCAAACAAAAAGAAGTCTACACCTTCAGCTTTGAACCAAACTTTTAATTTGGGGGACTACACTATACTCCTAGGCCTGTGACTTTGTGTGGGACGGTAAACCCCACGGCTTTGCCATCTACGACTATAAAAGAGACAAGATCGAAAAACGGCCCTAATTACGATTGGAGGATTGGAACGCATGGCGCATGTTTCTACTTTCCCGACCTTTCAGAAACATGCTACCCTTATGAATGATTGATGTTAATTCATAAGCGTTTGGCTTTCAGATCGATGAATCCATTCGATCTCCATGTTCTTTTTCTTTTTCTTTTTTTATTCATGATATGTGGGAAGGGGGAAACCGAGATGGATTAGGATCCTCTCAAATTTTTTGTTCAAATTTAAGAGAATTCGGACGGACAGGTGATTAATTTGTGTGAGACAAAATATATATATATATTCATTTATGAGACCTGGCCACTTGACCAAATAAGAAGAATTGGCCGCGCTGTCCAATTCAAAAATAATAAGTTCATTGTTCAAAAATAAACTATATATGTTTCGTGATTTTATAGTCTGTTTTCTGTTGTTGTTGTTGTTTTGTAATATATATATTGACCTTTTTGGATATATATGAATATCAAGAATGTCTATTCTCAATTCCTCCAATCTTTCATTATATATAGTTAAAGGATTAAATATATCCTTCTAAGGAATAAAGTTTTTTAATTATCGGAATATTAATCAAACAAACTGAATTAATTATATATTAAAATGTTAATTGAAGGAATCACACTCGATCTTACCACTAAACTATACCTGTTACAATGTGATTATTGCATGCATATTGTTGGGAAGAATTTCAACCTTCTCGGGTGCTAGGCCCAACCCGAGAATTTGGCCCATCATATACACCCGACCAAGGCCCAACAATCCACAAATTAACCCATTGGAGGCCCAGTCCTGCCGTTCGGGCCCGATCCGATTCAACCGAACCGGCCCGGGTGCACCATGACTCCATCATCCACAGACATCCTAAGACTACCCGGGATTTAAGGATGTTACGCACGACCCCAAATAGGATCATGGGTCGTGACCTCACCAGCAGTTTAGCACACCATCCATAAAGGATTGTGCCTCTGATCTTAATTCTGTGAACCTGAGATATCCGCGTAACCGAAGCCACGTCTCCATGTAACTGCTGATTCCCGTGGATGCAGGAGGACAATAACTGCTCCTCAACCTATATAAATACTAGAACCTCTTCAGATGTTAAGGTACATGCTAATCAATCTTTTTGACATTATTCTGCACATTTATTCTTAGAACCATACACTCACTTAAGCATCGGAGCGGGGTTGTCGGAACCCCCCGACGCAGCCTTATTTTTCAGGTGGACCAAGAGTAGCCTGGACAAATAGCTGATCGACACATCACCTACCGGAAACTGTCTCAACACATATAAATATCCCTTTTTTCAAACATAAATATTGCCCATAATAACTAATTAAGAAGATAGGATTAGAAAATAACCATGAAAATTAGAGGGTTGGTGTGCTTTGTTCAAATAGTGCGGTTAAATTAGAGAAAGATAATTTATTTAAATAACTCAATCACGGTTTTTTTTTTTTTTGATTGAGTAGGGAAAAAGGGTTACAGGGGATTGATGGGATGCTTTGATCATAAGTAAAATTTGAGATGTTGCTCATAGCGTCGGACTCCTTAAAAAAAAAAAAAAAAAGGTTAAAGACCTTTTTGGTACTTGTAGTTTGGAAACTTTATTTTTTGGTACTTCAATTTTAATTCGCATTGCAGATGATACTTGAGTTTTGGAAAAAGACAGATATGGTACATCCGTCCATTTTTTCATCCAAAATTTAACGGATTGCCACCCATCTAATCTTAGGGGTTGACACGTGGCACAATAAAAAACAAAACAAAAAAAAAAAAATCTTGAAAAATTGATAAAAAATTAAAAATAATATAACTTAAAAAAAATATATTAAAAACATTTTTTTTTTCTTTTTAAAAAAAACACACTTACAAAAAAGAAGGGGTAGTTGAGCCTGGGGGTGGCCGAACCATGCCCCATGAGGGTAGTTCGGCCACCCCCAATGGCCAATAAGAAAAAAAGAAAAAAAAAATTGTGACGGTTTTGGCCCATGGGAGTGGCCGAACCACCTTCGTGGCAAATGGGGGCGGCTCGGCCACCCCCATGGCCAAAGATAAAAAAGAAGAAAAAAATAAATAAATTAGAGGGTTTGGCCTTGGGGGTGACTGAACCACCCCAAAGGGCTACCGGGTGGGGGAGTGTTTCAGTCACCCCCAGGTCGGCCGGTCTATTCTACAATATTTTTCTGCTTCTTTGGTGATCTTGGAATATTTATCTGTCACAACAAACTGGTATCAAAGCTTGGATCTTTATTTTGTGGGATGGCTACTGCAAAATTTAAAGTAGAAAAATTTGATGGTCATAATAGTTTCAGTTTATGGCGATTCAAGATGTAGGATTTGTTATGGCAACAAGGCTTTGCGAAGATTTTGGATGGCAAGGTGCCTTCAACATCATCAACGAAGGAAATGAAGGAACTTGAAGAAAATGCTCACAGTGCAATATTGTTGTCTCTTTCAGATGGAGTCTTGAGAGAAGTTGTTGATGAAGAAACTGCCGCTGAACTTTGAAAAAAGCTAGAGAGCTTGTATATGAAGAAATCCCACACGAACTGATTATATTTGAAGCAACGGTTATATACCCTCAAAATGAAATGAGGTATGCCTCTTTGTGATCAAGCCTTAATTTTGGATATGAAAAATATTGATATTAAAGTAGATGATGAGGATCAAACCTTAATTCTGTTGTGTTCAATACCAAATATCTTTGATATTTTCGTTAATTCAATGTTGTACGGTAGAGATACCATCTACTTAGTGGATGTTAAATCTGTTTTGAATTCTTTGGAGTTGAGGACAATGTTGAATGGGAAAGGTAGTGATAATCAGGCAGATGGTTTATTTATTAAGGTTCGTTTAGAAAATTCCTTTAATTTTAAAGGTCGATCTAGTGAGAGGGATTCAAGGAAAGGAAAATCAAGAGGCCAATCGCAATCCAAGTCAAAGAAGAAAGTCCAGTGTTATTATTGTAAAAAATATGGGCTTTATAAATCCAAGTGTACGAAGTTGAAAAATAAAGAGGAGAGTAATAAGTAAATTTCATCTTCTGTGGCTGGTGTTGTCAAAGCAAAATATGAGGGTTTAGACTTACCTTGTTGTTACCATTTTTTATGGTTGTTTTAACGACAAGTGGGTCCTCCATACTGTTTGTACATTTCATATGTCTCCTAAAAGGGTTTGGTAGAAGGTGTATTTTCCGTTTTGTGGTGTGTGGGAGTAGAAGACGAAATTGATTTGCATCGGGCCTGAAGAGTGAAGATGTTAATTACTGTCAGACATGAGTGTGAACCACTTAAAACACGTTATGTTAACCGGTATAAAATGAGTGTGATAAATAGGTGTGAAGAGTAGCATTTCTAGCTTAATAATTGTGAAAAGAATTAATGCTACTCTTCACACGTCTATTTATTACACTTGTTTTACATCGGTTGGCGTGATGTGTTTTAAGTAATTTTCGTTTCAGTTTTTTCCTAGTGATAAACATGAGAAAGCGACGTAAAATACGTTAGATCAATTTGTGTGAAATGGGTTTGATAAATAAACATGAAGAGTAGCATTACTCATTGTAAAATTAGTACTAAAGGTACCTTAAGTGCTAGCTCCATGCAGCTGGAGGAAACATCCACCATTAATTCCCTGATCAGTGTAAGGATGCCGAAGTCGAAATGAATATTATGACTCTTAAATTTCTTGGATTCTTCTTATTTGATCCGTTCAAGTGCCTCCGATTCTTTTTTATTTTTTTTTTATTTTTTTTTTATTTTTTATTTTTTTATCTTAGTAAGGATCAAAGAATGAAGATATATTACAAAGGAGTTTGAAAATTCAATTAAGTTTTAGACTTACCAAGGGTTACTAAAGATGGTGATACTATGAGGTTTAAGACCTCATTGGATTTGGTGCTTTACCTTACTGAAATAACTCTCAACCTTGTTGAAGCGCTGGTCCAAGGGTGCCACTATCTGCAGTTTCTTCAAGTTTGTTGCTATTGTATCCAATTTTGAGTACAACGCAGCAGCTGTACGTCCTCAATGCTTCCAGCTTCTTTGTAGGGAAATCTTCATACTTTGCGAGCACCTACACCTTAAAGAATTGAAAGATCAACTAAGGTTGACAATGAGGATCAATGATTTGAAAAATCCCATAGTATATTGACCTGGGTTTCATCAGTTAGGCCTCCCAGAAAAGATTCCACACTTCTTTGGAACTTAAGCAGCTTAACCATGTCCTTCGCTTGGAAGGACCTAATTGCTATCTTCAGCTCCATGATTGACTTTTCATGCTTTCGAGCATCTTCTTCTATTTGTTGGAAGTAAGATGATCTGAGGCCAAAGAGATTTAAAAATTAACCACTCTTGAGTCATGGGTTTGGATCTAACGATGCTATAATAACCACTCATATATATCATGTACCTTCTTAATTTCTAATATAGGACTTAATATTTTTACCCTCTCACATGTATACTCAACAAATGTAAATTGAAGTTTTTGAAATCTGCTATCTTCATATATAATGCTTTCAACAGTAAACTGTCATGAGAATTAAGCAAACCTCTTTGTCAACTCTGCTAATGAAGCGGCCAGTCCTTGTTTCCAACCAGTAGCGCCTCCAATTTGTGTCCTTGTACCAGCTGGAGCTCTTCTTTCACGATAAACATCAGCTGAATTAACAAGAAGGCTAGACCCTTCTACATTTCTCTTGAGATTCCGAAACAAATTAATCATCTTGACAGATCTCTTCAGCTTAGTTGTGGCTGACTTTCGATGCAGGGATTTTGTGGCACCAAGTGGAGGAGGCGGTGGGGGAGCAGGACGCTTCTGCAGCGGCATGGGTGTTGGTGGAGATGGGGCTGGTCCTTTTGAAGGCATCATGGGAGGTGGTACTGACTGCACTGATCCTTTTGAAGGCAGCATGGACATTGAGGGTGTCGTTGGATTGCCAGGTTTTAGTTCTGCTACTGTCACTTCAGAATTGCTCTTTACTTCTTTAGCATTTGGTCTTAATTCTTCAACCTTCCCGTTCTTCTGATTGAGGGGGCTGGAATTTTGATTATTCAACTCTAATGGACATGAAGCTTCAGTGGAGACACTTTTGAATGTTCTTGCTTGTGAGCTATAACCTTCCTTCATATCTTCCTCATCCATCATATCGAATAATTCCCTTGCTGCCTTTATCATGCAATCAAGTGTTGCTAACACTATATCAACTTTAAAAAGTGAAATTATATTGAAATCTAGTCAAGAAAATCTTAACTGTTTACAAGTTAGAGAGAGAAAAAAAAACAAAAACAAAAGGACATACCAAGTTGCTCCACAATAGTGTTTTCCACATTAAGATTCTTATCAAATACGAGTATGTAATTCATCCACTCGTGATTCTTTGTCCATGAATCTCTAACAGATATCAAAGCCTTGCAGAAGTATGCCAATCTCTATATGCAACATATTACTTCATTAGCTCAGAAACTTGTAATCAAGCTATGAAAATTAGTGCATCCATAAGGGCAGCTGATCGGTAAACCTTATCTAAAGTTGTTCCCTTCATGTTTGACAAAGAAGTATGAGGCATGATTCCGGGATAAAGCTTATGGAGGTGCTCCATCATTCACTTATCAAATGGAAGAAAATATCTCACTAACTGCAAGAAATGCACTGTTCAAAAAATATTCAAAGAGCTCAACCCTACATGTCCCATTACTCCATTAGTCTGTCAAGTGACTGACCTTCGTAAAGATAGAAGGCCTCAAGAATCAAAGGGTTTTAGGAAATTACATGAAAGCAAAAGAGTTATAAAGCTAATTAATGAGAAAATGAACAAAGTATAAGTAGCTCAAGAGCAAAGGGTTGCTGCATGGGATCCTGTTATTACTTTTGTAGATGGTTCTGATGGGGGAGGAAATTTATTTGTTGACCAAGAAATGCAGAAAGGAAGGATATAGACATAGTCATGAATAGGCAGTTGGTAACCCACACGACACGAAATCTCCATAAAATTTTAAAAATGACTTGAAACTTTATATAATAATCATAAATGGAAACTGGATTGAGGTCGAAAAGAAATTGAAAACTACTTTTTTCTTCTAGCCTTTTTTTCATAGAAGTTTGTTACTCTCCAACTTGGTCATTGTAATTACATAGATTTATAATAAGTTCCAGAAATTTTTTTAATTGACTTAAAACTCTATATAGTAAGCATAAATGACAAGTAATTGGAGGGCATAATGGAAAATGGATTGAGCTCTAAATGAAATTGATCAAAAACTACTTTTTTCTTCTGACCTTTTTTTCCTCAACACATAAAACCTTGACAGCTTAATCTATGAAGGGATTTGTTAAAGTGTCAACATTGTTAAGGTTTTCTTGATCTGGGCACTTTGTAAGTCATGGACACCTCTCCTCTCTCAATGCGTCTCTTAATTTTTTGATTTTTGATATATATATATATATTATCAACAATGTGTCTTTTAAGAGTTAGTAAATTTCAATAACTTTTACAGAATTTAGGCAAGTACATTATTTAAGCGGTGAGAAATTTTAGAAGAGTTTTAAATTGAAATGTAAAAATGATAAAGTGGTTGTAATTCAAGAACAGTTTGTTTAAATTATAAAATCACTTGTCATGTCAATTGAGACAAATTAATGACACAAGATTGAATTGTTTATATCCTAATTAATAGCGAGAATTTAAGATGAGGAGATTGGTGTCTTTACCGTATAATTAAATCATAAACCCAATAAATTTTTAATTAATTAATTAATGCGAAAAATAGGGATAACCTAAATGGAGGTCCACCGGCCGTTAGCGCAAATTATTGCGCTGCTTCAACTAATTAATTAAGTTCTTGATTGGGTCTTCCCCTTAATATAACCAATTGATAGAAAGTTCATAGAGACTTTCTCCAGCACAATATTAATTATTTTGGGGATTTGATGTCTCCCTCTCTTGTATTTAGTTTATTTTATTAATGTTGTTTAATCTTACCTATATATAAAAAAATAAAAAAATAAAATAAAATTCAGCGTACACTTTAATGTGAAAACTACCTTATACTTCAAATGTTTCAATCTAGATACTACTAATTAATGAAATTAGAGAAAAAAAAAAAAATCCTTCATAGTGCAAGAGCATACAAACATAAAAAGAACAAAATCAATTTCAACAGAAAAGACACAACAAAAAATAGAAAAAAGAAATGAATTTTAGATCTTACAAGAAATGATAAAACGAGAAACTTTAGTCTGTCTAATAAAATACACTCATTTTCTAGAAACCAAAAGAATAAGATAACACAAAAAAAATAAAAATAAAAATAAAATTATATATATATATATATATATATATATATATATATATATATATATATATATATATATATAATGACCTAATTAATCTTCTATATTTTCTCATGTACCAATTAAACAAAAAAATAGCATATTAATTTGTTCCTGGGCGGGATATGTATTAAATTAGCAAATGTGAATCTAATCTAAATGAAATGAACACCACCCATTTTTTAAGTAAGCAAACCCTAGCTAGGTATTCGCTTGGTTGACTCGTTCACGTATACATTTCCTTCAAATGTGTGTATATATATATATATATATATATATATATATATATATGTGCATGATTTCGATCTTTTCTTTCTTCTTAATTTAGCCGATAGTTTTCACAACTATATATATAGTCTATATATATATATATATATACAATGCATATATATCTCTCCTAGCTAGAAACTAGAAACGAGAAAGCCTGCACCCATCATAATTAATCATAATCCACGTACAATTTGCAAACAACATACATGGACTCGTCCAATAGAAATGCAATGTTGTTGTTAGCAACTATGTGGCTTATGTTGTGTATGAGTGGGTTTAATATTGTTGTTGCAGGATTCGTGTTTCATCACAATCGAAAAACCGTGAATGTCACAAATGTGTTAAGTGGTGGCTTAACCCTTAACGCGAGCTGCAAATCAAAGAGCGACGATCTTGGTTCCCACGTACTGAATACAAATCAGTCCTTCAACTTCAGATTTAAACCAGACTTTTGGGGGGCTACAAAATTCGTCTGTAACTTTCAGTGGACATCGAAATCCTACTGGTTTGACATCTACTACTATGATAGAGACAAGAAAGACGGCCCTTACTACGATTGGAGGATTGCAACGGACAAAGCATGTTTATACAAACTCAACAAACTTTCACGATGCTACTATTGGCCTTGATGTTCATATTTAGTGTTTGGCTTTAAGATGAATCAGCCATTTGATAAGCTTGATCGATCTTGTAAAAAAAATAAAATAAGAGCTGATGCTTATTGTTACAATGTTACGTCATGCCAGTTGTATGACAGTTATATAATAATCTATTAATTAATATTATTAAAAAAGTATTGTGCATTAAGCTAGCTACAGTGTCACACCACATACACCGATAATGTATGTGCATGTCTCTTGATCTAGCTACAAGCTAAGGATCAACCTTCTTCAAGAAGCTAGCTATAGCTTCTTTACCGATCGAGCTTTGTGAAAAAAACAAAATGAATGGGACGTTTTGGTGTTCGATTTTTTCAAAAACGAATTCAACTATAATTTACTGCGTGAATTTCGAGGTTTGACTTTTTGACACAAAATTTGAAAAAAAAAAACGAATACTAAGAAAATTTGTTTTTGAAAAACATTGTTGCCAAACATGCCAAATTTGAAGCCTTTTGTTGAAAAAACTGAGGAAGCAGCATTCAATCCTTGGTGGGTGTTATGTGCAAAAAGGCATTTTCAGAAGAAGATATCCGAGTAGTTCCAGCAGTGCACTTGGTAGAGAGATAAGTCCCTTTTCTTCTTCTTCTTCTTCTTCTTCTTCTTTTTTTATTTTTTATTTTTTTTTGTTTTGTTTTGTCTCATTTGTATTCTCACTTAAATGCATGTGTTATAAATATAGAAGTTTCTCTCCTGTTGAAGGGTGTAGAGAAAAACAGGACGAGAGGGAGTGGGGCGCAGCCCTGCTTCTTCTTGGGCTATTTTTCTACACAAATTTTTTTTCTTTCTCTTTTGTAAGTGTTTAATTTTTATGCTTTTAATTTAAGGTTTTAAGTTTTATTTTTTTTATCATGTGTAGCGAAAATTTCATCTAGGGTTGAGGATGAAACCTCATCATTGAAGAGATACTATATTTTCTTGCTTGTTCATGCTATTTGAGTTTATGAGTTTTGATTTCTCATTGTTCCATTTCGATTTTTAAGATGATTTTTGGGTATCTCTTGTTATTTCCGGATACAAGTGATGATTTGAAATAGTTTCATTAAATTGATGGTTTAGATTTTTATTTATCAAAAAGTTGGATATTCGGTGTGTTTCATTCTATGAATACATTTGATGATTTAGTTGAAACTAGATATCTTTTGTGATTTGTGGAAGAATGGATTCATTAAATGATTTAAAACTATTTTTGAAGCATAAGTAGAACATACCTAAGATTTGTATGAGAGAATTCGAAATATGTGTGATGAGCATGAGACTATGTTGTTGTGATTTGGTGGTGTGGATTCCAAAATCCTAGACCCCTTTATTTTCATTAATTTTGTTTATGTTTTCTTTTGTTAAAAATCCCTAAATTTGAAACTTGGTTAGAATAGGATTAGTTTGAATAGAGATTAATTTTCGCAATACAATTCCTTATGGGATCGACCTCGCATTTGCAAAACGCTATATTACAAACGATTCGAGTACTTGCGAGTACTTGCGAGTATTAAAATTTGCACAACAATTTGGTCAACCGTTCTCCATCAACAGCTATTGATTGTAAAACTCCTTATGAGGTTTGGTCTGGTACTCCTGTTAATTATTCAATTTTGAAAATTTTGGTTATCCTCCTTATTGTGTCATGTAAATGATGGTAAACTTAAGCCTAGGTCAAAGAAATGTATATTTCTAGGCTATGCAGACAGGGTGAAAGGATATAGATTGTGATGTTCTGATCCTAAATAACCTTAAGTTTATAGTCAGTAAAGATGTTGTATTTGATGAATCTACCATGCTTCACTCGAGAAAGGAGTTTGTTATTTTTACAGGAAATGAGCAGGGTTCTAGCAAGGAGTTGGAGCTTCATGTGGAGGTTTCACAAAGGGTGCGTGTAGCACTCAAGATCAGCCTGTTACAAATACCCATGGTTCCAGTTTCCGTTGCTTTATATTTATATATTTATTTATCTTTTATTTAGCAATTCCAAAGGTTTTTTTTTTTTTAACACAATTATCTTTTAACGATGAGATCCACAAGAAGAGCAAAAAACCAATATTGCTGCTGGTAAGGGTGTATAAGTGAGATGGTTATTAACCGAAAATACCCGGTAACCACTAATAACCACCAACAACCATTAACCGGAAAAATCAAAAAATCGAAAAATCGAAAATAACTGTAACCGGATAACCGGATTGCCACATCGGTAATTAATATATATTGCTACTATATATGTATATACTATAAATTTAAACCCTAACCCATATATACTATATATAGCATTAATATAAGGATCACACACACATAAATTTG
This sequence comes from Alnus glutinosa, assembly GCF_958979055.1. Lineage (NCBI taxonomy): Eukaryota > Viridiplantae > Streptophyta > Magnoliopsida > Fagales > Betulaceae > Alnus > Alnus glutinosa. The sequence goes on from NC_084886.1 coordinate 10,870,047, forward strand.
AACCCTAACCCTATATACTATGTATAACACTTATATAGCAGCTTCACTCAAGTGGAAGGCCAGGCCGTGTTCTTGGGTTCATGTTTTTCAGATATCGGAGGTTCAAAGTTGAGGATGAGCGACCGAGGATGGCTTGTTATTTAGGGAGCATCGAATGCAAAGAAGTGTGTAAGTAAAAAAAGGGGGAAATGGAAATGCGGGTTCGTAGACATGCAGGTAGGCATTGAGTGTAATAAAGCAAAATTTTACTTGCCAGGTAATTCATATGAAAAAAATAAAAAATAAAAATACATGCAATGAAAAATGCATAGCAGGGCATTGATGGGACATCGCAAGACAAGTGACCCGGTAGTGGAGCATATGCATCAAGGTCTTCAAATTAGTTGTAATCGAACCAAGCCACTCGAGCTTGTTCACGAGTTAAACATATATATAAATATTGTATTTCTTATAATCATAAATGAAGTGAAATGCCACTTAGAAGTGATTGTTTATGATTATCACTTTAATCATCGTGGTATAGAATTGTGTTATACAAGGAGATCTTCTGTGCATCAATGTCGGGAACCCAAGCGCCCAACTTATTTACCTCTTGAGGTCAATTGATCGATGAGTTATATCTCCTTAACTAAATACTGTATAAATGATGAATGCGTCTTATCTAAGGTTTTTTTAAAAACTTTTTCTAGGTGAATTGTTCCTTGGTGTCCTTGCAACGATATGCAAAATCTCTATCCACTCTTCAAAGAGCTTCACTAGAGGAAAAATCAAGGCAAAAGCCACATGAGAGGATGAAGGTTTTGTTTGATGTAGGTGTACGTCTTTGCTTAACTTTGGAATGATGTTATTTCTATTTTCCATTTTCTCCTATTAAGTTTGTAGTACTTGCATTATGTTGTAGGCTTTGAAAATCAGCAATTAGATATGATTTTGAACCGATGCTAAAATCTTTTATAATATTTCAATCTATCTTTTATCTAAATTTGAAGGGTTAAATACTTTTGTAGTACCTGATTTTTGACAATTTTATTTTTTGGTACTTGAGTTTCAATTTGTATCGCAGATGGTACTTAGATTTTAGGAAAAGACGAACTTGGTACCTCCATTAATTTTTCCGTCTAATATTTAACGGATTGTCACAATATAAAAAATATAAATAAAAATATTTAAAAATTAATTAAAAATAATACAACTTAAAAAAAAAATTAAAAACTTTAAAAAAAAAAGAAGAAGAAGAAGAGGGGTGGCTCAGCCTGAGCCATCCCTTGGCCAACCCCATTTTGACCAAGGGGGTGAGCCACCCCCTTGAGCGGTTTGGGGTCAAGATTATTTTTCTACTTCTTTGGTGATCCTGAAATATTTGTCTGTCACAACAAACTGGTATCAAAGTTTGGATCTTTATTTTACGGGATGGCTACTGCAAAATTTAAAGTAGAAAAATTTGATGGTCATAATAGTTTTAGTTTATGGCGACTCAAGATGCGGGATTTGTTACGGCAACAAGGCTTGGTGAAGATTTTGGATGGCGAGGTGCTATCAACATCATCAACGGAGGAAATGAAGGAACTTGAAGAAAAGGCCCACAGTGCAATATTGTTGTCTCTTTTAAATAGAGTCTTGAGAGAAGTTGCTGATGGACTTTGGAAAAAGTTAGAGAGCTTGTATATGAAGAAATCACACACGAACCGATTGTATTTGAAGCAACAGTTATATACCCTCAAAACAAAAGAAGGTATGCCTCTTTATGATCATCTGGATGACTTTAATAGAATTATTTTCGATATAAAAAATATTGATGTTCAAGTATATGATGAGGATCAAGCCTTAATTTTGTTGTGTTCACTACCAGATGTCTTTGATAATTTCGTTAATTCAATGTTGTACAGTGGAGATACCATTTCCTTAGTGGATGTTAAATCTGCTTTGAATTCTTTGGAGTTGAGGACAATGTTAAATGGAAAAGGTAGTGATAATTAGGCAAATGATTTATTTGTTAAGGTTCATTCAGAAAAATTCCACTAATTTTAGAGGTCAATTCAGTGAGAGGGATTCAAGGAATTGAAAATCAAGAGGCCAATCGCAGTCCAAGTCGAAGAAGAAAGTCCAGTGTTATTATTGTAAAAAATATGGGCTTTATAAATCCGAGTATTCGAAGTTGAAAAATAAAGAGAAGGGTAATAAGTAAATTTCCTCTTCTGTGGCTGGTGTCGTCAAAGCAAAATCTGAAGGTTTAGACTTAGTCCTTGTTGTTACCGTTTCTGATGGTCGTTTTAACGACAAGTGGGTCCTTGATATTGCTTGTACATTTCATATGTCTCCTAAAAGGGATTGGTTTACTACCTATGAGTTAGTCAATAGTGGTTCAGTCTTGATGGAAAATGGTGTTACCTACAAGATTGTTGGTATTGGTACAATCAGAATAAGGATGCATGATGAGATCGTGAGGACTTTGACAAATGTTCGACACATACCAGATTTGAAGAAAAATCTCATTTTTTTGGGCACTTTGGACTCCCTTGGATACAAGTATTTTGGTGAAGGCGGAGTCATTCGGGTTTGCAAAGGCTCATTGGTTGTGATGAAAGGCAACAAGCTAGCGTGATAGGCTCTACTTTCTTCGGTGCTGTGTAGTTACAGGCTCAGCTACTGTGTCTTCTTCAGATGATCCAGATTCAAACACTACCAGATTATGGCATATGCGGTTGGGTCATATGAGTGAGAGGAGTGTGACAATCCTGAGCAAATGAGATTTGCTTTGTGACTAGAAAACATGATCTCTGGACTTTTGTGAGCAATGTGTGTTTGAAAAACAGTGCAGAGTCAAGTTCAGTACAGGTATCCACAAAACAAGTGATATAGTGAATTATATGTATTAAGATCTTTGGTGAATTGGTGATTCGAGCTTAGCCAAAGAAGCTCCAAGAATTGGTGATTCGAGCTCAACCCACGAAGGCTCCAATTTTACAATTCTGAAAAATATTTTAACACTTTTGAATCTAAATCCAATGGGTTGCAAACTGATTAGTGACGTTGGAAGGCCGTCACTAATCAAACGTCAACAATCTTTAGACTTCCTGACACGTCATTAAATCCTTGTCACTAAAAACCTGTTAGTGGGCGAACCATCTCGTAGCTTTTGGATGTTGTTTGGCCACTTTCAGCATTCAGTTGTAAAGATTGTTGATCTATTCTCAAGAACGACGAGATGATTAATTAATCAATTTTAAAATTTGCTATATATTAAGGTGCATGGTTTGGCCAACTCTAAAATGAATTATATATATATATATATATATATATTTGAAGGTAATATAGAGGTTTTGTAAGAAAAATTGTCAAAATTTGTACAGAAAAATTATGCCTGGATGTGTCAAGTGTCAACCAAAACCATCAAAACATTAGAAATGAAAAAATTAAATCTCATTAATGGAAAGTCCCGATAAAACCTTAATTACTCCAATGTATCCCTTTTCTAAGAAAAAAAAAAAAAAAAAAAACTAAACAATTATACAATAATTTTTGTTTATACAAAAATAAAATTAATAAAGAGTTGATCAACGATAAAGAGAGAAGCCGAGAAAAGACAAAGAAAAATCTTTATACCTTAAATTGAAGGAACTATTTTAATTTTATGTTGTTTGAGAATCCCTGAATTAGTACTCTAAAATCAGCACCAAGTCCGTATAATATTTAGTAATTTTGTACAAGTAACAAGTACCTTTTTCAATATATGCACCAGTGTGGTTAAATACATTATGTTTCACTAGTATCTCCCATGTCAGAAGTGAACTAGTTTAGCAATTTCCTGAAGGAAAAGGGAGATTATTGCTGCTAAGAATGAGCAGTAATTTCATGAGCCACTTCTTCGGCCAGCTTGTCAGCACGATCATCCTGTCCACCAGCAAAGGCATAGACCCGGTATGCCAGTTGAAAAGCCCTCCAAAGCATTTTAGAATTTCCCTTTCTTTGTCTGTTGGCTTTGGATCCAATTTCTTCATTAGCCTTTGCTGCCTTTGCTTCTCTCTTCTCCTAGTAGAAAATGCCAATATGATCGTCATATATAATAGTCAACCATGTCAGATGATCTGCGGCTTGCTTGGACTCGGTTGCTTAGTAAGAGTAATGTTATTTTTCGTACGGTCGTACCCATGTCACATTGGCCAATATGACATGTTTTAAGTTGTTTACACTTTTGTTTTTTTCAAGTGACAGACATAGTAAACAACTTAAACACACAATGCCAGCCGATATAACATGAGTGTGATAAATAGGTTTGAAGAGTAGCATTTCTAGCTTAGTAATTGTGAAAGAATATTACTACTTTTCACACGCCTATTTATCACACTCATTTTACACTGGCTGACGTGACGTGTTTTAAGTGATTTTCATTTCGATTTTTTTTTAGTGACTGACATGAGAAAGCCACATAAAACATGCTAGATCAGCTTGTGTGAAATGGGTTTGATAAATAAACGTGAAGAGTAGCATTACTCTTTATAAAATTAGTACTAAAGGTACCTTAAGTGCTAGCTCCATGCAGCTTGAGGAAACATCCACCATTAATTCCTTGATCAGTGTAAGGATGTTGAAGTCGAAATGAATATCATGACTCTTAAATTTCTTGGATTCTTCTTCTTTGATCCGTTCAAGTGCCTCCAATTCTTTTTTGATCTTAGTGAGGATCAGAGAATGAAGATATATTACAAAGGAGTTTGAAAATTCAATGAAGTTTTAGACTTACCAAGGGTTACTAAAGATGGTGATACTATGAGGTTTAAGACCTCATTGGATTTGGTACTTTACCTTACTGAAATAACTCTCAACCTTGTTGAAGAGCTGGTCCAAGGGTGCCACTATCTGCAGTTCCTTCAAGTTTGTTGCTATTGTATCCAATTTTGAGTACAACGCAGCAGCTGTCCTCAATGCTTCCAGCTTCTTTGTAGGGAAATCTTCATACTTTGCGAGCACCTACACCTTAAAGAATTGAAAGATCAACTAAGGTTGACAATGAGGATCAATGATTTGAAAAATCCCATAGTATATTGACCTGGGTTTCATCAGTTAGGCCTCCCAGAAAAGATTCCACACTTCTTTGGAACTTAAGCAGCTTAACCATGTCCTTCGCTTGGAAGGACCTAATTGCTATCTTCAGCTCCATGATTGACTTTTCATGCTTTCGAGCATCTTCTTCTATTTGTTGGAAGTAAGATGATCTGAGGCCAAAGAGATTTAAAAATTAACCACTCTTGAGTCATGGGTTTGGATCTAACGATGCTATAATAACCACTCATATATATCATGTACCTTCTTAATTTCTAATATAGGACTTAATATTTTTACCCTCTCACATGTATACTCAACAAATGTAAATTGAAGTTTTTGAAATCTGCTATCTTCATATATAATGCTTTCAACAGTAAACTGTCATGAGAATTAAGCAAACCTCTTTGTCAACTCTGCTAATGAAGCGGCCAGTCCTTGTTTCCAACCAGTAGCGCCTCCAATTTGTGTCCTTGTACCAGCTGGAGCTCTTCTTTCACGATAAACATCAGCTGAATTAACAAGAAGGCTAGACCCTTCTACATTTCTCTTGAGATTCCGAAACAAATTAATCATCTTGACAGATCTCTTCAGCTTAGTTGTGGCTGACTTTCGATGCAGGGATTTTGTGGCACCAAGTGGAGGAGGCGGTGGGGGAGCAGGACGCTTCTGCAGCGGCATGGGTGTTGGTGGAGATGGGGCTGGTCCTTTTGAAGGCATCATGGGAGGTGGTACTGACTGCACTGATCCTTTTGAAGGCAGCATGGACATTGAGGGTGTCGTTGGATTGCCAGGTTTTAGTTCTGCTACTGTCACTTCAGAATTGCTCTTTACTTCTTTAGCATTTGGTCTTAATTCTTCAACCTTCCCGTTCTTCTGATTGAGGGGGCTGGAATTTTGATTATTCAACTCTAATGGACATGAAGCTTCAGTGGAGACACTTTTGAATGTTCTTGCTTGTGAGCTATAACCTTCCTTCATATCTTCCTCATCCATCATATCGAATAATTCCCTTGCTGCCTTTATCATGCAATCAAGTGTTGCTAACACTATATCAACTTTAAAAAGTGAAATTATATTGAAATCTAGTCAAGAAAATCTTAACTGTTTACAAGTTAGAGAGAGAAAAAAAAACAAAAACAAAAGGACATACCAAGTTGCTCCACAATAGTGTTTTCCACATTAAGATTCTTATCAAATACGAGTATGTAATTCATCCACTCGTGATTCTTTGTCCATGAATCTCTAACAGATATCAAAGCCTTGCAGAAGTATGCCAATCTCTATATGCAACATATTACTTCATTAGCTCAGAAACTTGTAATCAAGCTATGAAAATTAGTGCATCCATAAGGGCAGCTGATCGGTAAACCTTATCTAAAGTTGTTCCCTTCATGTTTGACAAAGAAGTATGAGGCATGATTCCGGGATAAAGCTTATGGAGGTGCTCCATCATTCACTTATCAAATGGAAGAAAATATCTCACTAACTGCAAGAAATGCACTGTTCAAAAAATATTCAAAGAGCTCAACCCTACATGTCCCATTACTCCATTAGTCTGTCAAGTGACTGACCTTCGTAAAGATAGAAGGCCTCAAGAATCAAAGGGTTTTAGGAAATTACATGAAAGCAAAAGAGTTATAAAGCTAATTAATGAGAAAATGAACAAAGTATAAGTAGCTCAAGAGCAAAGGGTTGCTGCATGGGATCCTGTTATTACTTTTGTAGATGGTTCTGATGGGGGAGGAAATTTATTTGTTGACCAAGAAATGCAGAAAGGAAGGATATAGACATAGTCATGAATAGGCAGTTGGTAACCCACACGACACGAAATCTCCATAAAATTTTAAAAATGACTTAAAACTTTATATAATAATCATAAATGGAAACTGGATTGAGGTCGAAAAGAAATTGAAAACTACTTTTTTCTTCTAGCCTTTTTTTCATAGAAGTTTGTTACTCTCCAACTTGGTCATTGTAATTACATAGATTTATAATAAGTTCCAGAAATTTTTTTAATTGACTTAAAACTCTATATAGTAAGCATAAATGACAAGTAATTGGAGGGCATAATGGAAAATGGATTGAGCTCTAAATGAAATTGATCAAAAACTACTTTTTTCTTCTGACCTTTTTTTCCTCAACACATAAAACCTTGACAGCTTAATCTATGAAGGGATTTGTTAAAGTGTCAACATTGTTAAGGTTTTCTTGATCTGGGCACTTTGTAAGTCATGGACACCTCTCCTCTCTCAATGCGTCTCTTAATTTTTTGATTTTTGATATATATATATATATTATCAACAATGTGTCTTTTAAGAGTTAGTAAATTTCAATAACTTTTACAGAATTTAGGCAAGTACATTATTTAAGCGGTGAGAAATTTTAGAAGAGTTTTAAATTGAAATGTAAAAATGATAAAGTGGTTGTAATTCAGGAACAGTTTGTTTAAATTATAAAATCACTTGTCATGTCAATTGAGACAAATTAATGACACAAGATTGAATTGTTTATATCCTAATTAATAGCGAGAATTTAAGATGAGGAGATTGGTGTCTTTACCGTATAATTAAATCATAAACCCAATAAATTTTTAATTAATTAATTAATGCGAAAAATAGGGATAACCTAAATGGAGGTCCACCGGCCGTTAGCGCAAATTATTGCGCTGCTTCAACTAATTAATTAAGTTCTTGATTGGGTCTTCCCCTTAATATAACCAATTGATAGAAAGTTCATAGAGACTTTCTCCAGCACAATATTAATTATTTTGGGGATTTGATGTCTCCCTCTCTTGTATTTAGTTTATTTTATTAATGTTGTTTAATCTTACCTATATATAAAAAAATAAAAAAATAAAATAAAATTCAGCGTACACTTTAATGTGAAAACTACCTTATACTTCAAATGTTTCAATCTAGATACTACTAATTAATGAAATTAGAGAAAAAAAAAAAAATCCTTCATAGTGCAAGAGCATACAAACATAAAAAGAACAAAATCAATTTCAACAGAAAAGACACAACAAAAAATAGAAAAAAGAAATGAATTTTAGATCTTACAAGAAATGATAAAACGAGAAACTTTAGTCTGTCTAATAAAATACACTCATTTTCTAGAAACCAAAAGAATAAGATAACACAAAAAAAATAAAAATAAAAATAAAATTATATATATATATATATATATATATATATATATATATATATATATATATATATATATATATATATATATATATATATATATATATATATATAATGACCTAATTAATCTTCTATATTTTCTCATGTACCAATTAAACAAAAAAATAGCATATTAATTTGTTCCTGGGCGGGATATGTATTAAATTAGCAAATGTGAATCTAATCTAAATGAAATGAACACCACCCATTTTTTAAGTAAGCAAACCCTAGCTAGGTATTCGCTTGGTTGACTCGTTCACGTATACATTTCCTTCAAATGTGTGTATATATATATATATATATATATATATGTGCATGATTTCGATCTTTTCTTTCTTCTTAATTTAGCCGATAGTTTTCACAACTATATATATAGTCTATATATATATATATATATATACAATGCATATATATCTCTCCTAGCTAGAAACTAGAAACGAGAAAGCCTGCACCCATCATAATTAATCATAATCCACGTACAATTTGCAAACAACATACATGGACTCGTCCAATAGAAATGCAATGTTGTTGTTAGCAACTATGTGGCTTATGTTGTGTATGAGTGGGTTTAATATTGTTGTTGCAGGATTCGTGTTTCATCACAATCGAAAAACCGTGAATGTCACAAATGTGTTAAGTGGTGGCTTAACCCTTAACGCGAGCTGCAAATCAAAGAGCGACGATCTTGGTTCCCACGTACTGAATACAAATCAGTCCTTCAACTTCAGATTTAAACCAGACTTTTGGGGGGCTACAAAATTCGTCTGTAACTTTCAGTGGACATCGAAATCCTACTGGTTTGACATCTACTACTATGATAGAGACAAGAAAGACGGCCCTTACTACGATTGGAGGATTGCAACGGACAAAGCATGTTTATACAAACTCAACAAACTTTCACGATGCTACTATTGGCCTTGATGTTCATATTTAGTGTTTGGCTTTAAGATGAATCAGCCATTTGATAAGCTTGATCGATCTTGTAAAAAAAATAAAATAAGAGCTGATGCTTATTGTTACAATGTTACGTCATGCCAGTTGTATGACAGTTATATAATAATCTATTAATTAATATTATTAAAAAAGTATTGTGCATTAAGCTAGCTACAGTGTCACACCACATACACCGATAATGTATGTGCATGTCTCTTGATCTAGCTACAAGGATCAACCTTCTTCAAGAAGCTAGCTATAGCTTCTTTACCGAGCTTTGTGAAAAAAACAAAATGAATGGGACGTTTTGGTGTTCGATTTTTTCAAAATCTAATTCAACTATAATTTACTGCGTGAATTTCGAGGTTTGACTTCTTGACACAAAATTTGAAAAAAAAAAACGAATACTAAGAAAATTTGTTTTTGAAAAACAGTGTTGCCAAACATGCCAAATTTGAAGCCTTTTGTTGAAAAAACTGAGGAAGCAGCATTCAATCCTTGGTGGGTGTTGTGTGCAAAAAGGCATTTTCAGAAGAAGATATCCGAGTAGTTCCAGCAGTGCACTTGGTAGAGAGATAAGTCCCTTTTCTTCTTCTTCTTCTTCTTCTTCTTCTTTTTTTTTTTTTTTTTTATTTTTTTTTTATTTTTTTTTATTTTTTTTTATTTTTTTTTGTTTTGTTTTGTCTCATTTGTATTCTCACTTAATCTCTTTTGTGTGAGCATGAGATAATGGCGTATTGGAGCTTTTGGGTTTAAATGATTCTCCTTGTAAATTTGTAATGCACTTTGTACTCCATCTTTTTTATAATGAATTTCTCATGGATTGTCTTTGCCAATAGATGTAGACTTGTTAAGCTAAATTACTTAAATCTTGATGTCTCTTGTGATTGGGTTGTTATTGTCTATTCTACAATTATTTTTTTGCTTCTTTGGTGATCTTGGAATATTAGTCTGTCACAACAAACTGGTATCGAAGCTTGGATCTTTATTTTGCGGGATGACTACTGGAAAATTTGAAGTAGAAAATTTGATGGTCATAATAGTTTCAATTTATGACGACTCAAGATGCGGGATTTGTTACGACCACAAGGCTTGGCGAAGATTTTGGATGACGAGGTGCCATCAACATCATCAATAGAGGGAATGAAGGAACTTGAAGAAAATGCCCACGGCGCAATATTGTTGTCTCTTTTAGATGGAGTCTTGAGAGAAGTTGCTAATGAAGAAACTACCGCTAGACTTTGTTAAAAGCTAGAGAGCTTGTATATGAAGAAATCCCTCAAGAACCGATTGTATTTGAATCAACGGTTATATACCCTTAAAATGAAAGAATGTATGCATCTTTGTGATCATCTAGAGGACTTTAATATAATTATTTTGGGTCCGAAAAATATTGATATTAAAGTAAATGATGCGGATTAAGCCTTAATTCTGTTGTGTTCATTACTGAATGTCTTTGATAATTTCGTTAATTCAATGTTGTACGGTAGAGATACCATCTCCTTAGCCGATGTTAACTCTGCTTTGAATTCTTTGAAGTTGAGGACAAGGTTGAATGAGAAATGTAGTAATAATCAGGCATAGAGTTTATTTATTAATGGTCGTTCAGAAAAATCCTCTTATTTTAGAGGTCGATCCAGTGAGAGAGAATTAGGGAAAGGAAAATCAAGAGGCCGATCGCAGTCCAAGTCAAAGAAGAAAGTCCAGTGTTATTATTGTAAAAAATATGGGCATTTTATAAATCCGAGTGTCCGAAGTTGAAAAATAAAGAGGAGGGTAATAAGTAAATTTCTTTTTCTGTGGCTAGTGTCATCGAAGCAAAGTCTGAGGGTTCAGACTTAGTCCTTGTTTTTATCGTTTCTGATGGTCGTTTTAATGACAAGTGAGTCCTTGATACTGCTTGTACATTTCATATATCCCCTAAAAGAGATTGGTTTACTACCTATGAGTCAGTCAATAGTGGTTCAGTCTTGATGGAAAATGACGTTGCCTGCAAGATTGTTGGTATTTGTACAATCAGAATAAGGATGCATGATGGGATCATGAGGACTTGACAAATGTTCGACACATACCAAATTTGAAGAAAAATCTCATTTCTCTTGGCACTTTGGACTCCCTTGGACACAAGTATTCCGGTGAAGGTGGAGTCATTTGGGTTTGAAAAGGCACATTGGTTGTGATGAAAGGCAACAAGCTTGATGGGCTCTACTTTCTTCAAGGAAGTGTAGTTACAGGTTCAGCTGCTGTTCCTTCTTCAGATGATCCAAATTCAAACACTACCAGATTATGACATATGCAGTTGGGTTATGAGTGCCAAGGGCATGACAATCATGAGCAAACAGGGTTTGCTTTGTGACCAGAAAACAGGATCTCTGGACTTTTGTGAGCATTGTGTGTTTGGGAAACAGTGCAGAGTCAAGTTTAGTATAATTATCCACAGAACAAGTGGTACAATAGATTATATCCATTCAGATCTTTGGTGTCCCTCTCAGGTTCCATTAAAACGGTGTTGCTTGGTACTTCGTGACATTTATTCATGATTTTTCACGAAAAGTGTGAGTGTTTTTTTTGAAGAAGAAAAGTGATGTGTTTGTCACTTTCAAGCAATGAAAGGCATGAATTGAGAATCAGACTCAAAAGAAAATCAAACGGCTCTGAACAGACAACAACATGGAATTTTGTGGTAGTGAATTTAATAAAATCTGCAAGAATGAAGGCATTGCTAGACATCGAACAATTAGTTATACTCAATAACAGAATGGGGTTGCTGAGCGAATGAACAAGACTCTTTTGGAGAGGGCATGTTGCATTCTTTCAAATGCCGGGTTGTCTAAAGACTTTTGGGTTGAGGCGATCAATATTGCTTGCTATTTGTGATGAGTGCCAAATATTGTATATTTGGACCCCTTAATTTGCATTAGTTAAACCTTTAATTTTGTTATTTTCTGATTTTTTTTGTTAGTTTTGGAATTTTAGTATTTTGCAAGTCATTGAGAGAAAATGACGGTATTTATGTGGAATTGCAAAGAAATGGACAAAAAAAATAAAAGGTGTAGTCAAGCCAAACCAAGGACAAAAAGAAATGGAAGAAGAAGAAAAAAATTGAGGAAAAAGTTGGCTGGAACGTGGAACCTACAAGGGAAAGAAAAGAAGAAATGAAAGATGTTGTATATATTTTTTTTCTTGTTCTCTTGGAAGAAAACGTGAAGGTGGAGGCACCATGCATTTTGAATTCTTCTTTAGACTTGGAAGACAAACGTTTCTCTTGTAAGACCACAGTAGCACTGTATCCAACTCACGTGACCTGTACCCAACTCACATGACCTGGGTACCACACTAAAGCCAAGAGATTTCCTTAATAAGGAAAAAAGGCAGCATCAAAAAGTGATTATCTCCAGCTTGCACGATTTCTTTCCATGGCAGCACCACGTTCTCTCCAGACCTGGGCAGTTTTCCATGCAAATCCACACCTAAAGGACCGAATAGAAGAAGCAGCAAGTCTGAAATCATGTGAACATGAGTGTGGCTTTTACATGATTCCTCCTACAAAGCTGAAAACACGTGAAAGGGCAGTAACCAGTAGCTCTTTACGTGATAAGGACCGAGATACAGCTGTGCGAAGACAAGATCTTTTCCTTTAGGAGTCTGCAGCACCGAAATAAGTGGATGTGTTTCCAGATGGACTTGGCAGTGCAAGAGGATTGGAGGACACCCAAATGAAGGCTGAGGTGAACGTGTACGTGGCAGCAAGTGGATTATTTTTCTCAACCTGTAGAGCGTCGTGCATGTGTTATAAATATAGAAGTTTCTCTCCTGTTGAAGGGTGTAGAGAAAAACAGGACGAGAGGGAGTGGGGCGCAGCCCTGCTTCTTCTTGGGCTATTTTTCTACACAAATTGTAAGTGTTTAATTTTTATGCTTTTAATTTAAGGTTTTAAGTTTTATTTTTTTTATCATGTGTAGCGAAAATTTCATCTAGGGTTGAGGATGAAACCTCATCATTGAAGAGATACTATATTTTCTTACTTGTTCATGCTATTTGAGTTTATGAGTTTTGATTTCTCATTGTTCCACTTCGATTTTTAAGATGATTTTTGGGTATCTCTTGTAATTTCCGGATACAAGTAATGATTTGAAATAGTTTCATTAAATTGATGGTTTGGATTTTTATTTATCAAAATGTTGGATATTCGGTGTGTTTCATTCTATGAATACATTTGATGATTTAGTTGAAACTAGATATCTTTTGTGATTTGTGGAAGAATGGATTCATTAAATGATTTAAACTATTTTTGAAGCATAGGTAGAACATACCTAAGATTTGTATGAGAGAATTCGAAATATGTGTGATGAGCATGAGACTATGTTGTTGTGATTTGGTGGTGTGGATTCCAAAATCCTAGACCCCTTTATTTTCATTAATTTTGTTTATGTTTTCTTTTATTAAAAATCCCTAAATTTGAAACTTGGTTAGAATAGGATTAGTTTGAATAGAGATTAATTTTCGCAATACAATTCCTTATAGAATCGACCTCGCATTTGCAAAACGCTATATTACAAACGATTCGAGTACTTGCGAGTATTAAAATTTGCACAACAATTTGGTCAACCGTTCTCCATCAACAACTATTGATTGTAAAACTCCTTATGAGGTTTGGTCTGGTACTCCTGCTAATTATTCAATTTTGAAAATTTTGGTTATCCTCCTTATTGTGTCATGTAAATGATGGTAAACTTAAGCCTAGGTCAAAGAAATGTATATTTCTAGGCTATGCAGACATGGTGAAAGGATATAGATTGTGATGTTCTGATCCTAAATAACCTTAAGTTTATAGTCAGTAGAGATGTTGTATTTGATGAATCTACCATGCTTCACTCGAGAAAGGAGTTTGTTATTTTTACAGGAAATGAGCAGGGTTCTAGCAAGGAATTGGAGCTTCATGTGGAGGTTTCACAAAGAGTGCGTGTAGCACTCAAGATCAGCCTGTTACAAATACCCATGGTTCCAGTTTCCGTTGCTTTATATTTATATATTTATTTATCTTTTATTTAGCAATTCCAAAGGTTTTTTTTTTTTTAACACAATTATCTTTTAACGATGAGATCCACAAGAAGAGCAAAAAACCAATATTGCTGCTGGTAAGGGTGTATAAGTGAGACGGTTATTAACCGAAAATACCCGGTAACCACTAATAACCACCAACAACCATTAACTGAAAAAAATCAAAAAATCGAAAAAATCGAAAATAACTGTAACCAGATAACCGGATTGCCACATCGGTAATTAATATATATTGCTACTATATATGTATATACTATAAATTTAAACCCTAACCCATATATACTATATATAGCATTAATATAAGGATCACACACACATAAATTTGAACCCTAACCCTATATACTATGTATAACACTTATATAGCAGCTTCACTCAAGTGGAAGGCCAGGCCGTGTTCTTGGGTTCATGTTTTTCAGATATCGGAGGTTCAAAGTTGAGGATGAGCGACCGAGGATGGCTTGTTATTTAGGGAGCATCGAATGCAAAGAAGTGTGTAAGTAAAAAAAGGGGGAAATGGAAATGCGGGTTCGTAGACATGCAGGTAGGCATTGAGTGTAATAAAGCAAAATTTTACTTGCCAAGTAATTCATATGAAAAAAATAAAAAATAAAAATACATGCAATGAAAAATGCATAGCAGGGCATTGATGGGACATCGCAAGACAAGTGACCCGGTAGTGGAGCATATGCATCAAGGTCTTCAAATTAGTTGTAATCGAACCAAGTCACTCGAGCTTGTTCACGAGTTAAACATATATATAAATATTGTATTTCTTATAATCATAAATGAAGTGAAATGCCACTTAGAAGTGATTGTTTATGATTATCACTTTAATCATCGTGGTATAGAATTGTGTTATACAAGGAGATCTTCTGTGCATCAATGTCGGGAACCCAAGCGCCCAACTTATTTACCTCTTGAGGTCAATTGATCGATGAGTTATATCTCCTTAACTAAATACTGTATAAATGATGAATGCGTCTTATCTAAGGTTTTTTTAAAAACTTTTTCTAGGTGAATTGTTCCTTGGTGTCCTTGCAACGATATGCAAAATCTCTATCCACTCTTCAAAGAGCTTCACTAGAGGAAAAATCAAGGCAAAAGCCACATGAGAGGATGAAGGTTTTGTTTGATGTAGGTGTACGTCTTTGCTTAACTTTGGAATGATGTTATTTCTATTTTCCATTTTCTCCTATTAAGTTTGTAGTACTTGCATTATGTTGTAGGCTTTGAAAATCAGCAATTAGATATGATTTTGAACCGATGCTAAAATCTTTTATAATATTTCAATCTATCTTTTATCTAAATTTGAAGGGTTAAATACTTTTGTAGTACCTGATTTTTGACAATTTTATTTTTTGGTACTTGAGTTTCAATTTGTATCGCAGATGGTACTTAGATTTTAGGAAAAGACGAACTTGGTACCTCCATTAATTTTTCCGTCTAATATTTAACGGATTGTCACAATATAAAAAATATAAATAAAAATATTTAAAAATTAATTAAAAATAATACAACTTAAAAAAAAAATTAAAAACTTTAAAAAAGAAGAAGAAGAAGAAGAGGGGTGGCTCAGCCTGAGCCATCCCTTGGCCAACCCCATTTTGACCAAGGGGGTGAGCCACCCCCTTGAGCGGTTTGGGGTCAAGATTATTTTTCTACTTCTTTGGTGATCCTGAAATATTTGTCTGTCACAACAAACTGGTATCAAAGTTTGGATCTTTATTTTACGGGATGGCTACTGCAAAATTTAAAGTAGAAAAATTTGATGGTCATAATAGTTTTAGTTTATGGCGACTCAAGATGCGGGATTTGTTACGGCAACAAGGCTTGGTGAAGATTTTGGATGGCGAGGTGCTATCAACATCATCAACGGAGGAAATGAAGGAACTTGAAGAAAAGGCCCACAGTGCAATATTGTTGTCTCTTTTAAATAGAGTCTTGAGAGAAGTTGCTGATGGACTTTGGAAAAAGTTAGAGAGCTTGTATATGAAGAAATCACACACGAACCGATTGTATTTGAAGCAACAGTTATATACCCTCAAAACAAAAGAAGGTATGCCTATTTATGATCATCTGGATGACTTTAATAGAATTATTTTCAATATAAAAAATATTGATGTTCAAGTATATGATGAGGATCAAGCCTTAATTTTGTTGTGTTCACTACCAGATGTCTTTGATAATTTCATTAATTCAATGTTGTACAGTGGAGATACCATTTCCTTAGTGGATGTTAAATCTGCTTTGAATTCTTTGGAGTTGAGGACAATGTTAAATGGGAAAGGTAGTGATAATTAGGCAAATGATTTATTTGTTAAGGTTCATTCAGAAAAATTCCACTAATTTTAGAGGTCAATTCAGTGAGAGGGATTCAAGGAATTGAAAATCAAGAGGCCAATCGCAGTCCAAGTCGAAGAAGAAAGTCCAGTGTTATTATTGTAAAAAATATGGGCTTTATAAATCCGAGTATTCGAAGTTGAAAAATAAAGAGAAGGGTAATAAGTAAATTTCCTCTTCTGTGGCTGGTGTCGTCAAAGCAAAATCTGAAGGTTTAGACTTAGTCCTTGTTGTTACCGTTTCTGATGGTCGTTTTAACGACAAGTGGGTCCTTGATATTGCTTGTACATTTCATATGTCTCCTAAAAGGGATTGGTTTACTACCTATGAGTTAGTCAATAGTGGTTCAGTCTTGATGGAAAATGGTGTTACCTACAAGATTGTTGGTATTGGTACAATCAGAATAAGGATGCATGATGGGATCGTGAGGACTTTGACAAATGTTCGACACATACCAGATTTGAAGAAAAATCTCATTTTTTTGGGCACTTTAGACTCCCTTGGATACAAGTATTTTGGTGAAGGCGGAGTCATTCGGGTTTGCAAAGGCTCATTGGTTGTGATAAAAGGCAACAAGCTAGCGTGATAGGCTCTACTTTCTTCGGGGCTGTGTAGTTACAGGCTCAGCTACTGTGTCTTCTTCAGATGATCCAGATTCAAACACTACCAGATTATGGCATATGCGGTTGGGTCATATGAGTGAGAGGAGTGTGACAATCCTGAGCAAATGAGATTTGCTTTGTGACTAGAAAACATGATCTCTGGACTTTTGTGAGCAATGTGTGTTTGAAAAACAGTGCAGAGTCAAGTTCAGTACAGGTATCCACAAAACAAGTGATATAGTGAATTATATGTATTAAGATCTTTGGTGAATTGGTGATTCGAGCTTAGCCAAAGAAGCTCCAAGAATTGGTGATTCGAGCTCAACCCACGAAGGCTCCAATTTTACAATTCTGAAAAATATTTTAACACTTTTGAATCTAAATCTAATGGGTTGCAAACTGATTAGTGACGTTGGAAGGCCGTCACTAATCAAACGTCAACAATCTTTAGACTTCCTGACACGTCATTAAATCCTTGTCACTAAAAACCTGTTAGTGGGCGAACCATCTCGTAGCTTTTGGATGTTGTTTGGCCACTTTCAGCATTCAGTTGTAAAGATTGTTGATCTATTCTCAAGAACGACGAGATGATTAATTAATCAATTTTAAAATTTGCTATATATTAAGGTGCATGGTTTGGCCAACTCTAAAATGAATTATATATATATATATATATATTTGAAGGTAATATAGAGGTTTTGTAAGAAAAATTGTCAAAATTTGTACAGAAAAATTATGCCTGGATGTGTCAAGTGTCAACCAAAACCATCAAAACATTAGAAATGAAAAAATTAAATCTCATTAATGGAAAGTCCCGATAAAACCTTAATTACTCCAATGTATCCCTTTTCTAAGAAAAAAAAAAAAAAAAAAACTAAACAATTATACAATAATTTTTGTTTATACAAAAATAAAATTAATAAAGAGTTGATCAACGATAAAGAGAGAAGCCGAGAAAAGACAAAGAAAAATCTTTATACCTTAAATTGAAGGACCTATTTTAATTTTATGTTGTTTGAGAATCCCTGA
This sequence comes from Alnus glutinosa, assembly GCF_958979055.1. Taxonomy (NCBI): domain Eukaryota; kingdom Viridiplantae; phylum Streptophyta; class Magnoliopsida; order Fagales; family Betulaceae; genus Alnus; species Alnus glutinosa. The sequence continues at coordinate 10,888,237 of NC_084886.1, forward strand.
ATTAGTACTCTAAAATCAGCACCAAGTCCGTATAATATTTAGTAATTTTGTACAAGTAACAAGTACCTTTTTCAATATATGCACCAGTGTGGTTAAATACATTATGTTTCACTAGTATCTCCCATGTCAGAAGTGAACTAGTTTAGCAATTTCCTGAAGGAAAAGGGAGATTATTGCTGCTAAGAATGAGCAGTAATTTCATGAGCCACTTCTTCGGCCAGCTTGTCAGCACGATCATCCTGTCCACCAGCAAAGGCATAGACCCGGTATGCCAGTTGAAAAGCCCTCCAAAGCATTTTAGAATTTCCCTTTCTTTGTCTGTCGGCTTTGGATCCAATTTCTTCATTAGCCTTTGCTGCCTTTGCTTCTCTCTTCTCCTAGTAGAAAATGCCAATATGATCGTCATATATAATAGTCAACCATGTCAGATGATCTGCGGCTTGCTTGGACTCGGTTGCTTAGTAAGAGTAATGTTATTTTTCGTACGGTCGTACCCATGTCACATTGGCCAATATGACATGTTTTAAGTTGTTTACACTTTTGTTTTTTTCAAGTGACAGACATAGTAAACAACTTAAAACACACAATGCCAGCCGATATAACATGAGTGTGATAAATAGGTTTGAAGAGTAGCATTTCTAGCTTAGTAATTGTGAAAGAATATTACTACTTTTCACACGCCTATTTATCACACTCATTTTACACTGGCTGACGTGACGTGTTTTAAGTGATTTTCATTTTGATTTTTTCTTAGTGACTGACATGAGAAAGCCACGTAAAACATGCTAGCTCAGCTTGTGTGAAATGGGTTTGATAAATAAACGTGAAGAGTAGCATTACTCTTTGTAAAATTAGTACTAAAGGTACCTTAAGTGCTAGCTCCATGCAGCTTGAGGAAACATCCACCATTAATTCCTTGATCAGTGTAAGGATGTTGAAGTCGAAATGAATATCATGACTCTTAAATTTCTTGGATTCTTCTTCTTTGATCCTTTCAAGTGCCTCCAATTCTTTTTTGATCTTAGTGAGGATCAGAGAATGAAGATATATTACAAAGGAGTTTGAAAATTCAATGAAGTTTTAGACTTACCAAGGGTTCCTAAAGATGGTGATACTATGAGGTTTAAGACCTCATTGGATTGGTACTTTACCTTACTGAAATAACTCTCAACCTTGTTGAAGAGCTGGTCCAAGGGTGCCACTATCTGCAGTTCCTTCAAGTTTGTTGCTATTGTATCCAATTTTGAGTACAACGCAGCAGCTGTCCTCAATGCTTCCAGCTTCTTTGTAGGGAAATCTTCATACTTTGCGAGCACCTACACCTTAAAGAATTGAAAGATCAACTAAGGTTGACAATGAGGATCAATGATTTGAAAAATCCCATAGTATATTTGACCTGGGTTTCATCAGTTAGCCCTTCAAGAAAAGATTCCACACTTCTTTGGAACTTAAGCAGCTTAACCATGTCCTTCGCTTGGAAGGACCTAATTGCTATCTTCAGCTCCATGATTGACCTTTCATGCTTTCGAGCATCTTCTTCTATTTGTTGGAAGTAAGATGATCTGAGGCCAAAGAGATTTAAAAATTAACCACTCTTGAGTCATGGGTTTGGATCTAACAATGCTATAATAACCACTCATATATATCATGTACCTTCTTTCTAATATAGGACTTAATATTTTTACACTCTCACATGTATACTCAACAAATGTAAATTGAAGTTTTTGAAATCTGCTATCTTCATATATAATGCTTTCAACAGTAAACTGTCATGAGAATTAAGCAAACCTCTTTGTCAACTCTGCTAATGAAGCGGCCAGTCCTTGTTTCCAACCAGTAGCGCCTCCAATTTGTGTCCTTGTACCAGCTGGAGCTCCTCTTTCACTAACAACATCAGCTGAATTAACAACAAGGCTAGACCCTTCTACATTTCTCTTGAGATTCCGAAACAAATTAATCATCTTGACAGATCTCTTCAACTTAGTTGTGGCTGACTTTCGATGCAGGGATTTTGTGGCACCAAGTGGAGGAGGCGGTGGGGGAGCAGGACGCTTCTGCAGCGGCATGGGTGTTGGTGGAGACGGGGCTGGTCCTTTTGAAGGCATCATGGGAGGTGGTACTGACTGCACTGATCCTTTTGAAGGCAGCATGGACATTGAGGGTTTTGTTGGGTTGCCAGGTTTTAGTTCTGCTACTGTCACTTCAGAATTGCTCTTTTCTTCTTTAGCATTTGGTTTTAATTCTTCAACCTTCCCATTCTTCTGATTGAGGGGGCTGGAATTTTGATTATTCAATTCTAATGGACATGAAGCTTCATTGGAGACACTTTTGAATGTTTTTGCTTGTGTACTATAACCTTCCTTCATATCTTCCTCATCCATCATATCGAATAATTCCCTTGCTGCCTTTATCATGCAATCTAGTGTTGCGAACACTGTATCAACTTTAAAAAGTGAAATTATATTGGAATCTAGTCAAGAAAATCATAAATGTTTACATGTTAGAGAGAGAGAGAAAGCCAAAGGACATACCAAGTTGCTCCACAATAGTGTTTTCCACATTAAGATTCTTATCAAATACGAGTTTGTAATTCATCCACTCGTGATTCTTTGTCCATGAATCTCTAACAGATATCAAAGCCTTGCAGAAGTATGCCAGTCTCTATATGCAACATATTTTACTTCATTAGCTCAGAAACTTGTGATCAAGCTATGAAAATAGTGCATCCATTAAGGGCAACTGATTGGTAAACCTTATCTAAAGTTGTTCCCTTCATGTTTGACAAAGAAGTATGAGGCATGATTCCAGGATAAAGCTTATGGAGGTGCTCCATCATTCACTTATCAAATGGAAGAAAATATCTCACTAACTGCAAGAAATGCACAGTTCGAAAAATCAAAGAGCTCAACCCTGCATGTCCCATTAGTCTGTCAAGGAACAAATGGAGGATTACCTTAATATAGCAGTATTGCCAGTATATATATCTTCATCTGCATCGTGAAAGCGAATTTCCGGGTCCAACCAAAATTCAGATTTCATTGTCAAGCCTTACCCTTCTTTGTGATCCTTTACATATGGCGAAAAGCTTTTGGTTTGCCTGTAGAAGTAGTTCGTTTGCTATGATGATTAGCTGCAAAGTTTGTGTGTGTGTGTGTGAGAGAGAGAGAGAGACAGAGACAAAGAGAGAGAGAGAGAGAGAATATTTATTCATTACCAGAGTAAATTTTCTTTCCTGTTGCATATTAAAAGGAATTTTTAGTTTTATCTATATATATATATATATATATATATATATATATATATATATATATATATATATTTTATATTGCGCATTAGTTGGGGCCATTTAATATTTATTGAAAGCTTGGTTTTACCTAATATAAGAAAGATTAAATATGCATTATGCATGGGATCCTGTTATTACTTTTATAGATGGTTCTGATGGGGGAGGAAAATTATTTGTTGACCAAGAAATGCAGAAAGGAAGGATATAGACATAGTCATGAATAGGCAGCTGATAACCCACACGACACGAAATCAGGCGCGTTGAAAAATCAAAATCAATTGGGCTAAGTAACAAAAAAAATTATATAAAAAAATGGCGATGAACTCGCATACTTTTAATAGGTTCAATGAATGACTTGGCCTCTATTGGATGCAGTACAGACAGTTTATTGCACCCAATCCCAATATGGTAGAATCAAACTTCGGCCATGCCCTATTTGATGATTAGGGGGTAATTGTGCTCTTGTATAAACAACGTTGTACCAATTTTTGTATAATTAACGTTAGAGGGCCAACAAAAAATTAAAAAAAAAAAAAATCAAGTGAGAACAACTTTGATTTACCACAACACAAAAAATGTCGGGTTAATTTGAGCCCCCCTTTTTTTTATTCTTGTATCAGGTGTTTTTCTCTGCAACAGTCAATATGCCCTAGCCTGCCATTTTAGATTTCACATTAAGGGTTAAAAAGAAACATAAGGGAAAAATGTGTAATATTAGTTATTGTAATTACACCGATTTACAATAAGCTCAATAAAATTTTAAAAATAACTTAAAACTCTAGATAGTTAGCATAAATGAATAGCTCATGCCCTAAATTTTCATAAAGATGGAGGGCCATAATGAAAAATGGATTAAGCTCAAAAAGAAATTGAAAACTACTTTTTTCTTCTAGCCTTTTTTTCCTTAGAAGTTTGTTTCTCTCCAACTTTTACGGCAAAGTGGCCAGGTCAGCGTTTTTTGTTTCGAGATACGTGTTGACATCTTGTGGTGTTCAATTCCAATAAGAAATAGACAGAAACTAGGCCCCCGAATTCCTTAAGCTTGGCCTTGGTCTTTTTTTATTTTTCTTTTTGTCAAATATGGGAAAATGGGTTACATGGACCGAACAACTATAAAAGGGTAGGCACTCCAACAATAAAGCTCAAAAAAAAAAAAAAAAAAAAAAGTAGTATAGAAACAGGCACAAATAGTAGACAATGGTGTCATCTATGATTTCAAAGGAACCATAAACGAGTCGGGCATTTCTAAGGGTTGCACAAGGCAATAAAAAATGACAAAAGGACTCAATGAAGAGTCCTAACAGGTAAATGCAACAACCACCATGAAGTGGTTGTTGAGAGAGAGATATTGCTAAAAATCGAAAAGGTTTCGATGAGGAAGAACCAAAACCGACTTACAAAAGTCTCCACCATTAAATAAAACCACATAAAACCTAGGAGACGGTAATCTACAAAAAACAAATAAAGTAGCAAAATACAAGAGAAAATACAGAATAACAGCGGAAACATAATAACAGAAATACGACCACTCCACGAAACAGTAAAACACCAGCATAGGAGAGGCGGTCAGAGGAGATCTGGAGGCGTGTGAGATCCATGTGCTGGCAAGTGGGGACCATTCATTTATAGAGTTTATTTGAATATGGAAGCAAAAAGTAGTTTGGTTTTATACATTTAAAAAAACATTGCCTCTTAGAGCATTAGCAACAACTTCCTTTAAACTTTTTTTTAATTGAGGGAACTAAATTACTTTTTGCTTCCCTATTTAAATGCACTCCACAATATATTTCTTTATCATTTCCCTATACTATTTAAATATTCTTTAAATTAAATGTTAGGAGAAAGATAGAAGAAAGATAAATCATTTAAATATTGTTTCAAATAAATGATAGAGGAATAGGAGAGGGAGAGAAAGTTCCTTATATTAAAATAATATTATATCTTGGGTACAACTTTTGGTTCCCTTAGTGTTTTATTGGTTTAGGAAACAACAATATAATCTTATTTAATGGGTTTTTAACGAGTTTTCCCTACCTCTAGGAAAGAGAATGATAGTTAGGAATTAAAGTTACTGCTAGTGCTATTATATGTTAGAAGGACACATGTAAATTTATTAGACTGAAGAATTTCCTCTAACTTAGTTTGAAGGAAATTTTTGTCCTTTTTTGGGTACTTTAAGACATATCTATGCTCTTTTGTTATTTTTATTTTTTTGTTGGCATTTAAGTTGTAATTCTAGGAAAAAAAAGAAGAAGTTGTAATCCTAGTGTTGCTTTAGTTAACGCTTATTTTGGGTTAGACCATGGTACGTGAATGGAAGGAGAGTATAAACAAGTAATTCTAAACGTCATACTCATGGTTTTTAATCATACCACATTATATTGACAATTTCAAAAAATTCTTCATACAATGAGCATAGTATGAGGGCTATGGCGGTCAGGCATACCTGTCCAACCCCATTGTCTAGTGGTTCAGGACATCATTTTTTTTTTTTTTTTTTTTGTCATCAAGTGGTTTTTAAAATTATCAATCACAAACTAATAATGAGGTGGCTTTTAAGATTGAATTATTTCTATCCTAATAACCAGAATTTAAGATGAGGAGATCGATTGGCATCTTTGCTGTATAACTCATAACCCCAATAAACTTTTAATTAATGTATTAATCCAAAAAAATAAGGATAATCTAAATGGAGGAGGTCCACGTACTGTTAGCGCAAATTATGGCGCTGCTTCAACCAAGTTCTTGATTGGGTCTTCCCCTTAATATAGAGTGAATTAATGACCTAAATTAGCAAATGTAAATCTAATCTAACCGAACACCACCCTTTTTTTAAGTAAGTAAACTATATATATATATATATATATATATATATATATATATATATATATATATATATATATATATATATATATATATATACATTAATGCATATCTCTCGTAGAAACTAGCTTGCTAGAAAGCCACCCGGCCATCATAATCCACGTACAAACAAACAAACAAACAACATGAATTCATCCGATAGAAATGCAATGTTGTTGTTAGCAAGTATGTGGCTTATGTTGTGCATGAGTGGGTTTAATAGTGCGGTTGCAGGAATCGGGGTACACGATCGGAAAACCGTGACTGTCAAAAATGTGGTAGATGATGGATATGATCTTGCCGTGAGGTGCAAATCAAAGAACAACGATCTTGGTACCCACAACCTCAAAACAAATGCCACCTACTCCTTCGGCTTTAAACCAAACTTTTGGGGGAGGACACTATACTTCTGTAAATTTGGGTGGTCAAATAAAACCTACGGTTTTGACATCTACAACTACAAAAGAGACAAGAAGGACGGCCCTGATTACGCTTGGGGGATTGGAACGGCTGCCGCATGTTTAAACAAAGCCAATAACGGTCTATGGTGCCACTTTTGGGTGTAATTCTATATGTCATATCAAGTGTTTGGCTTTCATATGAATCCATCTACTATTTTTTTCTTTCTTTTTTTTTTTATTTTTTATTTTTATTCGGGACGGGGAAGGGGAAAGAGAGATATATGGATCCTTCGATCACTTATCCAATTCAAAAATAAGAGAAATGATATATGGATCCCACAAATTCAATTGTGGATTTGAAATCTGGTTACATGTAGATGTACAAGATATGTAAGTGTATCATTTTTCAAAAAATAAATTATGTTTCGTGATTTTATAACTTTGTAATTGATTTTTTTGGATATGAATATCAAGAATGTCTATTCTTCCTCCAATCTTTCATTATAGGTAAAGGATTAAGAAAGAAGAAAAAGAAGAAAGAAGAAAGAAGAAAGGTGTTTGAGGAGGAGGGAGGCATGGGTGCTTCCCTCCTAGTTCTTTTTGGGCTATGGAGGTTTTTTGTTTTCCCCCTGGCTTTGCTTTAGATCTAGTGGAGCTTTTGTTCTCCTAGTCCTCCTATGGTTATGGAGCTTTGAGTCTCCTAGTCATTCTAGGGCTATGGAGCTTTGTGTTTTTTCTTGTTTTTGGTTTCTTCGGGTAGAAAGGCTAACACAAGACGTTTCGTAGGGAAGTGGCCTCTCCGTCAGTGTCGCCGGCAAAAGTTTGACTGAGTTTTCTTCTTTTACATCTACTTTTGAAGCCAGATCTATGTTTTTCCACTGATTTCTGCAAGACACGCACAGTTTCTCTTTCGACGTTGACTTGTATTGGGTGCTTTCTGTAGTTGTTTTTTTCTCTATTTTTTTAAAGTAGTTTTTGAAAGTCTGTCTGTTAAATTTGCAGATTTTACTAGACTTTTTATGGCTTGTTAGCTATATCAGCCCTTTTTTATTTGTTAGGGGTGCTTTATTGTTAAAGAGTGGTTCAAACATCTGTCATTGTAATATTTGTTTATTTGTAAGCAGCACTCAAGTCAGATTTTTTTGGTTTAGTGTGTAGGGTATCGATGTGCCTCTATTCACTGTATTTGCCTTCAGGCCTATTCAAAGTAATGCATGATAGCTCCGATTATTTTGTTAAAAAAAAAAAAAGGTAAAGGATTAAATCCTTCTGAGAGATAAAGTTTTTTAATTGTCGGAATATTAATCAAACAAATTGAAGAGGCCCCTTAATTATTAAAATGTTAATCGAAGGAGTCACACTCTTACCACTAAACTATACCCGTTAAAATGTGGTTGTTGCATATAAATATCCTTCTGTTTTTTAAAACAAAAATAGTGGCCATAATTACTAAGAAAATAGGATTATAAAAGAATCATGAAAATTAGAGTGTTGACGTGCTTTGTTTAAAGAGTGCAGTTAAATTAGGGAAAAATGATTTATTTAAATAACTCAATCACAATTTTTTTTTAAAATGAACATTGGCGTTCAAAATTTGCATGTAGATGTACAAGAGATATAAATGTATCATTTCTTCAAAAATAAATTATGTTCTGTTATTTTATAACTTTGTAATTGATTTTTTTGGATATGAATATCAAGAATGTCTATTCTTCCTCCGATCTTTCATTATAGATAAAGGATTAAATTCTACTAGGAGATAAAGTTTTTTAATTGTCGGAATATTAATCAAACAAATTAAAGGGGCCCCTTAATTATTAAAATATTAATCGAAGGAATCACACTCTTACCACTAAACAGTCTAAACTATACCCGTTACAATGTGATTATTGCATACAAATATCCTCTTTTTTTTTAACAAAAATTACTGGCCATAATTACTAAAAAGATATAATTAGAAAAGAATCACGAAAATTAGAGCGTTGACGTGCTTTGTTCAAAGAGTACGGTTAAATTAGGGAAAAATGATTTATTTAAATAACTCAATCACAATTTTTTATTTTTTTATTTATTTATGAGGAAGCAAAACATTGACAAATATGACTTGATAATGCAGTACTAAAAAACATTGAGAAATAATTCTGGGCATTTCAGTATCATATTATAGACCTGTGATCCTGTGAAGACACATAGCCTAAACCCCGATAATAGTTTGAATTTTGTCTTTTTTTTTTCTCCTTTTTTTTTTTTCCTCATTCTAAAGACGTTTATTATACGTCATCAAATGAACCTTGGCGTTTAAAATTTACACCGGGGTAATGTAATAAAAATGCCAATAAATTGAAGGCGTTTATACATAGGCGTACACGGTACATGATTAAAAATGAAAAATATTAGAGCATCTCTTGGTGTTCTTTTAGTGTACATCTAGAATAGCACAGATGTAATTTTTTTTATTAAAAAATTGCATATATGCCATCTAAAATGACATAGATATAATTTTTTAATTACATCTAGGCCACTCCAGATGTACACCAGAAGAATACCAGAAGATGCTCTAGTATTTCTCATTAAAAATATTTTGACGTTTAGAAAAATGCTTTTAATATATCATATACCGGCCTAACTAAAAACACCCACAATGGTGCATAAAAAAATCATCTAAACTTATTTATGGGAATTTCCTTTTCTATTGGTTAATAGTATAGATATAATAATAATAAATCTTAATTTATTTTGAGATAATTGTCTCTTTCTTTGACGTGGTCCCTTTTTTTGTGAGAAGACAGAACAAATCGAGAGATTTTGCTGAAAAAGATTGGAACATACTAAATGTTATGCATAAGAAACTGGACACGTTTGATATATTGAAATGATGATTCTCAGATAATATATAGAAATGAGCATACAAAAGGTTGGAATGAAATGACAAGTCTTATTCATTCATTTGCTGATAACACATGAATAGAGCTTGAATTTGTATTCCACAGTTTGGTAAAACATAATAAGATGCTGGAACAGAAACAGATTTCAATTAAATTTTTTGAAATACCCTTACTTATAGACTGGAATAGAATCTGTTTTCCACAGTTCATACACACTTAAATGAATAGCTCACAATGAGGCTATTAGTCATTCAAAAAGCCATTCAGACCTTAATTCCCAATGATAGTTGTCAAAGTTATGATAAATACCATCCTCTTTCCCCAACCAAAGGACCGTACCATGGCCTACGTCACTTCTGGGCTCAAATGCATGCCAATCAGTGTTACGATCCTAAGCATCTCATATGGCTTAAGTACAATTTTAATAATGTGTATATAAATTGTTGGGCATCATTCCTTTACAATCTAGTTTTCAAAAGTGAGTTCTAACCAAGGTTTACATAATTTAGTATCAAAGTCAAGCACCACGTTACAAGTTTGAGTTTACAAGTTGGTTTTTAAGAGTAAGTTCTACCTAAAATTTGTATTAACTCGCAATCAGATTGCCCAAGAGAGCAATAATATACATCGATTTCTTTGACACGCCATATTTCCAATAAAGGGAAAAGTTTTCATACTCTTCTCATTTCTGACAAAAATCATTTCAATTGAAATGCAAATGAGTCATTTCTTCATGGTCAAAGTTTAGATTTTTTTTTAGTGTATATGATGTCACATCATTTAAAAATTTCAAATGACATGGCAATATATTCACTATATGACAATATATACATCATTAAATATATAAAATCTAATATGTATCAAGAAACGGACTCCATTTCCTTTAAAATGGAGAGAAAATCTCTATATATCTCTTTTCTTTTCTAGTTAGTTTTCAATGTGATAATTAAGAAATATGATCATTTCCATTAATTGGTTTTTCTCCATTTTATTTGAAATGAAAAAGATTGTAATCCGGTAATTAAAGGGTGTGGTTTTTCTCATTTACCTTTCCAAAATAAGGAGCCCAACAAGAAACCTCTAAATCACAATTTGCTTCAACAATTGTAATAACCGACAACGCTACATGAAGGTGCTCCATAAAAAAATTGCACCCGAGAAAGAATATATAATTAATACATTTACAGTAGATACTAACAACATTGAATCACGTATCTCTATACTCTGCCGACTGGACACTTCTTACAAGCTCCTTCAAATTAGCCAATAGATGGCGTGGTCCTAAACTCCTTACACCAATGAAATTCAAAAGCTGCTCTAAATTCTACAACCAAAAGGAAAAAGAAAAATGTTAGGGTCATCCTGAGCAGTCAAACAAATCAGTAGCAAAACAATAAATACGATTTATGCAGAAACTAAAACTACAGAGAACAAGGCTAACCAGATGCCAAGAATAGTTTTCCCCTCGTGAGATTTTCTTTTTCCCTACAAGCGAAGATTGAGTCCCATAAACCACTAGCTATCTCTTAATGGAGTAAAAGGCGGTCTACTTTTTCCCCCAATCTTCTTATACATGCTGCAGTAATCAACCACAGCGATCTACATCTTTCTTAAATTATCTATAGTGAGGATCTTATCTAAAGTGGCCGACCAAGCAAATAAAGCCACTGTCAAGGGGACCTTGTTCTGCCAAATACACCTCCAAGGAAAAGGAATAACATGGGGTATTAAAACATTATAAAACAATCTTACATCAAACAACCCTTTCTTAGAATGAACCCAATAAAGCTTATCCTCACTACCCCGTCTCAATCTGACGGAATACAACTGATTGAAGAATGAAGTAAAGAAATCCGTCTTCAAGTCATGCGCTACTCTAACGAAATTAATATTCCTCTAAGGAAAGCCTAATATAACTTAACACAATTCGCCACGGAAGCCTCCCGAATGCAGGCAACACCAAACAACTTCGGAAATGCTACTTCAAGGGGTTGACAACACACCACACATCATGCCAAAATCTAATCTTTAAATAATCACCCACCTAAAATCTAGAAAACCTCGAAAATTCCTCCCAACCCCTCCTAATAAATTTCCAAAGACCAATCCCATGTGACCCACGTACTTCATTAGAATACCACCCGCTCCACTAACTACCCAATTTAAGGTCCACCACCACTCTCTACAAATTCTCTTTCTCAAACGCATAGCGTCATAACCACTTCCTTAGAAGAGCCTAGTTGAACATAAGCAAATTTCGGATCCCTCAACCCCCCTTCAAAAATCGAAGAACAATCTTTGAGCCAACTTACCAAGTGAAATTTGAACTCTTCACCCAAACCTCTCCACAAGAAATCTCACAGTAACTTTTCAATGCGCCTAGCAACTCTAGCTGAGAGGGGGAAAAGAAAAAAGAAATAAGTAGGCAGATTAGACAAGGTACTCTTAATCAAGGTTATCCTACCCCCTTTAGATAGATACCACCGCTTTAACCAACCAAACGACACTCAATCTTCTCAACAATACCATCTCAAATAGATTTGGCCCTAAAAGCACTTGATGGAAGACCTAGGTACTTCATAGGCAAAGATGAAACCCTGCAACCCAAAATGCTTGCCAAACCTTCAACATTATTGACATTACCAATAGGGACCAATTTTGACTTAGCCAAGTTAATTTTCAGCCTTGAAATAGCTTCAAAACATAAAAACAAGCACCGCAGATGATGGAGGTGATCTGGATCCAATCTACAGAGAATCAAAGTATCATCCACGAACAAACGATGAGAGATATCGATCCCATCATCATTCGTATGCCCCACATAAAAGCCATATATAAGAACTCCCATCACTGCAGCCGAGATCATCTTACCTAAAGGCTCCATAACAACAAAAAATCAGTAATGGAGACAAAGGATCCCCCTATCTCAGACCACGAGAACTAGCAAAAACACCAGTAGGAGTGTTGCCTCCCAAAACAGAAAAGCGAACCGAAAAGATACAATGAGCTATACAGAAAATGCCAATTAACGTGACCATAAGCTTTTTCTATATCCAATTTGCATAGCACACCTAGTTCCCTTGATCTGATTATGCTATCAATAATCTTCTGATGAAAGTGTTCTGAGACTTGGAAATAATCTTCTCCAATACTAATCTCAACTTGTTAGCTAGAACTTCAGTGATAATTTTGAAGATACCACCCACTAGACTAATTGGAAGAAAAATCCTTGAGATCTACTACCCCTAAAATCTTCTGAATGAAAGCTATGAAAGTAGCATTTAGACTTCTTTCAACCTTGCTTCTAGCATGGAAGTCATGAAAAACCTTCATAATATTCTCTTTTAAACATCTCAGCAAAATTGGAAGAACGCCATAAAATAACCATCAAGGCTCGGGGCCTTATCTATTCATTGCTTTCACTACCTTCAAGACCTCCCCTTCCTCGAACACTCTCTCCAACCAATTGGCCTCCGTCTCTCCTATGGAGTCAAAAGAAAGGCTGTCCAACTTAGGCTGCCATTTGAAATGTTCAGCATACATATTGTTATAAAACTACATAATGTGTTCACTGATCTCAGCCAGATCGGTAGAAACATTACCATCAACTAATAAAGAATCAATGGAATTATTTCTTCTATTAGAGTTGGCCACTCGGTGGAAGAAAATCTACATTTGTCACCCTCTTTTAACCACAAGGCCCAAGATTTCTGCCTCCAACTCACCTCCTCCAATAGAGTTAACCTCTCCAAGTCACTTATAGCTTTAGCCTTACTCTCATTACATAAGGTCCTTTCTTCCTCAACAATTTCAAGACCTCGTAAGTCTTCCAAAAGAAGCTTCTTTTGCCTATCTACATTGCCAAACACCTCCTCATTTCATACTTTTAAATCCACTTTCAAAACCTTATGCTTGTGAGTCAAAATGAAACTTGGAGAGCCTTGAAAGCAATAAGAGGACCACCACTGTCTAACCCTCTCCATGAAACCCTCAATTTTCAATCACATATTCTCGAATTTGAAATACCTTCTGCCTCCGTGAAAGTCTCCACAATCAAGAAGAATATGGGAGTGGTTCAAGCAAAGTCTAGGCAGCCTTCTTTGAGACACCAAGAAACTGGGTTTTCCAAACACGAGAGACGAGAAATCTGTGTCAAGTACCCACTACAGCCTGAGGAAATGGCTACGATGGTCATGAGTCTCTACAGCCAGCTCTCCATGGCCATGGAAGGCTTTTTTTTCTTAATGTTTTTAAGTCAAGTGCATAATTGTATTTTTCACATATTTAATACGGGGTATAATGGACATTTTACGTTAGGTGCAGGTCACGTGATACATTTTACGTCCAAGTTAATAGAAAATGCTAACAAAAGAAGCAAAGTGAAAGTGTCTAGTAGTTTGAGAGGGTCGATATTGTAACTTTTTAAAGTTTGGCGGACATTGCAAATAGGTTGGTAGCTGGGGGAAGAGGGGAGAGTGTAAATGTAGTTTTCCCATTATAAAATAATAATAATAAATAAATAAAAAGAGATTTTGGGAAAAGTTCCATTCGTTATTACATTGCAAAGTCCAAACAACCTAATTTTACTAAATGTGCTATGAGTAATAGAGCCCAAAGATGACATATTGAAGGAAGCACACCTTATTCAACAAGAATACAGCATAAGCAGCTCTCGTTATGTCTTGACCTTCTAAAAACAGAGGAAACTCCACGTGCTTCATACTTGTTAAAAGCTCTGTACTTGATGATGGATCTGATGATGTGGGCTCTATTGAAGGTGCATAGTCAATAATAAATGAATGAGAATCACCCAAGCGCAAAGGGTAACGCAGCGGAACTTTTAAGTAGGAAGCTATAAGAGAAACAGCCTGCAAGAAAATCAGGATAATAAAGTACATTTCAATATATTGGTTCAGTAACCAGGCTTCAACAAGTTGAGAAAAAGGCTGCTGCCTAAAATGCACTCACATGTTATAACATAATGAAAAAATATTAGTTGCTTTTAGGATAAATTAAAGTGAATTATCAATATACTAAATCCAAACCAAATGGATGCAGAGATTCATCAGATACAGAAGAGTGGATTGTAGATGATCCAATATTGTACTAGGTGATAATGTTAAGTTAATGTCAAGCAAAGAGAAAGAACAGACATGTGCGACATATCCCAGGGCAGTTGCAGATCTCTGAACCTCCCTCTTATCACTGAAAAAACTCATCTTCTTAAAAGGAAGCATAGTCAAGTGCAGACCTAAGATTGTTAAGGATCCTTGATTAACAGGTTTTGATCCAGCAGAACTCCCTGGTAGTACAAACAGAAAAAAAAATTAAGAACGAAACCAGAATCTAGAACAAAAATTCAGAGAGGCAACAAACATTATGACAAAGTTGCAAGGCATAACAGATAAACTAAGTCACCTGTTCACATGACATCCTAAACATGAAATAAATATTGAAGCATACAAATCAGAATGCATATCCAGTCAACTAAAAGTACAGAATTTATAATGGATACACAGGCATTTACAAGATATCACTGCAAAACTATCAAAAGTATAAATGAGAAAGGAATCGACGCCTCTTTGAGGACTGTGAGTCCAATGTGCTTTGTTTAAAATCCTTTTTTTTTTTAATATCTCTCTTGGATTTGGCTGTAATCTATGTTCCTAATTTATCCTCTTCGAAGATTTTAGATATTGTTAACTTTTTAGATTTCAGACACCTTTATGGTAGTTATTTCTCTCATATACTTTTTGTGTACAAGGGCTTTGCCTTTTCTTTTTAATAAATTATTATTCATTAAAAAAAAAAGAAGAAGAAGAAGAAGAAGAAGTATAAATGAGATGTAGAAAAACAAATAATATTTAAGGGGCTGAAAATTCCTAAAGCAGATCAGATAATGAAACGCAAACCAAGCCTTGATGTCCGGGGTTCACTGAGCACTTGGATGAGCCGTACAAACAATCCAAATTATTTCCAGTCAGACCTATATCAATTAAATTCGAAATGAAGTTGGCTTTATCTTGAATAGATAATCATTAATAACGCAAAGCGCAATCAAGTACACAAGGAGTATACAAGAAAGGCATCTAAGAAGAAGAAGAAATAGTTAGTTATACAAGTCCAGTTTTAACCCATTTTGAGGAACTCCTGAAAAAGGATAAACAAACCTTTTTAAAAGAACATATAAGCTTAAAAAAATGAGTTACAGAGCCCACAGAAATGCTAACTTTTCATCGATATAACAACGTACATGTATATTGAGATACAATTATGTAGTCAATATACAATTATAACAAAGTTTTTTATAAGCTTTACATAAAAATTTATCCAAAATTTTTTTTTATCAAAAACAAGCTTTATATTAAAGACTTTAGCCCATGGAAGAAAAACTTATAAGATAAGCTGTTAAAAGTGAGAGCTAAAAATCTAGAATTATCTATATCATCTCCAATAGATCAGGAACGTGAACAAATCCCAGCATGTAACAATTTTGTCGACACGGAATGAGTTGAAGTAATCTTGAGACATTAGTTTCTTTGGCTATCTAAGCTCTTGCTTTCATAAAGTTCATTTCATGCAATGTGAATGAAATACAATTAGTTGCAAGTTTCAAAAACACTAGACCATACCTGATTTATTACTGCTAGGAAACAACTCAAGTTCCTGTTCCTGTGCAGGTCCAACCGAGATCTTTACAGGATAGAGCAATGAAACTTGAGATATCATATATTGTTGCCTCATTCTTAGCCTCTTCTGCAAATTTCTGAGACTAACATAACCCTTCTCTCCAGCAAGTAACCTATTTGATTCCTGCAATATAACCATGATCAGCGTTTCTCGTACACCAATGCAAATTTAAAATACCAGTAACTATTCACCCACAGGGAAAAATACTGATAGCAAAAAAAAAATAGATTTGCAATGATAGTAATCTTTGTAACAGATAAAAGTAAATTAATAATTAAAGAACAAATGTACAAGATTTAGAACAAAAAAAAAATGAATAATCTAATATTGGGGTCATATATTGAATTAAAACCACTTATTTGTTCATGAAAAAAAAAATAATAATAAAAAAAAAAAAAAAACAGATGAAGCAAATTGTGTAGTGCATACCTAGTGCAACCTGAAAAAGATCTAATATATATTTACAAGAGCAGAAATAACAAACAGCAACTTTGGCAATGCAGACATCCCATGCAGAATAAAAACCTAAAAGAAGAGTGCCTAAAAAGATAGCAGTTAAACAATAAAAGGGTATCATATGTAAAACAACAATCATAGTGCACTTTACTAAAAGTACAGCAAATTATCTATTGCATAATACACATGTATTGGAACCAAGCCAGGTCTCTCAGACTGCAAACCTCAAGCTTCAAGAAACCAATATTAATAAGACAAAGAATGGCACTACTAACACATTTTTAACCAAACGGATTTTCAGATGTGAGCCCCACCAGGCCACCACTAACACATTTTTCAAAACAAACTACAAAACTCTTCTCAAAACCCAAAACACTTCTAAAACAATAAAACACAAAACATATTTCAAAAAATAACATAATATTCTACTTTTTAAAGGCTGCAGATTGTCCGTGTGCAATTTTTTTTTTTTTTTTTTTTTTCAGATGTAGGGGTTGCTAATTACACGTATGAAAAATATAGTTTAAAAAAAAAGATCGGGTTGGTGTGTGGCTGCTTGACAATTCTGGTGGGCGCCCATATCACCACCACGGTGGCGGTGCTGCCACCGTTGTGCAACCCTTTTTTATTTTATTTTTACTTTTTAATTATTCTTCTATTTTATAAAAATATTTCTCATTTTTTAATTTATTTTTACAAAACACTCTTCAAAACGTTATCAAACCAACTATCAACTTTTCTCAAATGTGTCCCCACCAAATCACTTCTCAATCTTTACCTTTTTCAAAACCCAAAACACTTCTCAAAACGTTACCAAACAGGCCCTTAATTTCCAATTCTAGTAGTTTCAAAATCATGATATCAGGTGTCCATGCTGTTTTATAACAGGAACCAAGGGTCATTTCAGGAGGTCACTTTACATTTTGGCACAAACTTTGAACGCAGAGAGATGTTTTCCCTCACTATCCCACATGTTAATATTTCTCCGATTTCTTAGCAGATTTAGTCAGCCTATACACATTGTTTACCAAGAATTTATTTCAAGCTCATTTTCAAGACACTGTTGATCAGTAAATACAAAAAACTGCAGTGTTCACTACTTTATGTGACTTAAAACTACAAAATTTCCAGCTCTTCTTCTAATCTAAATGAAAATCCAATTAATATTTAGTATCTTAACAAGTACGAATAAAAATTACCTGTAATCGCTTCCTTGCTACAGAAAGAGCTGTACCAGCTAGCAGTAGCGACCTAACTTCATCGCTAAGCTGCTCCTCTTGCTTTTTAGCATCCTCCTTTGCAAGCTTAGAACACACTGACATGCTTTCCATCACCTTCTTTTTAGCCTCCAATTTCTCACGCATCTCGTCAAGCTCATTCAATCGATTCAATGACTCAGCATTAACCTGCCCATAACGTTGTGGCCCGCTAATCCGCGGGCTAATCAATTAAGGCCCATGAAAACCAAAAAGATTGGATGGATTTAAACCTTTTTCCAATGTTCTGGCCTGCTAATTTGAAGGCTATAAAGTCATAGTTCATGTAAGGTGTCAAATACAAACTTGATGGCTTGTATATTTTCTTTGCTGCAATAAATTACTAAGAAACAGTGGGGGAAAAATACTGAACAACTCATTATATGATCTTCACATATTATTCAGCTCAGTTAAGTCATCTTTCCCACTTCTCTAAAACGAAAGAATAGAAGCAAACAAAGGTGAGGCAAAAGCTATTCCGAAATTTGACAAAGGTTAGTTGTTCAAATTAAGAGACAGAATAACCAAATGGAGCATACAACACGAACCATAATGCTTTGCTCCATTTCCAAGAAAAGGAGGAAAAACAAGATTCAATTAAGATTCTAAATCCAGTGCATGTAAAAATACAGGAAAGGGACCCACGCAAGCAAAGTCTTTGTTTCAAATGAATCTGATTCAACTACCAGTCTCAGTTGAAAAGAGCTTTTCCTCCTTTTTATTTAGGCAGAAAACAAAACAACAGACAAATACAATGATAATTTCTTCAATGTTCTTTTACTACGATGAATCAGCATCCAATTTCAGGGTGCAACAATCTAATGAAGCATATGATTTTTTCTTCCCTGAGCTTCAAAGCAACCAAATGAAGCATGAGATTCAAAACTTCAAAATATACAACCATTTTTTTTTATTGAGGGATCTATGGGATGCAACATGGAAAATGTATTCAAGATCTTCCTCAATAGAAATATTCCTTTAATAAGCACAATTTTTTGTTTAAAATACAAGGTGCGCCAGCCAAGTACACAGGGAGTGCACAATAGAAACTCAGAAACTTTAGAAAATAAGTAATCGAAAATCAGTAAAAGCGAAAAGCGCAATTCAAGTACATATGAAGTATACAATTGAAACACCTAGCTAGAAGGCACGTTAACATAAATTTAAAGATACTCACTCCATTTACCTTTCCCTTCCTCTACTGCATTTTCCCAGCATACCATAATCAAATGCTACCAATTTATAATCTGTGGAACCCTAATAACAAGTTGTCACATTGTTTGAGACTCCGTATATTTCAAACTTTAAAACCACCACTAAATAGACCCTCGTAGAAGTAGTGTGCTGCATATAACGCAATATCTTGAATGTTCAATTACCCCCAAGAAACGAATCAAAACCCCTAATCCCTTTGCATCCACTAAAACCCTACCTGAACAAGGGCCTCGAGCCTTTGCTGGAGACTTTGTTTCTTTTCTTTAGCTCCTGTCAGCGCAGCAGAGAGGCTCCACAACCTCGCAAGCTCTTCCTCGAAGTCTTCCCACTCGATCACCTTCGGGTTCTCCGGATCGCTTTTCTTCGGCTCCGAATGGAGAGCACGGTCTTGTTCCATCAATAATTGGAGAGGAAAAGGTGGTATCAGAGCTCAAGAAGTGGTCAGGGAGGGTCGGCCTCATCGTCCTCAAGTGACCGGTTAGGGTTTTGAGATCAGAGAACCATTGCTTGGCTTTGATTTTATCCGAAAATGTTATTTATTTATTTTCTCGGAAAATTTGTGTGGGATCCTTTGGAGAAAGCGAGGAAGAAGAAACAGATTGACCGTTTGGTGGGTAAACGCTAAAGAGACAATGACAGGTGGTCGTTGGTCTTGAGGGCATTGATGTCATTATCAGCCCTGAAAAGCGGGCTCGTTTAACAAACAGAGCCTGTAAATGTGTTTGGTAAATGGTAAGCAGGTTTCGAAAATTGTTTTGGGAGTCTCGGCTTAAATTATAAATTATTTTTTATAGTATAAAAAATTTATAAATGATTCTTGTGGTAAATTATAATTACAAATCATTTTCTGAATTCATTTTTCGTCCACCAAATTAACAGAGCCCATTAATTTGATAGACGAAAAACAAGTTGACATGTCGATTTTTTATTTGGTATGACATAGCAAACTAACAGATTCTGTTAATTTGGTGGACGGCAAACGCATTTAGGGAGTCATTCGTAATTATAGTTTATCACAAGAATTTTCTATAAATTTTTTGTACCATAGAGAATGCTTCGTAATTTAGGTCAGCTTCAAAGACCATCGGTGCAATTATCCTAATAGTTTATGAAAATTAATAACATGCTCAATTGCCTTCAGATAATTGTTCTAAAAATAGTTTCTATTTATAACAAATAAAATTTGTATATAATATTTTTTTTTCATTAATTGGGTAATTTATAAAATTGACTTAAACACTATTTAGCACAACTCAGGAAGCCAATAAACACATGCATATAATCTCCACGTACGTTTATAACATGCCAATAATAAGTACAATTTTTCTTTTTCTTTTTTGAAGAGAATAATAAGTACAATTACTTAAGTGCAAATTAGGCTCTAAATAAAGTATATTCCAAACCATAAACCACAAGCATAAAAAATTCCAAAAACAAACGTTTAAAAAAGCAGACATAAAAAAAAAAAAAATAAGGATTCAATGCCACCTAAATATACAACTTTTCACCACCTTGCCTATGTGAAAAGGTGGTCCCCCACTATTTTTTGAGTTTTTTTATTTTTTAAAAATAAATTAAAGTGGGGGACCACCTTGCCACATAGACAAGGTGGTGAAAAGTTGTATATTTAGGTGGTAGTGAATCACTACTCTAAAAAAAATGGTGGATATGGGTTTTAAATTAAAATGAATAATTTTTTTTTTAAAATTATTATTTTAATAAAATAGAGAAAAAGTTTAGACTGTTGGAGGCATGAGTTGAAAAGTGATTATCCAAATTAAAGAAAATGAGTTTTGATTATCTATTTTGCATGATATATATAAATCGAGTAATGCTAGATATCATCCTCTTGTCTTTTCTTTATCCTTTTAAAATTGATGTGATTCTTAAAATTACTATTGGATCAAAATTTAATAGTAATTTATTATAAATTTAATGATAATTTTAAGAGCCACATCAATTTTAAAAAAATAAAAAGAGGACAAGGAGATGATACTCATATAAATCATTGTAAAATGCTCTAAAACAAATCTATAGCCGCCACTAAATCGCAACCCTTGGTAGGCTCCCATAATCCAGTTTCCAAACACGCACTTAGGATAGGCGCTTTTAGCTGCCCTGCCTAACAAGGAACGCATACGACTGCCCTGCCCAACAAGGAACCCAAACAAATCGTGTAGGAGGGAGAGAGAGAGAGAGAGAGAGAGAGAGAGAGAGAGAGGTTTTGATAATAAAGGACTTCCAGGCCGTGAGAGATAGAGAGAGAGTGAGAGAGAGGCTATTGGATTGATCAATGGCGGGCGTATCACTCAAGTGCGGGGACTGTGGGGCCCTGCTGAGGTCTGTAGAGGAAGCCCAGGAGCACGCCGAGCTGACCTCCCACGACAAGTTCTCCGAGTCCACCGAGGCTGTCCTCAACCTCGTCTGCTCTACATGCGGCAAACCTTGCCGATCCAAAACAGTACTTTACAGTCCTATTCCTACTCTCGATTGTTGTACCCTGTGGAATTTCAATTATTTTGCCTCTATTCTTGAATTCGATTTCTGGGGTTTTGTTTCGGGGGCTTGGATTTGCAATGCAATTTGAACTTCGCTTTTATTCAGTGGAATCGAAACGTGATCTTGTGATTCCCAGTGCAACCAAGTCTCGGGTTGGCCACTTGGAAAACGAGGGCAGGAGAAAGGAATTGATTTGTTCTGATAGTAAAATCTTTTGATTATTTGGATTTTAGGGAGTGGGTAAAGTGTCGCTTAGCTGATCCGCTTACATTCAAACTGGGACATGATTTGTGTGATTCTGATAGCAAATTTTGAAATTTTTTAAATTCTTCTGAAATTGGTTTTGTTACACAATGCTAGGTTCTGTTGAAGTGGGAAAAAAGTTTAAATTTTTGAAGTGTTGGCTTAATTTGCGATTTGATTGCTGATGGATTCTTAGCTTAATATGCAAAAGAACATTAAAGAATAAGATTTTTACACTTGGTGTGTGTTTCTTTTCCTCGGTTTTCTTGGCTAACAAACAGATCAGTGATATGTTAAGATTTTGGTTTTGTTTGTGTGTGAAGGAAAGTGATTTGCACACGAAAAGAACTGGGCATACTGATTTTGCTGATAAGACTTCGGAGGCTGCAAAACCAATTAGTTTGGAGGCTCCAAAGGCAGTTGCCGAGTCGGAACAGGCTACCGATGCAAGTACTAGCCAACCTGAAGGTACTATTTCAGTTCACTGTTTTTCATATTTTGTCACCGAGTTTGATTCAAATGTGGAGATTAATTTATTTAGGTACTTTATTTGATTTGCTTCGATGTTTACTGGTAAGCATACTACAGGTATGGTGATTGCTTGGGTACTGGTTGGCTATATGTCTTTGTATAGTTATTTTCTGGTTAGATTGTATGGTTGGCTAGTACTTGCATCGGTAGCCTGTTCCGACTCGGCAACTGCCTTTGTGAAATCCTAGGGGGTTGGCTCAAGTGGTAAGGGTCTTGGTCTTTGTAGTAGTCCCATGAGGTCTAAGGTTTGAATCCCCTAAGGTGCAAACAATTCATTGGGGCCAGCTTGCTGGCGAAGCCGGAGTATTACCTGATCCGTATGGAGAAGGCGCTTTACACGGGCCCGAGGTTTACCTGACAAAAATGGGTACACGAAGTGGCCCTGCATTAGAAGGGTTCTTCGTCATAAATAAAAAATAAAATAAAATGTTTGGTGCCTTGGTGGTTCATCATTATTTGTCGATTGAATGATTACCTGATATTTTTTATGTTCTCCTTCTAGAAATGGTTGTTCCAGAAGTTGACAAAAAATTGCTTGAGGAACTTGAAGCAATGGGTTTTCCAGTGGCACGAGCGACCCGTGCGCTGCATTATAGTGGTAGGTCTATTGTAAAATCCGTACAGATACTAACAGTTATATCCTTCTGCTTCAATTATATGTTTTGCTATAACTTTTTATTGATTAATGTTGAGGCTGCTATACGTATATTTGATTTGGCTTGTGGATGTTGTTGTAGGCCAAAAACATTATGGATAATGACGAATTAAAGATTTATCATGTAGATCAGTTTATTTGTCTTTTCTTATATGGAACTAACTATAGGAATTTAATTTGTCTCTTTGGTTGGATATTGTTGGAGGGCTTTTAAAACTAAAAGAATTTTTTTTTTTATTTCGTAAGTAATCGAGATATCATTAAAAGCGTAAGGCATTCCCAGTAAAACTGAAAGCTTTCTAAAAGGATAAAGTGTTGTAATATAGACTACTTCATGATTTATACATTATTTTGCTAGGAAATACTTTTCTGTTCCACCAGTCACCTAGTAAATGGTAACTTGAATTTATTAGTTGGTTATTGGCCCCAAGCCATGAGTACATTGGGTGTTTGGAAGTATCTTTGGGATTGCAATTAGTCCCTACCTATATAATTTAGGTGTCAACTTTTCCTAGAGGTGCTGTTTCACTTAGCCTGGAGATGGAAACTCTTTGGAAATGTTTGCTTCTCTTGTATACTTTTCGTTTATGCGAACTTTTCTTCTTCTTCAATAAATTGTTATTCATAAAATAAATAAATAAATAAATAACTTTTCCTTTCTAATTAGTTTTCTGTTTCCCAAGTTTTTTTTTTTAATCTTTTACCACTGGTAGGCATTTAGATGATTGTGGGTTTGTCTGCCTCTTAATTTGGCCTTTTTATATGGATTCATTCGCAGTTCTCTGGTTATTTGAATCTTTTGGTTTTCTCTTCTTCAGGTAATGCTAGTATCGAGGCTGCCATAAATTGGGTTGTAGAACATGAGAATGACTCAGACATAGATCAAATGCCCTTGGTATCTAGTCTTTTTTCTTTGTTCTTTTTTCTTTTTTTGTCTTTTAGAGACCGATATTACTTAACTTGTCAATGAGAGAAAAGGAAACTTAAAGATTACTTCATGATGATTTAACTGTCTTACTGGCTTATGTGCATCCAGGTACCTATCAATACAAAAGTTGAGGCTCCAAAACCTTCACTTACACCAGAAGAACTGAAAGCCAAACAACAAGAGCTAAGGTATATAGTAGTTTATCCATTATTCACGTTTTTCATATTTCAGAATATCTAGTATCATGTTTCAGAATATTTTTTTTGTTGCTATTGTCAACATATCCTATATATGCAATGCATACATACATATTATGTTTCTATTATAACATCTTTGGTCAGGACTTATGATGCACCTTTGAGAAATGTTAAATACCAACTACTTATTCTAATTTTCAGTAATCATTAATTGGATGCTAATTGTTCTTTTTCAATAAATCTCAAGGGAGAAAGCTCGCAAGAAGAAAGAAGAGGAAGAGAAGAGAATGGAAAGAGAGAGGGAAAAGGTAGTTCTAAATGTTCTCTATTACTTCTCTCTTATCTTATGTTTAGTTGCACTCCAGAAGTAACTATATCCTGCTAGATAGGTACATGCGTTTGTCTGTGTATGGTTATTTCCACTCTCTACCATGTATCTTTTTGTTGAACTTATGATAGTCAATATCCAAAATGATATTTTAACCTGTGCGTGCAAGTTTGCATGCATGTTCATAATGATCCAATCCAATATGGTTTTTCAGTTATGCTGAAAAAAGTCCCATAATACTCTAACTGGAGTATTGGTAATGCGAGCTTTACATTGATAATTTAATAAGTTGAAAGAATATATAATTTTAGGTCATTTTGGTGAGATCTTACTCCATCAGATGGACTTTGTTACTCCTAAGCTAACTGCCATTTTATCTGCAAACTTATTGCTGATGGTTCAAGTTTTGTTGACTTAAATATCTTTTATTTTTCCACTGAGATTTTCTTTCTGTATCGAAGTACACTTCAAGGAAAATAGTAAATGTTTAATGACATAGTCATCTAGATCATTATATGTTGAAACTCTTTTGGTGAGTTAATTTATGTTGTGAAATTTTGACATAGTCGTGTAGATCATAATATGTTGAAACACTTTTGGCGAGTTAATTTATGTTGTGAGATTGTCTAGAAGCCTTCCCTGTAGTGTGGTAGTACTGCTACTGAACTACATGACAGTCTTAAATTTTGACCTCTATGATTCCATCTGCTGTATTCTGGCAACAGTTTTTATCTTTTATATCTTTTTTTTTTTTTTTTGCCAGGAGAGAATTCGAGTGGGCAAGGAACTCTTAGAAGCAAAGAGAATTGAGGAAGACAATGAAAGAAAACGGTTTGTCTTCATCTAGTAATTTTTCTGTCATGTCTTGTATTTGTGCTCCAACGTACAATTGTATGGCAGAAAATGCTCTTTTTCCTCATTAGATTCAATTTCCAATAGAATGAAATATCTGTTATGCTCACGCAGGATATTGGCCTTACGAAAAGCAGAGAAAGATGAGGAGAAAAGAGCTAGGGAAAAAATTCGGCAGAAATTGGAAGAAGACAAAGTATACATATTTCCAGTCACTTTTTTAATATATAAGTTAGTAATCTTATACTGTCTTTTGGCAAGGGATTCATTATCTAATAATTATTCTCATGTACATGTCTAAATGCTCTTATGCATCGCGGCATTTCCTACTTAAGAACTTAGCATTTTGCAACCGGCATGTGAAATTTCCTTTCTTCTCTTGACTGATTGCTTTAGTTAAGTCTTCTTGATGAATGATCTTTGTGAAAACAAATGTATATCCAAAAATGGCAATATGTAAAATTAGGTTCAAATCAATTCATCCCAGGTCCTCTAGGGGTAGGCCCTTAGGGCAATCAAAAATCAAAAAGCTGCTTGTCAATAGGATCAAACCTTTTTCCATTTTATTTAAGTGAGATTTGTCTTCTTTTTTTTTTTTAATGCTTATCATGCATATTTTTTATCCATTTAACCAAAGCAGTGTCAAGTCACACTGAAATAATTTGCTCAATACCTGTATCTGATTTCCAAAGATGAAGTTATTATTCTATCATCATATCCAATCCATATTTATATCTAGATTAGTTGTTAAAGGTGGAGCTTGTTCTGTGGAGTTTATATATATATATATATATATATATATTTCTTTCTCCAGCTGCTAAAGTTCTGTTATGGTTGGCAATTATTGTAAAACAACCAGTCTAAGATTCTAAAATTTATAATTAAAACTTTATATCATTCCCTATTGGTTGACCATAGCAATGTCCAGATTTAATGAGGATTGAGTAAGCACTATTTAATGTGTTTCCAAAATTGATATACCTCACTGGCACCCTCGAGAAGGGGCTACAGTTTCTCTAACCATGAACTGATGTGGGTATAGTAGGTCAAAGATAGCAAGATTATTGTTATGATATAGACAATTATTGTCATCTGTTATATGAATGAAAAAATGAATAAGGTCAAAGATAGCAAGATATTGTTATGTTATGGTGGATGTCCAATGTCATCTTTCATGAATGAAAAATGTGAGGAATATGAACTGTGAATTGGGTGTCCCCAAGTAGGTAGCTGTGGACATTTCATTGGGAGCACAACAGGTTGTTGAGAACAGTGAATGCTTCAGCGTGATAATAGAGCTATGTCTTCAGTCACTTTGTATTCATTTTCCTTATCACTCCTATGTATTAGGATGCTTGGAAGTCTGTAATAGTTTGGTTCCTCGCTGATGGCTTTGTGCATGTCGGTGAAGGGGTGTGAATTTGTAGATCTTGGATTCCTGAAGGACCTTCATTGTCTAAGATGTTGGTGTTTTTGGATCAAAAGAAATATTAAGCCCCTTCTGTCAGGAAATTAATGCTCTCAGGTTATGAATGCAGTGAGTGACTTTGTGGTGTGTGTATGGACTTCACATGGGCGACCACTAAGTGGATTTCTATTGTGTTCGAATTTTACCTTTCATTGAAATGTATTTTCCTTTCTCAAGGCAAAATAAGACCTCTCAGAATGAATCAGTGTCCTTTTCAATAAATTGCTTCTCATTGGTTGTTACATGATTTCTTGCTGTTTTTGAGTAAATTGTTTGTCTTCACAGGCAGAAAGAAGGCGGAAGCTTGGATTGGCACCAGAAGATCCTTCAAGTGTAAAACCTTCTTCACCTGTTGTGGAGGAGAAAAAGGTATCGGCTTGTTTGAATAAAAGTTGGCATTTTGCATGTCATTCAAAATTTGCCAGAGATTTTTGTGAAACTCTTAATTTATATATTGTGCTATTCAATTCCCAGAGCTCGTTGCCGGTTAGGCCTGCCACAAAAACAGAGCAAATGAGAGAGTGTTTGCGCACTCTTAAGCAAATTCACAAGGTAAATACATGTGATTCTTTGACATTGACATTACTTGTTCTATTTTTATGAACCATGTACAGGTCTTCAACTGGACCACAAGCACATCAGGGTCGGTTTGGTAAAATTTTGAAAAGTGTTTTGGACTTTGGGTTTTGAACAAGGTAAAAATTGATAATTGATTTAGTGGAGTCCCACAAACAAAAATTTGTTTGGTAAAATTTTGAAAAATAACAAATTGAAGTGTTTAAAAAAAGTTTTTTTAAAAAAGGTGGTGGCCACCAAAATTTCATGGCGGCAACCGTGGGGCCATCAGAAGTTCATGGTAGCCACCTTGGGGGTGCCGGACGTTCTTGGCGGCCATCATAAAGCTGCCTGACGTTTCTGGTGGTCACCGTGGGGCGGCTGGAAGTTCATGGAGGCCACCGCAAAGCGGTCGGAAGTTCCTAGCGGTCACCGCGAGGCTGTCGGAAGTTAATGGCAGCCATCGCAAGGCCGCTTGACGTTCATGGCAGCCATTGTGGGACCTCCAGACATCTATGGTAATAATTTTTTGAAAAGTGTTTTGTGTTTTATTATTTTAGAAGTATTTTATGAAAAGTGTTTTGTGGTTTGTTTTGAAAAGTGTGTTAGTGGTGGGGTCCACATTTGAAAATCTGTTTGGATAGCTGATATTTGATATTTGAGAAAAAAATTGACCATTTGAGAAGCGTAAACAGTTTTTAAAAAGTTTTTCAAACAGACCCTCGAGTTCTTTCCCGAACTGAGGATTTTGTTATTTCAATTGTGTAATGGTATTCAATGTTTGTTACTTATAGAAAAAAAAAAAATGGTATTCAATGTTTGTTCAAGAATTTATTAGTAGTTTTTAGTATAACTTAGATTTTTTTCCCCAAGCTTCTTAGCCCTTAACTAGGCCATAGTGTAGGTAGAATTGTTTAACTTCTATAAACATAAACTTGGTGCCAAGATTGCTGCTTTGTGTTATCTTCCTGTTTGAGGTGAATAACAATATAGATATTGAAAAGAAAGCAAGTTTTCATCATCTAACTTAATCTGTAGACAGAAACAAGATGAAATAAAGATCCAACTATTCATGGGGATTAGTTATTAACCTTGTGC
Source organism: Alnus glutinosa (assembly GCF_958979055.1). NCBI lineage: Eukaryota > Viridiplantae > Streptophyta > Magnoliopsida > Fagales > Betulaceae > Alnus > Alnus glutinosa. The sequence continues at coordinate 10,916,642 of NC_084886.1, forward strand.
ATCTCTTCTTTCAAGAATCTAAATTGTAACGAATCAACCCTAGGTTCCCAGCTGGATGGAATTCACTGTTTGCGAAAGAGAGAGGATTTATGATATGCCTAAAGATAATTGATTTTTGTGAGCTTACTGATATTGAAGGACGTGGCTGCTCTATCGAATTTACACTATGCACTTCTGCATGACAGCTTGAGATTTTTTTTTTGGTTTCATGATATAACTTGAGCAGCGAATTTGGAGGAACCAACAATTGGTGATGACCTTTTTATAAATATTGCATTTGAAAAGTCACTTATATTCTACTTTCGACTTTAAATATTGGAGTATGGCATGAGTATCATGCCAGAATCTGCATTATGTTTGAACTCGACTTGCTTACTTCACCTAGTTATGAGTATCCATGTGACTTATAATTCGCCTAATCAAGGGGCACGTGTTGATTCTAATCTTTGTGTAGAGACAGAAATTTATTGTCATATGTGTCTCTTTAGTGATGCTTCTTTTTTAATGGTGTGGTACGTATTTATTCAATGTAATGTTGAAAATGAGTATCTTGATTGCATCTCTTGAGAAATAATACAAGAATGCAAAAGGTTGGTACTTCGATATAAACAATTTTGTGTTCCACATTTTTCACCATTTAACTGAAATGAATCAATTGTTTTTCCCATTTTTGTGAACATATTCTGCTCTTGAAATAGTTTATTATAGGTGTCATACCTATTAGGCAGATTGCATCTTATGCGGTTGTCTTAACAAAGCTTGCTTCGTGTGGGAGTAGGATGATGATGCCAAAGTGAAGAGAGCATTCCAGACTCTTCTAACTTTCGCAGGAAATGTTGTCAAGAATCCTGATGAGGAGAAGTACAGAAAAATTAGACTCAGTAACCAATCTTTTCAAGTAAGTAATATTTTGCAGGACAGATCATGTTAAAGCCTCATATTTTATGATACACGGGGTCGAGTCTTATGCCAATTGAACCCTAATTTATTATTGGTTTACACATTTGAGGTTGTTAGTAGGAAATTTCAAAAAATAAAACAAATTTGGCCTATTTAGATATTCTAGATGCAGAATGGCCCATGTGATTCAGAAAAACATTGAATGGTTGGATTATCCCAATCTCCTGGGTACAGTATTCTTCTGTATGACCAGTCAACTTTTATGCACACGTACTTTGATCCTCAAAATGGGTTTTTACATTTGATTACTCGACATAGTGAACCCTCATCCCTCTTTAGTTTGTTTATTTGCTTTTCTCTCCTTGCTATTGTGTCATCATAAATCATTACATTTTTAACAGGAAAGAGTTGGCGCATTGAGAGGGGGCATTGAGTTTCTTGAGCTGTGCGGGTTTGAGAAAATTGAAGGGGGCGAGTTCTTGTTTCTAGCCAGGGACAAGGTTGACATGGCCGTGCTACATTCAGCCGGGGCCGAGCTGGACTCTGCAATAAGAAATCCCTTTTTTGGTGTTCTTTGAGTTGTGATATAGATTCGTCAGTTGTAAACCTATAAGATTGCGGTGGGCATGTAGGAATTAAAATCTGAATGAAATTGTGAACATCTTCACTGATAATTCATGCAAGCCACTTAGAACAATGGCATTGCGGCGGTCAACCCGTGCAGTGGACCATCTTTTCTTTTCTTTTTCTTTTCTTGGAGTGTTCTTAGAAGCATCAAGGATTTTAACTTCAATTATTCTATAAAAGTTCCTCATAAGGAGGATACAAGTTGTCAACTTTTGACAGCCCCGCCTTGGCCGCCAAGACCATCTGATAGTCTTGCCGTGGCAACTATGGTGAATGCTAAGGTTAATCCTGATCAGTGATCAACGTAGCCCATGAGCCCACTTTTTTATTTTGTTATTTCTTGCTTTAGGTTTACGTAGAGCAAATCTTTTCTTTTCAAAGGAAAAAGGGCAGAAGATTCGTACACGTGCCTTGAGCTCCCGAGTAGACAGAACGACAGAACAACTGAACAAGTACAGATACAGGCATCAAGGTGCCCCCAACTTCTGATCTGGAAAATGAATCTTCTGAGCACACGGACCTCAAAAAATCCTGTGGACAAGGACTACAATCCCAAGGTTCTACGGGCCCATGGTGTTTCCACCATGTGGCCAGGACGACTCTGTGGCTTTACATCATTGGAACCACTGTGAGCAATGGGAAATGCTGGTGTTCCCACCAGCATCCCTGAGCAATAACTACCTGATTACTCTTTTTCCATTTAAAGGAAAAAGGATAAGAAGTGACCGTTCTTTATTATTATTATTAATTTATTGAGAATTTCATTTTGGATTCATGGAATAATCGATTAAACTTCGTTTCATATCTTTTCAATTTTAGAGATGGTACACACTTTTTAAGTGCAAACTTTATGACGTGTTAAAATGAATTGCTATTAAATTATAGGCGGATTATTATTGAGTTAATCACGACTTGCATTATCACATTAAGGAATGTGTACTTGAGAGAGTGGAGTGAAAGTATGTAGTATGTCTATTTAAATTTTCAGTTTCCAATCTCACTATACAATTCATTCCATGTTCAAAGCACATCTTGGGGTGTCTTGTCGGTGCAATACCAGATACAAGTGGCTTGTTTGGTAATTTATTTATTTATTTACTTTTTGATTGTGATGTGATATAAATGTGAAAGTTGTTTTGAGTATTTTGTGTGTTGAGTTGTTTGTTAAATACTTCTGTTTTTTTGCTAATAGCAAAAACCTATCCTAAAGAGTGCTACCAAGTGGCCGTTCGACCATCAAATAGCCACCCACCCACTTTTTCCTTTCTTTATTCTTTATTTGTTGTTACGATCCGGATCGTTCATTTCTGTAGATAAGGTCATGAAGGTGGTTCGGCCGCCCTATAGGGCCACCCCCTCGAACTGGATTAAGAGTGGTTTAGCCACCCCAAACCATTTATTACAATATATCAAACAGTAGCCCTAAACTCTCTTTTTCAAAAATAAAAAATAAAAGTTATTGTTACGATATATATATAAAATAATGATAATATAACTAATTTTACCCAATGAATACCATTGTCTCCTTTTGTTTACACCATTAAAACTTTGGTACTCTGACAAATAAATCTAAATATAATATATTTGGGAGTTAGAAAGAGTTGCTTGGACAAACACTTCAATAAGAATTCCCTTTCTTGCAACCGTGGCTTTCTGAGGTAATATGTGACCTCTATGTGATAATGCGACACTCTTAAGTAGTGATTTAACAGTAATTATTAATTTAACTATTTTATGTCTTTTAGGTATTTTAGTTGGGTTTTAATATAAGGTTTTAATTTTATTCAATTGGGGTAGAGTTTGTTTTGCTTTAGCATTATAAAAGGGCTGTAATTCTCACGTTTAATAGAATGACACATTATTGAGACTTGACAGCTTGGAACTTTGTTTTTGGGCTCATACTCTATTGCTCTGTTTCTTTCTTTCTTTCTCATCTTCTACTTCCCCATTTATTTGTTCTTTTCTTTCTCTACTTCTCTTTGCTTGATCTAAGGTTAACATCAAATGAGATTTTAAAACATCTTATAAGCCTATCAAACCCTAATTCTATTTCGAATAATATTATTAAATAGACTGTTGTACAACTGAGATGATATGACTGTGAAAATTAAATGTTAATAAAACTTATAGGAAAAGTCTTAAAAATCAGCCTTTTGGACTAAAAATTATATTTTTTTTTTGTATATATTTATTTTATTATATATAATTGTGTACACGAATGTTGCCTCGCGTAAAAATATATATAGCATAAGAACAAAATTTCCTTTAAATTAAATTGAAAGTTTTTTTTTTTAATATAATTTATTAAATTGATATACATGTTATATGCATTCTAAAATATATCAATTTAGTACATTAAATTAAAAATAATTTTTCCTAACTCAATATTTTTGTCCACACCATTAAATCGGTTAAGTAGGTGACCACTAAATGGGTGAGTCCAACCGCACAGTCGAGTGGGACCCTCGCAGATCAAAGAGGAAATCAAAAGCCACGCCCGCTGACAAGCCCTAGAATCCGCTACCAGATTCTCAGAAATGGTGAAGAAGCGCGTGCCCGAGTGGCTCAACAGCTCGCTCTGGACGTCCGCGCCATCCCCCGACGACGACGACGATCGCCTCCAGCGCAACTCCACCAGACCCACGACCACGACCACCACCATATCCTCTGCCCCCGCCGTGGACCCCGGGCCCCCTCCCTCGTTCGCCGGAGCTGAGCCTCCTAAGCCACCAGAAACCAAAGGCTACCCCACCAACGACAGCGCTAGCAACGATCGCGCTCACAATGGCTCATCCGAAGACGCCGGCCCCTCCGCCGAGGACATCTCTCGCCAGGCCCAGCTCCTCGCCGAGGTTAGCCCTTTTCCCTCACTCTCTGTGAAATATATTCATGTGTTTGTATGTATTAATTGATTTGATTTGAATTATTTCGTTTTTGTTTATGGAAATGTAGATATCGAAGAAAGTGATAAACATGCGGGACCTGCGGAGAATTGCGTCGCAGGGGATACCGGATGGCGCTGGGATTCGTTCCACGGTGTGGAAGGTGTGTATTTCGTGTTTGATCTTTCATTTGCTTTGCCTTTTGGATTTTTATTTTTTATTTTTCTAGTTCTTTGTTTGGCTGCTGAGAAAGCCCGAGAAAAATGAAAATGTTACATCAAGTGAGCTCAGTTGGTGGAATTGGCTCGCTTGGTTGAGTAGTGCAGCGGATTTTCGTTATTTCTGGTCATAAGAAAGGAAAATTAGGATTTGGAGTTTGCACTTGATACTTTAGCAAATAATTGGACCGTGTAAATGCATTGTTTAGGGCACTTGGTTTTAGTAGCTTGAAAGTTGAAAGTATTGAGGTTTTGACTTGAAGGCTTGTTGGTTGTTGCAGCTCTTACTGGGTTATCTGCCGCCGGATCGTGGGCTATGGTCGTCCGAATTGGCTAAGAAGAGGTCACAGTACAAGCAATTTAAAGAGGAGCTTTTGATGAATCCTGTAAGTCATAGTCCAGATTTTGAGTTTTTTTGAGGCCTCTATTTCTAATTTCATGAAGTGTTGCTTTGTTGGGATGACATGGAATAGCTTAACCGTAATAGAAGAATTGAAGAAAATGCAACATGCCCTTTTTTCCGCACTGAAGATGGGCCTTCTGCTTCTTAAGTAATCTTTTTTAAACTCTCCCACAAATTTAGTAGCATTGAGAGCCAAGCGTTACCAGCCATTTTTATGTCCTGTTGTTTGGATCCTTTAATTAGCAAGGCCTTGAAGTCTCTTATATTCCTTCAATTAATTGATGCTTTCTTAGTCATTGGAGTGATTTAGGTGTCTTTATCCCCCTCAACTTTGAAATACTGAACCTTTTTCTCTTCTAGACTATTTCTCAAAAGATTCTTTTTTGATTGCATTGGGGAGTAGGATCTTTGTTCATGTGCTTTTTCTTGCTAGCGACTGCAAATGTGATAAATAAATAAACTTAGTATACTTCTTACTTGTAGAAATAAAATAAAAGAAAAATATTCATATTCTTCCTCTTGATTAAGGTAGCGTTAACAAAAGGCTTACAAACACGGGGCCTTAACAACTTTCCTTTCGTTTCTTCTTTCTAAAACCTAAATGTCAAGTGACCCTATTAATTTTTTACTGCATTTTTTTTTTCTCTCGATGTCTGATATGGCATGTCTTATTGTCAATAGCTTATCCTGCTTGACATATGTTATAATAAGTCGGATGTTAATGAAAAGAAATGGAATAGGAAAAACTTAATGTACTATGATTTTGTGTTGCATCCATTTTGAACTTTTTAGGCTGCGAAAGTTTTGGTTTTCTGAATGTTTTTGTGGCTAGTCAGTCGGAAATCACATGGAGGTTGGATAAATCTAGTAGTTGTGACAAAGACGAATCAAAAAGTGAAAGCAAGGGCTTGCTCTCAAGATCAGAAATAACCCATGGGGAGCATCCTTTGAGTCTTGGGAAGACCAGCATATGGAATCAGTTCTTCCAGGTATCATATCAAGTGAACTCCTTGAATATGGGTCGAAATTCCCATTTCTGAAACCTCAGAATTTTCTATACTATACACACTAAACTTGTGACAATTTGCAAAAAAAAATTTATTGTGCCGTACCTTTGGAAATTAACTATTTTGGTTCCTTTTGGATCTCTCTCTCTCTCTGTTTGTGTGTGTGTGTGTGCCCACACAATCTTTGCTTTGTCAAGGAAGATCTCAAATGTCTGCATACGTTTTTTTGATAAGTGTGTGCATACTTTGCTATGATGCTCAATTTTCCTTGTGAGATCCAATGCACCACCTTTTTTGGAAGGGTCTTGGCATTCGAACAGTTATATTCATCAGACCTCCCATCTGATGAACTTTGAAAATGGGTAAATGGTTTTGGGACCATAACTGGTGATTATGATTTTCTTTCCATATAGTATCTTTGTCATTTTGAGATATTTTTGGTTGACTGCATGGTAAGAGCATGTGTTCACATATTCCAGAATGATCAATGGGCTCTATCTCAAGTGGCATGTCCTCCCTGTAAGAACAGGATGGAGTGTAAAGTACTGGGTTCAATACCCACTCTGTGTAGCCTCCAGTACAAAACAAGCACTCACAATCCAGAATGAATCTTGGCTATTAAAATTGTCACTGCAACACTGTCTTCTTGTTCTCCACAAAATATGCTTTTATTTGCAAATCCCAGCGCCTTGTGCTACTGAGAAGTAATAAAATGGAATTAGTAGTTGTTTGCTGCATTGTTGTAGAATGTGTAATCATAAATATGGATTATATAGGACACAGAGATCATAGAGCAGATTGACCGAGATGTGAAGCGCACCCATCCAGATATGCACTTTTTCTCTGGGGATTCACCATTTGCACAATCTAATCAGGTGTTCCCTTTGTTTTTTTTTGTTTTGAAATTTAATGCATGCACAGGCTTTTGACTTTATTTATCACAAGCCACTTTGCTGACCTATGTGTGCCTCAATGTTTTCAGGAGGCTTTAAGGAACATATTAATTGTTTTTGCAAAGTTAAATCCGGGTATAAGATATGTTCAGGGGATGAATGAACTTTTGGCTCCTCTATTCTATGTATTCAGAAATGACCCTGATGAGGAATATGCGGTAAGTACATGTCAATTTATTTATTTTAATTTTTTTGGGGGACATGTATCTGTTTTTTTTCTTTTCTTTTTAAAGTATCTCATTTGTGTTTGAACTTTAATATCCTTTTTAGCCTGTCAAACTGATTTTAAGTTATGAATTTAGCACTCAGCATTAGTAGCTGGATGCTAGGGTACTGTGGGACTTTTATTGTTTCACTGTTATTTTCTTGGGATTGCAGACCGTACCAGTAGGACCACACTAGGTACTTAATTGCTGAATTCTATTGACCATTTAATAAATGTTTATAATTATTTTGGTTCCTCTAGATATATGCTTTCCTGGTGCATGGTGTCATACTATTGCTCTTTTATTCTGTAGTTCATACATTGTTGCAGTATTCCCTGATTAGGCTAAATATGTTGATTATGATCGTTGCTTTTCAATGAAAAGCATATTCCAAAACAAAATTAGCATTTTTGTAAAAGTTTTGCTTGTTTATGGCTTAGCTACTTTCTGCTATGGTAATAAGATGGGTAATAACCTTCAGTCAGCTATATGAATCTTATTTTGCCTTGTAGGTATATCTAGGCCCATGGTTTTAAACATTGACCAAATCCCTTCCTTGCTCTGTTTCCAGATTTATGTAATTGTCTTAAGTTTTAGGTATTTTGCTCTCTTTGTCAGCTGCTTGTGTACTTGGGCAAATTGGCAATGCTCTTTTGCTCTTTCCGTGGATTTCATTTTAGGTATCGAGGAAAAAAAAAATGCAGTGTCATTGAACATTTCATGGCCTAGAAGAAAATTTCTAGAGAAGATCTTGTTATTTAAACTAAACACCAGTTTGTCTTTCCTTATTATTATTGTTATTATGGTTTTATTTAGTATTGATTGTAAATTTATTCTTTGTTTCTTTTCTCCCATTTTAGCTGTATTAGGTTACAGATTTGGTTATTATTCATTAAAAAAAAAAAAAAGATTTGGTGCTTCTGTTGTAAACGCAATGTACTAGTACACACCCTTTTGGTGCTTCTGTTGTAAACGCAATGTACTAGTGCACACCCTTTTGGTGCTCTTTCAATATATATATATGGTTCAGTAGGGATATAGGTTTTAGAGAAGAAACAGAATCAGTATTTTTTTCTTGTTAGTCCATTGTAAGGGTCATTTTTGGGCCATTGGCTTTAGATGGGGTGAGCATCCCACTATCTCTTAAAACCTCTAGTGAGGGTGGGATTTGGTCAAATCTCTATAGGACGATGGGCAGAGACTTTACCATAAATGTAGGCACCTTTGAAATCAAAGTCAGATTTGTTTGTGTCTCAATGTTGGTTGAAATGCTCGTTGCTGACAAGAAACCATAGTGATGAAGATGGTGCATAACAGTGACGGAAATTTTATAAGTAAAATTTGTTGTCATCCATTGTTATCATGTTTCTTGTATATGCCTTTTGGTTTCATTTTGCTTATTATTTCCTAATCTATAAGTTATGCAGGCCTCTGCTGAAGCAGACACATTCTTTTGTTTTGTTGAGATATTGGGTGGATTCCGTGATCACTTCTGTCAGCAACTTGATAATAGCGTAGTGGGAATCCGTTCCACAATTACAAAGTTGTCACAACTTCTTAAGGAACATGATGAGGAGTTGTGGCGTCATCTTGAGGTCACAACCAAAGTAAGATGTGTTTCTAATATATAAGTGTTCTTGCTTTGCAATTGCTCTTATGTATTTTTATCTCTTGGATAATTGGATGGCTCTTGATTTAGGCATCAGACTCAAAGTTGCTACCTTCTACTTATCAAAAAAAGAAAAAAGAAAAAAAAAAGAGAAAAAGTTGGCTACCTTCTAGCTTAAGCATATCTATTGATCAGATAATGGACTATTCTGACTACAGTGCTATAGTATATTCATATTGGAGAAGAAAAAAAAAAAAACTAAAACTAAAAGTCATTACTGGTGAGATTCTCTTTTGACTTTTTATACATTTTTTTTTTTGTGTGCGCGCGCGCCAATGGTTTGATAGTTTTGCTCAATGCATAGTTGTAAAAGGCTTTTTTGAGGTTTGTTCATCAAGCGTAAAGGGCTTGAAAATAGGCAGCAGTCTAATGCAGCATAATCCCATGAGCCAAAAACATAGTCAAAATGGCACCTTTTATGCCTCAATTCAGTAGGCATGCACCCACCACAACTTAATGTGTGAGTTTCTTAAATGCTTGAATTTATATAAGTGATGACATCAAGTGATTAATTATGTTGCTTTAGTCCCGCCACCCATATTACAATATCAATGTATTATACAATAATGCTCAGATTTTTTTATTTTTTATTTTGTTTAATTATGCATTTTTCCTCCTATAATACACTATAGAACTTAGATATATTTGGTTGTTTAACCTTGCTCATCAACGTGAGCATTCATTGATACTTATAGAAGATTACAAGAGTTTAAGATAAACATAACTTCCTAGGATATGGAGAGAGGATCAACATGGGTAGTAACCAATGTAACAAAGGGATCATATTCGGATCCAAGGCCCTTTAGAAGAAACGAGACACTCTCAAAGTCATTGAGGGGTTGACCGGCGGCTGCAAGTGTGTCACTAAGATTCTTGATTGTTTGGAAATACTTGGTGATAGAATTATTTCCCTTATTGACCGTGGCTAGTTGAAAGTAGATTTGCACAACTCTAGCACGAGCTTGAGAAGCAAACATAGTGATCAAGGTAGTCCATAGAGCCGAAGATGTAGCACAACCAATGGTGTGAACCACATAAGGTACGGTGAGGGTAGAGATGAGGACACTAAGGATCATCTGATCCCTTTGACTCCATGCAAGAAATTCAGGATTGACAATAGTTGCTGGAGCTCCAACAGCAGTAGCAGGATTTGGGATTGTTTGAGCAAGAGGTTGTGACGAGCCATGAAGAAAATCGTATGAGTCTTGGCTTTTGATAAAGGCGAGGATTTGGGTTCTCCAGGCCATGAAATTGCCTGTGGAGAGTTTGATGTTGAGGTTGTGGTTCATGTTGGGTTGAGTAAAGATAACCTTCGGAGGCGGTGGGTTAGGTGGGGGATTTTGAGTAGCAGTGGAAGCAACCGAAGCTGCAGAGGCAGTGGATTTGGAATCAGAATGGGCCATAGATCAAGACGTTTGTCTATGATATGGCTCTGAGACCATGATAGAACTTAGATATATTTGGCTGTTTAACCTTGCTCATTAACGTGTGCTTTCATTGATACTTATAGAAGATTACAAGAGTTTAAGATAAACATAACTTCCTAGGACAAACACGATTGCTTCCTATACAATAGAACTATAACTCTTCTTAACATTATCCTTTATCTTATCTAACATAGAGTTTGAACTCTAAGATAACACAGCCTTATCTACTTAGTGCTAGAACTTTGGATAGGAGTAGGTTTCCCATCATTAGAATCTTGGACGTATTGCACTGCACAAGACTCACGGTTACACTGTGAGTCATGTGCGTTAGGTTCGTTAATAATACATGGCAGAATATTTGCATATGATCTTTAAATGTTCTTTTATTTATTTCCTTCCCACTGCTTTAATTTTCTATTTATAGGTTTCAAGTACAAAGAGTTAAAAAAAAAAATGCAAAAACAAAATCGATTTGCATGGTTTAAGATGCCATGTTTTAACATTTTCACTTGTAAAAACATGGATTTATGCCTTTGGTGTTACCCACTTTTCTTGGTCTCTTTAGTGATGTTCTTTTACTTGTCAAAAGAAAAGGAAGACTAGTAAGCATAACATTTCAGATTCTTTTTAATTTTTAATTTTAATTTTATTTTTGTAAGTAATTGTCCCCAATGAGGGAGGAATGAGAGATTTAAACTAGTGACCTTCGCTTCTTCCTGACCGACTGAGCTACCCCTTGGGGTTAATATTTCAGATTCAAACGCAGACTGTCTCATCAGACTTTTAAAATATATTTTTTCATTGTTTTAAATGAAGAAGAGTTGAGAAATTGGTCCAAGAATAGTTACACTTTGAAGCTGGTGGATTAAGTTGTCACGTTGAAAATTGCAAACTGTGTTTCTTCTATTTGTGATGTGGGAAATATGATTTGTGCTCTTGCGATTCGGGTGTAACTATTGTGATGTGAGCTTTTCTGTTCTTGTCGTGGTCAACCACCCTGATTTTTTTTTTTTTTTTCTTTTTCATTTTTTTTCCTGTTTTTATCTATTTTAACTAATTTATTTGTTTATTCATTCTATGACAAGGAATATCCCTTAAGGCCAAGTCTTGTTATGAGCGCCGTTCTTTCTTTGATTGTCATAATTTGTGAAACGTTTATGAAATAATTGTTAAATTTAGGTTATTAAACAATTTTCTATTAAAATGCCTTAATGTTTTGCATTAAATGGCAGGTCAATCCCCAATTTTACGCATTTAGGTGGATTACTCTCCTCTTGACTCAGGAATTCAATTTTGCCGACAGCCTTCACATTTGGGACACACTTCTAAGCGACCCTGAAGGTCCTCAGGTAGGTTTACATTCATTCTGGCATTATTCTATTTTAGATGTCATTTACTTTGATATTCTTTGGTTGTAATATATGAAAAGCTTTCCTAGCCCAAAAGGAGAGAGAGATGGTTTTAGTTAACCCAATCACGAATCATCCATCTTTTTTTATTTTTTGTAAGTAATAATTTTATTGAAAAGAAAAACCGGCACAACCCTTGTACACAAAATGTATACAAGAGAGAACCACATTAAATGTGTCTAAAATCTAAAAAAGTTTACAAGGTCTAAAAGATTGAAAAGGAGGTAGAAGATTTGTAGACTACAACACAATCTAAGAGGGGTCTCAAAAAAGTGGATTTTAAAGAAAGCATAGGGGTCTCGTAATCCTCAAAGTGGTAACGATTTCTTTTCTCTCCAAATGTTCCACAATAAGAACAAAGGAACAACTCTCCAGATAGCCTCTTTGGAATGCCCACTCCCTTCATTCTTCCAACAATGTAGCAACTCTAGGAAATTTCCAGGCATAGCCCACAAAACTCTGAATAAGCCCGAGAGCCTTGTACCAAAGATCACTGGCAGTGAATGAGTTGGCGATTCATTGCCTCTTCATTCTTTTTGCAAAGGCAATACCAATTAATAAGAATAAAACCCTGCCTTCCTAGATTGTCAACCATGAAGATTCTACCCAAAGCTGCTGTCCATATAAAGAAAGCTATAAAAGGCGAAGCCTTGACCTTTCAAATACTTTTTCCAAGGAAAAGGGCAAGTCTTTCCAGCCTTTAATATTTATAATAGTTCTTCACTTCAAAACCGTGACCACCAGCTGAAGTCCACAACATCCTTTTTGCCTCCCCAGGACGAGTTCTTGAAGAGTATATCTAAAGATTCCAGCTCCCAATCCTGAATTGCCCTCATAAAACTGGGTTTCCAATGGGAAGAATTGCTCGAGGAAACCAAGTAATCCGATACTATGGCATGATGGCATCTTAGTCATAGGCTATCAAAAAAAGATTTGGGAATATAATCTTGAGAGAAGCTTCTCCACACCACACATCATGCCAAAAGCAAAGGTGGGAACCATCCCCAACCCTAAAGGAGACAAAGTTGAAGAAATTTCCCCAACCATTCATGATATTCCTCCAAAGACTCACACCGTAGGGCCCTCGAGTGTCCTCTGAGCACCAACCACCACTTTGGACCCCTTATTTTCCATCAATAACCTTTCTCCAAAGAGAAATCTTCTCTTGCACGTATTGTCAAGCATCTATCTTTCCCTTGATAAAACAGGGGATCAAAGTAGGGCACAATGTAAGAATATTATTTAGCCATATCACAGATGATTTAGCAATCAAACTTTGTGAAGTGCTTGGTGTTGGTATCTTGTGATCCACTTGATAAAAGCCGTTTTTAGCTTTGGGTCCATGTAAGTGCTATTGGATGATGTATCTTACCATTAACTGAGAAACAGTTACGAAAGTATGAAAATGGCATTGGTTAGATGTGGATGGCCATCTAATACTGAAGGCAACAATACTAAAATATAAGTCATTCCATCTATAATATGTATATATTCCAATCATTTTGGATAAGTTTGTAGTCGGACAGTTCCCCCTGCCCCTCTTTCTGTAGTCTGGACTGTTAAATGCTACATTAGATTCCCATTTCATCTGCAAATTATGTTGGAATACAAAATCGTTGTGTACCATGGTTTTGTTTTTTGGGGCTTCTGGGGAGATGTGTTAAGAGGGTATCTGTTTCCTGTTTAAGAAAAGATGGTTAAAGAGTACTTTTAAGATCTCTAAGTTTGAGGAAGGCAGAAAATTTAACAATCACAATGTTTGCAGGAAACCCTTCTTCGAATATGCTGTGCTATGCTGATCCTCGTTCGGAGACGCCTTCTTGCAGGTGATTTCACTTCAAATCTCAAACTGCTCCAAAATTATCCTCCAACAAACATCAGTCATTTGCTCTATGTTGCCAACAAGTTGTGTGTACAATCCTTGGGCTAATTTTGTAAGCCACTCTTTTCCTCCTCTTTTTGGTGTTTCAAAATTTAATGTCTATAAATGACTGGATGTAAATGTTGCTTGTAGTAATAACTGACAGGCAGGGAGAATATCCTTAATTTTATTTTTTTCCTGAAATTTACTGCTACATTGACCTAACAGGCATGTGTAATTTTCCATTTCCCAACACCCCCCCGTTTCTCTTCTCCTTTCCCCAAATTCTGGATAGATGAGGTGATCAACTAAGAAGAGCGAATGTTATGTAATATTTACTCGTGCATATTCTTTTATATGGTGTCAGTAATTGATCGAGGATTTTGTCAGTTGATTTTCTAGTTTGCTTTTCGGTGTAGCATGTCAGAAAACGGTACGGTGTGTTTTTTTCCTTCTACTTTCTTAGGTTTAGGCATCTAATTAAGTCATCCTCCCCTTTTGTATTGGATTCGGCTCCACCTTAGCATTGCTCGAGTCTTCTTCCAAGTAAGAACATGACAATGGACTGGTGATAACTGATATGCTTATCACACCGTAGAGTGTGAACAGGTGGGGCCCAATAGGCGTGTATTATTACCACGTCACATCGTGTTTCACATTGGAACGCGAGTCACATGCGATAAACACGTACATATATGTTAATGAGGATATATGAAAGAGGAATGCTATTTAGTGGACTATTGCCATACAACTAAGATGACGTGACAGCAGAAATTAGCTTTTATTATTCTTGTGCTTTTATTTATTTATTTACTTTATGTTATTTGAGTATGAGAATAGGGATGGTCCACGTTGATCTAATTTAAATTTTCACTGAATTGATAGATTACTCTTATTTTACAAAATTAAATCTAGTTTGAGGTTGAAAGAGGAAATCATTGAGCACTCATTGTGGTTTATCTACATTTCTATTTAAAGTAGGTTACTAAAACTTACTTTTTCTACTTTAGTTAAGCACTTTTTAAAATTTGCATCCAACCACTTATCTAAATTTCTTTTCTATTTTGTTAAAATAATCTTTTTAAAACTTTTTTATTTCGGCATTTTTTTTACCATCGCCAGCCCAATATCATCGAAAAATAGGACGATTTTCTTAATAAGATGAAATCTCCGTCTCAAGTAAGACAGAAAAATCACCAACCTAGCATAACCAATGGCTTTCCACCATCGCCAATGATTTCCTTATCCAACGATTTCGTGGTGGTCCAAAAACAACAAATTGGAATTCCAAAGACATAGGAGTCACAAATTGTAAATCTTTGGTCTATGGGAAAGGCACATGGCAATGGAGAGCTTCATAAGAGAAATCCTCTCCAAATCAATAAAACATAGTAGCAAATACTCGGAAACCACCCTTTATACCACCACTACCACAATCCCGCCAGATTTATCCCCTAGCTTTGGCGGTCCATAAATGGCTCTCCAACGTCCTCAAACTTGCCAATCCCACACGCACCCCAGACCCTATTTCGAATCCAATTGCCCTTACTCTGCCACCTTCTCGCCGGCCTATCAACCACAAGCCCCGCTTTCAGATTGACCCCCCCTTCTTCTCACTCATTTGGAATCCCCATCCCCCTCTCTTGTTGAACCTTCAAGAGCTCAACGCCATTGCAGGACACCAATTTCCTCTTCCTATTGAAAAGCCTAAATGAGTCTACACACTTAAAAAAAAAAATGAGAGAAAGGAGAGAAATAATAAAAAGAAGAGTAATGTTATTTTATAGTATATTTTACAACTGCTATACAACTTACTAATGTGACAGTGAAAATCAGCTATTTGAGAAGCTCTTATAAAAAATAATAAAATAAAATAAGGGCTAATGCTCACTATCACGTTATTACATTTGTATGACAATTATATAGCATTCTACTAAATAGTAGAATGCTTTATAAAAAAAAAAAAAAATATAGCATTCTACTAAATAACATTACTAAAAAAAATTGTGGATTAAGCTAGAGTGTCACACCATATAGCCATTTTGCATGTGGTGTGACATTATAGTTCAATGCATTTTGCATGTGCTTTTACATTAGCTGATGGAGGTGTTATCTATTATTATTATTTTAATTTACTTTTGATTAGCTATTTTGGCTATTAAAATACCAAATGGCTAAGCCAATGGGGATGATGCTCTAAGTTAAAAACTATGCGATTTCTTAAAAGTAAATGATGGAAGTCTTGTGCCGGCTTACTAGCATCAACCTTGCCTATGAATTAGATAATAGATATGATATCAAATACTAGCTCCAAAATAATTTTTGCCAGCTTTCTGGAAAGAATGGCGAGCTTGGGTAGACTTTAAAAGAATGGAAATTAAATACAATAAAAATGGTAAAATAAATGATGTTGTAATAATCCCTCAGGTTGTTAAGGGTAGAAAAGGAAAGTAAATTTTAGCGTTTGTAATTTGAAAATAAAGAAAAAGAGCGTTGTATTTCTGGAAGGGGAAGAGACGAGCCAATTATAATTGTATTGAGCAGTGTCATATGGAGCAATGTAGTAATCAGACTGGGAGCCATTTGAACAAGTAAATTTGGGGCAGAAGAAAGATAAGGTGTGCTGGGTTTTGACAGATAGAGTTGATAATTTTTTATACAACTCGCGAACTCGACATCAAATTAGCCTATTAGAATTTAATAAAATAAAATTCAGATCAATGTGCTTATCCCACGGGTGACTTGCATAACCCATATATATATGTATACCATTAAAAAATTAAAATACTAAAGTCTAAGATAAAAAAAAATAATAATAAATAAATAAATAATAAATAAATAAATAAATAAATACCTTCGGTCTCATCCCTAATTGTAAAGATATAACTTTGATAGTGTAATTTATTTTCATGTTCAATAATTGAGTATTATTCTGCCAATATTTTTTTATAAAATAGCATTTTTATACTCAATAATGCAAATTTTGTTAGTTAGAAGGGTTAAACAGGTAGGGTCGGGTGGTTGACCCAGTACGACCTGTTTAATAAATGGGTTACGTGAGTTAGGTTAGGTCACACTCGCTTATTTAAATGGAGTATGTCAAAAGTGAAAGAATTGGCCTATTTAATTAAATGAGTCGAATTCAAATTAATCTATATAGTCTTATAATCATGCCTGAACAGAACTCGAACGCGAATTACCATCACTTTGTTACGTAGGATAAAAGAAATATAAGATGCGTTGGGTTTGGCTAGCCACGTGAGTCACGTGACAATGAAGAAGAGTTGCTGAATGCGTGTGAATAACCTAAGCATGGGTTGGGCTGGAAGCCCATTTCATTGTATTCATCGACAGGCCGTTAGTTAATAGTTGAAATCCATTTTTGTAATTGAAAGCCCAATAGCCCAACTCAGGAGTTAGTGCTGGTATAATTGAGCAAATAAGCCCTATAATAATGAGAAGAGCATATGAAAGAAGTTGTTAGGAGGTTGTAAACCAAGTCTGGGAGGTGTTTGGCTACTCTGAAATCCGGCAAGAAAATTCTCTTTCTCAATCCTATTCATTGAGTAATGCTATCACTAGGACTCATGCCTCCCTTTATCCCCTAAAGGCGAAGTAGGTTTTAAAATTACCATCAAATCAAAGATTTAATAATGATGTATTCCAAATCTAATTGTAATTTTAATGTCAAACTTATATATTTGTGTCAAAAGTTCATTTCACCTTGGTACCAATATCAGAGCATTCTTCGAAATATAGGTGGAGATTTACAATCTCTAATAAGACCTTTCGAATTGTGGTATGAATTTGGGATTTCAAACACATTGCTTTTGTTATTAATGTACTTTGGCATTAAATTTCTAGTAATAATTTATACTAGAATCTTCACATATATATATATAAAATAAAGAAACAAAATACCCTTTTCCTACCGCAACAGATATCTTGTTAAATTAAGATCCTTGATACACTGTTTTTCCCTTGTGGGCATAAATTAAATATAATTATGCAGGGTAAGTCAGCCAGATATCATACAAATCAGTATAAAATTTTAGTTGGCAAATCAAAACAAAATTTTGACTCACTCGAATTCACATGTGCTCCAGCCAACACAGGAATAGAGAACCTGCCTTGTTTATCCGTATATGTATTACTGTGGATCTAAACCACCAGGAAACATGAACCCCAGCACCAACCACACATCTCTAAGATGATGCCAGCAAGAATAACTGAAAAAACAATCAACTTAAATGATCAGATCAAAGGGACGCCAGCTGAAATTGTAATCATTACCACCTACACTTTTGTTACAGATTGCAAAAGACAGAAATAAGAGTGAAGAAGAAGATGAAGAATCAAGGAAATGAAAAAGAAAAAGCATGGTAAGCTACATCGATACAATTTCTGGGCTGTGAGACTTGTCATGGACTACAAAGAAAAGAAACAAACAAAATGCAAACTAAAAATTAAGCATCAGAACTGAAATAATACAGTACAGAAAACCTGTCAAAACCCTGAAAGCCAAGGTTAAAAAATAAAAAAGTGGTGTGCGCGCAAGAGAGAGAGAGAGAGAGAGAGAGAGAGGGATTATATATGCATCAGGATGCAGAAAGGAGTAAAAAGATGCCAACACCAGAATATGACCATATGTACATGATGTGTTTGATCAACAGTTGATTTAAGGGAAAGAAAAAAAATCAGGTGACAGCAGATAAAAGTGGCACATATAACCATGATGAGAAAATTAACAATTTTGTGTAACTGAAAATATTCCAACAAGGGTAGACTGTACCGATCTTGAGAACAATAAACAAAATAAGTTTTGAGCAACCCGTCAAAAGGAATGATAATAGAAGCAGTCATTCTTCTTAACATGGACAATTTTTTTTTTTAATCTGACCCGATCTGTCCCTCCCAACATTCTCTATATCACATAATTTTAATTTTCTATTTTCCTTTCTCTTCTCTTTTTACTTTTCTCTCTAGTAGGAGTATTGAAATATCTAAACCATGATTAATTGTTTCTTTTTCTTATCAACTTCATAGTTTGCTTTAGAAACCCTTCACATGAAAAAATGAATCTACACTGCATAAATCTATCCCATTGACACTTTGTACAACACCTCTTATGATTGATAAAAGTTTGCAAACTGTATACAAATCTTAAGACATCCTTTTCTTAAAGTTCCTCAATAATCTCTTTTATTTCTCTCTCCCATTCTTAATTCATCTTTTAAGGCCTATAATATCAACAAAAGTTATGAAGCATATTCACAAGTCTGCAAGTTTAGCATTCAAGAACGCTAGCTGAATCACTCTGGAGCTACACAAAAAAGGCATTTCTCAGATATAAAGATTACCGGTGAATATGGTTGAGGAAACCCATTCCTTTTCAATATGGTGAATGGGGGTTCATTTCTGAGTTAGAATAACCAACAGCTAGAAGTGTGAATCAAATTTCTATCTTTCTGCTCCAGATACGGTCAAATTTGATGTGGTCAATGATTTCAAGTCATCGGTCTCTTCGCTCTCTTCGCTCTCTAAGCGGCTGCTCAGAATTTGCAGAACATCATCTGGTGGACATTTGTCAGCAGGATTCTGTGGTGAAGTTTGGCAGAAACATTCAGGCCAAGAATTTGTATAGAAAGACTCTGGTGAGACCCGCTTGTGGGGTCCACCAAAGTTTGTTTTGAGCATGGCTTGCCTAACAGCTTCATCAAAACCTGCTGTCCGCCCATTCTCCCGATCAATGAAGATAGGAGCAAGAGCCTTCCTGTCAGGTCTGATTGTAGTTCGGAAGCCATAGTAAAGACGGTGTCCAAGGAGATTGTTTGCAAAGTTGCTTGGGCCATCATATGTCGGCATAAAAATGTCAGAGAGGAGACAAACCATGTAATCAACAGCAGACCCCAACAGTCCCCTAGTGTTCTCAGCTAGCTCATCTGTATGTTCCACAGAACTATGGTTCTCAAGTTGAGGGAAACGCGTCCGAAATGGTTTCATGAATCGATCCCCACCAAAAAGTTCACCAGCTGCCAGGTATATTCTGGTAGAATTATCAAACCCCATTGCACGTAGAATAAGACCAACCTGTAGTAACAAGAGACATCATAATATTAATACATGGACAGTCATTGGTGTATTATGAAAATTAATTAGGAAAATATCACAAGACACCAAACTGAGGTTATAGTCAGTCCTGGACTAATCAATGTATCAATCTTCTTAACCTTGACGAGCTTTGTACTGGAAGTTTAAGAAAAATTATTTTTCCAGCAACTGATGAGGATAATAACAAGAAAGAAGATCACCTCTTCTGGAGTTAACGGGCATTTCCCAATGGCCCTCCTTTCATCATAATTGAGTACTTTCGGTGCAAAATTGTCCTTCCGATACTTCTTCAATATCATTTTCTCCGCAGGGTTAAATATATCTAGGCACCTACATATGACACCCAATGTTAGAGGTCAAGAGTATTCTCTTGCAAATATTGGTAAAATCCGAATTCATTTACTGCCGAATACAGATTTATTCAAATCCCTAATCCGCAATGGTGAAGCACACCAAAGGAAAATCTTGAAAGAGAGGAGTTTTATCCAGCAAATGTACCAGAGGATAACCATCAAATTATGTATAAAAGGGGGGTCCACCAAACTGTACCCCAGAAAAGTCTTAACAAATAGACACTCCGTTTCAACATTTCTAGAAGGTTCAAGTTCAACATCTTTTTATGGTACGCCTACATCCCCCACTAATCCAGCATTTTATTTTTATCCAAATTCCAACACTTAAAAGGTCCAGAAAGTATTTAATTGCAACCAAAGCTCAAATCACTTAAGTTAAAAGCTTTAGCAAATGATGAAGTAGGACAAGCAGTGAGTCTCTTTGGATTTGCTTGCTATTGCTATATGGATAGACATCACCCACCCCAAATATTAAGAAAGAAAAAGAATACAAAGTAAGACTGTTATAGGAAGATTAAAAAATTATAGTCGGATGTGACAAAAAAAAGTAATAGCAATGACAACCATAAAAAAAAGGTCACATAATTCTTACGGAAATAAGTAATAAAAGACCCACAACAGTATGACTATATCTTTTACATGACACCCCATAATTCTTCAATATCTCTTACTTTAGCTTCCACATATTTACTTTAACCCCCATCAGTAACACTGCAATACAGTTTCAGGTCTCTATCTCAGATCTAGGATGGAAAGTCATTTGCCGAGCCAGGCTCACAGCCAACAAGCCAAGCATGAGGTTCTCAAGTTCAGCTTGTAGGTTTTTTTTTTTTTCCCATATTCAATAAAGGGAAAGGGTTACAAGGGGGGATATTTCAGCTTGTAGCTTGAGAGTAGCTCAAGCTCACTCATTGAGTTGTTGACCAAGCTTTGACCGAACCACTCGTGGACAACTTGGCTCAATTACACCCCTATTTCTCATCAAGATAACATAAAACTATTATACATAGATAGGATAGTTGACATAGCCCCATAAATAAATGATAAATTCTTATACAAATCTTAGTGGTTGAGGAATAGAATGTACCAATTAGTGGTTTTTTCCTCAAAAAAATTATATTTCACCCTTACCATAAAAACTGTTGTCTCCTAAGCAAATAAAATATGCAAACACGGTCCTTACAATAGGCAGTTAAATCAACCATTTATTTTTTATTTTTTATAAGAATTAAATCAATCATTTATCCTTAATAAATGATCCTTAATCATTTGTAGAGTTGTGTGCCTTTGTGTGCTTGGGTGGGTTTGTGGGTCGTTCCTCGGGCTTTCGGTTTTTGCTTGGATTCTTTTGAGGGGTGTTTCTCTTGGGTTTTTCTCGGGTTCTTGGGTTTTTTTTCTTTGGGTTTAGGGGGTCCTATTGGGGGTTTTTGGGGTTGGTTTGGGTGCTTTTTAGGGGCTTTTATTGTATTACAGGGGTTACTAATGGGGGTTTCTATTGTATTGTGGAGGTCACTATTATGCTTGTTAGGGGTTTTCTGGTGGGTTCCTTGTGGGTTTTCTTGGGTTTTTTTTGTGGGGGGTTTCTATTGTATTGTGGAGGTTACTATTATGCTTGTTAGGGGTTTTCTTGTGGGTTCCTTGTGGGTTTTCTTGGGTTTTTTATGTGGGCTAGCTGGGTTGCTTCTGTGTATACTTCATGTGTACTTAGGGGCGTCTTATGCTTTTTTTAATGAAATTCTCTTACTTATATAAAAAAAAAAAAAGTATGTGATCCTAAACCCCTTGCATACGCACAGCCTGACAGTCATATATAAGTCTATCCAAACAACATAGAAAATCAGGATACATACCCAGCAAATGCCAGCATATCCATCTCGAAACGAAGATGTATAGACATGAAGTGACCTTGTGAGCGGAGCTTATCAACTATCGATTGACTTAACTTCATAATATGTGGTTTGAATCTTAGAGCATGATAATTAACTCTACACCTCAATCTTTGGTACTCAGCGTTGTCAATTTCTTCAGCCAAACGGTGTGAAAAGGGAGTGAGATAAATTGCACCATGTTGCTTCATCTTCTCTAGAGCATCTGTGGTATACCAACTGATAGGAGCATCTCTAGGCGGACGAATCTTAGTCAAGTGAAGGAAAAAAATGGGAAAAAATAGTTAACATTTCAAGTATCATTGAAGAATTTCAAATGAATTCTGCTCGTGGATGTGAAGAAAATGCTGAAGTTCTACCTGAAAGGCTTTAATCTTCTTCATTTTCCCATTTTTGCGAATTTCTGGTATACGTTCAACAATCCGTACATCAAACCTCAATGTATTGATAAAATGTTCAACATCGTAGATACCATAGAAACCACTGCATGGATGAAAAATACTATGAGTTATTAAATCTCATGAGATACACCAACTACATCAGAATGAGAAAACACGCTTTGACAAAAGGCTAAATAAGGGATCAAGTACTCGCATGACAGAAGTTCTTTCTAGTTGGCTTGGTACCATCGCAAACAAAAAGAAATACAAGAGCAAATTGCTGTAGATTATACAATGATCTTTATCTGACTGCATTCAAGCAAATGTAGCATTCATGATAAGGGTAAAAATAGATACCTCTCATCGTGCCAAAAGGAGTTTGCGTCCAACTCAGGCAGCACTAAGGTAGCATTCATGATTCGTGCAGCAAGAACTGCATTACAAATCTAAAGCATCCAAAAGAGCATATATCAATTTGCATAAAACACCTCCATCATATAAAGCAGTACCCTAATATTGATGCTGACTTTATTTAGCACAATCAAATGTATTCTTAAAATTCCAGGTAGGTAATAAAAATTGAGCATCCTCATTTATCATGTAAAATCTTTTTGTTCACTTCTTCCTTTCCTTTTTTTTTTTCCCTTGTTGTTTTAAACCATAATAATAGAGCTATTATGGAAGATACATATTTATTTGGCTTCCCCCCACGAGAAAATTTGAAGGATCCAAGAATTAAAAGGTGCAATGAAGAGAAAAGGATGCAAACCGCACTACGTTGCTGGTTCAGACCACCATTACAGCGTACACGCAGATAGCCATTACTCTCACTTGGAGCTGGAGGAGCTGCCACAATGCACAAGAGCAAACCAAAATTTCAAAATCAGAAGTCTCTTAAAACCTAAAGAAGTTTAGCACAAAATTCAGAAGTTTGTCATCATAGGAGAGCATTCTTTGAGAAAATGAAAAGGTACGTACGAGGCCAATCAGATCGTGGAGCAGAGGATGGCTTCCAACCACCAGAATCAGCACTTCTCCAAAGTTCATCTAACTTGATCTGCTTGAAACAGGAATAAATGAATGATCACATTTTTGAATGAGTTATAATAATGATCAACTGCTACAAGAGGAAGAGTGTGAAGAGACATCCAGCATGTGCAAACATGTGTTTATCTATGTGTTCAGAGAAAGTAACATCACAATACCCAAATTCTCATGGACCCACATGCTTGGCATGAAACTCAAGTGATATAACTCTTCCTCATAGAAATGCTCTCCAATGCTACAACCATCTGTCGATGAACCTCAGAGGTGTACAAACCGATACACCAGTCAAAAATTATTAGATTACTAGTGAGTGGTACTCTGAGTTTTGAACCCAAGACTTCACCTCCCATCCTATTCTTACAGAAAAAGAGGAAGTATCATTTGAACTCAAACTAATTAGCCCTAACAACCGTAATCATTTCATGATTGATGTAAGCTTAAGCATTTTTTTTCTTCATATTATAACAAGGATTGTGGATTTTTTGTTTTATCATAAGGCAAAATCAGCTGGTTCTTCGTTCAGTTAGAATCTTTTCAAGTAACACTAAAAAAGAAGAGGAGAAGAACAATTTTCTAACAGAAGTTTTAGAGTAAACTCATACACCGAACTTCTTTTCTTTTTTTTTTCTTTTCTCAGTTTGGTCTAGCTTATTATGCTCAACAAACTTTACTCTTTAGAAAATTCTAGGAAATCAAGCACCAGCAGCTTATCTAGGGAATTTTAAGGAGTTCTTTCAAATGTTAAGAAGATATAGTTGACATAACAAATCTCAGTACCATATATAACCTTTTTTTTATTTCCATTGAAAAAATAAAGGAATGATTTCTTAAAGCAATCGAATTTTATTAAAACCAAATGGTGCACCCAAGTACGCAAGGAACATATACAAGAGAAACACCTAACCGAAAAAAGAAAAAGAATCAAAAACTCACGGAAACTAGAAATATGGAAACTATCATAAGCAGCCATCCAATGGAAAATGGAGTTAAAGAAAAAGGCATTTAACTCTAACACTGTCTTTTCTCTATCTTCAAAGCATCGATCGTTTCTTTCTCTCCAAATGCACCACATCAAGCATTGCGGAGTCATCTTCTAGAGAGCTTCACTCAGCAGGCTACCAAACTGCCCTCTCCAAGATGTGAAAAGATCTCTCACTCGACGAGGTATGACCCAAGCTAAGTCAAACAATCCGAAAATTGAGTTACATAAAGCACTAGCTAACTAGCAATGGAGTAAAAGATGGTCGACGGTTTCTCCACTCTTCTTACACAAACAACACCAATCAATCACAATGATATGTTACTTAAGTTGTCCAAAGTGAAGATCTTACCTAAAGTGGCCGTCCAAGAGAAGAAAGCCACTCTCAATGGGGCCTTACTCTGCCAAATGCACCTCCAAGGGAAATGGGTGCTATCAAGGGGGATTAAGACATTATAGAACAAGCTAACCTCAAACCGCCTTCTCTTGGAGGGGATCCAATAAAGCTTGTCTACACCATTGTCTCAAACTAATGGCGTACAACTTATCAAAGAACGAAGTAAAGAATTCCAACTCCCAATCATGCGTTGATCTAACAAAATTAATGTTTCATTGATGAGAGCCATTAGAGAAATGAAGATTATCTGCCACAAAAGCATCCCTAAGGCAAGCAATGCTAAACAGTTCCAGAAACGCTCCCTTAAGGGGCAACACCCCACACAAAATGTCATGCCAAAATCTAATTTTAGAGTCATCTCCCACCTCAAATTTGGTATGACTAGAAAACTCCCTCCAACTCCTAATATTTTTCCACACTCACCTCTTACGGCCCACGACCCTCATTTGAATACCACCCGCCCCACGAGCTATCATATTTTGAATCCACTACGACTCTCCACAAGGATTTTCTCTCATGCACATAGCGCCAAAGCCATTCCCCAAAAGAGCGTGATCAAATCAAGTTTTGGACCCCCAAACCTCCCTCACCAATCGGAGAGCAAACTTTGGACCAACTTACTAGGTGATTTGAAGCATAATTAAGAACAATTTGGGATGACCAAATGATCTAACCTGATGCTTATAGTAGACATGGTGTTGCATTAAACAAATGGAACGCAAACTCGTGACTGCTAATTTATGAGAAGAACAAAAGAAAGTAGATGAGGATATATAAAGAAGATAAGGATTGGGATTTTGGAGAAAAAATACAAAGATATTAGGAGTAGAGAAGATAGGGGATGAAGAAGAGAGGGGAGAGTCAAAGAAATTAGAAGAACAACCGCCAGCAGGAGAGAGTGAGCACAAGCTTTACCAACAAGAGCATTACAGTAATTTTTAAATACACGTGTAATTTTTCATGAACCCTTATAAGAAAATTGACCAATCATCACCCATAGCACAACACAAATCCTAGGGTCAATTTTAAGAAATCCTGAAGACTTTTTATTGCCACTACTTGTAGTATTAGCGCCTGATTTTTTGAACAGTTCCATAAATGTAATCCCATACTCTATGAACAAATAATTATAAGCCACCGAATTTTGATGTGTCATCCAGATGCACCCTAATGCTTCCACAAGCTACATGTTATTTAAAAAATAAAATCTGACTTCGAATGACAGCAAGAATGGTGGAATTGTTTCTAAAATTTTAGATATTGTAGCCGATTTCACTCTTATCAACCCACTAATTCAGATTAACAACTTCTCAAGCTAATAAACGATAAAGATCCTATCAATCAGTTCACCTTGCAATTATTCAAAAAAAAAAAAAAAAACAACAACAACAACAATGAAAAACCAACCTCAAGCTAACGAAGCCATCAAGTTAGACAATGATTCGTTTCTCAAGGAATTCAAATAACAAGGTATCTGGCATCCAGAATTCCAACTCCGTTCATTTCCCACATTTTCTCCGCAACCAAAGAGCAAAAAAAAAAAAAAAAAAAATCACAACCAAATCCAAAACGCTATAAGACCTCAGCCCAGACGAACCTCTGAGCGATAGCCGGATCCAGTATTTCTGGTGCCCGTGGACGAAAGCATCAGCGAAATGGTACAGATCATGAGAACCGCCACAGCGATCGACAACCTCCCCACCATTCCCTTCAAGCCTCCCGCTCCGCCTAGCTTCGCGTGCTGGCGATGATGCCCTAGCCTGAAACAACGATTTAATCGATTACTAAGCTCTGTTTGTTTCGATGGAAAAAACAAATTCTGGAAATGTATTGGAGAGAGTGAAGAGTAACGAACCTTCTCATTATTGTGAATGGATTTGGAAAGTGGTTTTCAAGATTCAGCTTCCTCTGTCTTCAACTGCTGCTACTTCTATTATTATCAGTGACTGAAGATAGAGAGAGAGAGAGAGAGAGAAGTGACTGGATGAATTTGACGTTCGGATTGGCGGTGGGTCATGGGTCGGACTGGTCCAGCAACCCATTTTTCATATAATTGGATTTGGATCCTTCAGTATTTTAAGAAATATGATACATATTACACCTTTTTATTTATGGTCAATACTATATTATATATATATATGTTGTAATGTTATTTAAATTTTTTAAATGAAATTACATTATTTACACCATTAAATATATATAAATAAACCAAAATCGTAATTATAAAATACTTCCTTCCATTTCAAGTCCTAATCCAAAAAATCCTTGTTTCGAAGCTCTGGTGTTGGTGAGAAGAAAAACGAAGGGAGAGCACAAACCGAAGGATTTGTTTCGCCCGAGGGGAGGGAGGGAGGCTTCACGCCTTCCCTTCTGGGTGCTGGTGTTTCCCTTAGCCTTTAGGGCTAGGGTAGTTTTTTGTTCCCCTTGGTTTGTTTCCGGGGGTGGATGGCCACGCACCACTCTCTCGGCTTCCACTACCACGTCGGATGGCGGTTCTCGGAGGATCGGGTGTTTTCTTGCTGGCAGCTCCTCCCTCCCCTCACCGAATCTCTATTTAGGTGGTGTTTTTTCTGTTGTTTTGTTTTTGGTTTTCTTAGTTGCAGTTTTTCCGGCCACCTTCGTTTGTGGGGGTGTTGTTTTGTCGAATGCTGTGTTCTTTAGTTAAATCTGAAAGCTGCCTGTTAGATGCTTAGATTTTATTGGAGTTTTTTTTCGCTTTATAGCGTAAATTAGCCATCTTTTTTAGTAGTTGTGCTTATTTGGTTAAGGTGGCTTCCAATGTTGGTTCTTGTAATCTTTGGGTGTTTTTTTGGTAGTTTGCTCCCAAATTAGAAATTAGTTCTGATTTTATGTTTAGGAAGTCATGGTATTCCTTAACAATGTAATTGGACCTTTAGGTCTTTGGCTTATTTTAACGAAAGCAGTACTCTTTCTTCAAAAAAAAAAAAAAAAAAAGGAGGTCAAAATCCAAAAAGTACAGACCATTTGAATTAGATATTTTGCTTTAACTTTTTTGAATATTCTAATTTTTATTTTTTGTTCACCTTCGTTAAAAGAAATTGAGAAAAGGACACATACTTTCCTTAAATTACCATCCAATTATGAATACCCTTCATAAAATTATATAAAAACAAAATAAAATAAAATAAAAATTATTTTTAAATAAATAAAAGAAAAAAAATAAAAAGAAACCAAGGTTTGCATTTTTTTTTTTTAGATTTTGTTTTATATAATTTTTAGTTTGGCCACCCCCTTGGATTTTTATTTTTCTCTTTTTTTTTTCAATCTTTAAAAAAATATTGTTTTTTTTTTTAGTTTTAGTTTTAGTTTTTTTTTTTTTTTTTTTCAAATTTATAAGAATATATTTGTCTTATTGAAACTTTGTTGGGGTTATTAACTTTGTTAGGATTATTTTTGTCTTTATATTGGCTTTAGAGAGATATTGACATTTGTTTGTAGTTTAAGGGGAGACATTAACACAATTGGTAATTTGGAGTCATATTGACAATAAAGTAGTAATTTGAGGAGAATATTTGTACTTTTTTTTTTTTTTTAAAAAAAAAAAAATGTTGGTTGCTTAAAACAAAAGAAAGAAGAAGAGGAGGAAGACATCCAGGGGCAGAACCAGGATTTTTGGCGAAGAGGGAAGAATTTTTTTTTTTTATTGGGAAGACAGATTTGCATAAATACAAAAGCATGTAGATATTTAAAATCTTTATATATTTGTGTTTGTGCATATTGATATTAAATAAAAGCATTAAAATCTTACATTTAATCTCATGGCATCACAAACACACGGTGGTATAAACAACTAGTAAAATAGTTTATTTTAAAAAAATAAAAATAAACATAATCTATCTATAGAGTCAAATAAAAACGATACTTATGATCGTGGACTCTTTCTCCTAATAATCCCTTAAAACTCTAAATAACAATGCTATGAGTCGAGCCAAACAATGGTGAAATCATAAATGATTAAACCATTTAACTTGTGATGCCAAAACAAATATCGTGAACCCAAATGACTGCAGAATAACCACTCAAAAAATTGATTGTCAGTTAGAAGTCACTTAGAATAACCACTCAAAGAACCCAAACCATTTAACTTTTTATTTCGCATTTTCAGAGTTCTAAGCCAAATTGAGTTTCTAATTAGAAGCCAACTAGAATATGGAAGGAAATTAAATGAATGAGGTATTTTAGATTTTTTGTGTTAAAAGACGGTGCAAAACTAAAAAAAAAAAAAAAGTTAAAAAGTGGACACAAATATTATTTTGGAGTACAAAATTATTTTTTGTTGGTATTTAAGAGGTATATACGAGTTATGTAATCCTATCTATAAAAGGGGTCGGGGAATAATCCTATTCCAAGTCGAATTGGAGTAGCAATCTTAATTTGAATCCAATAAGAATTATTTGAATAATTTGGTCAACAGTCTAACTCCTAAACCAAATCAAACTCTAAAAACCTAGTTTAAGTGAAAGTAATAAACATACCTTTTTTGCTTATAAATAGCCTATACTCAAAGTATAAACAACAGACAAAAATATTTTAATAGCATATTTTTCTCTCCGGCATTGGAAATTACAGTAAATACAGTAGCCCATGGATGATGCGGCATTGGTGGTATTGAGAGATGTTATGTGCACACTTGTCTGAAGCCTAAGTCTAGAGAGTTCGATGCTGTTCTACGTGGGACAAGTAGAGTTGATATAACTCATCATGGGACACGTGTTGGGATTGCATGGGAACAGCTAGGTGAAGTTAAAGACAGCTGGGTGTTATCTTAATTAGAGTGCACGTGTGTTTCTTTAGTTACTGTTGTTTATGTTGTGTTTGTGTCCCTGTTTCTGTTATTGTGGAGTCTGTTATTTCCCTAAATGGATGCTGCCATTTGTCCTCTTCTCCTAAAGATGTGGATCATGGGTACAGCAGGTATTGTAGTGTTGTTAGTGGAGTTAGTGGGTTAGTATGTGCGCAACAATAGGCAGTGCCGCAGTGGTGGTTAATGCGCAGCAGTTATCTAGGTAGTGGGTGTTTTCAGTTGCGTTCTAGCTTGTATTTATATCTGTTTATCATATTGAATAGATCATCGGAAAATTACCAAGTTAAAGCAGGAGGTGTGACCCCTCGAAGTGTCAATCTATCATTTTCTTTTATCTTTTACTTACCTTGCAAAACAGGCTCATAGCAAGAGAAGCTATTGAGGGTGTGAACAGGGTGAAAGACCGTTTCGAACATGACGGGGCTGTTTACAAGCGCTTCTTGGATCTTATGAACATGGTTCGAGAGGGCCGGAAGGACATGAACCAAGTTTATGAAGAGGTGGCTTTTCTCTTCGCCGATCACCAAGACTTGCTCCACTGGTTCTTTAGTTTTGTAGAGGAGTCTGAAGACGATTCTTCTGCCAAGCCCAACGGTAAAAATATGCCGACTGTTAACCTTTCTTTTCTTTTCTTTTTTTATTTACTGAGATTTCACTCGTAAAATTGTTTAATTTTACAGTCATAGCCGCACATAACCCAAAAGAACCCGAGGACGTTGACCCGTAGATTGCGGATAGAGGCCGAGTATCTTGGGGCCCAAGTTCGACTTTTGCGGAGGATCACTCAGTTTTGGGCTTGAGAGTTGTGATGCCTTTCTGATTATTTATAGAATAATGTAAATGTGGTTTTTTATGTAAATAAAACTTACATATGTTATTTTAGTCTTTAGTTAAGATATATATATATATGTGAAATAAGGTATTTATTTATGGCGGGACATTACACATTGGGTCATATATATACATGGCATGGAAGAATGGAACACTTCTGACTCCCAGTGGCGGAGCCAGGAATCTATTTAGAAGGGGCGAAATTAAAATAATAAAATATGATGATAAATAATTTTTTTTCGTTCTTTTTATATACTATATTTTTATTATTCATGGTTTTTAATTTTAGTTTTGAGTTTGGTTTTCTTAGTTCAATATTAACTTAAATTTGAGGGTAACTTCCAGTTTTTAATGGTGTTGTCGTCACTGGGCTAAGCTGTCTTGAATATATATATATATATATATATATATATATATATATATGTATGAGCAAGTACATGAAAATGAATATTTTGATTTAATTTGTAGGGGCAGAATAGAATTTGAGTTAAAAAATTACATGATTTTTATTTTTTATTTTTTTTTAGACATTTAGGGGGCGGGCTTTATCTCCGCCACTGCATCCAACCAAATCAATATTTGTGGGATTTCTTGAATGAAGGTTCTTTCCTTAACATACATGGTTTTTTTTTTTTTTTAAAAAAAAAAAATTATTTATTTTTGTATAGGTTGCAAATGAGCTTGACGACAGATGGACAAACGACTGGTTTTTACAGAAGACGTCTAAAAGAAGAATATATAGATTGATTTGTGAGATTTGTACCAATATTCTTTGCTATATTAGTTGAAAGGATTTTACAATTTTACTGGATTGATATATTCTTCACAAGTTGAGTAGCATTTTTTTATTTTTTATTTTTCTAGTTAAAAAGGATAGGAGGGGTGATCAACTGTGTAGCTACTTTACGTGGACGTGACCATATAAGCACATATCCGATGAGAACTAATAACAGAAGGAGCCTAAATGATGGGGAGCTTAGACAATAGGAAACCGCATCTGCATTCATTCAAGTTCGCGGTTGAGTCATTGAGTCATAGCCTAATCCAGTAGGACATAAGTGGGATCCAAGGCATTGTGTATCATTTAGTTGTTACATTTATGAGCAAGTTGACTCATTTTAGGGTCAAGATTATATTATGAGAAATGCTTGGTTTAATGGTTATATGTTGTCACATCATTTAAAATTTTTAAATGATATAACATTATGTATACACACTTTTAATGCAACAAGAAAAGATTTTAAATTAGATATTTTACTTTGACTTCACAAAAACTTTCTTTTTTTCTTTTAGATTTAATGGTTTCATGTGCACCAATAGACGATTTTTATTTTTTTTCATTGGGTCTTTTTTTTAAGAGTAATGATTGAATACCACCCAAAAATACAACTTTTCACCACCTTACCTATGTGGCAAGGTGGTCCCCTACCTTAATTTATTTTTAATAGATGACTTGACACTTGTTGGCGTGGCAACTGATCGACAAATTATTAATTTTGATGGTAAAATGACATGATGACCTATTTAAAATCTGAACAAAATCTAAAGCCTTTATTCTTGAAATTGAAACCACTAAATCAAGTTAAATATGATTTTTTCCAAAAATCTTTGCATTGCTTTAAAAATTAAAAAAGAAAAAGAAAAAAGATCATCTGTTTTCCAAGACGCGCAAGTAAAGAAAAAAAAGAAACCGCGTTTTGGGTAGACCCGACTCTATTGGGTCCATTTTGTCAGATCTATAAATAGAAGCCTCGGTCGTCTGCTGTCCTCTACCCTTGTCGGTGAACGTAAACAGTGTCTGTCATGGAAAGAGCAGGGTTGAGCGAAGCCATCCGCTTCATAAACGAGGTGCGCATCCGCTTCCACCATGAGGAAGGTGTCTACAAGTGCTTCTTGGATGTCGTCAATATGCATCGAAAGGGGTTTGTGGACCTGAACTACGTTCGTGTTAAGGTCGGTGCTCTTTTTGAGGACCATCCGGATTTGCTTGATCGGTTCTTGAGCTTTGCGTCGGATTCCAATAATGGGAAGAAGGAGAAGGAGAACAAGTCTCTTGCCTCTATGGTCGAGGTGCTGGAGAAACATGGCTTAAAGGGTGCGTACGACCGAGGGCGGTTCTTGTTCAAGAACATCGCCGGCGTTTTGGGTCGATCTGAATACGTCGAGTTCTTGACCCACTGTCGCCGTTACGGTTCTGGAGAGATTGATAGGGGTGACCTGAACCGTCTGGTTGCCGGTGTTCTTGGCGGCCTACCAGGGCTTTTGGACGAGTTTTATGCTTTCTTGGAAGGTGACAAGTCACTGGGTCTGGGTACAACTACAAAGAAGAGAAAAAGGTCGGAAGATTACTTATCCGACAAGCCAAAGTTCTCAAATTGTCGACGAGGCCGGACACCAAATCTTCAAGATGATTATGAAGATAAAAGATACGAGATTGATATGTTGTTGGCGTCGATGACTTCGGCAACGGAGGCTGCGGAGAAGCTGTTGAATGAGATTAATGGAGCTAATCCAGAGAATCCAATCCGTATTGGAGAGTGTTTGAGTGCTATGAATTTGAGATGCATTGAGAAAATATATGGCGACCGAGGGAGTGAGATTGTTCACGTCCTACGTGAGAGTCCAAGAGATGCCTTGCCTGTAATTGTACCTCGGCTACAGCAAAAGCTAGAGGAAGTGAAGGGGTGGGCAACGTCGTTTTCATTCAAGAACTATATATGCTCAAGAAATTGATCAAGTTGTAGAAATTAATTAGTATTGTATCTTTTTTTTTTATTGTATCTGGCTAGCTAACGGCCATGTTATGTATCTCTTTATATATATATATATATATATATTTTTTATGAATATTGGTTTCTGGTGAGCTGTGACTGTGAATATGATCAATCTGCTTCCTCTTATGTCATGCTATTGCTAACCAATTTAATGTAAAAATCAAAACATCGATCTGCCAAGTCTAAGAAGATAGCTGAAGAACACGGAAAAAAAATATAAGAATCAAATATATGCTATTACAATTTTTTTTTTTTTTTTTTGGGGTAAGTAGCTAGGTTATTACATATTCATGTATGCTAACGGCAAGCTAAGCCTAACAATTAACCATGGTCAAAGACAATCAAGCTGGTAACTGGAGCTTCTCATTGTTCTTCCAGCTGCAAGACATTAAGAAGGGATCACCATTTTATGTTATAAATAGCATATATATATGTTTGAAAAGCTTTAGCAGGATTAAAACATTTACCTCTGAAAGTAATAGTAGAAAAAATCAGCATAGAGCAGTGTCTGGATAAGCCCTGATATCCAAGCTGCAAGAGTTCTCAGAACCAGACAAGAAAAAGAAAGGAAAAGGTCAGAATAGCGTAGAGAAGTTGACAACCAGGTGCAACGAAATTCCCAAAGAATGCATGTGTTCATGCATCGCATACACTAAGGCACACACATGTACTTCCACAAGACATGTACACACACGAAAAGAGAGAGAGAGAGAGAGAGAGACATACTTATCCATTGGACATAGTCATCCTCAGTAATGTAGCGATAAATCCAGTTCAATATGTACAATGCTCGATACGCGCTGCAGTAAGGTAAGCAAACTTGATTAAAACACATTTCAGGTTTCAACCATCGAATGGCAGCAGTTTAGACAAGGGGCAAAAATTTCCTACAAACTGGTTTGTATAATCCACATATAAAATTGACAAGTATCCTTTCCCAAGTGAGAAGCACATGTTGTTTTAATAGCATGAACTTCTCACATGTTTTTTTAATAGTATTAATAAAAATACATGTTTCTCACATATTTAAACGACACATGTTACTCTTATATATGGGTTGTATAAAATTTTATGCAAACCTGTTTGTAGGAAATTTTTGTCCTTCGACAAGAACATATAGAAATATCATGTGATGTCAGCTAAATGGCAATTCAAAAAGGCTTGAGTTACTGCAAGTCATTCCTGCAAGTTTCAGTCATCTTTTCCACACACAGCATGTTTTTTTACCTTTACCGGTTAGTACTTGCTCCTGGGCCCCCGGCCAAGAGGAAGCCCGGAAAGTAGGTAAAAACATGAAAAAACACATCACAGTCCGATTATCTGATTTGAGTCTACACATCATTCCTGGGTACATATCATATTAATGCATATACATGCAAGAAATACAAATACAGTTTTCAATTGATCAGATCACATAAATATCTGTATTTAATTGAATATATTGTCTAAAATCTAAATGACCTTGTCAAACAAGTCAGTATTTCGCTGACCACAGCGGAAAGCTAAAATCCAAGCAGATAGATCCAAGCAATGAGAATAGAAAGGAATCAACAAGGATGAATTTTACAACAGTTATGAGGTATCTGGTTACTCCAATTATCTCCACAAGTTCTGTTAAGCATGAGCTTAGAAGGATAGACATAAAAGTCCAGCTTGTAAAATGATTGCTTCTCTTTTCCTATTTTCAAAGGACCAGATACGTAGTACATATATTGAAATGTTCTATGGGTTGAATTAAGTTTTTAACACATTACAAGGAATATATCACCTACTGATGTATTGGTATCTTAAAATAAAACGTTTTTCTTACACTAATCCAGTGCTAAAACCAATCATTCTTCTCGCCAAATTGGTATAACTTTAAAACAAGAAAGAACATTTGGAAAAGGAAGATTCATAAGAAATAGAAGATCTGGAAGATTGCTACAAATTTACCATAAGGTCTATTATCCATAAATTCAAGGTTTTATTTTTATTTTTACATGCCAGAGCAATATTTTGTAACGAAAACACCTTCCGAAAAATTTCATGCGTCAAGGAATCTTACTTTTACAAGGTAATTTGACTTACCTACCCAATTTGGGCCTTACCAGGAATAGGCTTAGAATAGATATGTTAAGTGTGTATATTGTAGCAGATAATCCTATATGGGAGTTCAACTTAGGGTTGTTAAAAAGGCACCAGATTTTGGAGTTAAAAGAGATTATAAGATAAGTTGCTCAGTTTTCCGCCCACCCCTACTTTATCCTCTTTCTTTCTCACTTAACCCTGACTGTTGGATTGATATCTTCTATCTTCCTCGCTCCTTTTAATCTTATCTTATTTCTCTCTTTAAAGTAGTTCTAGCCTCATTCAGGTTACATCACCCGTCTACCCGCTTTCTTTTGCCATGCTAATCACAAAGCAGTTCATATTCAACTCATAAATACCAGATTTAAGAGCAGCTGTAAAAACATATTTATAATCACTTCAACTGAAGGAACTGAAAAGGAGAAGAAGATCAAAGAAACAGAAAGTCAAAGAAAGTTTTCATACATTGATGGCCTGCTAACAATACTAAAAGTTAAGCAAGAGTAAGGAACAATAGTATATCAAGGTTGAATGCCATTATAAAACTATAAAACTCTAAAATCACTATCCGTCAACAGACTGACAATCCCAGGCACCCAAAACAAGGCCTACTTCCTTTATATATTGTTCCTCACTATGCCCTCCCCTTAAGAATGTACTTAGGGGGTTTGGGCAAACCATAAAACCAGGCTAGCCATAAATAGTATATTAGGTTTCAAATCTTTTGTTTTTGTCAAATTTTATACATTATAGAACTGTTTTGTAATTTCCCACTTCTGTATTTGTAATTATTATATACATGTTGCCATAAAAAAACTAAAACAGAACAAAGAATGGTTTTGACAACTTGGACATTAACAAAAACTAGTTCAAAATCGACTAGTTTTTATTTAGAAAATATATATCAGGTTTTGATCAGTATTATGGTTTGCCACAGAACCCCTTTAAGAATTCCCTATGGTTTCTCCTTTAAAAGTGCCCAATGTCCCTATCCACATGAATAATCTAAACTTACAGATATCTTCAAAAGTGTTTCAAGTATTCCATAAAGTTAACTTTGCATTCTTCATTTAACAAAAAGTTTTTAAATTATACTCAACCCAAAGTAAAGTTTTTAGATTTTCTACTATTACTAGATCTGTGCAAAAAACCACCCGACCTGCACTAGTTAGCATGACCCAAACAGTTTTATGAGTATGGCGGTTTCAATGAGGTTCCAAAATACATATTACCCGATGGGTCAATTTGGTGTTCGGTTCTATAATTCCTAACCAATTTGACACTGACCCAAACCGATAAAGTACATACATATGTACACACACACACACATGAAATTGACGTGGCAATTTTTCAGTGGGCTGGGCAGATTCATAGTTACATATGAACCAGCACACATGTGATATACAACCCAAATAAACCTAGCCACCAGCGTAATTTGATTGGCAAAAATAATGCAAGAAACTATTTTGCAAGACATGATGAACCAAACACAATCACGCACCAAAGAGAAGAAACAAAAGAAAGAGAAAATATATTCAAATGCAATTCCAAAAAAAAAATCTAATTTACTATGAAGCCTATAGACAGAAAAAGCAAGAAAGACCAATGCAAGCATAATATACCATAGACCACACACAAATTTCCAAGTTTTATGGCGACAAGACATCCATGTACAATGATGCAAAGAGAAACAGGTGAAACTAAACAACAATTTAACTATGATGGGAACACAAAACTTAGGATTCCAAGTAACGGTATCCAATTAGTTTCTTGGTAATTGCATAAATCAGTAAAAAAAAAAAAAAAGATTAAGAAAATAATAAATTAATTGAGAATAGCAGATATTCTCCAGTCAAGTAATCAATAACATTTTCTCCTCTGAAACAATAAGATGGAAGTTGAAAATAACATATTACCCAAGGAGGAAAACATATTGTCCAGTCAGGTTGTCAATATTTCTTGTCCTTTGCAACAATACCAGCTGGGGCACTATAGCAACAGCCTCCAAATATAGCGAAAAAGTCCATATTACCTGCTCAATTACATTTATTGTAAGCACATAGGATATCTAAAATATGGTGAAAAGTACCCCTATCATTTTCTCAATCTAGAAGTTAAATAGAAACATCAATATTGTACATAGTTTCTAATGAGATGGGCACAAATATCAGATTCTAGATTCAAGACCTTGTAAACTTTGTAATTGAGATACCTCTTTAAAGGTGAATTTCTCATGTATAAGTAATGCCAAAAGCAAGCAAGGCAACACAAGGAAAACATGCCGAAAAGTGTCTTGGTCCTTATCATAAGATCTGCGTACTATTTTGTGGCGCCTTATATACCAAACAATCGAGAAAGAGCTCCCCAAGAATATTAACTTCATTATGGTATTATACAGCGAGATGAAATGGGTAAATATATCCAAATAGCGAGCAGCAAAAACAAGAGCATAGAGTTCTTGTGTCTTCAAGGAAATGCCTGCAAAAAATGCAGCTTGTCAAAATTCATTCATAGACTACTACCTTTCTAAGAGAAAGTATAACCTGTGATAGACATCAACCGAAGAACACCTAGTAATAACACTAGACGACATATAAATCATAGCATGCACAGCCAAATAAGATTGAAATTGAAGTGAAGACCAGAGGATGTAAGATTCAACTAATTATCTACATATAGACAACTTTACATACACTATTTCTCATAAACACGTATATTGGCGAGCAAATACTATGAAAAATATTGTTCTTTGATGGATGCCATATACCTAAGATGTCAAGACCCCTTAAAAAAACAAATTAAGAAAGTAAACAGGAAAGAAATGAGAAAAAGATTTTAATTAGAAGATGTTGCATGTGATGCATGCACGAGCATTTCGGTAAACATATAAGGCTTAAAAATGTAAGAAAAACTGGAGAAAGAAATCCTAAGTTATGATTTCCTTATTTTGACATGATAGATATCTCAACTAGAGAGTCAAGGTACAAAATCTTCACCTGGAAAATTGACAAATATAAGGAAGGCTTATATTTGTAAGCACATAGCCATTTGTCAGTCACGTTGACCTTCCTCTTACCCATAAAATCCAGCCTGAACTGATTCATTTATATTATCCTTGGTTCTAACATAACCAAAACATCTCATTCATAAAAACAAGAAACAAAAAAAGCAAAAACCAAATAATCTCAACAGACATTCTGCCATCATGTCCTCAAATTTGTGCTACCACCGGCATCAGCAAAACCCCTTAATTTGGTTTGATCATTTGACTGTTCTGCAACTCAGCCAAAGCTTAAAGCACTTCTAATAAGGCAAGGCACCAGTGCACTTAATCCTACCATATAGTAGAAATTTTATTTATTTAAATAATTAACTAATTAATTTGGCATGATCATTTCTAATCTTTCCAATCATCTCCTGTAAAAACCATCCTCTAAGTGTGTTACTTTAGAGTTAATTTAGTCACATGATTGTGGCATTTCCATACCATCAAGTGTTGTTCGCATAATCACTTCATTATTGAATTTTTCCCTCCAATTTATCCCACCAATTTGATATATGTTTATGAATTACATGACAACTCAAAAACACCTCTTGATTTCACCCAATACCTCTTGATTTTGCAACCAACCACCAATTAGATCCCCTTACCCCTTGGCCCATTGCCCTATTGATTAATAATCCAAGATGAA
This sequence comes from Alnus glutinosa, assembly GCF_958979055.1. NCBI lineage: Eukaryota > Viridiplantae > Streptophyta > Magnoliopsida > Fagales > Betulaceae > Alnus > Alnus glutinosa. The sequence continues at coordinate 10,955,549 of NC_084886.1, forward strand.
ACATTGTAGACCTCATCTGCCTGTCCCAATTCACATAAGCCACCGACTTTTTACCACTCAGTATAAAATAAATTGCATTATTTAAGACACAAAAAAGTACATTTTACTCTGTCTTAATCCTATTCATGCTGAACCTCACTTCTAAAGCTTCTCTGTTAATCATAACGTTGCATTAATATAGTCACGTTTCTTGTTCTAACTTATAAAGTAGCTCTTTTTAGTCCACTCAACTATAGCTATTTTTTCAGGCAAAAACCTTCAACAATGGATACCCTCTTGGATATGCCGAGTGAAATCCATATTTGGTGATTAGAGATAAAGTACTGACCTGTTAACTTAGTCATTTTTTATATCGGACTTGTATCTCTCTAATCCAATTGTTCTCTAAACTAGTAACTACTCCATTGAGCGTGTTTGGTCATGAAAATATATATAGAAGTTTTTACATTGTTCGAAACCACCATTAAACATGCATTCGTGAACACCCATTTCCATCAAATGACAGCATCTACTTCTCATGTACCCGAAAACAAAATCAGTCAAAATTCAGCAAACCCATCAAACAGAATCAACTAACCTACACCACCTCCCCCCCCCCCCCCCCCCCCCCAAAAAAAAAAAAAAAAAGAAAAGAAAAAAAGAAAAAGAAAGAAAGAATCATCTAAGACGCAATAGCTTGTAATGAAACAATTCTAAATCTACAGAATTCCACAGATGACAATATGTTACAGTGCCATAATTTCAATTACCTCCAATCTCCTATCTTATACTTAAAATTGCCATAACAACACAACCTCAAGATCTCTTAGTTGCTGAGAAAATGTGGCAAATCATAGGAAATCAAAACTCATAGTTCAGATATTCGGCCATTCGAACCCGAGGAAACAAGTCAACCCAGCTCAACTGAGCCCAGTCCAACTATTTGGCTCAGTTGAAATGAACAAATTCCTCCCGCAGAGAAACTAAAACAACATAAAATATTTTGCATTCAACTCAAATTTCCCTTCCATTTTCTCCATTTTTTCCTCAGCTACCAAACACCGAACATAACTTAGAAAGCCTAACTCGCGGTTATACATAACACACATATGCATATATACATTTATATACAAATGTAGAGATTAACATCAACCATAATTGGAACAGAAACTGGATATAGAGCGAGAGAGATTAGGAACCAGCGCAGGATTTGATGGTGTGGATCTTGAGGAGCAAAACGACGACGCTGACCAAATGGGTCATGTCCCCAGCTAATCTGAATAAATTCATCTTTCTCTTTTCCCTCCCTCTCTCTTCTTTGCTTTTCCTTTGTTCCTTTTGCTAAATTATATATATGTGTGCGTTTGGATCAAGGGAAAAATGCGCTATCTCGGAAAATTTTGTACGGAACTTTCTCAGATCTCTGATTGATCCAGCAACGTACAGAGAGAAGAGAGACTTTTTTCGCTCGAGTTTATTTTATTTATTTCTTTTCTTTTCTTTTTCGTTTGCTCAGTTTTATGTTCCCAGTAACGTGGGAGAGTTGCGATTGCGTATCCTTCCGCATTATATTGGTCGAGATTTGAAATTTTGAATTATATGACTAATTAATTAATTAATTAATTAATTGTATGATTTAATTAGTTACGTGTACAAACTTTTTCTTCATTTTTTTGTTGAGGTTGAAATTTTCTTTATTTACAAGTTAATTATAATGAAATATTAGGATTGTGATCAAATTATGGAGATTTAATTACCATACTAATTGGCATTTACTCTAAATCTTGTAAATAGAGACCTCTGTATTGTAGACAAATAAGTTAATGAGTACAATGTAGCCATTAAGTCTAATTCGCAGTGGTAGACGTGACTATTTAATACTGAATCACTCGTAAATTCTGTGTGTCTCTTCTCTCTAATGCTTCCTCTATTATTCCGTTTTTTTTTTCTTGCCTTTTAGACTTCTACACAAATCTGAACAGAAAAAAAAATATAAAGAAATTCTTAAAAAAAAAAAAATTAAAATGCTAAATTAGATGTAGATGATTTGGAAAAGTATGCAATTAAAAAAGAAAAATTTTAAAAGTGATTTTTTTAACTAAAATAAAGAATAAATTTGTTGAGCCGGATGTGAATACTCTAATATGTTTGAAAGTGCAGTTAATTTTTGCTTATTAATATATTAGAGTTTCGTTTGTTAATTTTTTTGTTAAAACATTAATCAAAAATCAAAATACTCTTACACAAAAGTAAAATATTTTTTTTATTTATGTCACATCAAAATATTTTTTAAACAAAATAAAAAATAAGAAAACAAAGTCTATAAGTTTTTGTTATTTGACCTGAAACGATCAAACATAGAGGGTGTGAATTATAGACTAATTCAATTGAATTTCACAAAATTATGGTAATTATTGGATACGAAGATTATGGTCGATAACTACACATTTATTAAATAAGGAGTAGTGGGAGTTTTTTTTTTTTTTTTTTTTTTTTTTTTTTTTTTTTTTTTAACATGTCTATACAAGCTGAGAGGGAGGGGGATTCAAATTAATAATTTCTACTTCATGAGTCATAGTCCACAATCGATTGAACTACCTCTTTGAGACAAAGTAGTGAGAATTATTGTGGGAGAAGATTGATAAAATAAGGATATGAATATCATTAGATATATTATATATATGCATGGTTTATTTCATAAAAATAAATGTCATTTGACGATGACATGATGCATGAACCATGATCAATCTTAAAACATGACTGATTTTTGTCAATTTTATATTGGATTTCTTACACCTTTATATATATATATATATAGTTTTCAGATATGCATGCCTGCATGGCCATTGCTTACATAAATGTTTTTTTTGAATAAAATTTCGGACTTCATTGACTTGAAGAAATTGAGTAGAAAACTCTACGTATCCAGAGTATGGGACTCTGACAATACAATATTTTAGATACCCTCAAGATTACAATCTACCCAAACCTGATCCGTCCATTGTTTAACCGCCTCCTTAGCAAGACTGTGTGCCGCATATATAATTAACCTCCTTTTTAGTATGACATACTTGCCAACGACTACAATTAGTAAGTACCCTTTTGCATCCTTGACTATTTGTTCATATATATTCCAATTGGGTTCAACTTTATTTAAAGTATTTACCACCTGCAAATAATCTCCTCCTACTACAATTGGTAAGTACTCGATCCCCACATGCCTATGATTTGTCGACCAGAACAATGGGTTGACAAATGAAAACACAAAACATCGTCAAACTAGAGGAGAGAGGTGCCACAGGCTTCAGCCAACACCTTGCTTGCCTTTGAACACTTCCTCTCCAACCTATATATGCGGTGCTTACGCCGCCACCGTCAACGTCTCCTCTGCCGTTGCCATCACTACCCAGCATCTGGTGAGGTATGATGGTTCTAATGCTTTACCTTGTTGCTTTTTTACCTTCCTTAAGGGATCTTTATGCTTCTTTTGAGTACTTCATTTTGACGCAGCACTAGTATATCATCATGTTACTCATATCAAATTATATTGAGAAACTGATCGGTCAATGATCATGTACCTGATATTATATTGAGAATTGGCCAGTATATGGCCATATCTCCGAAAACACCTCTTATTAAGTAGTCGATCAAACCATAATGAACAACCAAAACAAGACTATGAGCTTCGTAACAAGTTATCAAGTAATTGATTGTCCAATACAAAACGAGTGAGACCATCGCTCACATAAATAAAATCCATTAACATAATTCTCTAAATTCTAATACCCCACTCACGATAGTCAACTTTCATCTAGAGCTACTGAAAAACTCTAACTTCCAAATATATAGTATAAATGCATGCACTTATAACATCATAGGGATAGATTAAATAATTTAAATTAAAACTTGGTACATTTCTTATATCACTTTATGTAGGGCTAGCAATCCGGATTAGCGTCTCGGGTTCAGGTAGATTCACTTGACCCCCCAAATTGTTAAGGGTTAATCCGAACACCACTTGTTTAAAGATAACATGATTATAATGTTAATCCACTTGACCTTTCAACTATAGTTATAGATTTTTCTTCTCTCTTCTCTTCACTCCAAAACAAAAAGGTCTTGGCTAGGATGTCATTATCCTGACATATGTATACTACATGTAATTTTGCAATTTCACCATTAACTCAACAATATATTCACGTGTTAATAAATTATTGGCTTTAACATAACAATCAGCCGACGTGTCATTCTTCACCGTTTAAAACCTAACGGTAGATATATACGAGGGAGTTATTTGATAACGATACACATGTTAAGAAGCGATTTGATCAAATTCAAAAACTCTAAAGAGCAATTTGATACAAGATTAAACCCAAAGACCTCTACATTACTTTTTCCCTATATTTGTTTTGATTTACATTAATCAATGGCATTCATAATTTTAGAATGTCTACTCCCATACTATTAAAAAGCTCAAAAGATATTTATGCATGCATATCCTGAGGGGAGAGGCAAACACTTAATATGAACGAGAATGGAGAAGAAGTGAATACGATTTGAATTATTTTTTCAACCTTTCACATCTCAACTACATATAATAACAAAAATGTCTACATCGTTATAATAATAATCATGATTAACACCAAACGAGGAGTCGAGCGTTAAATGATTAGTGAATCCTTGTCTCTCTTTTGATTTCAATTTTTTTTAACAAAAGATAATTGTTTGGGTGTCGTTTTATTTTTAATTATTTCTTGAGTTTATATTTGGGCAATTGGGCGTCTTTTACACCCAATTCTAATTTTTTCAACCCCCACTCAAAATAAATTACTATTATTATTATTTTTTTTTTATAAAAAAAAAAAAGCAATAAAAAAAAACAGGGTTGGCAAAACAATACAAAAATTAATAAAATTTTGAAATTTTTTTTTTCATTTTTAGTTTTACTTCTTTAAAATAATTCAATTTAAGTTATATTCCCAACCATCTTTTTCCAATTTTGTTTCATATTTTCAATAACTTATAATATAAGGTTTTGATAAATAAAAAAAAAAAAAAATTTGTTTTTTGTCTTTTTAGTTAACAAAGCCAAATCCTTTCAAACGAATTGTAAATGCTCATACTTACAAAAAATAAAAAAATAAAAAAAAATTGTAAATGCTAATAAAATATTTAAAATTACTTTTATTTTTATATCACATAACACTTTTTTAAAAAATAAAAATAAAAAACACATTCTAAATTTAGAGTATTAACATTTTTGAACCACACCACGAACAAGGTTTTATCTATATACTCATGAGTCATGAAGCTGCGCACATAAACCAAAACCATGAAGATTATCGAGATTCAAAAGCGTAAGCGGCCGCCGGTCGCCGGCCATACGCCAGCTGTACCTGCAGCAGTAGCACGCCCTAAAGACACAAGAAAAGAGGCTAACCGGCAGTAACTGCTTCACCGTTACAAAACAAGTCCAACACCTTAGCCAAATCTGCCATAATGCGTGTCACAGTTAACCGAACTTCTCCCCATTCCCTCGTACTTTTCTCCCCCTTCTCTCTCTCTCTCTCTCTCTCTCTCTCTCTCTCGTGCGTGTGTACTGTGTAGTCTGTGTACATATATTGTAATCCTGAAAAACCAATTTGTCATCTCCATTGCCTTTTCTCTTTGTTTTTCTTTTTTTGGCTATGCTCTCGCGCTCCCCCCCCCCCCCCCTCTCTTTCTCCCTCAATCACTGATTTCAAATACCAACCCTAAAAATCATCTCTGGGTTGTTGTTTATGCATGCAGATAGAACCTACAAATGGGTTTGGTCTCAGTCTCTGCAGTTGAACTTCTTTTGCTGTTTTCACTGAGCTTCATATATGTTCATGGCGGTGCTATTCGAACGACACTTGATGGACCCTTCCAGCCCGTCACGGTCCCTCTTGACAAAAGGTTCCGCGGGAACGCCGTAGATTTGCCGGATACAGATCGGCGAGTGCAAAGGATCGTCGAAGGTTTTGAACCTGAGCAAATCTCTGTGTCTCTCTCTGCAACGTATGACTCTGTATGGATATCTTGGATCACAGGTCTCTTTAACATTAGAGTTGTTTAGTACTTTCTTCAGCTTTTACTTAACAATAGCTGTGTGTAGTTATCCCAAAATGGAAAAGTACACATATTTATGGAAACAAAGTAAATATGTAATTTTGTAAGTACAATGTTTTTTGCTTTGTTCATTAATTGTATTTGTAAATTAAGGTCTTCCACTGCTTTTTATTGGCATAAAGTTTATGTTAATATATTTGGACCGAATTTCGCAGGTGAATTCCAAATTGGGGACAACATAACTCCATTAGATCCTGAAACTGTAGAAAGCGTTGTTCAATATGGAATGTATGGATTTCCAATAAGTGATGAAGCAACTGGTTATTCTCTTGTTTACAATCAACTTTATCCTTTTGAAGGCCTTCAAAACTACACTTCTGGAATTATTCACCACGTTTGCCTCACAGGTATAACTAGTCATGTAATTAGTGCATACTTCGGTAGATTCAAGTACTCATCTCAAATGACTGACTCTATCAATATACTCATGAGGCCATGAGGGTTTTGTCTTCTATTCACAATGGATGCTTCCTCTGCTCAGTAGTTTATTCTTATTTTGCATATTTATGAGCTGCAGACATAGCAATGATTGATTAATGTAACCATTATGGATCATTCATAAGATTGCCCTATGAAACAGTTCTTTTAAAATTTCACTAGCTCTAAGTTGCCAGTCTATTAAGGCGAATGTCTAAACAGTCTCAAAGTACTCCTAAAGCATCATGACATAACATGCTGTTGATCATGATTGACAATGGCTAAAATGAAGTTCTTTGACTTTCATCTCGAGTTCTTTGACCATGTAAAACCACTATGTTATTAGTTAGAAAGTAAGAGCTCAAGAGTAGCAATTTTCAACGTTTGACTATTAGTATTCTGAGACTCCTAACAAGTCTGCAATTGAGTTGAGATTGTATTTAAAGTGTGTATAAACTTAGGCTAGTAGGGTCACACTCAAGGCCTTTGTACTCTGCAAATTCCGTATTGGAAGCTCAATTCAGATATCTATGCCTATGAATATATCCCCCAAAGTAACAAAGTGGATTATTTATTGGTTTTAATTTCTTCTTATGTCATGTTTCCTCAACAAAATTAATTCATCAATATCTGCTTGGGGACATGTTATTCACCAGAGACAAGAAGTTATGGAAAAGTTAAAAGCTTCTATCAACGCATCCTTGATTGTTGGTCAGTTTTATCCTATTATTGTTATGGCGTAAATACTATCGCTAATAATGATTTTTCATATTTGTATCCATATAAAGTAAGAAGAGATAGAGATTATTATCTACATAAAGGATATAGATGTAAAGAAGCACCTGCAGCGTTCAAATTTTTTTCTATTGGATTTCAGCTATGGAACCACTGGTGTGACTGATTGATTGGTGCCAAATGTGTAATCTATTTAGAACTTTTTTTTTTTTGTTTACCACATAAGGTCTTGGATATTCACTTAAGATTATAAATGATCTTGTTCAATGTATGGTGCAAGCTTTGGTAGCATGTATTCCAACCGATATGCATAGCAAACAAATACATAAACCATAACCTTAGAACAGTTTTTTACTTCATTTCTTTCTTAAATAACTAGGTTAAGTGTCAAGTATAGCTTAGCAGGATATGGGTGGTCCTCTATAAGAATAAGCAGTTTTAAGTTATTCTTACCTCAATTTTGTTGCCCGCCTTTTTGTTTTTGTGTCTTTGCATCTTTATGACCTTTTGTGAGCTTGAACCTGCCAAATTTTGAATTTCTTTATTAATGTCACAACTCTATTATGTCTTTCCACAGGGTTGGAACCTGACACACTATATCAGTATCAATGCGGAGATCCTTCTATACCAGCAATGAGTGATGTATACTATTTCAGGACTATGCCAGTTTCTGGACCCGAGAGTTACCCTAGCAGAATAGCAGTGGTGGGGGACCTTGGTCTGACATACAATACCACATCAACAGTTGGCCACTTGATGAGTAACCATCCTGATCTTGTTCTGCTGGTTGGGGATGTTAGTTATGCTAACTTGTATCTCACAAATGGAACTGGGTCTGATTGCTACTCTTGTTCATTTTCGGATACTCCAATTCATGAAACTTATCAGCCACGTTGGGATTATTGGGGAAGGTGAAACTCTAACTTCTATTTTTTTTACTGAAAATTATTCTATCATATTTGCTCTTCCAGTTAGGCTATGAAATGGCAAGCACTTATAGAAATGTTTATATAGGAACTGGACTGGCAATAATGCGACTGGCAATAAAACTGGTTGAATCATTAGTGCACTTCTGAAGTCATTGTAGTAACAAAATAGATACTAAGAACTTAGATTCACTAGTATCTGGTCTAGGGTATGGAGGGAAGCTCTGTAATTAGTTTCGGATTGTTAATTAATGCATGATGACCCTCAGGTTACATGTCATGTGAGACATGCCAACATCAACTATCCTCTATATTCTTTTACTAATAAATGTTTGATTAGTTCCTGAATAAAATAGACCACCAAAAAAACAATTATTTCAAGTAAAATGAAGGTTAATTGATCGGGAATTGCTCTCTCTCTCTCTTCCAATCTTTGATTTTGATTGGACCAAACAAAAAAGACCGGCAGTTTTGTTATTTTAGCTCATGGAATTATTATGGGATTTTTGTTGGCAGGTACATGCAGCCTCTTGTGTCTAACGTTCCAATTATGGTGGTAGAAGGGAACCATGAAATTGAACAGCAGGCTGAAAATCAGACTTTTGTTGCTTACAGTTCAAGATTTGCATTCCCATCAGAAGAGAGTGGATCATCATCCACATTCTACTATTCTTTTAATGCAGGTGGGATACATTTTATCATGCTTGGCGCCTACATTTCATATGACAAATCAGGTGAACTCAAGTTTCAATCTCTTTCCCACTCTCATTCGTTTTTGCTAGCAATTTCCCATTTTCATTCTAAACAAAACTAAAGGACTTTCTTTCATTGCCTGACCTTCTCATTTATTGTGTACATGATTAATTTTATGCATTTGGTCATATAACCAGTAACTTTAGAGAGTGATGCTGCCATTTCTTATGTGTGTGTGTGTGTGCGCGTGTGTGTGCGTGTGAGAGAGAGAGAGAGAGAGAGAGAGAGAGAGAGAGAGCATATTCCATGGTTAGAAATTACATGGTGAGTTCTCCAAGTTTTTCAATTTCAGGGGATCAATACGAGTGGTTGGAGAGGGACCTGGCTTTTGTTGACAGAGAAGTGACTCCGTGGTTGATAGCTGCATGGCACCCACCTTGGTACAGCACCTACAAGGCACATTACAGAGAAGCAGAGTGTATGAGGGTAGCGATGGAAGACTTACTGTATAAGTATGGTGTTGACATAGTCTTCAATGGACATGTAAGTATGACTTCCAGAATAATCTCTATTCTGATACCTCATTTTGGTGCCACATAGGTACGTCTCATCAGCACAAAATTCTAAATATGTTAGAAGTTATTCTGTTTCCAAATACTTAAGAGATATTAATATAACCTTCTGTCTTCTTTGAAATTGTGTAAGAAAGAAGTGCTGAGCTGCAGATAAACAGGCTTAGTTTTGATATTTAAGTGTTCAAGATAACAATGTGTTAAATATAATGACTTCAGGGTGAACATAACATAAATACCGTAAAGGCAAAGCTTCTCTTCAAACTGAAGTAGTTCTATACAGAACTTCCTCTTAAATATTTTTTTGATAAGTAATAAGCCAATCGCAAATATAATTACAGCATTGCCAATATCTAAGACCAATGTCCTTGCTATAAGACAAAAGCTTGAAAAAAGAAAAGAAAATGTCATATGGCAAAGGGATGAAGTTCAAATATAATAATAATAATAATAATGTTGTTCATATGAATAACTTGAAGGCAGATTTATAAATGGTTCTCTATTGTGTTTCTGCTTTCCTATACATGCTGCTTTAACAGTCAAGCTGCTTACAGCAAACCTGTGCAATTATTTGAATCCATATAGTCAACCGTATGTATAAGTGCTGTTGTTCATTTGGAAACCATCAACAGGTTCATGCCTATGAGAGGTCAAACCGAGTATATAACTACACTCTGGATCCCTGTGGTGCCGTCTATATCACAGTTGGTGATGGTGGTAATCGGGAGAAGATGGCAATTACACATGCTGATGAAGCTGGCAACTGCCCGGAACCATCTACAACACCAGATGAATTTATGGGTGGGTTCTGTGCTTTCAATTTCACGTCAGGCCCAGCAGCTGGTAAGTTCTGTTGGGACAGGCAGCCAGACTATAGTGCTTATAGAGAAAGTAGCTTCGGCCATGGGATTCTAGAGGTACTCTCTCTCTCTCTCTGGCAAACAGAATTTTGACAACACCCTAGACTTGATCTTTCACAGACTCCAGTTATATTTCGACACGAATGATTCACTAAAAGCCTTGCTTTGACAACTGCACTGGATCTGAAATATGAACAAAATAATGAAAGATTCTTTAAAAATAAATTTCCACATGTGAGTTTTGAGTATACCTGTTACAAATTGTTTTCATGTTTAGTACTTTTCTGGAAAACTATAAGATACAGATTTATTTCAACGACACATTTTGCAAGCTGAGTCAATTCTTATAGTGCCAATTCCAATAATTATTCCACTCCTAAAATCAGTCGTATCTAATAACAACGTGGAAGACAAATGCAAAACCCTTATAAGATTGTTCCGAGGTATCCAAAATCTATGGTCTTGAAAAGAAGCCTTCAGTTGCAATGCTGAACCATATAAAATACCCGGAGGCATTGATTGGTAGACTTCAGAGGGAAAATGCTCATATATATTTATATTTTTGGGTGGAAATCAATTTTGTCAATCTTCTTGAATTCTAGAACCTAATGGTATTTCTATGTGGTTTGCAGGTGAAAAATGAGACTCATGCTTTGTGGACTTGGCACCGCAATCAGGATATGTACAACAATGCTGGAGATGAGATATACATTGTAAGGCAGCCTGATAGGTGCCCAGTTGAATCCGAGGTATGTGATCACTTTGGTGAACATGCACATAGAGCACCTTAATTGGAAATAACATCATCTTGACCTCAACAATCAATTCTATTAAAATATGCACCTTCAATATCAATTAGTTTTAGTCAAAGATCTACTTAGAACCCTAGTGAGACAATAAAGATGACTTCAAAGGGTTTTTTGATATGTTTTTAGCTCAGAAGGTCTTATTTGATAGAAGGTTTGCTCACATTTTCTAAATATATAAATCAAATATGTTCTGAAAGCGATCTTAATGCCAATTTTTGTTAATTATTAAGAAAACGACCAACTAAACACAGGGATTTTATCTTTTCAAGACAACTTCTTCTTCTTCTTCTTCACGGCATCTAAAAGAGCCATCAAAGAAAGCCACTTACAAGACACTCATTGCTCTACTACATTTTATATTTAAAGAGTGGCACGACAAACCTTTTATCCCTTGTCTTTTACCTTTTTTTTTTCCTTCAGGTGTAACTTTTGTTTTTACATCCATCAATCAAATAACTTGACCTGAATGCATTTCTTTTATTCCTTTTCTTCTTCTTCTTCTTCTTCTTCTTCTTCTCTTAAAGATCCCCAAGTGATAAAAGCCCCATACATTAAGCCCCAAAGAAGTACGAAGCATGGAGATAACTTTGGACTACTTGGTGGAACAGAGCAAGGAGCTCCGAAGGTGCATTTGGTTACCAATATTAAATGTACAATAAAAGGAATACAAAAGTATGATAAAATATTTTTTGGTCTACCATTCTTTAAAAGAGAAAGTAATATCATTGAAACATGCAGACCAGTATACATATACAAAAGTTGTTCTAATTTCTTTACGTCTACTTGTCATAATAGTTTTACAAGTTATTTAGAATTTGAATGTGAACTGTAATTAGTGTTTAAGCAATCATTTGCTATGGTACTTAACTGTGATTGGCAAGAGCTCAATAACAATAAGAAAAGATTGCTTGCAAAAACTGCCTGTTTATCTGTTTTCCTACTTAATAAGTAATTCATGATTAAATGATGTTTAGCACCTTAAAAGTACTTGTTTTTGGTTCTTTCTTTCCTCATTTTTATATACTAAAAAAAAAAAAAAAAAAAAAAAAAACAGTAAATGTGGTTCTTATATAGCATTCTCAAGCTTCAAACTAATCTTTAAAGAGAAAGTAAAACATCATTGAAATATACAAACCAGTATTTATAGAAAAGTTCCTTGGAAAAAGAAAAAACATATGCTCTGATTTCCTTAAACCTGTCTTTCTTCATGGTTTTGAAACTAGAACTTTGAATGATGGAACTGTAAATGATGTTTAAGCAATAATTTGCCATGATAACTGTTGGATGTGACTTGAACATCAAGTCAAAGGGGCCCACAAGTTCTCTTTTCCAAGCTGGAGAATGTGTTAACCGACTTGAAGACACTAAAAAAAGGGCATAGTTTGAGGACTTTTTTGGAGAGCTTTTTGCTTTTTTAGCAGAAAAAAAAAAAAAAAAAAAAAAAACTGTATAAGTTGTTTTAACAAATAATTTTAAACACAAAATATTTGAAATAATTTTTATGTCACATCATAATACATTTTCTTAAAAAAAAAAAAAAATGCTCTCTAAAAAATTCTATCAAACGAGTTTTGACCTTTTATTAATAGCTTAGAGAAAGAAATTTAAAAAGAGTTTGGGAGCTGCGTGAAAATGCTTTTTGGAGATAGCGTTTGGATCCTCTCCAATTCAAATGAACCGGAGGGGATCCAACTAGTGTTATTTGAAAGACATAATTGTGCATAAAAATGTGAAATGACAATTTTGCCCCTCAAATAAAACTAATTGAATCCAATGAACTAGAAAGGATCATTGTCCGTAGAGATAAAGGCCACACACGGTGAAACTTGGGTCGTCATTTGTCCCAGCAAAAGATAAATTGTACATCTATAAAGTTCGTTCTGACAATCCGACAAGAGCGCAAGGGCACCATTTTAAACTCATAAAAAAACCAATGATCTTTTCTTTCTGGCCATCTGATATGTTATGAGGATGAGTAGCACAAAGTTTTGATATGATCATACTCTTTCTCAAAATCAGACCAATTAAATTGAAGTATTGAATTGAATTTGTGAGACTTACAAGCTTTGGACCATAATAGATGACTAGCTATAACACTAACTTGGATTCAAATGAGTTTTCTCTTAAGCAGCCAATCTAAAGCTCGTTAACAGCCTTTTCAATGAGTAGAGAAAACAGTTTAAAAGATCAAATGGGTAGTGAACAAACAAGGCCCAACTTCTAACAAAACTGTGTAAGCCTCTTCTCTCCACCCTGAGACCTACATTGGTTGAAAGGCAAGTGTGAGAACAATCAGAAAGGAGAGAGGCAGTAACATTGTGGGGATCATGGACTCTGAAAATGCCTCGGAATTGTCCGGGAATGGCGGGGTCATTCCAGGAATCTGTCCGGCAGTACCGCCATTGCCAATGCCATTGCCATTGCCAATCCCATTGCCATTGCCTGCTGTTGTTGATGTTGTTGGCACATTTGGATTATTTGGAGTTTGTGTTGTTGGTGTTGTAGTCCCTCCAGCCGTGCTGAAATCATTTTAGCAATTAATCCTTATACATTGCAAAAAGTATGTAAGTCATACAGATTCAATAATTGATTTAAAAAAGAGAAATGAAAAGAATATGTATAAGTAATGTAAAAACACGGGAAAAGAAGAGGAAGACATTAGAGTGATTCTTTGGCGTGACAACCCAACAGCATCTTCAAAGGTCTCATCATTAATTAGTATTATTTTTCGTTTTTTTCTTTATTTTTCTCTTCTTCTTACAGAGATGAACATGAACAAGAATGATTAGGAATAATCTAGGATAATGAAAGCATTTTGTACTAACCCCATGTGAATGATTAAATAGTATACCCACAAATAACTCTTGCTTATAAGATTAGATCAACTAAATGTCATTGGGAGGATAAATTAGGCACTATAGCAAGGCAAAAGAGCCCTAACAACAAAATGTTGAACATTACCACACCTACCTCATGTGTCCTCACCCAAATCATGGTCGGTCCGCTTAGACCGGTCAAGATTTTTGGTTGAGAAATGATTCATATCTTCTTCTTGTACTTTTCTCATCCTCTCATTTTTTAAAATTATCATTAGATTTGTGGGGTTCATGCGAGTCCTTCATATGAGTTCTACAGATCTAATAGTAATTTTTAAAAGTGAAAAGATAGAAGTACAAAGGGTCACCCACTCCAAGTTCCCACAAACATCTTTGGAGCATATACTGTTAAAATAATATCACAACAATTTGAACCCGGAAAACACTCTTTGGTAGGAGTAAGTAGAGTTCAAGAAAAGAGGCTCTTCCCCCCTCTTTCCTACTATTTCAAGGTGGCTTTATAAAGTTGGGTGGCATTAGTATTACTCAGGGTTCTGGCCGTTGGATGTAACTGGGACCAGGAGGCCCATCCAACGGTGTAAAACTAAGGTGAAAGTACAATCTCCCGTGAGGTAAAGACCCAGTACAACCAAAGTGAGAAGCCCAAGATTTAGAAAAGAGTGAGAGAGAGAGAGAGAGAGAGAGAGACAGGAGAATCAGAAAAGGGACGTGACAACACTTGACCTGAATTTTCGAATTTTGAAGGGTGCTTTGTCTACATTACCGAAATTACCCCCCCTCCCCCACAAAACCCTTCTTTCACAATTTTAAATTTTTTCTAAATTTAATTCTAAAAATTTAATTTTGTTTGATTTAACTAATCACTAAGAGCATTTATTTAAAATAAAGAAACATTCAGAGACAATAAAAGTTAATTTTCAAAGTTTTTTTTTTTTTTTTTTTTTAAAGAGTTTCCATAACCTAACCCACCCAAGGGCCAACCAAGGCTGTGGGCTTTTGGGGGTATTATCGGGTTATGCACATTTGGTTATGGAGGTTAAATTTGACCAATCAGATTAACGTACAGATAGATGAAATGAAAACCCCCCCATGCATAAAGACAACTGTAAGAGGAAGTGTCCAACTCATATAATCACTTCCCAGCTCCTGGAAATCAAAATCACTCACCAAAAAAGGTGTATCTCTCGCTATCCATACACTATCTTAATACTTATTCTAATCCTTGCCTTTTCTCCCCCCACCCAAAAAAAAAAGAAAAAAAAAAGAATAGAAAAGATGACCCTTTTGCGTGAAGATGAAGAAACGATTTCATAAAAATTTAAAAAAATAAAAAGAAAGAAAAGGAAATGGTTAAGGGCACATACCTTAAGGAAGAAGGATAGACACAAGATCCATAACCTACGTACAGTACCCAAAACACAAGAACCAAAAGGAATAAATAGATTACACATAATAAGCAAAGCAACCGGCCACCAAACAGCTGAGAAAGAAAAAAAACATACTAGGATCAGTTTGGGCAATGGTGGCAGTGCCGGAAAAGTCGCAGCTGCCGGGGGCCATGGCCTTGCGCTGGAAGAAGCTGTTGAAGGCGTAGGAGGCGTGGGCTTGGATGGTGTTGGGGAGGTAGCAGAGGCCATTGGAGAGAATGGGGGTGCAATCTGCGCCCATCCCGCATGCGTAGTCCAGACCCGTTTGCAAGGCTTGGTCGCTCGCGTCACTCCTTACCACGCACCAGTATGCACCTTCCACGCCCACGTTAATACTATTGATCACCAAGATGCTCATCAGCGTCGTGGCCACCGACGACACCCAAGAGACTGCCTTCTGTGCTCCTGCCATGGAAGACTAAGTTATAGGCCAGGCGGTGACTGATTTAGTGAGATGGCCGGCTTACCTTAGTTGGTAAAGCAGAAGAGAGAGAGAGAGAGAGAGAGAGAGCCGTCCAGAGAATATCAGAGGGAGAGGGAGAGAGAGAGAGAGAGAGAGTTCTTTTCCCTTTATTTCTTGTTCGCTTTTTCGTTTCTTTTGCTGTATTTATGTTTTGCCGAGATGAATATTTTGGCGTAGTAATTATGCTAAACGGATCGGGATTGCCACTTTTTCATATTCATTTTTGAGAAATGATAAATTCTTATTTATTTTTTTTTAAAAAAAATTGGTTATAAAAAATGATGTACCACAATCCCATTAGAAGGTGATACATTTTTCAAAATAATAGATCACATGAAATTGTAACACATCATTTGAAAACTAAATTTTGGAAAAACAATTTTGAGATGTGTAGTATTGCTCTTCATTTTTATATTTTGTTAAGTGGCTTTTAAAATTGTATTTAGATTAAAATTTAATAAAAATTTATCTCAAATTTAATAGTAATTTTAAAAGCCACTTAAAAGAGTGTTGAAATTGGTATGAAAAAGTTAAGAGTGTATATAACATTACTCTTTTGACATTTGAGAACATAAAATATATTATTAGTTGCCTCTCCAAGTTATTTTCAAAATGAGAAATTTTATTTTTCTTTCTTCTGTTTAACTCTATCCATATATTTTTTTAAAATCTACCATTGAATCCGCATGACTCATGTGTAATTTAAAAAAGAGTTAGAATAAGAGATGAAAAAAAGTTGGAAGAATAGCAAGTTTCTTTCATAATTGTCAAACGTCTCTCAAACAGGATCTCATTAGCTTCTTTCAAATCTTGAATTTCACCTTAATTTTATGGAAAATAAAAATGTAAAACTAGTATGGTGGTTGCATCCATTAGCAATAAGCTTTTTGGAGAATAAAGTGGTTTTTTTTTTTTTTTTTAAAAAAATAATAATAATTAAAAAGTGTTTTAAAACTCTTTATAATAAGCATAAGTACTCCTCACCTCAAATTTTCATTTGTCATTTTGATAGAAATCACTAAGAATAATCATACTAATCATAGGTGGTTCAGCCACCCAAAATAAAAAGGTCGGGTGGACTCGTGGCCAGAGCCACCCCCACCCCATTGAGTCATTGACTAGTGTGTGCTCTTAATTTTGTGAAAAAATGAAAAATAAATTGACTAGTATAACCTGATATTTCAGCCAATTAGACTTTATATGATATCAACGAAATTCAAATTTTCTTTTACTTTACCATTAACTCTTAGGAATTTTCCAAACAAGAGGGAGCAAATATTAGCAGTCTATTGTTACTCTTTTAGCGAGTAAAGTTTCTAAATGTTTATTTGCGTTATTTATCCATTGCTGCTATTTTGAGCCTGCAGAGTACTTCACTGGTTGGTTGTAGATTTGTAGTCCATCTTTCCTTTGTCACAGCTTGGTGTTTATAGCAAAATAGGCTTGTTTGGGTGTGAATGCTGGTGTAATCCAACCTCAGTGGAGAATGGCGATTGTGTTTTGGATGTGCTCTTTTCAGATTTTGCTGATACAGACGCCATTTGAGGATAATCACATTCTTAAACATTCATCCAAGATCATAGCAGTCAAATCTCTTAAAAAAATAAGCAGGGACAAGAGAGGAAGAGTATGTACATCTTATGATCTTTGGCTGAAGGAATTCTCATCAACCAATAATAGAATAATCTGAATAAGTACTTCAACTGAGCATTCTACAGGAAAACATTGGCAATTCATGCAGCCAATCCCCCACCAAAAGAATGGGACCAAAATTTCTGATGAAATAATGTGACATGTCAAAAAAATGGGTATCAAGATATAAGAAGATCAATTGATGTTGTAAACTCACCTGCTATATCTCTCTCTCTCTCTCTCTCTCTCTCTCCTCATTAGGGGTATTGAAGCTACCCCGAACCGTAATCTGAGAAACGTAATATGTATGGGAAGTAGATCTACCTCAAATCTTTTCATAGAATAAGATGTAGGCCTCGCACTGAAGAACTTCGTCTAGGGAAGCCGAACGGACATAGGCATCACTGACATGATACCATACAGAAACATCACTTTCTTTCTCAGCCTTTCCTTTGCTCTTCTCGCCCCCTCTCACATATGCAACATAGTGGCCCCCTCTCATGGTCCCCGAATGCACTACTACCCCAACTAGGCGGTAATGATACTTCTCCTTGTCTATGCACCTGTAAATGCTCAGGAAAGAACATAGTTGAGTTCTTCATACAGTACAAAACTATTAATAAAGAAAGAACAAAACATGTGAAAAATTTATTCAGGGGCCAAAAGTTTGTCATTTAACAAGTGTATTTGAGATGTAATTACAATCACAATTGCTCAAAACCAATAAGAGTAGCCATTAGGAAGCTGCTCCATTAAAAAAAGAAGCCTAAATTGTGTCCTACAGGAAAAATGAACCCCAACTTCTCTATGACAAATTCAGTATATTTCTGACTTGTAAGTCACAACAAATAAATCCACAAGCAAAGCACTCCTTCATGAATAAAATATCAGCTGCATATTCTGTGTACAACATTTTTGTACTATAAGTGACCACCTAGGCAACTGGCAAGGCTCAGTCACACGTGTTCAACAACTATGATTAGGATGTTCAAACATGTTAAAACGAGTTCAGAAGGAGAAAATGCATGATTTTTTTCATTAAAAAGGGCAATCTGGTGACCATACCAATCTCAAATTATAGCAGAGCGCTTGTTTGACCTAAGAATGACAATTTTTTAGGATCATGATGCCTTCACATATCAATACAAAATGGCCCATGACAATGTATTATCCACAAAGATGTTGCCACTCTTTGCGGTTTTGGTTCCACTAAAAAAGAAACAAAAACAAGCAAAAATAAGAAAGAGGATTCTCAACAGTAAAACCTAATAACATTTTGTGCATTAAGTAGTAAAACAAAAAACCTTCACAATCTAAATCTTAATGTTTAGTGCTGAACACAATTAAGGCATCAAACACCAACAAGAGTGTATACAAATGAGAAGGAAAAAAAAAAGGAATAAAACAAGGGAATAGAATACACATGAACAGCAAAGATGGTGAAAGAAACAGTTTATTACACATCATGTGAATCAAAAACTTACAAAATGCTAATGAGCTAGTAATCACATTACTAGCATACTGCACAACATACTCAACAAATATCCAACTAATTATAAATTATTGTTTAAAACGTCCAACCAAAAAGCTTATGCTACGAGTTACCAATGAATAAGCTCCAAATCATCTTAGTAAGGTTTCATTTGTAAAAGTTTAAGTACATGTAGCATTTTTCTTTGGAAAGGTCTAACTAGCACATCCAACCAATATGAGACTTGTTTCCTTGATACCCACTCTCATGTGCTGGCCCAAGAAAACAGAAGAAATCCTGTAGTACCAAAGAGGCTCGGCCAGCCCAACAGTACCAGAAGAATTCCAAAAAAGAAAAAAAAAAAGCCAACCAGCCAAACAGAACTAGAAACAAATGCAATGAGCCAAGCACGTGGAGCCCAAGAACAAATAAACTGTGATCTAATACCATATTAAAACATCCAATGCAAAAGGTTAAGCTATTTGGTGGAAATGCCAAGTAGCACATAAATTATAACCAACCCTGCACAAAACCAATGTAAGACTTCTTTCTTTAAATCAGGGGAAAAAAAAACCCTTTATTGGTGTACTTGCAGCATGAGATGGCAAGTCCTTCAGATTAAAACTTGAAATTTCCTTTAGGATGACTTTAAGTGGACTCTCACTAATTTTGGGATGCTACTTTCCAAAAAAAAAAAAAATAGCGTTCATGTTATTTGAATTTTTAAACGAGCTAGCTTATTCATCATAAAAATAAAAATAAAAATAAAAATAAAAAAAAAAATCTAAACTAACTAGCTCAATAAAATCAAAATCACAACAATTGTTTGGCGGGATTCAAGCTATAAATACTTTTTTTTTTTTGGGGGGGGGAGGGGGGGGGGGGGTCATAGGTGTTCTTTCTTGATTTCAATAAACGAAGGCTCACGCCAAGCCAAAGAGCAAGCGAAGCAGCAAACGAAGACCCCCAAAAAGTACAGCAAGTTACAGCCCCCTAGGAAGAGTTACGGCCACTCAAATGGAGGCTTGGCTTGAAAGGTTTCTTTCCTCAGAGAAATAAGCGCCACTTATTAATATTATTAGTCAAAGTAAAGGTGCGCAGGTTTGGAACCCGTTTTCAGAGCTGGCGGCAAAGCCCTTACGTCATAGGAGTAGCGGCATACTGTACTACATCCGTAACCTATAGCATCATAAGTAGAGCTAGCAGCAGATTCTTTAGAACTCGTACCTTCGTTATGGATTAACTAGCACGAGTAGTGGCTTTAGTAGCTTATCCAGGGTACCTCCAGTAGTGGAGATGGCAAAGCATCATTGGTAGCATCAGTACCGGCATAGCCTCTTTTTTTTACAATAAAGAAAGCATGGGAACCAATAAAAATTAAAAAAAAAAAAAAAAAAAACTAAGGAACTGAAGCATATCTGGGATAATTCTCTTTTCCTTCAAGAAACATGTGGAAAAGCTATTCCACTTAAGTCATTGTTCAAAGTATGCCATTTTCTAGAACTCTTGAGAGAAGGTACACCTTTTCCTCAACAATGGGTTGTGCTGTTCCAATTGTCTAGCAGTTTCGGTTGATATTTTTAGTACCTACCAAAAATCATTACTTTTCCCTGAAAAACTTTTTTTGTCAAAATTTTTCCTCGAAACATTTTAGATCCAAACAAACATTCTAAAGGTCACTTATTACTCCCTCAAATGGTTCATTATATCTTACAATTTATGTTGTGGATATTACTCAAGATACAACATATTCTGAGCAAGGCTGCTAACTTTTCAATTTTCAAATTTTGCCAGGATAATAATTAGCAATTCTAGCAAATAAGAACCTAACAGGCTAGCTACACGTTTTCATTTCTTTTGTTCAATTATGTTAAATAAAATTTAAAAACCATGAAAAATGCCATTCTCAGCCTTTCAACGTGATGGAAAGTATTAGATTTTGAAGTACATTTCCGTTTGGTGACAGTTTGACCACTTTTGTCTGGCAGGAAAAGTCTTAATTTGGGTTATTGAAAAAGAAAATTGTTTAACTCAACGAAGCTCTGGCCCCTGAAAAAAGTTTAAGTCCACAAAGTCTCATACTGACTTCTAAATTTTGAATGATGTTGAGTACATCATAATTTTTTATTTAATAAGTATTATCAATTGAAAAAAAATGTTATATTCAGCAAAAATAAGATTTTCTATATTAAAATAACTATCTTGTAATAAACATTAAACAAAAGGAAGGATTAAATAAATAGTCAAGACTTAACGAGATGGTAGTCATATCCACCAGAAAAGTTCTACAATGCACAGCAAGGTTGTAATTACAAAGGAAGGACTTGACATGGCATTCTTATCAAAGAAGATAAGCACCAATTATTTGAGATACATTAAACAAAATTACCTATAATTCAAATACAATGAACATGTTGGTACCAAACTTTTGCAGAAAAGATTCTCTGCCAGCCAAATAAAGCCACATATATTTGATGAAGTTACATTATGCCACTAACGTTAACTAACTGGGTCAGACAGGTAATGTTTCAGTTCCCCACATCCCCAAACCTACCCCTTTTCCTGAATAGGGAGTTCATGATCTCAATCTCACAACTCAATGTGAACCATTTATGAAAAGTTCCTTTCACATCTACACGGGTAGAAGTGATGTGACACAAACAATATTATGGAGTATATTAGATTTAAAAACAATAACATGATCCTTCTCACTAGGAAAAGGACTTTGAATGAGGACAAATTTCTTGTTTGCAGATATTCCTGTAACTTTGTGATCCACTGCAATAATTATATGTACACCACAAGCATAAACCGTGTTACCAAGTAACTCTGCCAACTCATCAAGCTACTAAAATCAATATTTTGGTGCTTTAATTGGCGCGCACACACACCATTGCATCCAATATTATATTAAACAATGAAGATATATGCATCAAGAAAATAAAGCATCTAATCCACACGGAAAAGAGAATTAGTGGCAACAACAACAGATCTTGATTGAGATAGTAGTTCTTTTACAAATGCATGATAATGCAGCTTTAGAGAAGAGGCTTTCCGAATCAATAAAAACAAAAGACAATGTGATGTCAAAAGGCAATACAACTATGGAATTTCAATAATTCAAAATGCATTGAATATAGTTTGGAAAGTACCTGGGATCCATATATGACCTAAGATCAATGGTTTCTCTGAAACTGACATGGCCGTTCAATTTGCTTAACCGACCACGAGCATCTTGGCTGAATCTTTTAAGATGGATGGTAAGAATAGGTGGGGCCTTATAAATGAGGACCCTTTTGGTTGCATCCCTTTTCACCTTCACGCTTTTGGAATCTATCTCCTCGTCCTCACTTACCTCTGGTTCAGGGCCTCCGGCAAACAATTGGGAATCATTCTGCTGGACTTTACCAGTGGTGTATTGCATACTACCTAGCTCATGAACACTACAGGAATCAACGGCTTGACAACTGAAGCTTTCTTGTCTGCATGTTTTATAGCAACCCGAAGAATGTGATTGCTCTGGAAGTGCATCTTTTATCTCACCATTTCCTTCTTTCCATTGAGAAACAACTGGATTCAGCTCACCTGTTTGACCATTTTCAATTTTTGGGCAATCCATTTTTCTTTTGTGTGAAACCAAGCTTTCAACAGTAGCATTAGGAGAAGCATCACTTCCAGTATCGCCATTATTCAGGTTTCCAACTTCAGCAGGGGGGGAGAAGTTCTTATCTAAGTGTAGTTGCTCATTTTGGATTTGTCTCTCATCTCCATTCATCAAAATCGCTGAAGCAGTATTCACCGGCTTCTTTGCTCTCAACATCTGGTGTCGTAGAATTTTTGAACAATTCTCACAATGCCAAGCATTTTCATTAGAAAGAATCTCTGGTTTTATGAAATGAGCTAAACAACTCTCAACGGTTACTGGAGAATCAGTATTATCTACTTCATCTGGATCTGACTCACTGCTATTTCCCACCACAACACCAGTTTCTGCAACCTCGTTACCTAAAGAGGGCCTTGTGGTCGGCTCTGCAGCAATCTCAGGCTCATTGAACATGTCACCAAAGCCATCAAAGTCCAATTCATCTTGTCCACATCCCATAACAGATGAGGAGGCCTCAGCCTCTCCTTTTATTATCTCTCCCGCAGTGGAACTTTCGTCTTTATAAGGAAGCAACAGAACTTCATTACCTTGAACCTGTAACGGTTGCTCATCTTCCCAATAATTCACAGACGTATCTGGTTTTGGATTTGGCTCTTCATTGAGTGGAGAAATCAGACTGCTAGACTCAGAGCTTGCCTGTACTGGTACGCCATTCATATATATATCCTTGTTTTCTGGATCTTGAGTCACTGAAATATCATTGCTTTGTGAAGTCCAATCATTTTCATCTGATACAGTCCCCGGTTCAACGTAATCCAACCATGTAAGATTTTCCAATAATGGTGATGTTTGCTCTACATCATTCTCAAAGACTCGCTCATTTTCAAACGCTTGGACAGCTAAGAGATTCTGTGAATCTGAGGCCCCTTCACCAGCCACAGTAATTAGGGAACCTAACGGTGCAGAATCACGTGAAGAAGCCATCACTTTTTCTGCAACAGGCTCAATGGACCGTGTCTGGCAGGAAATATCATTGCTGGCTGATGGGGTTGAAACACTTTGGGCTGTTAACAAATCTGCATCTTTATTAAGTTTCGGCCGAGTTTTTCCACCTTTCTTGGGCGGCAGTTTAGTTTTCTTTGCTCGAGAGACAGGTTGGACCTTTCTGGGTCGAGGATTTTTAGTTGGAACTGGCAGGGAGAGATCTAAAAAAGGTTCATACACTGTTGAAGAGTGCTCACATTCAACACAACAAACAGTACTAGATATTTGGCCCCCAAATACAGCATCCACGAAAGAACCCGAATTTGAAGAAATCCCATCACTCTTTGAAGAATTATTCTCTTTTCTGGTGCCCAACTCTTCAGTAGACAAACCATCAAGTAAGCAACGGAGAAATTCATGACTGTCATGCTGCTGATATCCCCTAAATTGGGGAGCCTTGGAACAGACACAACCAAAAAATGATCTAGGATTTATCACATTTTTAAGTCCTGCCTCCGGCTTGGTTTCAATAAAGAGCTTCTTTAAAGCAACAGTAAGAGGTCCAACAGAAGCATCCAACTTGAAAAAGTAATCCCTCAACCTACCCATCGCTAGAAGATTCTGCATGATTGAATTGAAGAAGCAAGTATTTCCAAGATTAACCAAGCCTCTCACTGCATAACTGCCTCCTCCATCCGAATCAATTAGTACACTGCTTCCTGCTTTAATTTCACTTGTAATACTGCCACTCCCGAACCAAATATCCTCAACATCCACTGAGGACTCTTCTGATGATCGCCCTTTTATCAACTTCACAATATCTGATAAGATGTCTTTATGTTCATCATTCTCGTCCATCTTCTCAACAGGAATGAGTGTATTGCAAGGGAAGCACCAACATAGCTGAGGTTTCTCAATATGAATTACCAAACGGTGACGTGTCTGCCTTACATGCCGAACCGTGTGACTTTGAGCGCCCGTTGGGAGTCCAACCCCTCCACAGGCATAATGCCCACATTCCAAACAAACCCAGATGGCTCTCGAGTCAGATTTCGGATCAACTGCAGCCCCACCTTTCTTCTTCCCATGTTTACCTTTTCCCTTACTCCCCTTCCCTTCCACCCCACAATCTTCACAGGTAATAGGTTCTGAAGACCCGATTTTAGCTGACAAAATACTAAAATCAACACCCTTTTCAAGATGAACACAAGGTTTTCTCTCTTTTACTACTGAAACTACATCACCAACAGTCTCAAGACTTGGGTTGGATTGTAGGGGAACTTTTTTTTGGGAATGGGTTGTAACCCGTTTCTCCTTTGGGGGAGCTCGGCTCTTCTTGACTTTCTTCCCCATTAATTCCTGAAACCAATCCAATACTACCAATAAAACCCACCAGAATAAAACCAACAATCAAAGCAGCAAGCACAAACAATTAACAAAAACCCAAGGAACAAGAATCCAACCTAATATTACCGCTCACACGTACAGGTATGGGCCTAGCAAAGCAAAGAAAAAAGTACCCATCCATATATTGCTCATATCAAAAAAAAAAAAAAAAAATTACACGATTTTTATCATTGGAGCAACCATAAAAGCAAAATCAATAAGAGTCAAACATAAAGAACAAAAACCCAAACCTCACTATCTGCCAAAGCATAAATAGAAAACTAAAAGAACCCATTAACGATACGGATACATAAAGCAAAGCCTAGACGATTATTTGGATTGAAAAGTGTGAATAAGAGCTTCAGAGCAATCGTATTAGGTGAAGCAAAAGCATAAATTTGGGCAAAAATTAAGTACTTGAAATTTCAAAAAAAAAAAAAAAAAAAAAAAAAAAAAAAAAATTAGATATTAGTTTTACCTCAAAATCTGGAGGAAAAGGACCAAATATTGCTTGGAGAGCGTTCCAAGGGAGTCAGCCCTGGGCAGCCTTACATGGGCGAGAAAAGGAAGATTGATTTTTGAAGATTAGGATCCAACAATGTTAGAGTCTTAGACAGACTCAAAGACTGGTGTGCGCACTTAAAGGGGTTTGGCGCACCTTCAGCTACTCGTCCGACACAGACAAATGTGAATATGTGAAAACAGTGGCAACTGGTATCTGATAATAAGGGAGAGTGTGCTCAATCCCTCCCTTGGAACGTTCAGTAATAAGGGAAATGATATTTAATTTGTAAACATTTTTTTATTATTTGTACATACCTTTTATATAGATTAAGATTTTTTATAATTATTTACTCGAATTTAAGAGAATTTGAACAAGTAAGTGTGAGAGATCATTTATAAGACCTATTTGACCAAATAAAAATTGAGCTGCTTAACCACTCATCAGATCAGGTAGGTCCCATAAGTGATCTCTCACCATTTTTTGATTAATTATATATGAGACTCTTTATTATTGATTATTTTAATTCTGTTTTCGAAGTTTTGAAAAAAATTCACTTATGTCTTTTACCTTCTCTTAGAATTTGGATCCTCTCCATTTGAAAATAGAGAGGATTCTCTCGATTTAGGGTAAAAGTGAGGATGTAGTTGTCTTTTCATATTTTATGAAAATGTAAAAAGACAATTATGTCCTCATTGTTGCACTAAACGGATAGAATCTCCTCCTTCTTATGGTTATTACGCCATCAACAAATTGTTCGTTTAATTCAATTTTTTTTCTTCTTAAAATATTAAAAAAAAAACAAAAAAAAAAAATATGAAAAGGCGACCGGAGTGATTATTTTACTTAAGTGTGATTATAATAACACATACCGATTGAGAACCAATAACAGGAGCTAGATGATGAGAAACCGCATGCAATCATAAATCGATGAGGCCCAAAGTGTGGAACCCAATGGTGCAATCATATAGTACAATTTTTTATTTTACATATTCTTATACTATTGATAGATTACAATATGCTACACGAAAATCTTATAAAATAAAAAAAAACAAAAATTACATATATTTTTGACATAAATAATTTAATTAGAATGAATGAGAAAAAATTCCCCCAAGTAGAAAAACTAGCTTGTCCTTTTGGTGGAGCCTAATGAAGTTAAACTTTTCAGTAAAATGACCCGAAACAAATATAAAATGTATAATTAATAACCAATTATAATTGCCCAAAGCGTTGCTGCCCGCCCATAAGATCTATGGCCCATGGGCTGTAAAACAAAACAAAATAAGAAAATTAAAGGAAAAAGAGAGTAATCCACCCGCAACAAGGAAATAAACGCTCTTTCTTTGAGACTAGTACTTCAACGTAAAACCGACTCCGACGCCGACGCCGACGCCGACTCCTGCAGGGATTGCAGGATTTCTTATACCTATTATATATATTCACCTTCGACTGAGTTCAGAGAGCAACTCCAAGCTTTGCATACTACTCTTCCTAAACTGCAGTCTGCGTCATCATCTTCTTTTTCTTCTAGGAAAAAGACAGGGAGTTCCGCCAAAGAAAGACAAAAACGGAGAAAAAAATCAATCTTGCAAAGGATATCTGATTTGACAGATTCTCCAATGAAATCTGATCTCCTCCCACATCGATCAACTTTTCAGGCCCAACGCTCCCAGGTTGAAAAAGCCCTTACCTATCCTTCTCCCACGTGAACTTTACGGCCTCTACGCTCGCGGGGAGACAATTGACAAATCACACGGCAGCTATCCTTCTATCACATGAACTCTACGGCATCAACCCTCGCATGGAGCGAAAGAAATGGCCAAGATAATTCTGAAGATAGCAACGGATCACAGCATAACACACCCGTGAAGAAGCAGTGTTTTTAGGTCCGTTTGGATCTGTGATATTTAAAAAAAATGATTTTTAAAAACACAGATAGTGTTTGACAAAATCGCAGTTTAACCTTTAAAATCGTAAATTAATCTTTAAAATTTTACGCTTTTAAAAAAGCATCATCTTATCAAAAAAACAGAAAACAGATTTTCTGTATTTTCGAATCGTAATTTTTAAAAACATAATTCTCAAACGATTTATATTCTGTAATTTGATTTAAAATCAAACTTATTATCTACGAAATCAGAATTCCAAACACTTCCTCCCAACCTACCTTTTTTTTTTTTTTTCGCATGAGTTCTTCCATCGCCACAATCGTACGGAGAAAAGTATCCCACAAGGCCACAACAATCTCATGAATCAATGACACAAAAGAGCGCCCATGATAGTTCTGAAGGGAGCAACGCATCACAGCACAAAGTCAACCGCGAAGAAGCGGAAGCTCTTTTTCTTTTTCTTTTTCTTTTTGTTTTTGTTTCGATTTTGATATTGTTCTGTTTTGCTCTTCTTTTGCTTCATTTATTTATTTATTTTTATTATTATTTTTTTATGAATCAGAAAATCTTTTGAGTTCGAACGTACTTCCAAAACGACCATCTTTCTAATCGAACCATTCAGTATGTCTGTTAATGGGCCGATTCTGAATCAATTGGGTAGCGACGGAATATCGATCGATCTTTCTACGTACTTTTTTTAGTTTTTCTCTCAACTCTAATATTCTAGTTGTATACTTGTATTTAAGTCTTGACTAAATAATTGGATATTCAGAGTACAAAATAAAAATTAGTGTTTACTTTCACTCGATGATATCTATCTCTTAGCAAGTTAGCATTGTCCCTTTATGTTGATTAATATATTTCTCACCTTGAAAAATTACATTAAGCTTAATAATTTTTTGTTAAAAAAAAAAAAGAAAAGCCCGGTAAGATCGTGTCCATTCAAAGATAAATTTTTTAAAATTACTTTTAGACTACTTATAGGACCCACTTGACCAAATAAAAATTAAGTTGTCCAACCATTTATCCAGTCAGATGAGTCTTATAAGTGACTTCTCACAATCACTTGTCCGAATCCTATCAAATTCGAACAAATAATTATAGATGATTCTTATCTGTATAAATATGTACAAAGTGTGTACAAATAACACATGTTCAGATGTCCAATAAAAAAGGCCCCCCCAAAAAAAATTGTTATAAGTTTTCAAACTTAATCATACATATGATTTTTGTCTAAATATGATTTTGTTCCATTAATTATATATGAGACTCTTGATTATTGATTATTTCAATTCTGTTTTGGAAGTTTTGAAAAAAAATCATTGATGTCTTTTACCTTCTCTTATGGTTATTATGCCATCAACAAATTGTTCACATAATTGGATTTTTTTTCTTAAAATAAAAAAATAATTAAAAAAAAAGTATGAGAGGGCGACCAAAATGATTATTCTATCTGAGCGTGACCATAGTAGCGCCTATCTATTAAAAACCAATAACAAAAGCTAAACGATGAGAAATCGCAAACAATCATAAATCAATGAAGCTCAAAGTGTGGAACCCAATGGTGCGATCATATAATAGTTTTTTTTTTTTTTTTCACATATTCTTATACTATTCACGTATTACAATATGTTACATTAAAATCTTATAAAATAAAATTAAAAAAGAAAAAGGAAATTACATATATTTTTGACATATATAATTTAATTAGAATGAATCAGAAAAAATTCCTCCCGTAGAAAAACTAGCTTGTCCTTTTGGTGGAGTCTAAGTGCATGTCATATGTTTTCACTTTCCCTCACTGTTGTTTCTATTTTTTGGATCCTTCCAACTAATTATATGGTAAATAAATATTGTACCTTCATCTTTTTATTTTTATTTTTATTATTTATAATTCAATAATAATTTTAAAATTCACATAACATATGAGAAGACATAGGAAATACTTTAGTCCTCCTAGCAAGGGCGGAGGTAAAAGGGGATTGGGGGCTGTTTTCTCCAAAAATAAATAAATAAATAAATAAAAATCTAAACTCTTTTTTAGTTGGATATAAATTATAATTGGGTGTTCCTTAGTTTTTTTCTTGCCAAGAAAAAAAAGCGGTAGAATGATTTAAATAAATTTCTTTATTCAAAACGACAGCCTAATTGTCGTGTTGAGAGCTATCCACAGACGGCCAAAAAGAAAAAGAGAGTAATAATTGGACGAGGCGAATAAAAGAAAGAATCCCAAGACTCTCTCTCTCCGCACCCATTGACTCCTCCGACCTCTATTTCTCCATTCCTCTGCTCACCGCCACCATCACCGCCACAACATCCTCTCGAAGCTCAGAGCTGATCTGTCGCCACCATGACTCATATCCTTTTTTCTTTTTTCAGATCTCAACGCTTTTCTACGCTTCTTTTACTTTGTTAATTCTTTGTATGTAATTGTTTGAATACTTTGGGGTTTCTTTGCTTTGTTTTGTTCTGGTTTGGTTTGGTTTGGTTTTCCTTGACTCGGATCTTCACGCGGAAACCAGAGGGAGAAGGATCGCGAGCGCGCTCAGTCTCGCACCGGCAAGGGTTCCAAAACCAAAGAAGACGGCTTGACCCCTGAACAGCGCCGCGAGAGGTCCAAACCTTTTGTTGATTCTCAATTTGTTTGTTCAAATTCTAAGTTTGGTTTTGGTTTGTGTGGGCAGGGATGCGAAGGCTCTGCAAGAGAAGACGGCGAAGAAGGCTGCGCAGGCGTCGGGAGGAGGAGGGAATACCTCCGGTGGAGGTAAAAGCGAAAACAAGAAATAGAATTTAGTGTTTCGATGGGGTTAATTTGTGAGTTTGTGGTGATTGTTCTCTGGGTAAGTGTTTATGTGGATGAATCTTCTGTGGTTTCATGCCTATGAATTGTTATTGATGCTTTGAGAGACATGATTGTTGTGCGTTGTTTAAGGAATTTATTGTTGTTATGTACTTCGATTGGTAATGTGAGAATTACAAATAAGTTTAAATTTGTGTTGATTTTTCCTAGTTATACGTTTGTTTCAATTTTCTTCTTGTCTGGTTGTGTGTAGTGTGTAGAGTTGGTGAATGTATTATTGCATTTGAATTGTAAAGAGCATGGTATACAATTTTTTGGGGGGTTGACCTAATTATTGAGGTTCTTTTTCCCTTTTCTATTAATCTAAACTATTTTTGAAGGGATGCTATTTTTTGAGAAACATTACTTCTTGGGGGTTTTTTAATGTTACTGTTTTAGGTGCCTTATTTCATAGGGGTCTTAGTTACCCTTTTGAGCCAGCCCCAACCTAGAGAAAGAGGGAGAGAGAGAAAGCAGTACTCTTGTGAGGAGGGCGGTTGCATAGCAAGTTCATCAAATGACAATCTGGATTTTAGTCAACTCTTTCTTCATTTTGCCCCATTTGTGTAGACAAAGCTTACCAAATATAACATGATACCCATCCAACCTTTATAACAAACTGAAATCTGGCAAGAAGAGTTAGAAACTTACAAATAATATAGACTATGTATCTTATTGGTTTGAGAAAACTCATTTGTCTAACTGGCATTAAATAGTGTTGCATGTATGAGTCAAACAGTTTTTTTTTAGGAAGCATTAAATTTATTTAAACTTATTTTTTGAAGTGAATTCATATTGAACTTGTTTCAAAGACAGAGCATTGTTTGTTAAAATGGCAAGGGCCCCATCAATCTTTTTTTCTTTTGGATGAATAAGGGGCCCTATCAATCTTGCCGGCTGGCCTCCTCCTATCATAGGCGATCCTTAAAGACGTTTGTTTGGCAAAAACTTTTAGAGGGTGATTTTTGCCTTTTGGTTATGGTGTAACATAACGATTAACGTAGTTTTGAATGTTTTGTGTTTTAAGTTGTTTGATAATGTTTTTGATTTTTTGCCCTAAAAAGCGTTGTCAAGCCGAAAAACTGTTTGGCTAGGCGTCTCAAATCCTGCTTTGAGACCTTATGCTTATGGTGGCAAAAATTGAAGCATGTCTAGCCCTTTTTAGTATAACTGCCAACTGCCCACTACATCATGTCAAAGATGACCTTCGGTTGGTGAGGTTAGAGCTGATCTCCATTTATACAAAGCATAAATACATTAAATGATGTATCAGATGATAGCTTCTTGGTTGCCCTAAGCCTAGTCTATTAACATTTTATCGGTCAATTAAAATACTTGTAAATGCTATGATAACTTGTTTAATACGGAAAATTCTCTTGCTATGGCAGTAACCTAATCTAGGGTGCTCCCCCACCCCCCGAAAAAGAAAAAAGACACGTTCTACGGTGGGGACAACTAAGCCATACTTCAGCCCTAATGTCAATGGGAGTTAACAGTTAACCTAGTGAATTCTGGTTTGCAAATGTTCCTTGGATCCAGGATTTGAGTATCTACCTAGAGAATGCCGGGGTCCCCTACTCATATCACTGTTAGAGTTTTTCAAGAACCCCGTTTTCCTTGGAAACATATTTCCTACAAATGAAACTCTTACAAACGAGTTTTTAAAAGTAATTTGTGTCTTTTAAACTATTAAAAAAGCATGTGAGAAACACATTTAAAAAACTATGTGCTTTTTACATGCTAAGGACATATGTTACTTTCCTTTGTGTTCCTTGCTCCATCTAATTAACAGCTCTCTCTCTCTCTCTCTCTCTCTCTCTCTCTCTTCCCCCTTTAATGCGCCTCTTGTCCTAAATATCTTTAGACTTTGAGTCTTCTCCAAACTCACTCAGCTATGGTACTCTTGCCTCTTCCCATAAATAATTTGTCTAGCATCAGTACAGAATCTAAATTATTTCTGTTTACATTATCATTTTTTACTCATTTTCTCTACGACAGGTAATTTTTTTTTTAATCTTTTGTTGCATAACTTATGGACTTAATAATTCTAATAATATATGTATTTTGCATTTAGTCATGTAGTAAAGGAGTGGTCGTGTGGCCACTGCCTGCCTCTATTCTATTAGGCACAGCCTTCCCTTTGCTTCAGTTTTTTTTTTTTAAAATCACCATTTAAACAGTGCGTTTTTATACATGACAATGACAAATTAGTCACGGAAAAATGACTAAGAGGTATGTGCTAGTCATCTGTAATATTTTCTATACTAACGGCTAATTCTAATACATGGGTTAACTCGAAATATTTTGGTATTTTTTTTAAACAAATACATAGAAGGGAAAGGGAAGAAAAAACTAAATGAGAGAATCTTTCTCACTGTTGATCCCAAGAGAAAAGAAAAAAGAGAGGAATTAGGAATGCTTCCAAATACTAAGTTCGAAACGGTCCACTTGGCAGTGTTGCGTGCACGATAATTGGCCTTCCTAGAAATATTAGATGCAGTCTATTTAGGCATAAAATGCAGAAGATAATGTGTCAACAATAACAGAAGAAAAGTTCCACTCAGTAAAACATTTGGCATTGTTAATAGCCAATATAGAAGTCAAAGAATCCCTTTCCAACATGAGAGAAGAATAGCCCTCCAGTGAAGCAAGTTGAACAGCCAGAAGAGCTGCGGTTGCTTCACCCAAATTCACGATGGTAGTTTGTGGGATAAAGTATTATTGATTAGAAGTAGGGAGACTTTAGGCACAATATAGGCATCAAGAACCAAATAGTGTTGTCCAAGTAGAACTGTTCTTTTGACCAGTGCAACACCACTGTAGGCATTCTGCTACCTCCTTCACTACATTGCCACTAATTAACAGTTACCACATCCACCTCTTGAACAGTTCCATCCTACCACATCTAGCCTTCCAACATATTATTGTCATCTACCGCCACCCACCAATGAAAACTGTGTTAGAACAGTGACAACCGCCAAATGTCTGGTTGAGGAGACCTGCATTGCAAGGAAGGTACGAAAGTTAGAGAGGTACGCCAGTGATGTAAACGGAATCACCTAAGTCAACAAGAAAAAAGTGAAGATGATAAACCGAGTGTAGGCAAAGGGAATAAAAGTGAGTGTACCTACTTGCTGTCTCTGTCTCTTCTAAATATGGTAGATGGACTATGGGCGCCAAGTTGACATCTACCAAAGGCAAGAACCCAGTATGAGAAGTTAGGTATGAAAAGCGTGAAATAATTATGGAATGTAATAAATTGTCAAATGTCCAGCAATTGATTTTCCCCCTTCATAGAATCCCTCAATTATGAGTTTTCCTACAAAATCAACCCTAAGTTGGCAAGATAATAAAGGGCGGATCACATTGCCTTAGAGCACTCTCAATGGATTATCTGTTTGCAATTTTAAGCTAGAATAGATAACAAAAGTGCTAAAAAGAGACTCCATCAGTTTATGTATTCCAACTCTATAATAGATTTTTCTTAATTCCATAAATAGTCCAACTCTACGAGTAGAGTTATACTATTCACTAATCTTTTTTTTTTCTTTTTTTTTTTTTATTATTCTTTTGTATAATAAATAATGCTCCATGTATTGAAATATTGCCACTTTTTGCGGATTTTAGAGACGAGCAACAGCATGACTTATACAATATAAGAGTAGGAAGAAATTGAAAAAAAAAAATCAAGAGGATTAGGCCAGGCTGACATTTGCTGCCAATGACAAGGATCTAATTTTCGGTTGAAACCCTAATGACGTTCAAGATCGAGCAATTAAAAAACTATAGACTTACTCAAGATTAACTCTATTTTAATTAAATATGTCAAACTTAAGTTGTGACATATATTACTTTTCTCTCGATCATCTCTTTCCAAATTTAATTACTATCATATGATCTTTACTTACTTTACCCTAATTCCTACCATGCATGCATCTGACGTAAAATGGTTTTTGGTAAACAATTTGGGATTTGTGTTACCTATCTACTTCCATCATTTGATAATCGGTTTGAACATGCAAATTGGCATTTAATATATGATTAGATAATATATTTTTTAAACTAATAATATATATTCCAATACATCAAACAATCTTATATTAATTGCTTAATCTGTTGCTTTTTTTTTTTTTTTAATCTATTAGCGCAAAAAGACACAAAAAAGAGGGACCTAAACATTATACATAGATGTACATGTACATTATACATGATACACGCTCACACGTATATACATAAACAAATAGAAAGAAAAATGATTAATTTATACAAGTCTTATATTGACTTAATCAAGAAAATATTAGTGGATTTAAAATTAAAGTATTGACTTAGCTACAATATTGTATAATTTCGTTGATTCATTTACAACAATGGGGCGTAAGGTGAGTAATGTTTTAAATTCTTTAAAGGGTCAAGAAACTCAAAGCCACTATTCTTGAACAACTTGGAGTCAAATAATTGTGCCACGTGTACGTACACCACACAATCTAATACTTGACACGTCAATATCTAACATATTAATTAAGTACACTAAACTACAATTTACAATTATATGTTTATGTTAAAAAAAAAAAAGGAAGAAAAAAAATTGGCCATCGATATAGGATTGAGATATTTTTTTGCACAACAATACTAATGTGTCCAGTATTTTTTTTTAAAAAAAATAAATAAATAAAATTGAGAATGCTGAACACATCAGCATTGTTGTGTAGCTAGCATATCTCTATGAGATTATATAGAAATCCTATTTGATTTAGATTTCGAACATGTTTTGATTTATATATGCTTATATACTATATTTAAAGATGTATATAGTTGAGTGTATCTTAAGAAAGAAGAATATGACTTAGATGGAGTAAATTAGTTATTTATTCTAAATTCCTCAATATGATTTGATTTGTATTTATTTATTTTTTTATTTATTTGATTTGGACATTAATAACACTTTACTTATGAATATTAGGATACCAAAGAAATCAATTTTTTTTTTTAATAAAAAAAATATAGATCAAACTTTCATTTAACAAAATTGAGGGAATTAACTAAAGCAAATTGCTATAAGAAAATAAAGCATGTTACTCTAAAGTTACAATGTCACAGATACACAAATGAATTTCTTCTATCTAAACAATACACGTGACTTGATTTTATTGTAGCCTTGGCTAACCCATGCGTAGCAAAATTTGCCTCTCTTTGTATAACCAATCTGCCAAATCCGAAGCCCATTTAAAACACCTTTAGCATCCTCCACAATTTGACCATACCAACTCCAATTTTTTCCATTGTTCTTAATCTCATGTACTATTTGCAATGGATCACCTTCCAAAATAATATTTTGTAGGGTTAAATCATGACTAAACTCTGTTGCACTCAAGACAGCTATCGCTTCTGCTATCATAGGTTCAAATACAAAATAGGCAATATGACTTCTAACAGCAATCGTATAACCCATATGATCTCGAACAATGACACCAATGCCTAGACGAGTGTCGGTGGAATCAATAACCACATCTCAATTTACCCTGTATAGGCATGGCGGCAAGTTTTTCCATAGTAGATGTCCTTTCTCAATACTTTGGTTCGTAGTTGCTATTAATTTAATTTGCATATGCTATTCTATACTCATTCCATTTGATTTTATATATATATATATAAAGATGAATTCCTGACTCCGTCGTTGCTGATGTTTCTTGATTGAGAGCTTCTCTTTCGATAATCAATATATAAAAAGCTGATAGTTATTTATCAAATAAAAAAAAGGGTTAATAGTTGCTTCAAAGATAATGAAACAAGAATTCTTCTAAAAAATAAATAAATAAATATGCATTGGAGTCTAGCAGCTTGCATGACATTATCAATATATTTATGCTGAATTATAGGGAAATAAATCAAGACACTTGAAGAACGTGTAGTTTATTATATA
Source organism: Alnus glutinosa (assembly GCF_958979055.1). NCBI lineage: Eukaryota > Viridiplantae > Streptophyta > Magnoliopsida > Fagales > Betulaceae > Alnus > Alnus glutinosa. The sequence goes on from NC_084886.1 coordinate 10,991,647, forward strand.
TATGTATGTATTATAGGTACTTAATTAGTGTCTTCCTTTGAGAAGTATAACAATTTCTAATTTGTTAAATTTGTTGAGGGAATCGTAACATGTTACAACAGATCGATATGCACAAAGATCATCACATGCATGGGAAATATATGTAGAATTTTTTTTTTTTTTTTTTTTTTTTCTAATTGAATAAGAAAAAAGGTTATAAGGGAGGATCGATCCAAAAAGAATAAGAAGTGGATGATCCTATAAATGAAAAAGATGTGAGTTTCCCAACAACGGACCCAAAACAAATCAAAACAGTACTGAAATAATTACAAAATGTAGAAAATAGGTCAAACATATACACGTATCTGTATACATTTTTTTTTTTTTTTTGACATGTCCACATAAGAGGGGGGAGAGGTTATTCAAACTAGTGACATCCGCTTCATGAAGCGTGGTCCCCAGCCGATTGATTTCAAGGAAGGAAAGAGAGAATAATATTATACAATTCTTGGGAGATAGTGGTCCAAGTGATTCTTCAATTGACGTGCCATCCACGCCTAAATTTTTAGTTTAATAAACACAAACAACCTCATAACCCTCAATATTTCTTTCCCCTTACGCCAACCATTTTTTTGTGCCATGCACTTGCTACCTAGGGTTACTTTTGGCCCTGCCCTAGCTAGCCACATGCAATTTAACCCATAGCGGTTAAAGCCAACAGTTTTTCTAAGAGAATAATAAAACAATTAAATTTATATAACATATCTTGTAAGCTTAAGCATAGTATTAAATCCAGCAGAGGTCTTGAATTGATTCACACTTGTTAAAAAGGAAGTTTGAACCCACACGTTAGGGGCCGAGAGTGGTAAAATATTAATTAAATGATTAAATTCATCATTTCTCATCGGTTTAAGCGTTTAAGATGAGTAATTAATGCTGCATATCACATAAACACTTGTTAATGAGAAGTTTGAGCCCACGCATGAGGAACCAAAAATATTAAAATATTAATTAAATAATTAAATTCATCATTTCTTATAAGTTTCAGCAGTTGAAAATTGATCGAGATGAGTAATTAATACTTCATACCATTTAAACACCCCACAAATATTTTACAAAACATCCCACAAATATCCAGCGTTTGGATATGTATATTTTTTTTTTAACAAGGGCTACTAAACCCTATCATGTCAATTTTGTGAGGTGTTTGTGTGATACGTAGTATTATTATTATTATTATTATTATATAAGCGTTGATTTAATACAAATAATTAAAGATAAAAATAAATAAAAAAACATGGTAGGATGGGGTTGTTAGCTAGCCTGATGTATTGAAAGAAGAGTTTGTCAATGGGGGACATGGTTAAGTAAACTAAATTATGCAGATCGAGACTTTCACGTGGCTAACTGGTAATTAATTAAGGGCAATGCATGAACTTGAGCACATGATCAAACGCCCAAGAACCCACACAAACAAAACCTTACAGCTAATCACAATTGTTTTTGATACAGATGTGCGGTTGAGGCTCATAATTCTTATCATCATCAATAGCAGAAAGAATCCAAAACCACAATCATTTTGACACGTGGAAATTCCACCAAACTTGTGTCTCTTCTAGGGTTCTAGAGAAGAAAAAGTTGGCTATGGTACGTAGATCAGGTACCACTTATTCCAAAGAGATAAATTTATTCATTTTAATTAATACTTTAACACTCTTTCTTACGTGTGAACTCTAACTTTCTTTTATATAGTAGATGATGAGGTTCAACACATTGAATATTTCATTAAAACAGAAGGTGAATGATTAAGACAGGGTTTGAATTCAGAACCTCTGCTCTGATATCGAGTTAAATCACCATTTATCCTAAAATCTTAAGCTCATAGGAATGAATAAATTTAATTATTTAACCAATACTTTAACACTCCATCTTACGTGCGAGCTCTAACTTTCCTTTAGTAGAAGACGAGGCTCAACAGGTAGAATATTTGATTGAAACGGGAGGTGAATGATGGAGACATAGTTTGAATTCAAGACCTCGATCTGCTCTAATACCAAGTTAAATTATCACTTATCTAAAAAATTTAAACTCATAAAAAAGAATAAATTTAATTATTTTAATCAACACTATAACAGATTCGTGCGCCCACAATTTTTCTCCGTCTTTTAAGCTAGCTTGTCTTCTATACCCATGATTAAACTAATCAGTAATCAAATGGTGATGATAAATGTAACAGCATTGACAGTCATGCTTAGTTAAAATAAGCATAAAGTGATCGAAGTCAGGTCTTAATCATTCAAGCATATATATATACGACGAATTGGTGGGGGTCATGATGGTATAGTCGGGAGAAGATAGGCAACTACAGCTTAGTTTCCAGGATAAGGTTTTCTAATCTTTTTCTTCAAAGCTTTGCTGGTTGTCTACGTATCATTTTGAGTATGTTTACAGCCACCCAGCTATATATGGAGGGGAAAAAACAAATACTGAATGATTTTATATATATATATATATATATATATGGTAATATTATTATCTTACAAGGTATCACCATATTATGGCCCAAAAGAAAAAAATTCTAGATTTCCTTGTTTTTAGTTTTATAAAAGACATAAATCAGTGTTTATGTAAAACTATATTACTTTTAAAATGGGTACTGTACAAACAAGAATATATATAATCTACCTTTAATATGTTTCTTGTAATGCTTATACAAACAATGTCAATGGTAGGTGTGAAAATTCATGATTTTATTGAAGTATAGGTATAAGACTATATAGGTTAACCATAATCCGACCCATTTAATTAAACGGGTCAAACCCCTCAACCTTAACTCTTTAATTTTGTATTGGGTTCGTGATGGGTTTACAAGTCATGTCAAAAATTTCTTGTCATTATATCATGTGTCAGGTTTGGGTCGTGTCAAAGTATAAGTATAAGACTATATAAGTTAAGCCTAACCCGACTCATTTAATTAAACATATCAGACTTCTAAACCGTAGCCCTTCAATTTCGTTTCGGGTTCGCGGGTCGTGTCAAAAATTACTAGCCTTAGTCGATGGTGATGATGACGATGTGGGCTTATATATGGATAGGTACAATTACAATTTGAAAAAAAAAAAAAAAAAAAAAAAGATTCTCTTTTTTTGGTAGACAAGTGAGACTAGATCATGCATTGAGCTAGAAAGCAGCTACGGAAGAGTAAGTGGTTTAAAAAAAAGAGAGAATCATTTGTACAAGGAGGATTCCACTTTGCTGCAGTTGTTTTCATCTTTTACACTCTTTCTTTGAGTTTTTCTTATCTAACAACTTTATGCCTTCATCATTTTACTTAGAATATGATGTATGTCTGTGGGCTGTAATGACTGGAACAGAGAGGAAAGACAAAAGGGTTGGCATGAAGGGATGAACTTCCTGTTTAAAAAGGTCTGGAAGCCCTACAAACGTGCATGAATGGGAATAATAAAAGTAAAAGGGAAGGTATTTAGTCAAATGCAGTGGTAGTTGCACCTATTGCTTTGTGTTTTTATCTGTCTGCTAATTAAACTCCTAATTAGTAGTTATTGTTTATACATTGGTATTTGGTGATGCCAATATACTTTAACCAAAAGGCTTTGGGGGTAGTTGTGGAGGTTAGGAAGCGAACATCTTAGAAACTGTTGACAAAAGACAATCCTCTCTTTCACTCTCTCTCATACATCAGACCCCACACACACACACACACATATATATAATATTGATTATAAAAAGATTATTATAAGGGAGACTAGATCTGTTCATTATGCCAGTTGTTTTCATTGTATATATAATTATGAAAATGTTTTTGTCTTCTTATTATTATTCACCTTTAATACGAAATTAACTGTTTTTGAGTTGGCAGCCCTAGCCATGTGAACAGAACGCATAGTTGCAGAGAGACAGAAGAAAGCATAACACAGCTACAAGACAGAGTGATCTTTATCTTATTTCTGGCATCTGAAAAATACTTATCTTAAAGGTTGAGAAAGCGTGGAGTGGGGAAGAGAATTGAAACAAGGCATGTCATAAATGCATCAGAATCATTCAGGGGATCAGAGACTCCATGCATGAATTGTTATGCAGTAATTGGCGAAGTCAGTTCCACATGTCTAATCCATCTTTTTCATGAATAAAGAGTAGTAGTGATGCTTTTAATTCTGTTTTGTTTTATCGTTTGGAGGCCCAAAACACTGGAAGGAATAAAGAACTTTGTTTGATAAGAGGGAAAAGATAGAAAGAAAGAAGAAAGAAAGCAAAAGCAGGATTGAAGAACTTGGCTTCATGTCTCTGCCCTGCATACTAATAATCAGCTAAACATGCATTACACTGGTATAGCCTAGCCAGGGAAGGCCATGTGCCTGGTTTATAAAATAACAATGACTTGCACTACTGGAAGAGCCTCATGCCTTAGAATAATTCTAGCTGCCAAAAAGTGAAATAAAGAGCTCTCGGGAATCTCTCCCCCCCCCTTCTCTCATATAATATTTAGCAGATTGTTATACGACTGACATGCAACTGAAATGAAGTAACATTAAAAATCAACATTTGTTTCAGTAGGGGCTCGTAAAAAAATTCATTGTCACGCTATCTCAGTTGTAGACAATCGTATAGCAGTCTATTAAATAACATTTCTCTTTAGTTTTTCTTCTTCTAGAATGGTTGCTCCAAGTGGCATCGACCAAAAGAGGTAGCTTAAGAAGGCTGCAAACAAGCACCCACCTGGCACCTAGAAGGAAAATTCTAATCATTTGCGGCTCAAAATGGGAGGAGGGAGATGGCCCATAGAAGGTCCCGCTACCTTTTCTTGATTGAATTGATGTGGTGCTCAAGTGTCTCCTAGCCCTTGCCAAAAGAGCAACCAAGAAACGCCAAATAAGCTATACCTTTGTTGGAACCGTGGCCAATTGTTTAATGCAACATCCAGAAAAGACAGCCATGATTTCCTCATACATAAAGGAACATAACAATTTATTAATATTTGATTTTAAGGCCTGTTCATAAATAAGGTTGATTATATCAATAATAAATTAATCTCTGTTTCATTTACAGTAATATGGGTTTTATTCAGGTTCAATCATGAGGCAACCCACCTCAGTTTTGGTGATTATTTTCCTCAAGCAATGACAACGACGCTTAGAGATGACTAAAGTTTAATTTATTAAAGGCTAGCTCTAGTCTTCAATATATATATCAAGTTCAATCAGGAAAGTAAAAAAGAGAGAATATTATAACATGTGGGTGTTTGGGAAAATCACATGATGATCATTAAGAAACAAATTAACCTAGACAAACAATGTCGTGAAATTAAAGTTTTGAGGCTCCTGCAGTCAGCGTCATGGATGAATATTCACCCATCCCATAAGCCCTAGATGAGAGGTAAAGCAAGGGGGGGAGCCTGAGTTGTCAGGTTCTGATTGGTTGACTACAAAACTCGAGAATGGCAAGCACGAACAAGCAGATCTGGCTCAGAGAGATATATAGCTTCACTTTATCAACATCATTAAAGTAGTTTCCTTTAATTTTCTAATGAGAATTAGCAGATTCCCGTCCATGAGGTGTGCATGAGGATAAATATAAGAAGCATAGTGCCTTCACTTTACGTCATTTCTATACATCTCTTTTTCTGTATTTTCTTCTTTCAATTCCATCAGAACTATTTACCTGGAAGATCAGTTCCCTAAGATGAAAAACTTCATGCAAAAAGAGTACTTGCCTTCTTATATTCAAGGAAGGTCAAATCTCTTTGGTGATCCAATCATGTTAGGCGCTCTGGCTCATCAGACTGCTTGTCAAGATCATCCTGGTAGACGTGATATGATCAAATCATCATCAGCAGCAGCAGCATCACCTGATAGGCTGTTTTCCTGTACAGATTCTACTTCTTCCACTACACAGGATGTTATCATCCATAAACACCACCATACACGTCCATTTGCTTCACCATCAGGTGCCAAAGAAAGCTTCATTCCTGTAAATTTTTTGGATACGTTTCCAAAACTAACCAAAGCTCAAGTTTCTGATCAACCCTCTTCTCCATCTTCATTATCAGCCATATCCAAATTCCCAAATTTAACTTTGTTTCTCCAGGAACCTACCATGTTAGATCCATCTACACCAATTGCTGACTCCCCTACAGACAAATGTCAATCCATGGCATCGTCATCATCATCGCCATCATTCTCTTCATTTCCCATATCCCAAATCGGCCAAATTCAGTCCCATAGGGGCAATGATCAATGGCTCAAAATCGATCAAAATATGACAAGCTACTCCTCTAAAGGCCTTATAAATGACTCATGGCTCAGCACCACCAAGACTCAGCCCATGAAGTACACCGCAAGAAGAACGCAAAATCAGGTACAGAAGATGAATAATATTTCATCCGTTTCATCACAAGTAAAGCTTTTCAGAGGGGTGAGGCAAAGGCACTGGGGGAAATGGGTTGCTGAGATAAGGTTACCAAGAAACAGGACAAGAGTTTGGTTAGGGACTTTCGACACGGCGGAACAGGCTGCCATGGCATACGACACGGCGGCTTACATGCTACGTGGGGAATACGCACAACTGAATTTCCCAGATCGAAAGCATCAGCTGAAGGCCAATTCTTTGAACGGGGCCACAGCAGCCCTTCTCGAAGCAAAGTTACGGGCGATATCACATTCGCAGGGCGTTTCCGGTCACAAGAACCCCGCCGAGCCGCCGCCAACATCGCCAAAGAACTGCTTAGCTGATCAGAATAGAAAAAGAAAAGACTGGCAGATTGAGTTGGAGAGCAAAGTCGGATCAGAGGCGATTGAGAACAAGAAAAGCCAGGAGGTATTATCAGATGCGGATGCTGTTCAGTTAAGTAGGATGCCCTCCTTGGACATGGACATGATCTGGGATGCTCTTTTAGTCTCAGAGTCATGACCATCAGCCCCCCATGGTTTCTCTTCATGTGGTATTTATGTTTTTACTCAACCATTTTTCTTTCAGTAGGAAGAGCCATAGTTTCATATTTTCCCGTTACTGGTCATACTACAGGATCCATGCAATCTTTTGCCATGATGATATTTGGTTTGAGGATGTTCTTCATGCGGGTTTTTCATTTTTCTTCTGTAATTTTGTTTCTGGTAGTTTGTTAGTTTCAAGTACTATTTTGTTCTGTTAAGGGAGAAGTTTTGAACTTCGGACTTCGATTGATATTCCAAATGAGAAAAGAACGTGGGAGGGGGATTGATGAGCCCTTTTACAAGGATCAAACGTAAAGGTTGAAGAAAAATGCTACGTGTACTTTTAGTTGCTAATCTTTAATTCAATTGGACAGGTTAATCTATATATCTTGCATTAATTGTGATTTTCACTATCACATCAGGAAATAAGCACTTGAAAGTACATGTAACATTTATCAAAAAAGTAATCGGCTTGCATGCAAATTCTACAATTAGACTCAAATTTGCAATGAACGGTGTAATTTATGCATACAACATTTCAGGATTAAGATCCTCTCCATTTCAAGTATTTACCGTGGATATTTGTTTTATTGTATCTAAAAATAATATGACAACATATTTACTATGCGACAACATATACATTAATAAATTTGTGAAATCTACCTTAATCACAAAATATAATCTCAATTTCACTAATCATGATCATGATAATATGCACTTCTATATATATATAATCAGGACACTGTGCAAAGCGTCCCCTCTACACGGGTCAGATAAAGTTCGAGTTTTCACTCGCGGTTGTAGCTCCAAAGAATTGTTTGCACTCAAAGGAAGGTCAAAACTTAAACCTAATGCGAAGCCAAGTGACTTGTCACTAGATCGATTGTCACTAGATCGAGCCAACCCCTTAGGGTTTGCACTTCTATATTATATGCTATAGCAACCAGAAGTGGTTTGCCAGTTCTAAGATCTGGCCCACTCAATTGACAGGACTTATAAAAAATTAGAATTCATTACATAGTGTATCAATGTCTTGCTTCGCTTAGACAACAAAAGAAAACAAAAATAGAAAAATCGTTTTCGACCACCTCATCTTATTTAACAATATGATAATAATAATAATAATAATAACAAAACCAAAGAAATGTACTAAGATCGGATCTAAACTCATACCGTAAGACTGACATGCTTCTCTAATCGTCAGCACCATGCAGTGAAAAAGAATGCACTATGAATCTTTTATTCACCAATCTTTCAGCAATTTTTTTTATGAATAATGAAGATAAAATGTATTTTTGGTCCATGTAGCTTGAATTTTTGACAAATAGTTCTTCGGGTTTTAAAAAGTGATAAACCAAGTCCCTACGATTAGAAAAAAAAAAATATATAAAATTAGTCTCTACCGTTAAAAAAAAAATTGACAGAAATTCGCTATTTTGCCAAAAAAATATATAATTAACCTTTTCTCTTGGTTGCTCTCAATCACAATCTAGTATATAAGCCAAAGAGATATATAGTTACAGTTTTATCTTATCTTAACTAGCCATATCAATTTTGTTTTCATTGCTGTGGACCCAAGTCTCAGATTCAATGAGTCATGTGTTCTTGATCATGAGGTTACCAAAAGGTAAAATGGTAGATCATTGAAACTTTGAATATTGTCCTCTGCCAACCAAAAAGTAGCACTTGAATCAGAGATGGCAACTGAATTATCAACTATCGATTTTTTATTGTAAATTATTCGTGCCACTATAATTGGTGCCGATGTAACATATTAACAGATTCCGTTAACTTTCTTTTTCTTGCTTACATTAAAGAATGATTAATCACTTTTTAAGATCCAAAGAAAACCAAAAGTGTATTTATCCCTAAATAATAAGCACAATGACTCACCAATCTCAATGTAAAGTCAACCATCCACTCCATAAAAATAAGTACCAAAATGCAGTGGTATATGTCGACAGTTGAATCTAGTTCAATTAGGAAAAAGACTGCCCTGCTAATTTGTAGACTCAGCCTCTCAATCCAGGCAACATTGCAGATATGTCTCACCTAATTCCAGGGCCCTTTCGAGTTACTAACGATCAACACAGTAACCATAATCTAGTTTGGGAACATATCAACACAACCCAAAACATTAACTCAAGAAATGCATCAAAATTTTCATGTTGGCCAAGACCCCTCTATCTGACTATCTCTATCCCAGTGAAACAAGTAATACAATTTGCAACAGCACGCCGAATTAGAAAATTGGTAGGGAAAGAGGCACGAGTAAGAATTAGTAAACCGTATCTAAATGCAACTATGCATAAGAAAATGCTAGAATGGATAGATTCAACCCTACGTTGTGTAGAAAAATGATTTCTTCATACCTAAAGTCACCCCTAATTCGCGTGGAAAGATTTTAATGCTCCTCAGTAGATACTAGTTCTTTCATTGCCCCGGCTATGGTGTCGCCTAAGATATCTTCCGCAATTTTCTCAACCTTGTCATCTCCAACATCATCTTCCATGTGCAACACATTGCTGGACTCAGCACCTACAATTGGTTTATGGAACTTGTTTTTCCTTTTTTTCCTTTCTGGGATGCATCCATATCTGAATCCTTCTCTGCAGTCTTATCATCCTCGATTTTTTTTCTTTTTCTGTCTTCTGGAGATGCATCCATATCTGAATCCTTCTCTGCAGTCTTATCATCTTCGAAATCACTTTTACCAGAACTCTCATTGTCAGGTGTCTGAGGAGAGTCCCCTCCCTCATTTTCTTCAATGTTTGCAACTGCATCCACCAAATTTGCACCTTGTTCAGGAAGCCGCTGTTGTAGTGGCACTGCATCACTGATGACTTGACCAGTCCTTAATCTCTCCCTGTAATCCTCCATCTCTATTTTGTACCTTTCTTTATCTTTAAGAGCTTTCTCCTGATAAACCTGAAACAGCAGATTAATGCATTCTTTAAAATAATACTCTTAGAAGCGGATTTAAAATAAAAGAATGTATGACTAGTTGAAAGTCATTAGAAATGAAGATAAACCATAGTCTTACTGCTCTTTCAGGCTCTTTCAACTTGTTCCACAGCTCACCAATCATTCTACTGATCTCTCTGTCCTTCCCTGGATGCAGGGGTTTCAGTCGTGCATGCTGCTCAGCAAAGAAGAAATTATATCCACTTCTGTTAGGTTTTGGATGAGCTGGATCCCTCTTTTTCATCTCAGATTTCTTCCTGCGGCGGCGACGATGGATACCAGGTACATAAGAGGCATTGACATTTTTGCTGGCAAAGACACTATAGTTCTGTGGCACTTGCTGTACTGCATCCTGTGGAGTCAGATAAAGTACACCTTTTAGCTCCTCTGAACCTATTGTGACAGTAACAAGGTATCCACTTTCGAATTTCCCATCAATGACCCCTACTACATTAACAGGAGACCCTGAATATGATGGTGACCGTACTGCAAACACCAGAGAAAAGGAGCTTTATTATGTTAAAGATGTAATTTCGTCAACCAAAAAAATCTTGGCAATAGAAAAAGCCATCAAAAAATATAATTGAAAATCTTCACACAAAAATAAGCAGTTAATAATATGAATACCCCAATAACCTACTTGTTGAGAACAATCACCAAATATCCCATTTCATTTGTAGATAAGACATGAAACAATAACATAAATGAAGAGAATATCCTAGAAAACAAAGACGACACAAGTTATTCTTATAACAGGCTAGAGGGTAATAGCTGCCATGACACTAGGAGACTCCTTTATATCTTACAATCTCAGCAATAACAGACCATAACTTAATGACAGCAATTAATTCCTTCGGCAGACACTCCAGAAAAGTTTCCTGCAGGGAGGGAAAGGGGAGAAGAAGAAAAGGACAAGCATATCCAATTGTCTAGCTACTTACTTCCAAAGCATTTGAGACATTGCTAAAATAAAAATAAAAATAAAAATAAAAATAAAAATAAAAAGCGCAAAGGTGCAACCCAAATACACAAAATGTATACAAGAGAAATATACCTGACCAGAAAAAGAAAAAAGAACAAGAAAATCGGGAACATTGCTAAAAAAAACTGTTCATTATAAGTTGTGGAACATATATTTCTTCCAGTGACTAGATGTTGACAGAATGATTTTTGGTTTAAACAACCATAAGTATGAAAATTATTCATCGAGGATATGCAACACATGACAGAAAGCAGATGCAACCAAAACAAAAACATTTTTTTCCAGAAGCCACAGTAGATTCAGTTGGAAGAAGAAGAATATTCTGGAACAAGGACAAAAGAATATTGTTTTATTCCACTATGATCCTTGATTCGTTTACATGGGTTTAAATAGAAATAATTACAAACTATTATGGAAAGGTACTTATTGCAGATTACAATTAAAAATAAAATCAGGTAATCAAATCATGGAGAATTAATAATATGGCCTACATCCTGTAAAGAGAATAACTGGAAATCTCCACTTAAGAAAATGGACAGTCCAAATTGAAGAGCAGTTTATTTAGGGCAGATTGCAGATTGAAACTTCCACCTACTGTACGTGCCTCAAAACTTTGTAATCTCTAGCAGTTAAAGAACACTTTTAGCACAGCATATGACTCTCTCTCTGTTTGGTTCATTCTGTTTTATATTTTCTCATCTAGGTATCTTCTACTAGAATTCAAATCTATCAATTTGCATTTTATCAAAGAAAATCAATTTGCTAATATCCTAGATTCTTTCTGGTTCTTGAAGGGTGCTTCAAAATCCCTCTTTTTTTTTTTCTTTTTTTAAATCAATTTCTCATCTTGTTATTCCTCAAAGCTTCATCATATGATTATTGTCATTCAAAGTTGTTCCTTTACATTAATATATCATTGACTTCCTTCAATAAAATGCAAAAGGAAATTTTAGGAAGTGATGCAATATTTAGAGAAAAAAGTTCATCAACGCCAGTTTTGGAGAAGATCCAGATGAAATTTTTTGAAATTGATGAGACTTTTGAGATCGATTTGAGTTCTAGTAGAAGATAGACAGATGAGAAAATCTAATATTTATTCAGAATCTAAAAGTAAAACAAAATAACTCGACCGAGAGAGAGGCAATGGTGTGATGTTAGTGTTCTTTTACTGCCAGAGATTACAAAGTTTTGAGGCATGTACGGTAGGTGGAAGTTTCAATCTGCCTTAAATAAACTGCTCTTCAATATGGACTGTCCATTTTCTTAATGGAGATGTCCAATTATTCTCTTTACAGGATGTAAGCCAGATCTGAGAATTAATACAACATATTGTAGGCTTCTATCTTCAACACTCTCCTTCAAGTGCGAGCCCAAACTCTCTCTTAACAAGTGAGGCCCAACACATACAATATTTAATTGAAATAGGAGATAAATGACGTAAATAAAGTTTGAACTCAGAACTTTCTCTGATACAAGTTGGAAAAAGAAAAGTTTGGGTTTAAATAGAAAAGAATTACAAACTATCATTGAAAGGTAATTATAGCAAATTACAATTAGAATTAAATAGAAAAAAAAAAATCAGACAATAAATCATGGAGAATTAAATTAACACAGAAAATTGTTAAGTTTCCATCTTCAACAGATTCAATAGTTAGAAATTTGTAGCTTATGACTCATTCTTATTCTACAACAATGAAAGCACCTTTTCACTCTGATTCAAGTAGTGTAAACACTATAAATATTTCACCCAAAGCCATAAAGATCTCAGTACCATCTAAAAGATATATATATAAAAAAATAAAAAAGGACAATTCCTGCCAAGAAAGATAAAGCTCTCATTCTCCAGAAAGGAATAGAGAAAAAAAAAAAAAAAAAAGTAAAAAGACACCAGGATTTGGTAATGGCAAAGAATTCATAACTGATACTAAAGAAGCATAGAGAAATTTATCCTCTATTTTTCCTCCCAAAAAACTTTAGGAATTGAAAAGAAGAAAAGGCAGAGACCTCTAGGCAATTCTGCAGTCTTCATCCTTTGTTGCTTGAGCACAGCTGCTTGGGTTTCTAGTGTAGGCTGCAAAGATTCTGTTCTTTGAGCGGGCACTGGAGTTGTGGATGGGCTCATCAAAGAATCTGCCAAAGACTGTCGTATTATAAAACTGAATCCAGTAATGTTTATTCAAATGAGGGCTGATTGTTTTATGCACACACCAGAAGACACGGGGATCCGGGCCTTAAAATAGTATATTTGTTCATAGTGGTGAAGCAATGATACATAGTACTTCCGCAGTACAAAAGAAGCATTTGTAGCTGTGGAAGGGAAGTTGAAAATAGCAGTCACTTCTTTCCATCTTCTCTCCCTAAGAATCTGCAAACTCCATTTTGTCAGTTAAGTAACTATATGTCTAACACATCCCCAGTGAATATTAAGAAAATAATTGTCACTTGTAACTATGTAACAACCTTCATATAGATGATAAATATCTGTATGATACAAAATAACTCCAAGTAATATGACACCCCATTTAATTCCAAAAAGAACAGGGAGAACACAAGAAAAACAATTATGAATAATTACTTATAAACTCTAAACTGCAAATCTCAATTGTTATCTACTAGAGCTAGACTCCAGTAACATTATAGAGCCATAGGGGTTAGATTCGAGAAGTTAAATAATATGACTATTATCAAGTAACAAAAGAGTAGGAAAGCAATTAATCAGCACAACCAAACCCAGCATAAGAGATGAAAATTCTCAAGAATAGCTTCTGACAAGTCTACACGCCAATCGATGGAGACCTCTTTCAGAAACCTAAAAAAAATGTCTTTGCCTTTATAATTACCCAAATATAACTATGTATGACATTACTCACTAGTCATTTATATTGCAATTCCAGCACAACTCTTCACTGTGGCAGTGCTTAGGAGGACACCATTTTACATGGTTAACCAATGCGATGGGAGACTCAATTGTCTGGTTATACTTAGGTTGATACATTTACTAGTCTATGATTTATCTATTGTATGCTGGAAGTTTCTTGAGTTAGATTGCTGGAAGTGTATATATACATATCATACTCAATCTCACATCAACCTCACCCTTTTTAACCATCGTTTAAAAAAATGAAAGGAACAAAAAACATGCAATATAAAGTCCTTGACTTAAGAGAGTGAGGGTAGCTTAAAGTCAAGGAAGAATCAAACACAAATTTTCATTTGCTGAAAAACCATTTTCAGAGGTAGCGTAGTGCAAGAACATATCACAGAAAAGTTCAGGTAAAAAAAACCACCAAAACTCGTTAATCACTTGTGACTGGAAGTGTTCTGACAATGCATCTTTAGACATTTTAATAGTACTAAAATTTCAAACAAACTGTACATGCCCGAATCCAAAATATGCATCACATACAAAATGACATTGGAACTTTCAGACAACCAATTCACCTGTGGAATGGTTCAAATCAAACTAATTGCAAAAGAAACTCAACTACTTAGCCGTCAACACTTTCATATTACCTTTTCAATGCCCCCACGAGAAGTTACCTCCACAAAAAGTCGATGCAAGTCTAGCTCTTTACCTCCAATGATGGGAATCCTACAATAAAAATGTACAAAGAAAACAATAGAATATCAACAGTAGAACAGAAAACCTCATAAAATATAAGCTAGGTCAAAGAGAAGAAAGTGAAGATACATGCTCGTTATAGATAGTATGAAGCATGTGGTAATAGCACAAGACAATAATAACACACAAGATAGCGTTTATATTCAAAACATCCATTGAAGAAACTTTGTAGTTGGTGGTCACATCACGTACACATATAGGGTACAAGAAAGCTAAGTAACAAAAGACAAGCAGCTCCCAGCATTTTGACATGCCAACACCTACAGAAACAGATACGTGTCAGTCTCACCTAACGCAAAGGAAGAGTGGAAGACAAACGCTTCAACCTATTGAAGCAAAAGCTATAGATCATTTTTGAGCCAGTTTAATAACATTTTAAGCTTTTTGTGCAATTCACAACTAATAAAACCCACCACCCATGTTGGGGCAACACACCATGCAAGACTGCTTGCGTCTTTTCTCCCTAAACACAAACCATTACAAAATTATTTTCTTTGAGATTTTCACTTGGAATTAAAAAAACAAACAAACAAACAAACCCACCACCACCAAAACACCAAATTAGTTGCGACATTAACGAGAGAATCACCTAGACATTGACAAAAATGGATTACTTACTGATTGCCATACATTTAAGCAAGCAGAGGAAATGGAGGAATTGGATCACTTAATGCAAAAAAGAAACCATGGGACATTTCAATGAAGCATATTGCAGCTAGATGGTCCTTAAGATGATGTCTGTACAACAGGAATTAATGTCATTAAATGGCATTTTACCAACACCGTTTTGAAAACCAGATTCTTCTAAATGGAAGTCATTAGGTCATAATCAATTCCTGCCAGGAGGGTGGGAGATCTAGGCAGGATCTATAAACTTAATGGTTCATTATGTCTATTATGATACATTTAAGGAAGAGTTTTATGAGCGTAAACACCTAGTACCATAGAATGACTTTAGAAACCCCAAGCCCCTTTGCTTGTCTACAAAGTTTACTATGAAAACTTTTTTTTGATAAGTAAAGTTTACTATGAAAACTTTAGAATCTTCATTTGTTCAGTCAAAGCTTTTGTGATTTATTGTGTACAACAATACATTTAGCCTTTATAGCATGAATCAAGTTCTATCAAAAGCATGCTACACCTAGAAACCACACCAGAAAACAAGATATAATGACACTTGGCAGCAGAGGTCTGAGTTAATTGCACCTAAATAATAATATAAGTGGTTATTAACCATCACATTCTTAAACCAATTCATTTCAAAGAGCAATACCACAGATAAATATGTGTTCCTCTGTGAGTTTGATAAAGTTATTTAATGAGAACTTAAAAAGGACAGTTGTCCACACATTCAAGTTTAGAGAAATGGATGCATGATACCCACTACAGAAAAATGTCCAACTTAGATGAAGTAATGCATAAAACAAGAAAACCAACCAAAGGTCTTCATGCTTTGTTGCAACCCAAATCAACCGCAAAAAGTATTCCATAAACAAATAAAAAATAAAAAAAAAAGGTACACCAACTAACCAAATTAAAAGGAATAAGTATCACTAGATTCGAATGACTACTAAAGTATTAATGCTGGTTTAGTTAACATCAAAAGTAACTTAAGAGAAAACAAAACAATCTCAAAATTAAACTTCATAGAAAATTTAGTTAGGTAAATTTAAGCGGTTTGCAGTCAGCTTGTGACAGCCAACTCCAGGACAATTTGTATCTTTTAGTCACAGCTTAACCCTGTCCCATTTAGGTACCATGAAAGAAAAAACTCCTAAACCATGATGTCCAAGATATGCTAGTAGTTCTATAACTAATTTATGGCAATTAATATCACTAGATAAAAAAATTTAAAATCTCTTTTTTTTTTTCGTTCACTGGCTAGCAAAATCTTTCACAAATTCCCATCAGTCAAATGCCAAAAGATTCTAACTGCTATCTTAAAGGTAAGCAAGAATAAGTTCATGATCAGAAACTCATATTATAAGTATAGCCCTGAAACGAAATAATGAAAACTTGACAAAACATCAAAACATTTGTATTAAAAAAACAATTCCTCTATCTTCCAAGGAATAATTTGCTCAAAAGAAGACGGAGCAAGACCATAAACAACTACTAGCAACGAAAAATACAGGAAATAGACACGAGCAATAGTATATTGCCATACTATTCATAAAAAAAATTTAAAAAAAAAAAAAAAAAAAAATTGCCATACTCAAAAACAATAGTACAGAGCTAAAGAAATAAAAAAACATCGCATAAAAATTTGAGATGATAAAGCCAACTACACTACAATCCTAAAGTTACAAAAATCACTACTTTGGTTCATTGTATTTCTGCTTCTACAATAAATCATGGCTTGATAATATGTTTGTGTCAAGGCATAAGGTTGAGGGAGGGAGGGAGGGGAAGAGAAAGAAAGCTTACATGAACTTAGTCTCCAAAGAAGTGTGGAGCTTCTCCAAAGTAGCCATGAACAGATTAGGACTGTCTACAACATCTTCATATTTTGCAAGAGGTGGAGGGTAAGTATGATAATTAGAGGATGCTTCTTTTATGGGCAATGGACTCTTACTGGCACCAGAAGCTGATGCCATTGGCAATTCGGCCCCACGACCCCAACCTTACTCCGTCCTTCCCTGTTTAACCATCAAACCACTGTACCTCGATCTTCACTGCATAACAAAAACTAATACAGGTGAAGGGAAAAACAGAGAAAAAGATATATATAAAATAAAAAAAATAAATAAAAAGAAGAAGAAGAAGAAGGAAAACTTTCAGGTAGAACTAACAGCATGCAAAAGGCAGAAAAAAAAAATCAGAAGAAACCCATCAAGGATATAGCCAACGCTCTACTTTTCATGCAGAATCTGGCGAAATGAGAAAAGCTAAAAAAAAAAAAAGTGAAAAGAAAAAGACAAGCCCATGAGGATAAGGCAGTGGAAGAATATTATGACAAAAAAAAATAAAAAATAAAAACCATTTAAATCACCATGCAGATTGCAACTGAGAGCTGAAAGTCTGAAACAACAAGGCAGACCATCTTGATGAGAAGCGCAACAACCTCAGCTGATAAAATAACTCCCAGTACCGAGGGAAAGATTCAAAGCCCAAGAAAAGCCAATGGTACAGCATAGCTGTCATAGCCATGAATTCCTCCTGAGTACCAAGGATGTAACAGAAAGAATCCATCACAGCTCAATTGCTGCCTTTATAACCAGAGGCTAAAAAGAAGACACCCTTTTAGGCTATATGCCGCTATGTTAATAAAGACCCAAATATAAAAAAGTCCTTTCTCTGTCTCTCCCTCTCTGAGCCAGAGTTTACAGGCCTATACAGGCTATGACCTTGCCTGACATTCGAAAGATATTACGATATCTAATATGTACTTAACAGTTGTACATATATATATATATATAATTAATTAAATATCAAAGTCCAACACTCTTCTTCCTCTCTCCCTATTATCTGACACTATTTCAGGCTAAAAAGATTCGGAAGATACCCATTACCCATGAGTTGGGGTTTGTGGGTCGCAGTGCCCATCAATCAAAAAGTCCTCCTTCAGCACCCACCTTTTGTCCAAAGGGACCCCCATCCTGAATTTTCAAATCGGCACTGTCTTCCCTCTTTCATGGAAGCCAAAGATTACCCACAAAAGGAATTTATGGAACAATGCACTGTTCTATATTTCATATGTGCAAATGGCATAAAAATATAAGAATATAACAAACAAACCCAGATGAAGAAAATGACAGACAACAACAGTATTTACATTAAAATGAAACACATTAAGGAACTTACCAACAGTGAGAGATTTGAGCATGCAAAATCAAATACATTAAGGAAGAAGCTTAAGGTTAAAACTCTCTATTATAATAAAAGGTTAAGAGTTATTATATATATATATATATATATTATTATGTTTTTTTTTTTTTTTTTTTGGGTGGTAGCAAAAGGAGGAGAAGAAAAAGTAACCCTAATTATACAGAGCTACTTGGGAAAAGACCAGTTTGACCCAACTAAGTTGTGGTACAAGCCTAGATGCTGAAGGATAGTTCTGGACTTTTTGAGTGCCCAAATCAAAGACACCCCATAAAAGGAAACCATAATAATAATTAATATATATTTATGATTACAGGTGTATAGTAATGGAAGTGGGTGAAAAGGTAACGTGTGTATTAGTAAAACGTGCCCAATTGACTTTCCCATCTGAAACGGAAAACAATCTCAATTCTCAAGGACTAACCACAAGGGATAAGAACCAAAAATAACCGAATTTATCTCAGGTGTGGTAAATAAACAAATAATAGGAGATTTTCTAAATCTTTTTTTTTTTTTTTAACTGTTTATAATTTGTTTTTATTAAAATTTTTAAATAAAATCTGAACCATTGAAAAAACTTACCGTTTTAATTTTTTTTTTTTTTTTTACGGCACGTAAAAAATAAGGAGAGCGGGTGGTGAGCTATGGGTGCCGTAACAGTAGCTCCTGGGGAGTTGAATGGAGGCCAATCAACACTTCAAAATTATTCCCACCCTCCCAAACGTTCCTTATTTTAGGATCCCTAATGGCTGATATACACATTTTAGAGTCAATTCTGAATGAATATAAGCAGTATGTGGTCATTTTAGGTTCTATTTGTGGCAACAGACTGCACTTTTTAAGGATTGAACACACACTTTTTAGATATAATTTTGTCATGAGTTTGGAAGGTGGCCCATGTTGTGGGTTATTCGGGTCAATTCAGATTTTATATTTACATTTAATTTTTTTTTCTTTGAAAAAAAAAATGTTAATGATGAAAAAAAAAAAATGTGCCTTTTTGAATTATATTGGTGAGATCTTTGTTCGCCCCATAATAATATTGTGAAATCTTTGAAAGATTTATTGAATAGATTACGACATAGTAATAAAGTAATGAATGCATAGAATACTGAACAAGTTTTCAATAATCGACTACGTGTGAAAACTTTTATTAATGTTGGTTTTTTAGTGACTTGCATTTTAAGGATGTGCTTTTATATGTTATGATAAAACCACTTATTCAAAAAATATTAGGTAATTCTTTTGAGATGATTACAATTTTAGCATCATGTAATAATAAAATTGCAAAGCTTATTTTGGAAAATGCTCAAAAATCGTGAAGTATATACTTTACATACAACCCAAAATGAGATTTTGCATGTTCTTGCAAGTAAGGTTCGAGATAAAATTTGTGAAGATATTAAGGATTCTAAATTTTGTATTATTATTGATTAGGCACGAGATGAGTTGAAGAGAACAAATGGATGTTGTTTTTAGATTTGTTAACAAATATGATTTTATACAATAACGTTTCTTTGATCTTGTCCATTTTAAAGATACATGGGCATTGACTCTAAAAAATGAAATATCTACTATCCTTTTTCATCATTATTTTGATATTCAAAATATTCGTAATCAATGATACGGTGGTACTAGCAAGATGCAAAGTGAATGGAAATAATTGTAGGCGTTATTTCTTAATGGTTATCCTTGTGCACACTATGTTGCTCATTGATCACAATTAACACTGGTTGTTGCATCTAGAGATGTAATTTATATTAATGAATTCTTCTCAATTTTATTTTATTTTTTCATTATCAATGTAGTCGGTGCTTCATGTAAATATCATGATGAATTACAAATTGCTCAAACATCATAAATTGCACATATGCTAACTATTGACAAACTTGAAACTGAAAAATAAGCTAACCAAATTGGCACTTTAAAACAAGCTGGTTGGGGTTCTTATTTTTATTCTATTTGTAGCCTAGTAAAGATGTCTGGCACTACTTGTTTAGTGCTTGCAGGGGCGGAGCCAGCCCCCCCAAGTTGGGGGGGCCAAATTGAAAAAATAAAATTTGGGGGGGCCAAAATTTGAAAAAATAATAAATTTTGGGGTAAAATTTTAATTTTTTTTAAATTTTTTTTTTTTTGGGGGAGAACCTTGAGGCTTGGGGGGGCCTGGGTGCTTGAAAATATTATAAAAGAATGATCCACTTACTCTCAATGCGTGGATGCTAATATTGCTTATAAAATTGTTACATCATTCCAATTCATATTTATTTTAGATATAATGGAAAAAATCACGAGTATTCCTAATGTTACTTGTCAAGCTTTGCAACAAAAATCTCAAGATATCTTAAATGCTATACATTTAATTTCTACTATAAAAGCACTCATCCAAAAGTTGAGAAATAATGGTCAAAATGATTTGCTTGAGAATGTTCTATCTTTTCCAAGCAATTTAAAATTGACATTATAGATTCAAGTGCTTGTTATATTGAATGTCAATGTCATTATCAACATGATCATATTACAATGAAGCTTCATATCATTTTGACTTATTTAATATTAAAAATGTATCACATACTTTTAATTGCAAGAGCTCGATAATATGTTTGGTGATAGTACAATGAAACTTTTGACACTTAACTTTGAATCCAAACAATGACGGATTAATGGGGGAGTTGGTAATAGGCCATGGCCCTCCCTCAATTCCTATAAACCAAGAAAACAAATATATATATAAGGTAAAAAAAATAAAAATTAGCCTACTGACCCCTACTAACAAAACTTTTTGGCCCCTAGCCATAAGAGTTTCTGACTATGTCCTTGGATCTAAATGATGCTTATAAATCATTTAAATTAATGATATATGTAGTCTTGTAAATAAGTATTATCCTCTTGATTCTTTTTAAGAATGGGAAAATTAATTTGAGATTTCAGTTGAAGCATTTTGAACTTGATGTGCTCAATCATCCGAAATTATAAAATTTGTCTTTCATTGCAAAATTATGTCAATGATCGATAGAGACAGAAAAATCAAAGTCATACCATCTTATTGATAGATTGATTAGTTTTGTTAACTCTTCGAATGCCTACAATGACTAAAGAACGAGCATTTTCAGTTATGAAAGTTGTTAAAACAATACTTCACAACAAAATGGAGGACGATTTTCTTGCATATAATTTAATTGTCTATATTGAATTAAAAATTGTTGAGAACTTCAATTTATATTCAATACTTCTGGTTTTCCAAAAGAGCATATGCTACAATTTTAGACACTTTATCTTTGTATTTTTGTTTAATTTTGTATTAGTACCTACATTACGCTATCGATATATCAATCTTAACACATTTATAAAGTTTGAGTATACTTTTTATGATACACATAATGTGGTATAAAATACTTTATTTCTATTTTGTACATAATTTTTATCAATTGGTTATTGTTACTCATTTTATTTGGCTATGTTCACCCCAAAAAAAAGAAAAAGAAACAGCACGTTACAAATTACAATGCCTAGGAAGGGCAAACATAGCAATTGAGTCAAAGCCAAACTCAAATATATCAAACTGCTCAAGTGATCCATTAACTTCATGCACTCTATAAGAACAGGTTTGACAAATCCTACACCAACTTGATCGAAGATTCTCAACAGGAACAAATTCAACCAGGTAATATACGGCTGCCATAAAAATTGATGTATATCAGATTACTCCATATGTTCACCCCCTGGCAGATTCATCCAAGGATGCATATCTTAGTGACAGGAATAAAACAATTACCAACAGAAACTGGTGACGACACTTCATCTTTATTGCAACTATTATCCAAACAGGGAAACCAAAACTCGTGAGAAAGAACAGCTTGTAATAAAGGAAATTACAGTAACCAGAATTCTATTCTGAACTGGCACCTTAAGAGATTAGAAAGTGGTCAAAATTGGGTTACTACACCTACACGAGGGAAAACTTTATATAGATCGTATCCACCTATCACCATGATCCTGTTATCCGTGGAAAATTATCCAGCAGGCAGCTTCATACACGCCTATGATAGAAACAACATCAATTACATGCTTTTTGAAGGGTTTGATCATTAATCTTTGAATAATGATTCAATGCCACCCAAATATACAACTTTTTATCACCTTGCTTATGTGGCAAGGTGGTCCCCCACTACTTTTTGATTATTTTTTATTTTTTAAAAATAAATTAAGGTGGGGGATCACCTTGCCACATAGACAAGGTGGTGAAAAGTTGTATATTTATGTGGTAGTGAATCATTACTCTTAATCTTTTCACAAAAAAGGAACCAACATCACAGTTTAGATAGCTGCAGAATTTTCCGTGTCAAGTGAAATGTATGCAGACAACTAATAAGATGGAGCGCAAGTATCCAAAAACACCAAGGAAGCTATATATATTAAGTTTATTTCTTATTTTTCTGTAGCTTAAGGTTTAGTTAGAGAAAACCTTAATGAACTTTAAGTTATTTCATTTTACCACCTTGAACTCTAGTGTTGTATGGTTAACCCCCTAAAGTTCCAAAAAAACAACACTTTCCCGGGCAAGCAACCGCTAGGAAAATTGATGAAAATAAACTGATATGTAGGCAAAAGGGGTAGAAACGACCTTAACAGAGAAGTCACTAAAATAGTCAATTGAGATGCATACAACTATTTTCATTTGTTTTAAAAGTGGTAAGTTGAGATAGGAGGTAAGCTGCCAGTCTGCCCCTCCTACAGAAGCATATATATATATATATATATATTGATAAGTAAATGCAATTCAATTCAGAGGAGCGCAACCCCTTATATACGGGAAGATATATATATATATATATATATATATATATTTTACATAAGTGACTTAAAAGGCATATTTTATAAACTGAGAGAGAGAGAGAGAGAGTAACGGGGATCTCGGGATCTCTGTAAATATCCCTTCTTCTTTTTTTGGGGGGTGGGGAGGAATGGAGCTTGGGTTTCCAAAATGCAGCTATTCATAACCTGAATATAGGTGTGAGATACCTTACAAAAGTCCTTCAACGTACTCCTAATGATGCACTGCGCCAGCATCTTTTCTTTGACATAACCTGAATACAGATAAGCTTTAGGTATCAGCAGCAATTATTCATGGAGCAATCACTTATTAAATGCTTCTTGTGGAACTCCAGAAATTCTTTAAAGAATAAAAAGTCCAATTGACGACGAAAGGAGTTGCTCTAAGAAATTTAACATCAACAAATGATTTTAAAGAATATGTAAGGAAAGATATGGCATTGAAGTTTAGACAATGGCTGAACCAGAATCTAATGAAGAACAATTTAAAGGAAAATGCGGCATTGTATTCTTGTGGCTGTTAATCCAAGTTATACACACATAAATCTCACAAGGATTGCCCATAGCCACACGAAATCCAAAATTTCACATTCAACTATTGTGCCCTCCCCTGCTGCCGGTGTCCAAAAAAAAAAGTCCCCTCTCGGCATACCGTTTACTGGAGATCGCATAGCAGTCAACACATATTTTGACCTAGAAGAAATCTTAGTCGAAAGTTACCTACTGAAGCTACGGTTAATATGTCAAAATACACCAGTCAACTGAGATCGTCACCAGCTGGCTAATAAGCTGAAACTCTAAGGAGACTTGATGCTGCAATCTCCCGAATGAGCTACAGCTGAGTATTGACCCTAGACGCTGTATATTAATGATTCGAGAAAGTATAAGATCCTAAATCCACCGGCAGAAGAATCTGATGTCAAGGGGATGCATATGTATTGCTGCTTCAAGTATATAATAAGTACGTAACAATTAATTTTTAACACCATACCTTAGAGGATGGAGGAGGCAGAGAGGCCTGACGTACCGCTTTTCCAGGCTCTGTTAACTGTCGAATCTCTTGAAGCTGACTTGCTATATCCTGTAGAAGTTGCAACTGAACTTTTTCCCTTTCATTATTCCCCAAAGAGAAGTTGAGCTTCTCTCTTTCTTCTTGCACAATCCTTAGTCTTTCTTGGAGCCACTCAACTTCGTTATCAATTTTTAACCTTTCATTATCAATTGGAGACATTGAATTTCTACGTAAATCAATTGCAGACATCGACTTTTGCCGCATATCAGAAACCGAAGCTTTGCTGCGTGACGGAACCTTTGGAGGCAGTCCACTATTTATATCTGGCCTGCTTCTGTTGAAGTCTAGCTCAGTCTCTGCCGTGCTTGGGCTTGGATTATCACCTTTTCTACAAAGGTTTAAGGAAGCATTCCTTGAAAGTTGTTCACTCTTCTTTACACTCTCTTCCCTAGAGATACGAGACTCGTCATCAATGACATGGACATCATGAACATAAAGCTCTGTATCACCAAATGACCTATGTGTAACTTTGTCTTCCTGATTTGTATCTCCACACATCTCCACATGATCGAGATTATGTGCAATATCAATCTTATCTTCATCACAAGATTCAATCATCTTTGTTGCCAACCTTTGGGATAGACTCATATTATCACTTTGCTCCTGTCCTCCCCCAACTGGTTTAATGCTTCCCACAAGCAAATTAAATCCTTGCGGAGTACTTGACGGAGTTAATTGTGAGCATGCCTCTATTGTATGCAATTCTCTCTGTTGAGTAACTGGATTCTCATCCATGGATACCATTCCCTTCTCTCGAAACTCATCACAACTTAAAGAATTAGGCTGCTTGTCAAGGCTTGGATGCCTACGAATGTCTCCTTTCTTAGAAAAATTGGCATCTTCATCCAATTCTGGATATGGCAGTTCTTTCCCAAAAGCAAGAATACGGTTCTGCAAATCGAGAGATGGGACCTCAAAGTCTCTAGAACTACTTGTGTTTTCCAACCTTTCCTTCTCGCACAAGGATTTGCTAATCTGCTGCAGCGTTAGCATCGGACCTTCACTTGAATAAAACAAAGAAGAAAATCCCAGTTCCTGTGTGTCTTCCATATCAGCATCTAATTGATCATTTCCAAACATTATTTGCCTGTAAGCTTCAACTTCATTCTCTAAAAAGTGCTTTTCCCTTTCTCTCCTCAGTAAGATCTCTTTGAGAATGTTCATTTCCTCGGCATCATATGCAGATTTTTCTTCTATCATCCTCTGGTATTGCTTAGCTTCCATTTCAATCAATGCCTTCTCCTCTTGTAGTCGCAATATCATAGCCATGGCCTCATCTGCAGCACTAGCAGCAGCACATCTCTCTTTCTCAAGTTCAAGGTACAGAGCAGCACGAGCAGCGTGCTCTTCTTCAAGTGCTTGTTCCAAGACTCTGACTGTATGTGTCTTATTACTATCAAAGCCTAGCTCCCTTTGCGTGTTGTAGCCGGACTCTTCAACATGTAGTGCCTCCTCCACAAATTTATCTTCATCAACAGATTCATTCAATTTGGGGCCACATGAAACTCTCTCCTTCCAAGAAATGTCCGCAGGTGCTTCCCAGCCATCTAAAATCAAATAGTTATCCACATCAGAAGCAGCATCAGCATGCATGGTGTAGAATAAAAGTATACGAATATGCAAGCATGCGCCATGCAGGAGTCTTCTGTTTCAAAACATTACTTTTGAAGTGCTTAAGGCTTATGCCTGGAAAAAGTTAAAATAGGCTCATTGAAAATATCAGCATGCATGGAGTAAAAATAGGCTCATTCAAAATACGCATTGCTAAACCATATGACTATTAGAATCTAGTATTCTTTTCTAAAAGCATAGCCGCATAGGTGACTATCACATGCACTTTTGATTCAAGACACAGCTTTAAAACTAAAACTAAAAGAAAATGAGAAAAATGGAGGTTCAAACTAGGACTGAAACATTGAAGTGCTATAACAAAATGGACTGAAAACTGAGCTCAAAAGAGAAGTAACACTCACAGAAAAGGCCATCACCTCCAGAATTAACAGGAACCGAGCTGCCTTCTTCAGTAATCTCAGTCCCTATCCTACAAACACTGGAAGGAGTCAAACAACCATCTCTTACATCCAAGCATAAAGGATCATATGATGAAACTGTAGAAGACTTCCCATAATCAACAGCCCTCCGTTTGTGACGCTGCCGAAGACCAAGCCTCTTCCTCTGTCCTGCAGCCCTCTTACCCTTAAGATCAAACCATCCTTGTTTCACGGTTGGCGAGTTCGCCATACCGAACTCAGAACCAGCTTCGTAGCTTTCCACCAAACTTGTCCCAACAAAACCCTGTGCCTTCTCCATATACGAGCTACTCGACGCTTCACCTTCCGTCTCAACATGCCTGTTCTTACCATTTTTCTCATCCACCCACCCCAGATTAAATTGGCAATTTGGTTCATCAGCCCATATCAAATCGAAAGGGAACGTGCTCTTCACCGACAAATGAACCGAAGAGGTTTTCCCCCGCGGGCAATCCACTAACGCTCTTTGCAAGCAGTGACTACCTCCGGAGCTCCCAAAAAGTCGCTTGCAAGGACTCGGCAGACACAATCCAAACAAACCCAGAAACTTCGAGGCGAAATAAGCAAGAGTTGATGCACAAAGCAATAGATACGCTATCCCAAGATCAAGAAATGCACCCACTAGCTCGCTAAATGTCCATGAATGGATTGCTACGCACGTCATTTCCTCCGAAAGCAGTGTCATTTTCCCAGAAAAAAGTTTCTCACCGCACGTAATCCATCAAACGAATGCATGAATCCTCCTCTATTCAATCGGGGCAGAAAATATCTGAAAGTCCAAACAAAAACAGAGAAAGCAGTAACATATCAAACTCACCATTTTTATTTTCCATAAAACCAGGACTAGAAAAACAACAACAAATTTGAGCCTTTCTTTTGCTTTCAATATTTTTCTCAGGAACCGAACAAGGATTCGTACAAACGCAAAGAACGGTAATAATAACAACAATAATAACGATTATGATTCATGAGATGAGAAATTAACAGTAAAACCCACTTGGAAATGGAAGTTTTGGAAGATTTGATCCAAACCTGACGATTGTGAGACTGCTTCTGTTAAGCGATGAGAATGTTCAAGCCTCAAGGTGTTGGTTAAGTTCCCGAGGGTGATACGACGCCGTTGGTGGCCCACCGACTTGGTCCAGTCAAGATTCGTGAATCGTGAGACCTTTTTTTTCTCCTTGGCCCATTGTTTATGGATCTTAAAAACGCCAAACATCCTTTAGATTTCATTCCATCGCATCGTCCAAATGATTTACGAAAATTACAAAAAATTCAGGCTCCTGTTTCCTACATTTATATTAAGTATTAAGATTATTATTATTATTATTGTTATTATTTTGGTCTTATTTTTAGTCTTTTCGGCCTTCTTTAGATATTTATAATGCCTATTTTTAACGATTTTAAAATTAATTTAAGCTAATTTTTAGTATTTTAGACTTGTTTTAATTTTTAAAAAATATATTGATTTTATGTTATTAAGAAAATTACAAATATATACATACTAACAGAACTTATCAAGTATAATTTAACGTGATTCTAGCCCGTCCTACCTCTATTGCAGCCGCCTCAATACCCTTCTACCATACTCACACATTGGAGGATCATGCTTAGAGAAAAATATATAGGACTGATCAACCTTCATAAAATCCACAAAAATTCAAATTGGAAAAAAAAAAAATTGAAAATTTAAATCGTACAACTTCTGGTAGTTGTAGGAGTTAGAAATTTAGAATTCTCTTCCTGGCTGTGAAACGACGACGAATGAGACAAGTAAATTTTAAAATCATTTTATTACACGTGCTGGTAAAGAAAAAGGCCAGCGTTTAGAAGTTAGAAGTGTCCAAGCCCACGTTGATTTCGTAAGTTTAGGCCCATGTTGGTTTTCTAATATTTTTTAAATATTGATTTAATTTTTTATTGTAAATAACACGTGTCACAATCTGACTGGTATTCATGTGGCAAATTAACAAACCCTGTCAACTTTTATAATGACTTTCCTCTCCGATGTGGGACAACAACGCACACACGCACACTTTTTTGTTTCTTTTTTCTTTTGATAACAGGGGAAACGGGAAATGGGATGAAGTCACAACACATCGAAAGAATTTTGAAAGGAAAGTAGAGTGAGACGGCCTTATAAGCTCCTTTCTCTCTTTAAGAGATAGACCCTTTTGAAGAGATGTGTTGGATCAAGCCTGTAAGACTGTCTGCGTCTACCTCTTCCTCTTAAAATTCCTCCGATGTATTGTGCCTTAATCTCATTTCCCTTTTTCCCTATTATAAAATTAATTAAAAAAAAAAAACTTTTATAAAGATCGAGACCTTTTGCTTGTTTGTCTTTTTTTTATTATTATTTTTTATTATTTTTGCTTAGCCCAAAGAGTGTTTAATCACTTTTCAAATCTCAATAAACTATTTGTAAAAAAAATAAAATCACAAATAGGGGTGTACAATCGATTGTGCTTGCGGTTATTTTCTCATAACTACAATTGCAACTGGAGTACCTAGTTATTCCCATTTAAATAACTGCAACTGATACTGGGTTGAAAACCGGTTATCGATTATCCAGTTATTAACCAATTTTTTAAAACCTTATAATTGGTAACAGCAATCGGGGTACCTAATTATTCAGTTATCTTATTGCGGTTATTTTCGGTTTTTCGATTACTCGGTTAGCACCCCTTGTCCATAAGGATTAATTTACATTTTTTTTTTTTTAAAAAAAAAAAAGAAAAAAAAAAAAAGAAGAGAAAGATGGGTTTTATACTTTTAGTAGTAGCACAAAATTCTCATTTATACATATGCGTCCGGTAGCAGAGCGTGGTTCCACGCTCTTCGAAGCAGCGTGTAATTTTGCTCCTTCCGTGAACAATTTTGATTAAAGCAGCGTGTAATTCTAGAATCTTTTGGTTCCTGCTTTTTGGCGGTCCGTTTTATACACGGTAAGGGTTGAAAAAAAAATTATGCTTTTTGGCGGTCCGTCCGTTTTATATATGGTAAGAGTTGAAAAATTATGCTTTTTGGCGGTCCGTTTTATATATGGTAAGGGTTGAAAAATTATGCTTTTTGGCGGTCTTTTATATGCGGGAGTTGAAAATTTGAAATAAAATAATAAAATGGCTCTATTAATTAATGCTCTACTGTTGCCCTGACCTTCACAGCCACAGGTAAACCCCATTTATTGCCTTGTTTTATTTCCCACCCTCGTTTTCAAGAAAATGAAACAAAGACCGCTCCAAGTCAATCCATACAAAAAAACACCAAGAAATTTCAAACAGCTTTTGGCACTGTTTGCCTGTTTAATAAATAAGTTAAAAAATAATAATTTCAACTCAGTTTGGGAAGAAAAACTTTGTTTGCATTTGTTTTTATTTCTTTTTTTTTTTAAAAAAATAAAAAAATGCATTTGTTTTTATTTAATGGGTGATAGGTACGTGTCCTGAATTCAATTGACTTGGCATTTTCAAATTTGGTATGGAAAAGGAAAGGGTTAAATTATAGTTGGGCCTAAGACTTGGTTAAATGATAAATACGCTGACTTTTAGTATTTTCTCAATGGGTGGATAAATATTTTATTAGATTCCCCTTTGGATTTTATATGTCTTTCCAACGTTGAACCCACAAGACGATTCAATCCAAGTTGATAACTACTTGTGAGTCTTTAACCACTAGCACTACCCATCCATAATTGAGCTCAAGGAATCAAGGAATCGGATGGTTAAGCGGATATGGATCTCTAACAATTAAGCGGATCTGGATATGAATAAGTGAGATTTATTGAACATTTTGACGACTATTGCAGCAACCATTTGAATTTATAGAAACCGAGTTTTCAATAATAGTGCTAAATGCAGATCAAAATCCAACCGTGATCAATCTCAATTCTAATAATAAGTTTAAAAGCTATGTCAACTTTAAGAGAATAAAAAAATGGCCTCTAACAAAAATGACAAATTAAGAACTAGTTCTATATATATATATATATATAGCCGCACAATTCTCAAAGAAAAACGGGGTGTTTGGTAACAAACGCCTCATTTCTCTCCTTTATTTTCACTTTTATAAAAAACAATCAACTTCAAAATATTTTAATTTTTTTTAAACTTTTTATATCACATCAATAATATTTTTTTTTTTTTTAGTTTTCAAATAAAAAAATTTACTATGATACAAATTTTTTTTTCACTTTTCCATAAAAAAAAAATTATACTTTATATTACATCAATTACTTATTATTACTACTCAAACAAAATTTAACTCAACAACCTCTACTGAACGTCCCCATAAACAAAAAATCTCGAAGAAAAATATTCGGGGAAAGAAAATGGAATCAAAAACTTATCGGGCTTGTTTGGCAAATGGTTGTAATTGTGAAATATTTATTTGAATAGTAATAAAAAGTGATTGATGTGATATGAAGTATAAAAAAATTTGAAATTGTTTTATAAAAAAAGTGAAAAAGTTTTGTTTTATAGTGAATTTTTTTATTCAGATAATAATAAAAAATTATTGATGTGATATAAAAAGTGAAAAAAAGAAAAAAAGAAAAAAAAAAGAGAATGTTTTTTATTTGACTTTTTTGAGAGAATTGAAAAATATAGAGGGGGAGTAGGAATTAAAGTTTGACTTCAGAACAAGAGAGGTACTATTTTATTTTTTTTAATAACATGTAATTTTTTTTTTTTACCAAATTTAATAAACACAATAAAATAAAATAAAAACCTGTCATCCTATATACGGTTGACCCAATTTTGTGGGTTAGTAAACACCCCCAAAAATGCATGACCAACCACCTTTGATTCCCATTGATCTATATATTAATAAATTTTTCTTTAAAAAAAAATGATATAATTAAGAAATTGACGTCCCAACTTGTAATATAGTAGCAACTAGTATATTTAGGTTTGGTACAAGTGCAATTGTTGGGGATATGGTTGGTGTTAAACCAAAAAAAAAAAAAAAAAAGTTGTAAGAAAATGACCTTCTTTTCATCTTTTTGAAACTAAATTTGCATTTCCTTTTCAACGTTTTGGTGGATCCAATCTCTTAGCAGTACAACCACTAGGGGATCTGTCCATTTCTTTTAATTAATTAATTAATTTTACGCGGTATCAAAATAAATTTAGAGGTTATTAAGAGATATATATATGTCAAAAAAATAATAATTTACTTTCTGCTGTCAAATTTCACCCTAAGACTTAACAGATTCAGTTAGCGTGGCACTGACTTAAATGGTACACATATCACAATTTTATTGGCTCTGACATGTCACACTATCGGAATATTTTAAGTCAGTGGCCGGAGGGAATTTTATTGTAGGGATTAAATTGTTTTTTTTTTTTTTTTTTTTTTGGGTATACTTGCAAATTTTTGCTAAAATCTTGGGAGCCTAAAGTCTTCACCTAAAAGGATTAATACAGGCTTGAAATTAAAACAAGTGTTATAGTCGGCCGGATATGATCAGCCTCCAAAACCAACCAGATCATGACTTTCTGACGTTTGGTATTGTTAATCAGGCAGTTGGGACCATTTTATTTTATTTTTTTTCATTTATTTGGTGTTAATATATATTATCATGATCATCATCATCCTCATATTACAAGCTAGCAGACTGAGACTTGGTGATAGTTTAAGGAAAAAACACTGGAATTTATTCATTGAATAGCAGCATAGGAAAGGAATATATGTTAATTAATCTGTATTATATTGATAATGCATGCAGTTGATCACAGCCAAATCTCCCAAAAAAAAAAAAAAATATGCTTAATTGCAACAGAAGTCAAAAGGTAATTTTGGAGACTTGTTAGGAGTGCCGGCAACGGCAAGATACCTCTGATGCTTACCTACACCGAGTACCTCTTCCACTTGCATGGAATAATTAGACAGGTATTAATGTACAGTGATTTTGGTTGGGTGTGGCATTCGGTTAATGTACGTCCTCTAGCGAGGTACGTTTCTTGCTAGGTGTCACTCACTGGTATAATTAATATAGTTTTAATTAGCAGGATATATATATATATTAATGGCACCGATTCTAAATTCCTTGCCTCTTAAAATTGAATGTATTAAGGGCGTTGTCTGATTCCTTATCGGGAATATAAGTATATACAGTTAGGATGAGGACACGATGGTGATCACCTGCAACGTGTCTAGCTTTCTTCATTCTCTGAATGTACAGTTGGGTGGCCGATCTACCCTGCCGTCCACAGGGCTTGACTATCACGTGGAAAGGTTTTGGCTCCGCCCTCCATCACCTTATTATAATAGCTTAAAGGCTAGTCTGTTTGGCAACACAAAAGAATATTGATTCTTTGATACTATTTTTTAAAAATAAATCATATTTTATTTAATGTTTTAAAGTTTATCTCACAAAAATCAAATTTTAAAATTCATGAAGTAAATTAGAATTGAATTCTTACTCAAAAAATCGGAACACCCCCAAACAAAAATCCGACCCAGCTAGCTGCAATCTTTCTTTGGAATAGGGTCTAACTTCTTTATCATTAAGGTCATCTATCTCCATCCATCATCACTTACTAAAAATTCTGTCACACGTGCATTCCCTATCATTACCTTTTTTTGGGGATAATTAATGACGACTAATTTTGATCACGCTAATTAATCACATGAGAATTAAAGTCTGTTAACACACCAACCAAAAAAAAAAAAAAAAAAACTAGGTTAATTAGGGAATTTGAACCTTAATTGATTTAAACTTACTCAAAAGTTGATGTTTTCTCATGTCATGACAACAAGTTTAAGTGAATATATACAAATTAATATGGTCCAACAACCCCCTTGAAGAGACAACACGTACATTACCTTAAAGGATCCACCTTAATTACAAGTAATGACGACAGAAGAAAGAAGATATAGAATGAACAAACTATATCTCATCAAATGGATTATATCATAAGTCAAAGCTAATTAATACAATTAATGGCACTATAGTATTAAGAACCGAGAGTTGGGCCACCAATGTGTAGTGGTAGAACATAACGCTCTTCAGGTAGTGCAAGTTTTGGAAGAAAAAAAAAAAGATCGAAATTTAAGTAAGTATGACTATCTGGTTAAGAGATACCTCCAACAATGGAAGGTCAATCATACCAAGCGTTTCGCTAATAGAGACGTGCACCGTCTTGCGAATGAAGCATTTTTTCTTAAGGAGGAACGGGTTGTTATCGAGGATATTCTCATTTGCATTATTGATGCTATTTATGTTGGCGTTGTACTTAATTTGTTCTAATAATATTAGGGTTCGGCCACTTCTTTTTTTCTTTTTTTTTTTGAAAAAAAAAAGGAAAAAAAAGTAGGGGAGCTAGCTAGTCATGTGATGACTAATTTTCGGATATATATATATATATTAATCGAAAATTTAAATTTCATTTAGATGTCGAAATGTGGCAAGTGTTGCCACAATAAATGGGAGCGTCCATCTTTGCTCCAACCCAAGGATCTTTTCTGAAAACAACAGAAGTAGGCCACCCAACCAAACTGCCATGCACCACATGCATCATTCAATAAAATAAAATTTTCCTTTTTTTGAAAAAAATTTCAACTTTTTCCTTCAATTGTTTATTTCATTTTGTCCCACATTGAGAATTTTTATAACAACTTTTAGCACTTTATAAGGGATTGTCTTTCATTAAGTCGGTTTTTGAGTAGAGAAATGCTCGTGGTGTCACTGGCCATGTGTTATTTTTTTTTATTTTTTGTGAAATTTGATGCAAATTTTTTTTTTTTAACATTAATAAATGTTTTTCCAACAGTTAATAACTGTTGTTTCGGTGGTCAAAAGCTGCTCTTATAATTCTATTTAAAATGATAATTTTAGAAATTCTAATTACTATTTCTCTTTCTCGTTTTTATTCTCTTATGCTATCACACATTTTTGTTCAAGATAATATTTTAAATTTATAATTTGCACACTATATTCTGCCAATATAAGGTAGGAACAAAGAGTAAAACCTAATTTTAATATGAATCAAGCCTAATTTTATTATTTTTTTTTTAAAAAAAAAAAAATCAAAATTAAGAGACCATGACCCTCCCCTACTCCCTACTCCTTATTTGTGTCCGTATTGACAGCTAAGAAGTTATTTTCAGTCCAAATAAAAGGAAAAAGACCAATCTCAATCAAAGGGTCCCATTGTCCGCATCCCAACTGTGCCCTTGACATTTTTCGGCCACGATGCCTGTGGGTTTGGTTAACACCTTCAGATTTGTCATTTAATATAAATATATATACACATATATTTCAATCGCTTTTGATTTGATTGAAATTTTTTTTTTTTTTTTTTTTTTTAATTTTTGATTTGATTGACATTTTAATGAGCCACTAGAGACACATTCGAGTCGATGATCCAATAGGATGGACACCTTTTTGTACAAATTCTTTGCCTTTCACAGTAAGTAATATATATCCCATGTCTCGGTGCACTTATTCAAACTCTCTCTCTATTAAAATGTCCATCACTTTCCAAATCAGCCGCGGGAGTGGCGCTGTTATACTAAAAGAAAGATTCTTTTTTTTTTTTTTTTAAATTAATATAATTTTTAAAATTATTATTAGATGTGTTATATAGATTAACGATAATTTTAAAAGTCACATTAGTTTTAAGATGAATAAAAAAAACACCTGTCCTATATTATACATAGAGCAGGTGCAATGTGGTTTATAAGGATAATCATGAGTGCTAGATCCTACATTACCTAGTTATTATGTGAAACTGGATTTCATAAGAGATTCTAAGAAAGCTCCAAATTGACTAGTCCTTTTGAGGTGATAGCGCAGATGTGGCTAGTGTTTTTCCTTAGATCGTTACAATATGAATTCTCGTTATAGCATTACTCATGCTCTTCATGACGAGTAATGCAAGTTCTCTAAAGTGTCATATCTATGACATACATTCACATGATAAAGTCCAAAGGACAACATTTGTTCTTATTTATTTAAGTGGTGTTTACAATATAACAAGCTCTTATTTGTATTAGAATCAGATACTACAAATAGATTTTAACTACAACTAGGTAATAGTCTTCAATTGTGATTAGGTGATAAATTTCACCCGTAACTATGCCACAGTCTTGAATTGTGACTAGTCTTTTACCATGGTTTGGAGTATTGAACTTTTGATATAATCCATTTGATGACAAATGACAAAGATGTTAATGACTTCCTGTCTTGTAGTCCCACATACATAATGGTTGTTGCCACTCGGCTGCAGCAATCCGACAGGCTAAGATAGTAAGATTCACAAAGGGACAGACTAGACATGGTGGCGAAACCTACATCCGACCTAAAACCGCTCTCTTTTTTGACAATCTCTTCCTAAACTCACGCTACCTCATTAAACGGCACATAATTTTGTCACAACCTAGTCCATATTTTGTTTTCTCCAATTTTTATAAATACTGACCTCACCTCACCAACTCTAATGCTAAATCACTTCATGTTAATTAATGTATTTGTAAACTATAAATTTATTTATACGGAAAACTTAACTTTAAAATGTGGAATTCTAATCTTCTGCTATTTCTTTCGTTTACTCCTTATTATTCAAAGTTTTTATATATAAGAATGACATATATCATTTAAACATGTGAGAAATACTTATTTTTTTTTATTAATGCTATTAAAAAAGCATGTGAGAAGCACATCCTATTAAAACATGTGATTCTCACATGCCAAATGACATATGTTAATATTATATGTGAATTGTATGAAATTTTGTCTATTATTCCCCCCAAAAGTTCATAAAATACATTTATGCGCTTAAATAAAAAAAAAAAAATCAGGAAAAAAAGAAGTTAAAAAAGGTAAAATAATAAGAAAAGAGACAGCCTATGGTCCTGACTCCTGTCGTGGGTTTTTGTTTTGTACTCTCTTGTTTTTATTAAAAAAAAGAAAAGAAAAGATGTTTTAGTCATTTTTGCTTCATCTGTTTGGATTTTTTTATTTATTTTTATTTTTTAATCCTACCAGATGGGGTAAATGAATGAAAGGGGTTGATAAATTAAAAACTCCATATTACAGTTTTTAATTTTTAATTTTTTAAATTAAAAATCATATGAAAGTTCAGGAGTAAATTAATAAAGTTCCCCTTTATTTTCAAAATACCCAACCAAAAGTCTTTCACTAATTTTTGAGTTACAATTTTGAAACACTCACACATACAAAAACGTGCACTAGTTTGAATATAACATACGTCAGAGCATTTTCAACGAGCTCTCTAAATTTTAACTAAAAAATATATTTTTTGTTATTTTATCTGACTACTTTTCACAAGTATTAAATATTAAACTTTTCAAATATTTCTCTAATTTAACTAAATATTATTATTATATATATATATATAGAGAGAGAGAGAGAGAGAGAGAGAGGGGGGGAGACAGAGAGAGAATTAAAAGCGAGCGTGTGTTGGAGGCGCCTAGCCTGCAAGATGAGGCATTCCTGATGTGAAAACAGTAGTGGGAATTGTTTTGTATATATATCTTCTAGAAGCAGAAATGGGATGAAGAATTGTATACAACAGAGACAGAAGAGTTCTCCCCTCCTTATGACATCATAAAAGGAGGCGGGTGTTCTAATCTCGGCGCTCATCATCATATCCCCATGCCATACAATTCAACCTCAAAGCCGCGTTGATAAAAAGCGCATCACATCTTCGGATTATACACGTAAAACATTTGTCCAAACCTTCCTTCCTTCAATCCTTCCATTCATGTCCAGCTCCTAATGCCATCCAACCCATCTTCTACCATGCAGCTCAACCACCTCTGCCTCATTTTACCCACCGACTTCGACGAAATCAAGCAGCCGGCGGATCACGAATTACCCGCGAAGGAGGTCAAGAAACGCCCATATCGTGACTGCAGCAGTCACATTCTTGCTTCCCTCCGTGGCTTGCTATGCAGGGTTTATGACTCCAAGTGGTTAACTTTCTGTCACCATGAGAGGCAGAGGAAGCAACGGTCTGCTGCTGGAGTGTTTCACGACACCGAGGGGATACAGCTTTCCGACAAGGTTGGCGGAGATAATCCGAGGATCTTTGGCTTTGCCGAGCTGTATATTGGGTCTAATGGGTTTAGCGAGGATGAAGTGCTCGGCAGTGGAGGCTTTGGCAAAGTGTATAGAGCGGTTCTGCCGAGTGATGGAACTTTGGTTGCTGTGAAGTGCTTGGCAGAGAGAGGGGAGCGGTTTGAGAAGACTTTTGTGGCGGAGTTGGTGGCGGTGGCTAACCTCCGCCACCGGAACCTTGTCCGGTTGAGAGGTTGGTGCGTTCACGAAGACCAGCTGTTTTTGGTTTATGACTACATGCCCAACCGGAGCCTTGACCGCATACTTTTCAGAAGACCGGAGAACATGGGGTCGGCGCCTCCTCTGAGTTGGGAGCGTCGGAGGAATATTGTCGGAGGTCTGGCAGCTGCTCTTTTCTATCTTCACGAACAGTTGGAAACTCAGATCATTCACCGGGACGTGAAGACAAGCAACGTGATGCTTGACTCCCATTATAACGCCCGGCTCGGTGATTTTGGCTTGGCAAGGTGGTTAGAACATGAACTGGAGTTCCAAACCAGCAGAGCGTCATTCCAAAATCACCAGTTTCGATTGGCGGAGACAACCAGAATTGGTGGCACAATTGGATACTTGCCCCCCGAGAGCTTCCAAAAACGAAGTGTGGCCACCGCAAAATCTGACGTTTTCAGCTTCGGGATTGTTGCTTTGGAGGTGGTGTCGGGTCGGCGGGCAGTCGATCTCACATACCCGGATGATCAGATAATTTTGCTGGACTGGATCCGGAGGCTATCTGATGAAGGAAAGCTTCTTCAAGCAGGGGATAATCGGTTACCGGATGGGTCTTACAGGCTTTCGGATATGGAGCGGCTGATTCAGCTTGGCCTTCTGTGTACACTCCACAGCCCGGAATCACGGCCAAACATGAAATGGGTTGTAGAAGCACTTTCAGGCAGCATTTCCGGCACACTGCCAGCTCTCCCATCATTCCGGTCCCACCCCCTATACATCTCTTTATCCTCCGCAACAAACACGAGCACAAGCAACGCCACGACAGACAGCAGTAGCACAACTGCCACATCAGCCGCGTCGAACTATGTGACAGCCACCGGAGAAACCATATATGCGACTGCTGAATGTGGAAACTCAAACAGCAATCTCAATTCTTCCGACAGCATTCGCCGAGCAGCAACCTTTCACTTGGTGGAAACCCCACGAGAAATATCCTACAAGGAAATCATTTCTGCTACAAACAATTTCTCAGAGTCTCAAAGGGCAGCAGAGCTGGACTTCGGAACCGCCTACCACGGCGTCCTTGACAACCGTCACCATATCCTGGTGAAGCGGCTTGGGATGAAGACATGCCCTGCTCTGCGAGCAAGATTCTCAAATGAACTCCAGAATCTGGGAAGGCTCCGCCACCGGAATTTGGTACAGCTCCGTGGATGGTGCACCGAGCAAGGGGAGATGCTTGTTGTCTACGATTACTCAACAAATCGCCTTCTAAGTAACCAGCTTTTCCATCGTGTTAATAGAACCCACCATTCTGTCTTGCTATGGCGTCACAGATACAACATAATCAGATCGCTTGCGTCAGCCATTCATTATCTTCACGAGGAATGGGATGAACAAGTTATCCACAGAAACATCACCTCTTCTGCGGTTATTCTTGATTCAGACATGAACCCGAGGCTCGGTAGTTTTGCCCTGGCCGAATTTCTGACCCGAAATGAACATGGGCATCATGTTGTCACTAACACAAGCAAATCAGTTCGTGGGATATTTGGTTATATGTCGCCGGAGTACATGGAATCCGGTGAAGCAACCCCCGCGGCTGACATATATAGCTTTGGTGTTGTGGTGCTTGAGGTGGTTAGTGGAGAGATGGCGGTTGACTTCCGCTGGCCACAGGCTATATTGGTGAACAGGGTCCGTGAATTTCTGGCATGGAGAAGACCGTTGGAAGAACTGGCTGATACAAGGTTGAATGGGGAGTACAATCACAAAGAACTGATGAGACTCGTGAAACTAGGAATTGCATGCACAGGCTCCAACCCACTGTTAAGGCCAAGCATGAGGCAAATTGCAAGTATTCTTGATGGGAATGATGAATGCTTTGTGGATGAAGGCCGAACGGAGAGCAGAGAAGAATGGAAAGAAAGAAATGCATCTTCTTTGTCATTGATTAAGAGGATTCAAGCTCTAGGAATACAATGATAGTCACCCCCAATGTAACATTACAGAGCGAGAGATTGTATAAACTGGGTTCTGATGAGCTTGGCTTATAGCCAAGGAAGTCTGTGTTTTTGTATTCCGAAACTTTTCTAGTTAAGCTTTTTGTAGACTGTTTCAGCTAGATTTTGTGTATACCAGAAGAGAAGCATGTCTTCCTATCTTTTATGATAATATAGTGCACTCCAGTCTCCAGGTATATCCAAATGACTGCCCTATCCATTGCCAAGAACCATTTATACAAAAGCTTTTCCAATAAAATTTGGAGAATATGGAAACGAACAGATTCAAACATCATCGTGATACATAAGATGGCTCAGAATTCAAACATTTGAAAAGAAATCATAAATGACAAAAGCTAGAGACAAAGCCTTTACAAATTCAAGATAGTTGGTGTATACAAATGTATCAATGTGAAGTCTTCACATCCTGTTCATTTATACCTGCCCTCTATTTGTTTAAGTTTCTGTCCCAGGTATTTCTTCATCTGTCTCGATCCCAACCCAGTTGATGAAAGCAAAGAGGAACTCCCTGAAACTGACCTTCCCATTCCTGTCCCAGTCCATTTCTTCTGCATTCATTCAAAAATATAATACATCAATAAATAAACCAATATGATATAAAATTGAGAGGAGGAATAAAAAACTTCAGCAAGAAAAGACGTAGCCAGGTCTGATTAGAAATGCTAAAACGAGCGGAGCAAAGGGCTTTAGAGGGAAAAGGGGGGTTGTGGCAAGTTTTAATTTGAAGTAGGGAGTAAAGAAACCAAAACAAAAGCCAGAGTACAGCTAGTGAAGCAAAATTCATACTGAATCGGGTCCTGGTGATGTGAGAAGGGGATTTCTCCCAAGGAGAAGCCTCATTCAATGCCTTGACCACGTCTTTCTTATTCAGCCTTCCATCTCCATTTTTATCCAGAAAAAAGAATACTTCAATTATGGTGTCAAAAGTCGCTTCAAGCTGTGGCGAGCCTAACCTTGATGTCTGAAACAAAATCCAAACCATTTGTATATGTATATATTTGATTAGTCCAATATTCGCTACACATGTTTAACTCTGAGATAAATTGAAGAATTAATAAAAAGTTTATCGTAAATACAGTATGAGAGGAAGAAGGCTCCTTCAGGAGATAGATGAGACAAAGAAGAACAATGAACTCGTTGAATTGTATCCCTTCACTGCCATCAATGTCACATGAATGGAAAAGATCCTCAACCTCCTCCTCTGTCAGATGGAGTTGCAGTTTTTGTAAGCATTTCTTTAGTTCCTCTCGGTCAATGGTTCCATTAGAGTCCTCATCTATGAGTGAGAGAGAGAAATAACCACTTTTAAGTAAACTTTCTTGATAACAAATTCGAATTGGGAAAAGCTTAGGGAAAGGGGAATCAACCCAGTCTAAGACTTACCATATTGTTCAAACACAGCTCTTATCTTTTTCAATCCCTCCTTGAACTGAGGGAACTTCATAATTATGCTGTCAAGTGACTTGAAATTGTGATGTCCCGATGAAACTCTCTTGGCCTCAGCCATTTTCCTTTCAAGCTTAGCATCCAACCTCTTATACTTGTTTGGTGAACCACAAGGGCAAAGCATGCTTCCCACTTTGATGGACAAAGACTTCAGAGAAGGGCAACCGTGAGATGTGCCTTTAAATGAAACACAATGAGGAATCAATTTAAGCTCAAAATATATGATGAAACCCAGAACACGTCTTGTACATCTTACATCTGATCAATTGCTTCACCAGTTACATTTTAAGATAATCATTGCATTATATGACCATATAACATTTAAAAAATACATTCGAGAGAGGACAAGAATCAAAATGCTGACAGGTTATTCAAGCTGCCTTAATTATCTCAGCAGCATAGTATGGCAACACAGGGAAGAATATTTTGACACATTAATGAATTTTCACAATTTGGAAACAAGTTTCTATCTCACCTTATCCATGCACTACTAAACATGCCTTTTGATATTACTTTCTATTTATCTGACCAAATTGCGATTAAAAAAAAAAATCTTTATTTCTAGCATAGGTTTTCTTTTGGATTTCAGAAAGAACATGGGAAAGTAAAGGAAAGTGTAATATTGCATAGGAAAGAGTTTTCTTTCTTATTATTTTAAGGGCAAACAGGAAAGGACATAGGGTGGTGATGTTTTGGCAGCAAAGCTAACAATGTCATAGTGGAGGTGGTGATAGTAAAGCCTTTGGAGCTGGTAATAATTGTGTAGCAGCAGCAGTATTGATTCTGATGCAAGTTGTGACACTAAAGACGTGGTGCTTATGACATACACTGAAGCAACAATCATACTTTAAGAGATACATATGGTTGAGCTGTGGCAATTTTAGTCTTAATGGTAGCAGCAGTCACAATGCACATGATGTGATAGTGGAGTGTACTAGTGCTGGTAGCAAAGAGATGTTTGCTATTGTGCCGATGGTCTTGGTAGAGCCTCAATTGCCAAATTTAACCTCGTGCTGATAGCACTTTGTATACATGAAACTGCCCTAGTTTCAGCTTCCAACACTTGGACTCAAGCGCTTTCAACACTAACTCACTATCCTTCACATTTTGATAGGAACCCAAAGGTTTCTATCGGTTGAAAATAAAATAAATAAATGGAAAAATGAATAAATCAACTGCTTCAAGGGAATCGGACCTCCAATTGATCACTTCGAGGGATCAACCTCTAAATGTTGCGTAAAGCAATTGATGTTTTCTACATATTTTTATAAAGAGGATTGCAGCATATTCTAGGAAAATAATTATTTCAAAATCACCTACTAATTGGCGCGATGATTTAGTAAAGCTCATTGATCCTTAATTCTACAGAAAGTGACATTTGTGGGAGTATACTCTTGCTGAATCTGCTGAAGAAATATGGCTTGATCTTAGGGAGCGTTTCGCCCAAACAAATGCCCAAAATCTATCAACTCAAATGGTCAAT
The DNA here is from genome assembly GCF_958979055.1 of Alnus glutinosa. Taxonomy (NCBI): domain Eukaryota; kingdom Viridiplantae; phylum Streptophyta; class Magnoliopsida; order Fagales; family Betulaceae; genus Alnus; species Alnus glutinosa. Next base: position 11,034,105 of record NC_084886.1, read on the forward strand.
CTCATCTTTGAAACAAGGAAGAGTCATCTGTTTCTACCTACTTTACAAAAATGAAGGCACTATGGGATGAATTGAATTCACTTAGTAATAAAGCCTTGCACTTGCGGTCTTGGTAAAGCAAATACCACGCAGCAGCAACAGGATTGCTAATGGAATTCCTCCAAAGGGCTCCATAAACGATATTCAGCCCTTCGTAGTCAGATTTTGCTAATGGATCCTTTTCCGAATGCTACAAAAATTTATGCCTTGGTTCGCCAAGAGGAGAAGCAGCAAGAAATACAGTGTCTCCTTCCATCACTGCAACAGAAGCCACAGCCCTCTCAGTCAATCTAGCTCCTTCTAATACTGTCAACCGTGCTAATATTAGCACCAATAATGATAGGGATTCTCGCTCCAATCTCCAAGCTAAAAGGTCAAACAATAACAACCAACGCAGTAGTGATCGAAGGCCCAACAAACCCTATCACATTCCTACAAACATCGAGAACAAGTTTCTCTATTAGAGGCAGCCCAGAGAAGAGCTTCTGACTTCTCTGCCAATGGCAGCTCTTCAGGATTGTCATAACTTGGAACAGGTTCTGGTATGGATTGGAGATACAGGGGAAGACATAAGCCGTTCGAGCATGTCTTCAGTTAGAGGGATGAAAAAGCTGATGGTTAATGGTAATTTTAGATGGATAGGTTTACTAATCTCATTTAAAAATTACGGTTGATGTGCCAAAAGTTACATGCATAGCATGTGATTAACTCCAATAAGATGTAACAGAAACTATAATTGAAGGATTTATTTGTCACTACCTACTGAACAAATAAATTGTTCAAATTTAAAATGTAAGAACCAAACTGACACTCAAATTTCAGACTAAGCATAATATTTATAAGAATCACAATATCTTTTAGGAAAATATGACAATCAGATTATTCCTTTTCCAAAACTGCTGGTCACACGATGCCAACGAAGAAAGAACCAAAAGTTACAGTAAAAATGGATCAAATTTATAAGGTTTTAGGGAGAAAAAAAAACAATTCAAACTGAATCAGCTTAATAACTAACAAGAACATATTTAGAACCCCCAACTAAAAACTTGAAAGAAATATAATCACACTTCGTCTGACATACTATACAAAAGGAAAACGAAAAGATAAATAAATGAATAAGCTAAATTAACAACTTAAAGAACGTTACAATAACCCTGAACTATATATGCGACCACCTTCACAAACAAAACCCAAAAAACCAAACCCATAAATTTTCTAGCAATGCCCAGTCTAGATCACAAGAAAACAGCTCACAGATTGAAGAGCACAGGATGAAAATTTGGAAAATAATACCCCCAAAAAAAAAAAAAAAAGACTCACCCGGAGAAACCTTCATGGTGTGAAAGAAGAAGCAGCTTGGTGTTGCAAGAGACGAAAAGGGTCGCAAAGAAAGAACAAAATGAGCCAAAAAAGAGAAGTACCCAGGAAGCAAAAGAGAAAAGGGAAAGGTAATTAATCATATAAAGAAGAGAAGCAAAACGGGGGTTCCTATAAAGTAAGTGGAGATGCCATCATTGCTTTGGAGAAGATGCAGCTCCAACCCAAATGTGCCTTCCTTTTCATCTAATATCTACTCCTTTTTAGATTTTTTACCATTCCATTCTTCTAACTTCGACGTGACTTTGATTCCACTGAAAATCATGAGTGTAAACAGGTAAATGGATAAGAGCATAAACACGCATAACAAAAAAATGATTGACAACAATTATTAAACTACGTAAAATTATTTATAATTTATTATTATTATTATTATTATTTCGCAATCATATTTTTCATTTTAAAATAAATTATAACACCGGTTTGTCATATTTGAAAACTTTGCAATGTCGGTTATTTGTTTAAATTTTTTGTTAAATTTTAATTAAAGATGTCAAAATTTTTAAAATAACCTTTTAAAAAGAAAGGAAAAAAAAAAACTTGCCAATCCATTTTTTTTTTAATGGAAAGCATATAATAATATTTTTCATATCATGTTATTGTTTATATGGAAGGAAAAGATGTTAGAGGTCTCAGATTTTTTTTTTTTTTTTGAAGGTCAAGTTTAGAATTTTGTGGAAATTAAAAATTGAGGTTTAAAATGAAAAAAAAAAAAAAAAATCTAAAAAAACACATAGGTCTGGAATATTTTTTCTACTATTTAATCTTGTCCTTTAAAAGTTTTTACTTCATATTTATTAATTTGTGAAATGGGAGGTGGGAATTGAAAGGTACGTTGGAAAGATAATATTTGAATGACATATTTTTCTCTCTTTTTTTTTTTTTTTTTTTTTTTTTTTTTTTTTTTTTGGGGGGGGGGGGGGGGGGGTGGGGTTCAAAATGGAAAATGACTAATTGGTCCGATGGGAAATTGCTTTATTCGGCTTCATAGGCCCGTACCTCATGGCCTGGTTCTTTCTCTCTAGGCTGTTTATCTTCGCTGGGCTTCTAATGCTCTACTTGTCCAACTTGTGTATGTGGATAATGCTATATGCAAAAGAATAATGATTCAATTCCACCCAAATATACAACTTTTCACCACCTTGTCTACGTGGCAAGGTGGTCCCCCACTACTTTTTTAGTTTTTTTATTTTTTAAAAATAAATTAAGGTGGGGGACCACCTTGCCACATAGACAAGGTGGTGAAAAGTTGTATATTTAGGTAGTAGTGAATCATTACTCTATGCAAAAACTCCTATTTTTATCGTATCCTCTCGTATTAACTTGACTTTTAAAATCTTATCCAATAATGATTCAACTCGAAATCTAAAAAACAGTCAATTTTTTTTTTTTTTTTTTAAAAAAAAGCCTGGAATTGGAAAAGGTTGCACAAAGAAATAAACACTAAGAAAAGAGTAATACTAAAAGCTATATTTTTATATCATAAGTATTTCACAATGCTAACGTAGTAATTTCAACTAACTATTAGATCGGTCCTCGTTAAAATTGGGATGACGTGAAAATAAACATCATCACTTGTAAAATAATAATAATAATAAAATATATCGAGAGATGATGTTCATCATGATGCCATCTCAATTGTATAGTAACCTTAGCATCACGCAAAAAAATGAAAAATAAAAAAAAATATAGAAAAATATGGCATATATCATTTCTCCTAGAAAAACAGGTTTCCACAATTGAAAATTCATAGGGGGAGAGCAACACTAGTCAACTTTAAACCACATTCCTTCAAGTTGCTTATAGTTTTCTTTGTAGACAGATTAATTAGATGGTATCAATCCTTTTGTAAAATTTGCTATGTGTCCTGCTAGTCTACTTAGTTGAAGAAAAGATAAAAAAAACACGCACACACAAAAAGGTATTCTGCTTCTCATCACCTTTGTGACACAATCAATGCCGTCAATTGCAAACCAATTTGCTAGTGACGCAGGTGAAAAAGGGTACTTCCCAACTCTAAAATAAAGGCATTTCCCACATTTAAAAGATCTACCTCAAGAATATACAGACCACTGAAGATATAGTTGACTAAAAGGCTGGAACATGTAGATCTACTGGACAAAGAAGAAAAGAAAAAGGTTTCCATTTCAATAAGGAAATGTCCTACAATTCATCCAATATTAGTCATCATCCATTCTATATCCTGCCGCATGTTACCCTCCAAGGGCAATGAGTCTCCATTACCAAACAAGGGCCTTGATCTCTTCTTCAAAGCAGCAGCCTGCAAACCCATTGCCATTGGAGAAACTGGGCTTCCAGTTGATGTCAAGCAGCTTTCCACAGAGCAGTCGCCAATGCGAGTTGGCAGATTTGAAGTGCTATTGTTCTCTAAAGCTGCAGCAATTTCGGGCAAGTAGGGCATTTTCACGGTCTCTAGGGAAGCCAATCCTTGACAGTCATTGGAAACCTTGATTGCCAGTTCAGAGAGCTCTTCCCTAGCAGCTTCAAGCCCAGCAGATTCAGCAGCCTGGTCATTCAGAGCTTTGCAAGCCTTCTCAAGTATTGACTGCAGGTATTTGCCTTGCGCTTCAATCCGAAGTTGTAGATGACGCTGCACCTGCTTTGAAGAAAACCATTAAGTAATACTTTGTTAAAAATATTTAGGCCATGGCCATCAAGGTGAGAGCGCTTAAGTGGAAAAATATGCCACATCATACTATATCATTACGCCAGCCTGTAGGTTTTTCAAGGAGACTGGTTTGGTGGTTCATGGGAAAAAGGTCAATTACTAATAACTGACATGTGACCCCAAAAGCAGTTATGTCAATGGGGACTCCTTATTTGGTCGGTATATCCCCAAGAAGAAATAGTAAACCATAGGATACGTGCCTCTCATTCTTAGAGAATATCATGGACCACTCTGCACGTGTGTAGGCCACAGATGCGGACTTGCCTATAAATACCCTTAGCCTATGCAGAAGGGGTGGTTTTTGCGCCCATTTACATGGGCACTCTCATATGCACACAAGATGGACCTCCACCCTTCTCTCCTTTTCTCACATCTCCACTGACCACACCCCCCTTGTCATCTATGGCATGGCTTTCCCAGATTTTTCATGCACAACCATGCTTCTTAAAAATCCTAATTTAGCAGTCCAACCAACCTGCACATCCCCATTCTTCTTGATTGTGGTGACTTTTAGAGGGCTAGAAGTTATTTTAAATTTGAAAACACGTGGCTGAAACAAATGGTTTCGTGAGGAAGGTGAGGCATTGGTGATCTTCCTATTGTTTTCATGGCTGTCCTAGCTTCATTTTGGCCCAAAAACTAAAAGCTCTTAAAGATGACTTAAAAATGTGGAATGATACGGAGTTTGTTAACGTGAAAAAGAATTAAAGGGCTATTCTTGATGGTTTAAAAGGGCTAGATGGAATTGAAGAACAAAGACTGCTTTCTAGTGAGGAGAAAGTGAGGAAGGATGAGACTAGAGATGAACTGGGGAAGACAATTCTTTTGGAGGAGGTGAGCTAGAAGCAAAAGTCAGGCGTGTTGTGGTTTAGAGAGGGGGATAAAAATACCAAATTCTTCCATTGGGTGGCTAACTCTAATAGAAAATGTAATTCGTTAGAGAATTTGGTTATCAATGGTGACATCCCTTCTAATCCGATTGAGATTAAGAAGCATATAGTCCAATTTTTCACTCTGCTCTTTAATGAGAACGAAATTTGGCGCCAAATTTGGATGGTCTTCCTTTCCACTCTCTTAGTGAGGAGGAGGCTATTTGGGTGAAGTGAGTTTTCGAGGAAGGGGAGGTATTCGAAGGGGTAAAAGAGTTGAATAGGGATAAGGTGCCAGGTCCAAATGGTTTTTTTTTGCGGTTTTCTTCCAATCTTGCAGGGATGCTATCAAAGAAGATGTTATGAAGGTGTTTCTTGGGTTCCATGAACGTGGCAAATTCGTCAAAAGTTTGAATGTGACCCTCATTTCCCTTATTCCTAAGAAAGTGGGAGTTGTTGAGATTAGAGACTTTCAACCTATTAGCTTGGTTAGTGGCATTTATAAGATTATTGCGAAGGTTTTGGCTAATAGATTGAAATTTGTTATGGAGCATATCATTTTGAAGACTCAAAATGCTTTTATCAGAGGTTGTTAGATTTTAGATTATGTTCTTATTGCCAATGAACGCATAGATAATTGTCTCAAATCGGGGGAGCCAGGAGTGTTATGTAAATTGGACTTAGAAAAGGCTTATGACCATGTCAACTGTGATCTTTTGCTCTACATGTTAAGGAGATGTGGATTTGGGGAGAAATAACAGAGTTGAATTGAGCATTGCATTTTCATAGTTCCGTTTTCTATTCTAATTAATAGTACTCCCAGTGGCTTTTTTAGTAGCTCTCATGGTTTGAGACATGGTGCTCCTCTATCCCCTTTACTTTTTGTAATTGTTACGGAAGCTTTAAGTAAAATGATGGCCGTCTTTGTGACTGGGGGTTTTATTTTTGACTTTTCCATGGGGGCTAGGAATGACGATACACTAGTTCTCTCATCTTTTGCAGATGATACCATTATTTTCTATGGGGTTGCTAGGGATAATCTTCGTTATCTGAGATGTGTTCTCCTTTGCTTTATAGTTGTTTCAGGGTTGAAGATTAACTTGGCTAAATCTGAGTTGGTTCCTGTTGGTTGTGTGTCGAATGTGAATGTCTTGACTTGGAATCTGGTTTGTAGGGTTTCATCTATGCCGTTAAAATACTTGGGCCTCCCTTAGGATGCTCCTTTCAAGGCTAGATTTATTTCGGAAACAATTATTGAGAAGATGGAGAGAAGATTAGCAAGGTGGAAAAGACTATCTTTCAAAGGGCGGTCGATTAAGTTGATCAAGAGCACACTTTCCAACTTGCCTACATATTTCATTTCCCTCTTCCCTATCCTGATCAGGATTGATAATAGGATAGAAAAATTGCAAGGGGATTTCTTATGAGGTGGCTTGAGAAACGAGCTCAAGTTCCATCTTGTTAGTTGGAAGTAGGTCTGTACTCCCCTTAGTCTTGGAGGTTTGGTGATTAGGAGCTTAACCACTTTCAATCAAACTCTATTGGGAAAGTGGCTTTGGAGATATGTTGTGGAGAGAAAGATTCTCTGGCGTCAGATCGTAGATAAAAAAATATGGAAGTTTGGGGAGCGAATGGTGCTCTAAAGTTGTTTCTAATCCTTATGGAGTAAATCTTTGGAAACATATTAGGAGGGGCTGAGATACTTTCTCTAGGTTTGTTACTATCCGGGTGGGTGATGGCTCTCGGACCTGGTTTTGGCATGACACTTGGTGTGAGGATTGCCCTCTAAAGGAATCCTTTATGGAGCTTTTTTGCATTGCAAGGGATAGGGATGCTCTGGTGTAGGATCATATGCTTCCTTTCTCAATGCTCTATATTTTGCTAGGAGAAGTCGGGGAGATGAAGACAAATGTTGTTGGGTTCCTTCCAAAAAACAATTTTTTGAGGTTAGAACATTTTACAAAGTTCTCCTCTACAACATTGACTACCCTTTCCCTTGGAAGAGTATCTAGAGACCCAAGGCTCCCTTGAGGGTGGCTTTGTTCACGTGAACAACTTCTTTAGGAAAAAATTTCCCTATGGATAATATCTGCAAGCTGTAACACCCTACTCCCACATTGGGAAGATGAATAGCCCACATAGTGGGTAGATTATAAAGATATTCATCGGTACTAAGTCCCACATTGGTTCCTTATTAGGTGAGATCATGCTTTATAAATGAGTTTAGAGAAGCTCCAAATTAACTAGTTTTTTTGGAGTGATAGTACAAAAGTAACTAGCACTTTCCCTTGATCGTTACAAATGGTATCAGAACAACTTAGTAACGTTATATGATACTTGAATACTGCATGATGTTGCCCTGACGTGGACGTCAAGGATTTAAGGGGAAGAGATTGTAACACTCCAACCTCACATTGGGAAGATGAATAACCCACATAAAGTGAGTACATTATAAAGGTATCCATTAGTGCTGAGTTCCACATTGGTTCCTTACTAGGCAAGACTGGGCATTATAAGCTATTTTAAAGGACTCCAAATTGACTAATCTTTTTGGAGTGAAAGCGTAGATGTGGTTAGCGCTTTCTCTGGGTTGTTACACAAGCAGCACACATTGTGATAAATTGATGTTGTATGTGCCAAAAAAGTGGAGAAACTCTCCATCATCTCCTTTTCTTCATTGTGATATTGTGAGAGACTTGTGGAATTTGGTATTTAGAATGTTTGGAGTATAGTGGGTAATGCCGAGGCAGGTGGTGGAGCTCCTAGCGTGTTGGAAAAGAAGGTTTAGTCAGAATAATCTTAATGTTGTTTGGAATGTAATCCCTTTTTGTTTAATGTTGTGCATTTGGAGAGAAAGGAATGCTCAAAATTTCGAGGATTGCAAGAAGATGATCTCAGATCTACAGCTTTGTTTCCTTAAAAAATCCCTCTTTGAATGGATCTCTGTTAATGCCCTTTTTGACGCCTCTAACTTTGCAGCCTTTTGTGCTCTTTTCCCTTGGTTCATGATCTTGTTGGGTATTCCTTCTTGTATACTTGAGTTGTGCCCCTTGCGTTTTTAATAAATTTGCTTTACTTATTTTTATTTTTTTTTTTAAAAAAAAACAAACAAACTTATAAAAGGAAATCCAAAAACTGTATTTCAGGTTAAGGTTGCATTTAGCTTAGCTTACAATAAGACTTATGCAAATGTCTGCAATTATAGTGTAATTATCCAAGATAAAGTAAAAGCAATTATGTTAAATCCTTGGAGTTTGAGAAAATTCTCAGAAGTGATTTGTTGTTTTTTGACTTCATTACATTTATGGCTCATGCATGTCGGTAGGTAAATTATTGAATGCATGCCCAAACTGGTTTATGCTAACCTAAAAACATAGTAAGCTGCATTTTAGTAGCCAACCAGACACAAGAAAGAAACTAACCTCCAGCTGCTCATGCAGTCTTCGTTGGACTTCCATTTGTAATCGCAATGCCTCAGTAACTTGGTAACCACTGTTTGAAAGATGAAAATGAAGCATGAAGACATGGATTTACAAGTTCTTACCAACAAAAAAATAAAGAAAAGAAAAGAAATGAGGGGGATTAACAAGTTCTCGAAGAGACAAAGGAAAAGATTATTTACTCATTCATATCCTGTGTCATCATTCTTGATGATGGCGACGAAGACGAACCAGTATCCTGACTTTCCGCAATGCAGGAAGCTGCAATCCCAAATGCAGACCATTAATCAATAAAAAACTCAAATGCTGCTACTTGTCACCAATATCATCGGCCATTTCCACCATCTGATGTGGTAAATACTAACTTGCTTCCATATTACAACAAAGCACTATTATAATAGTTGAGCACATCAAATCAGTGAAAAGGCTGACCAATTTACAGTTGAGAAGAACTACTTTTTCAAGAATTTTTCTTGGCACATGCATCCTGTTTTGACCTTAAACACATGCATAATAAAAATTAAAATTAAAAAATTAAGTAACTGAAGAAGACAAATGCCGAAAGAAAAAGAAGTATTCCATAGTTATCTTAAAACTCCTGAAAAGGACCTTTTATTTCTCTGCCAAAAATAAAAATGGAACCTTCTATTTAAAAACCCTAGTCCTGCACCTGCTGAATAGAGTAGTTTCTTCAAACAAAATTAGTGATAAAAACATGCCCAAAAATTATACCCTGGGTGTTCTGAAAGTTTCTTCCATAGGCTCTTTTCGTTGGATGTTCTCATAAAATTTCTGGTATTTTCCTTCTATTATATAAGGATCATGAAGACATTCAAAAATCTCCTTATAACATTGGGAATGGGTAGGGGATGGGTGGCATACTTATAAGAGAACATGCAAAATAATAATAAAATAAAATAAAAAATGTAATGAAGATTTAAGGTAAATACCATCCTTTGAGTTTTCAATTGAGTCCTTGAAAGATTGCTTTCCCAAGCGATATTTCTGCAAGAATAGGGCATCACAGACAGGAAAAGCAATGAATATACCACACCAAATTACCACATGTTATGGGGCAGGAAAAGACCAGGAGTTGATTGCAAACGAGATACAAAATGAGTTTAAAATCATGTGCTCAAACTTTTGGTATCCCCTAAGTCTGTGTGTGTGTGTGTGTCCCCCCTCACTCTCTCTCTCTTTCAGATTATCTTGCCAATAAAAAAGGCATACACAAGTGGACAATCAGGCTCAATTAGAAGAGGGTACAATAACAACAAACCTGAAGATGTGATTTCAAGTGATAAAGGGTGAGCCCTTTTACTCCCATTGTTCTCATAATAGTCTTAGGTGTTGCTTCTGCAATGCACATCAACATGGCACCAGAGAGTTCAAACAACAGTTTATCAAGAATTCCAAAATCTTATAGAAGAAACTAGCTGTCAAATGGCATATAGTTATTGGCCAAACAAAAGCAGATGTGCAGAGCTAGGTGCAATACAAATCAACACGGGTCCAAATTGAGCAACGAAACCATAAGCCTGAAAAAATGTTCATAAACTGAGTTCTATTAGTGATTGACCAGTAGCATTTCTAGGTGATCCTGATTGACGATTGGAGTAGAAGATAATGTCCCACTTCCCAAATTAGGGCATATGGAAGCTTAAATTTTACTTTTCAACATAACACGAGGACAGCCTCAGTCAAGCCGTGTAGCACAACTGATCAACATTTAAAAGGTAACAATAACATACTTCCTGACAGCAACAGTTAGTCATAAATCACTGAGTTACCAATATACTACACTTAGAAGGACACAAGAAACTTGCAGTCAACCAACACATTTCTGTTGAATTTAAAGAGCCAGACTAGAAAACAAACTCAGGAATAGAATTAGGATACTGCCACACATTCTAACTTCCATGATTTGATATGGCTCCATCAATCCTGGAAGCTAGGATATGGTGAAAGTTTCCGGCCACAATCAGGAATAGAGAAAATCTAGCAGTCTGTAAACCCCAGCTAGCTTAAGACCATCCATAGTATCTGAAGTAGTTAACAACCAGTTTACCCATTCAAGTGAAATTAGAAACATATTATGTTCTTGTGGCGCATTCAGCATAAAATATTGCAACCTTGCAGTCTGCATTGAAAGTGGCCGCACCACATCAAACATGTTCACATCTTAGAACCTGGTAATGCTACCTTTATAGTTTTGCATTCTTGCAAAATTTATCCTTTTTTTTCTTCCCACATCCATACTAATGCTCTCCTCTCACCTACAATTTGGCCAGGTTCTTTTGTTGTCCTTTGTTCACGGTTGGGAAACTATGTTAATCTTAGAGTAAATCCTAATTTCTGTTTCTTTTATATGTAGCGGCGTATTAATGTTCTTAATTTATTAATGACAAGAACCAATAACAAAAAATATTATGTAAAAAAATTATGCTGTCATCAAAATTATACAACATAAATCGCATTATCACGTTGCAGTCTCGGGACACTAAGATTTGCACATCAATCTCTGCACTACCATTGACCCACATATTAGTATAGACTTTATAACAATCATAGAATATTCTTTCGAGCACAAAAAAATAAAAAATAAAAAAATACTATTGTTGCTTTAGTTTGTCTTAAAGCTAAACTATGTAGACCATTATTATTGAACTAAATGGTTCCAAAACAGATCGGTTTGACCGTACTTCTTGTTGAAGTATCCGAGAAACTTGCAATGGAGTGCATTAAAACCAAGGATGAAAAGCCGTTGGGGAAAAAAAAAAACCCGAACATGAACTAGGCCAAAACTCATGAAGTACAATCCCTAAACAACCAAACCCATAATGACCAAATCGATAACAAATATAACAATGATGACGGACAATGTAGTCAAACTTGAAAACAAGAGAAAATGGTAGCAATAACATATCTTGCTTGCCAATGAAGAAACTCACACTCCTATAATCACTTAAACTTCAGCACAGCCAAAAACTACATCAATACCATAATAACCAACTACTATACCGTTATCCAAAAGCACAAAATCGAAATAATAAATATATAGAAAAATATCCTAATCCAACAAAAAAATCAAACGCATTTAAGCACCAATATTGTAGAAAGAAGAACGAAACCCAACAACCAAAGCACAATCAAGAACCACAAAACTCAACATTTTAATCTTAGAAACCATGAAAGCCAAAAAATCTGAATAAGAAACAAAACCAACCAAGACTAAGAATAGTAATAGTGTTAGACAAGTAGTAGCAGTATTAGTTTACGCACTGTCAGGGCCACCGAGCTGGGTCACAGCGTCCACGAACCTCTCGTGGAGCTCGGTGGTCCACCGGAGGCGGGGCTTCGGATCCGAGGTGAGGACCAAGCAAGCGTCGCCGGGTAGGTTCGTACCGTCCAGGGCTCCCTGGAACTCGCCGTGCCCGACGTCGAGCGGGAGCGAGTGAATGGCCGAGTACATTCCCGAAGGCCTCACTGGAAAACACCCAGAAGTTTATTTCCCGAGAAAGTGAGGGAAAAAAAAAAAAAAAAAGTGGAGTAAGCAGCAATAAAGAAAGTGGAAAGATCCGGTTGGGGAGAAAACGGGTACCTGGGTTCGGGGCTCGGAGCCCCGAATCAGTTAGAGAAGAAAGGAGGAAGATATAGATAACTGTGTTGTCTGAGAGACAGGGAATATATATTGAGTGAATAAGGCATGCAGAGAGGCTGGACAGCGATGTCCTGTTCTGTCCCTGTCTCTTCTTCTCTCTCTCTCTCTCTCTCTCTCTTTGTCTGAAGGAGTGTGTGTGACTACTGTACCAGAGGCTTTGTAAAAAGAGGGCAATCAATGTAGCACCATGTTATCTGGTTGGCATTTCTTCATTTTGTGTTATTGAAATATTTAGGGCACGTTTGGGACCATTATTTCTTAAAAATATATAGAAGTATTATTAGGAATATAAGAAGAAGTTAAAATGAAATGATTTTTTTTTTTTTAATTTTTTGAAGGTTGTGTTTTTTTGCAAGAATGTTGAGCAATGGCATTGATGATAAAATATGTTAAGGGTAAGTTCTAGATATACTTAAAGGATTCTTAGAACCCCTATATGACCCATACCTGAATTAGGAGTTGAAAGGTGTGTTTGACATTGCGATTTCGTAAATAAAAAATAGAGTTTTAAACTAAATCGTAGAAAATGAGTAATTTGTAATTTATGTTTTTTAAAAAATTGCGTTTTGAAAAACACAGAAAATTTGTTTTTTCAAATTGCATATAAGATTGTATTTTTTTTGAAAACGCACAATTTTAAAGGCTAAACTGCGATTTTTCGTACTTTTTTAAATTGCAAATCCTAACCCAACTTGAACATTTAATTGAGAATACCCTATTTTTTAAGAGTTAATCCTAACCTATTTTAATATGCGGTGCTTCTCACATACTATTTAAATTATATATATATACTTTTAACATATTTAAAAAATACATAACAATTTCATAGACCGAGTAATAAGAAGTTTTTTCAACTCAATTCAAAAGAAAATTTTGTCCTCACTTGTATAATACAAAATTGGTCCCGTGCTTTTGGTGTGTATCAAGAAAAAATAGTCGGTTAACGAAAGTAAACAGAATGATTGATTTTACACTAATCAAAAGCATAATGACTAATTTGATCACTTTTGAAAACCCTAATTTGATACACACCAAAAGCACATAGACTAATTTTATAATCAACCCTAATTTTTTTTTTTCCACCCTAAAAAATGACCCAAGGTAATAATTGGGTGGGTGGGTGGGTGGGGGTGGATGATGCAGACAAAGCCGGTCCAAAGGGAGGAGAAGGCCAACAAGACAAAGGGCGGCCAGTCTGGACCCCTCCACATACTTGTACCAGTGGTTGCCATTCATTGGAAGGGAAACTCATGCAGACACTGGAAAACAAGCTGACAATGAACTTTCAGACAAAAATGTCTTCCAAATTTCCAATTATGGTGATAGCAGGGAGGTTCCTCAGTCTTGTTGACAAGACCACCTCTTTCCACTTTGAATGCCAAAAAAAATAAGAAAAAAAACTCTAACTGTTGCAGAATCACACCAATCAATGGAGCCTTTAGTAAGCTTTTTGCATTTATTGCAGAGAAAAGTAAGAAAAATTTCATGCATCTGACAAAATTAATGTCAAAAGGTCACAGTGAGTTAAATGAAGTTCTAAAGCTAAATGGGGTTGTACCTAAACAGAGATTGTTAACAAATTGTTTTGCCTGTAAATTAGAAAACAAATTTTGGATACTTATTACCTATTTGACTATGTATGTGAGGTACCTTTTCTAGCACAATGAAGGGTTAAGTGGTCCATATCATTAGAATAATCAGGAATAATAAGAAAATAAGTTGTTATTTTTGCTGTGATGACAGACAAGACACGTAATTCAAATGCAGATCATAATTAATTAACAAAACTATTCACTTGAGACATGATTGAGATGATTGAGATGCAAGTAATTGGCCACCTTACCTATCACCATCATCAGCTTGGGTTTGAATAGTCGATTGATTATTTTGTTTCATATTAGACTCCATACATATTTAACACAACTTTTTAATTGAATACATTTCTATCTTCATACATATTTAACAACATATATATATGTTTAATGACCACCTGTACTTGATCTTTGGTCAATTATTGCTATTCCAAACTAGTTGAAAGAAACATTTGGGTTGCTGCAATATGAAACAAAGCTGTCAAAAGTGGATTATGCAGATTAAACAATTTTGGATGAGGTCTCTAGATTGGCATTGTCAATGGGTCAATTAGTAACATCAATCTCCATAAAAATACTACCATATTCAACAATAATTAATCCATTTCAATTATCAACAGTCATTCCATTTGTCCAGCAAAAATATCAAAAATAATAAAATTTCCAAAACATATAAGGGTGAAGGGTCCCCTCCACCTACCGCTGAAAGGAGCTGTGTTGCTCTCAATTAGAATAAGACACTAGTTAATGGAGGTTGCTCTCTCTTCACCTTCAAGAAAAAGCAGTATTAGATGCATGTGAGCTGATAGAGGGAGAGGACCTGTGTTATGGTCAAGTCAACCGATGAAAGGCCATGAATACCTTTGAGCCCACGCCACCACAGTAGACTTCATCCATATCTTTGTCTTCAACCTGGGCCACCCAGAAACTGCCAGCATACCTTTGAGCCAAACTCAACAAAACCATCTTCCACCAATTATTAAACAGACAGTGGGGACAATAGTTGACTTCCGATAATTTGGAGTTGAAAATCCATACTCTTATTTTGCATCTGTTTATTCTCTCTTCTTTCTTTCTTTTCCATCGAAACATTACTTTATGCTACACTGCCCTGGGACCAGACTTGTGTTCCGATTTTTCGTCTCTTTTTTCTTTGATGTTAATGATTGATGGGACTTCTTCCTTTACCTCTTTAAGGCTGCTTCAACATCACTCATCTTTAAATGCATTGATAGATTATATAACATTCTTAGTTAAATCTTTTCTTGTATCAAAGATGTCCATTGGTAAGTAAACAAAGGCAATAGGTAAAAGTGAATTAAGGATCCTAAAATGTAGCTTCCTTCTTTTCATTACGAGGTTACAGCTAGTTGAAGGCAGCATATTGTTGGAGCAAGTTGCTCGTATTATTTTAGGCATAGAGAGTAATACGAGATCCTTGTATAGATGCCAATTGTCGGCTAGAGTTTTGGGGTTTTTCAAAATAAGTCCGTACAAGTAGGGTTTTCTTATAAGTATGTTATGTTGTAACCCTAAATCATATAGTGAAATATAACCACACACTCATGTGGACGTAAGTACATTGCCGAATAACGTAAATCAACGTCTCAATTTTCTCTCTCTTTTTTTGATTCCGTATTATTCATCATTGTTGTGCGCGGTAACAACACATATGATCATCTTCACATATCAATTTGCATCTAAAGGCGTATTGATGCCACGCGACAAAACATTCACCATGCAGCAACATCTATATCGTTAAAATTTATAAAATATAATCTGGGACAATGACAGGATCCTGTGCCTTGAAAGACATGATTTTATGTTCCTTTTAACAAAAGAGAGCCATTTTATGTTAAAAATAACAGCATATAGATGTATCACATGGCGCTGTCCGTGGTTACCACCCTCCATTTGCATGCCAACTGCTCCAAGTGACTAATAAAATGTCAAGATTCTGAAAAAGGGGAAGGAAACAGATACTTTAGTTTAGGCAATAATGGAAGCTAGCTCCAGACATGCTAAATAGCCAAATATAATTAGTATAAATGTATGATGAAATGGACATTTTTGGACAGACTCTTAGCTTGCTTTATTACTATAACCTTCTTCTTTTTCGAATTTCTTCTGGTATATATCACAAGCAAGTAGTATATATCATACACTAGTCATTTACATCACTACCATAATCAATTAGTTTTTAAGTAACGATAACAATGAATACACATGCCAATCTCGGAGAACAGTGAAGCTTCATAGGTTATTTTTGTCCAGGTGCAAATAGTTCGTATTTTCACATTCATATTTGGTTCACTGAGTTTCTCTCCGAGACGGTGCTAAAATTGTTACGCCTTTTGTGCGGGTCGAAACTTACCCGACAAAGAATTTTACTACCATAAGACCGTTAACAAATAAACCTCAATTCCAAGAAATTATGTGATGCAGGACAAAAGAGAATTTGGAGAAAAATAATAGAGAA
This sequence comes from Alnus glutinosa, assembly GCF_958979055.1. Lineage (NCBI taxonomy): Eukaryota > Viridiplantae > Streptophyta > Magnoliopsida > Fagales > Betulaceae > Alnus > Alnus glutinosa. The sequence continues at coordinate 11,050,251 of NC_084886.1, forward strand.
AAATGGGGGAAAAAAAGAGGGATTAAGTCACACAATCCAAAGATCTAAAAAGAGAAGAAGATAAATTTGACGGAATCACACCTCTACAAATGAGAAAAAGAAGAGTAGTCACACCTCAAACAAAAACTGTTTATTTCTCAAATTATAATTCACCAGCATTTTCTTTCTCACCCAGCAGTGAAGCATGCTATTAGAGCGATCGATAACAGCGATACCCACGATATCCACAGTTTAAATGCTCCACAAACACTCAGAAAACCGAGATAGAAAGAGCTTTAGTTCATTTTCACTCACACACTCAGAAAATCATCACGAATTTTCATTAAAAAAAAAAAAAACTGTATTAATTTTTGGCTATACACTATATATAAATTTGGAAGTATTAGTAGGATTTGTCCACTGAGGTTCAGTTATAGGCTTATAGCAAGTGGATCCTAATTAAATACAACTTAAGAAAATTGTCAAGTTACTAATATCCAAAATTGCAAAAAAAAAAAAAAAAAAAAAAAAAATGATGAACTTTTGGCACCAGTTATACATTTTGTCTCTGTGGACCGAGAAGAAAGGGGACTTAGAGGGAAAATGATTGTAATATGAGAAATGCATGGAGGTCAACATCTTTCAAATATACAACATGGATTTGGGTAACTCAACGTAAGTTTTTATATCTTTCATTGCTCTCCCGCCGTGATCCAATGAGAATGGAGAAGAGGCTCGTGGGATTGGCCTTAATTGTTATTTGAACAAGTAAAAGTAATTATAAGTATTTTGTGTTTTTTGTTGTTTGTTAATATTTTTTATTTTTAAAAAAGAAAACAAAAAGAAGAAGAGGAAAAAATGTTATCAAACAAGTCAACAATTAATATTTTAAGCTGTGATTGGGGAACAAATCCCTCAATTTCTTCTTATTTTTTTTTTAATTTTATTTTTAGATAAATTTCTCAGTTTCAACTATCTATATTTTAGAAAATCTACAACTTATGAAGCAATTTGTTTGTCGCACATGTTTTACACGTGGTAGGTGCACCTTTATTTGACTGGCCGATGTATTGAGCAATCTCACTTAATAGTTTTCCAAATTCATCGACTGAAGCAGGAATAAAAAGATGGGCTTAGCTTTCTTGACAAGCAATGTCATATTGCCATTACATCATTTTCTAATGTCATATTGCTCTCTTTTTTTTTTTACTTTTTTTTTTTTTTTTTTTTTTTTTAATTTTTTTTTTTATAAATAAAATTAAACAAAAGAAATTCCGTATATCTCCCGGTGTGAGTTTCTATTTATGAGTTCTACTATAATATATCTTCTCTACTTTTTTTTTTTTATTAAATAATATATATTTTCTATTGGGGGTCATAATGGTTTTTCAAAATTTTCAAATTCAATCATATGTAATGTAATAATTGAGGCTTTATACATTTTGTGTGTGTGTGTTTTTTAAAGATTTCATTAATTGAACTTTTTTTTTAATAAAAATTAAATTTAACTCTTGACTTAAGATATTGCTTATTAATTCACTTGAAAATCTATTACAATTTTTTATTTTTATAATTAGTATAAATTGATATTTCTCTTTCTCTATTATTGATTCTATCAATTAATTAGTGTAAAATTTCCTAATTTCAACTAGTTCCAAATCTCCATCTCCTTTGAGCGAAAATTAATAGAGAGTAAAGATTATTATTATTATTATTATTATTTTTCTATTTAGTTTATAAATTACTAGCAAAAGGTTCAGAATTGATATTGAGTTCAAAATCTTCCCAATAATAACAATAATAATAATTAAAAAATAACAACAAAAATAGCAAGGAAAAAATTAAAAATAAAAACCCTGGCAAAGGGGTTTAAGCCTTTAAGGCTCGCTTGTCTTCAACAGAACACAGAACCCACCTGATAACAGAGCTCAAGAAATGTTCTCTCGCGCTTTCACCACCAAGAGGCTTCCTCTTCTCTTCTTCACTCCCAAAGGTATACTCTCTTTCTCTCTCTCTCTCTAACATTCATTTCTCTGCAGTGATTCCATCTGAACTTTCACTTCCTCCTCTTTTTGAAGCCCTGTTCTCCACGCACATTGTGGGCGAAAAACCGATCCTCGTAAGCCATTGTCTCTGTTTCTACCATTTTCTCTATCTTTCCATTCATGTTCTGCGAATTCAAATGATGGGTTTCTCGGAAAATTGCTCTTCTATTGGGCAGGTTCGGGATTTCATACATTCTGCGCTTTACGACCCAAAACATGGCTACTTCTCTCAAAGATCGGGGTCAGTTGGCGTGCTCGAGAAAAGCATTAAGTTCAATCAGCTCGAAGGTGCTTCTAGGATTTCTGATTTCACAATTGGATGCATTTTGTTAGAATCTTTTATTTATTTATTTTTTTGTGGTGTGTACATTGTGATCTGGTGTTGTGGAATTCATGCGTAATTCAAGAAAAAATGATTGAATGGATTATCTATAAGCTTTTCTGCGATTGGTTTTATGTAATTAATGCTTAATAACTAATAAACAATGTTGGAATGGATTGATTTTCAATGTAATGGATATTGAAGAGAACCCATTTATAGAATTAGAGTGGAGTTGATTAAATGGAGGAGTCTTTTGGACTGTTTGTAAATGCCAAATGTCTTTTTTTAGTTAATGTTTGAAGGTGTCCGAGAGGGTAATAAAGTTAGTTATGCTGTATGGTAGAGGATGCCTGTAGTTAAGCAATGAGATATTGGAGAATCTAGTGTAGTTGAATTTAGGATCTTGAGGTGGATGTGTGGCAGTATTGTGGAAGTCTAAATGTTTGTGGGAAGCTTAAAAAAGCACAAAAGGACAATATCGGGGAAATTTCTCTACGATCGATACTCTTTTGCTAGGAAGGTCAGAATAGGGGCTACTCAGGAATGGTGCAATTCAAATTGGAGCGTTACAGTCGGGAAAAGTCGAAGGGCAAACAATTTGAATCTTGGTGATGCACCAGTGACAGCTTTGAAGGATTTTGAATTATCTAGCTTCTGCGAGATATTCATAGCTGTAGCCTCTGTGACTCTGCCATATATTACTTATCAGCTGAATGCACTTAAAGTATGCACCTTTTTTTTTTTTTTTTTTTTTTTTTTTTTTTTTTAATGGATTTACAAAATATTTCACGCTTTTACTCAAGATACTCTTCTCCAATCCAATATTGAACAGAAATGCTAGGCTGTTGGCAGTGCTTGAAGTCGACATTGACCTAATACACTGAACATTTTGCATATTTTAGGTAGGAAAGTTTATATGAAATACCTGGATGATATATACAAGCGGAGTGGCATAGCATGGTTTACTCCTGTGGAGCTTTTTAAGGTACTCTCTCTCTCTCTCTCTCTCTCTCTCTCTCTCTCTCTGTGACGGCATAAAGAAATTCAATCCCGTATAAATAAAAAAATTAGGTTCTAAATTTCTTATAATTTTCATTTAGCTAAGGATAATCTTGTTATTTTCTAACACTATTTCTGAGTAATTTTCCAAACAAAAGTTGGTGTCAACCTTTTGCCTATCCCTTCTCTATATTCTTCGACTAGTTAGTTTCTTTGCTGTTCAACAATATTTGTTGTGAGGTGGTAGATTTTTTTTTTTGGATGAATTATAAGGTGGTAGAAAAATACACAGGAAATACCAAAATGGTCATGGTCTAGAACCTAGTAGTCTTGTATTTTTTTTGCTGTTTCTTTGTCCTGTTATAACTATTTGGTCACACCTTTACAATTTTCTGACAGGATCACTAAATGGAAAGTTAGTGCGGTTCTTTATAAAACACTAAATATGAGAGATATTATGTAACGACTTAAGAAAAATGCTAGTCGCATATGCTCTATCACTCCAAAAGTACTAGTCAATTTGAAGCTACATAAAATCACTTATAAAGTTCAATCTCACCTAGTAAGGAATTAATGTGAGACTTAACACCGATGAGTGCCTTTATAATTTACTCATTCTATGTGGGCAATTCATCTTCTTAATGCGGGATTGGGTGTTACAATCTCTCTTCCTTAAATCTCCGACATCCTCGTCAGAGGTACGTCATGCAGTGCTCCAATACCACATGGCATTACTAGGTTGTTCTGTTACCATTTATAACAACCTAGGGAAAATGCTTATCACATCTGTACTATCACTTCAAAAAGACTAGTTAATTTGGAACTCTCTAGAATTACTTATAAAACTCAGTTTTATCTAGTAGGAAACCAATGTGGGACTTAACATCCACGAGTGCCTTTGTAATTTATCCACCTTATGTGGGCTATTTCTCTTCTCAATGTGAAACTGAGGTGCTATATATTAAGTTTTTGGGCCAGTGAGGAGAGTCTAGGAAACGAACATTATTCACCTAGAGACTGATGTCAATAGGGAAAAATGAATGGTGTCTTTACATGTCAATCTAATTAATCATGGTTTTAGAAGTGAGATAGTATTTTCTGCTTATAAAGGATAATGTTGGAGTCTCCAGGAATCTGTTTAGGATCATGCATATGTGCCAGTTGAATAGGAAAAATATTCAAGTCTTACAAATAACACTACATTATTATTTCTAATTAGTTATTTCATGTAAACTCTACAATTTTACTCGATGATTCAGAGGATCTAACTGATTTTGTACGGCATATTGATCCATATTCTTGCTTGTATTCGTTGGAGTTACCTTGCATGATCTGTAATAAATCATGCTTATTGGTGTTAGAATGGCTGTTCTGGCTAAATTTCAAACAAGAAAAACAGAATCAGTATGAAGCCATGATTTAAAAGCTTGGAACTTAGACATGGAATTTTATATTTATATTCTTAAATTTAGAGCGTGTTTGTTTCGGGTAAAATGTTTTTTCCATTTTTTAATTTTTGATGCGGTAAAAAACATTGGTCAACAGAAAATGATTTTCTGGTTAATAGCAAATTTGCCACTGCAGGGAAATATTTTTTGGATCTTGTCTCCCCCCCTCTCCTATACCCTACCCTCCTCTCCTCAAACCGTTGCACCATCCAACCTGTAGAGGAACCCAACAATCCCCTCCCCCTAGCACCAACCCTTTATGCCTCTCACTCGCTATCCTCCCCCCCATCTTGGTGCAATTTCTCTCTGTCTCGTCTGGCATCTCACCTACCTTATCTCAACCCTTCTCTCTATGCTGACCATTAACTTCATAGAGGATTCCAGCCGCCCCATTCCCCTGACATCACTCTCCTCCACCTGTCGTCTAGCATCCCCTACCCATCTACCCACCTACCCATTCCCACCCCTCATGATTGCTCCCTTCCCTCCTGTGTTGCAGCCCTCAACAACTCCTCCCTTCCCCCTCCAAAAAAAAAGAAGAAAAAACTACCTTCCCCTCGTTGCAATCCTCCTTTCCTATCTAGTGGTTTTTGTGAAGTGTGCCTTTTTCTTTTCTTTTTTTTTGTATTGTTAGTGGTGATATTTGGCATTGTTCGACAATTTTGAGTGATTTCTAGTTATGATAGAAATATATTTTTCTTACCAACCAAACAACTGAAAACATTTTCTATATTATTTTTTGGATAATAACCAAACAATAGAAAATCAATGATTATCCCCGAAAATATTTTCGATCAAAAGTAGAAATCATTTTACGTCGAAACAAAATGCAGCCGCAGTGCAATCAGGGGATTAAAGTGGAACATGATTACATGATTGGCATTTTATTTATTTTCTATACTCGTAGTGGTCACTGTTGAATGAAATCTTTCACTGTGCTTTAAATTTGTCAAATCAAGCTCTGTCCATGTGAGTGATTCGGAATTCTTTTTGTTTCATATGCCTTTTAGGTATATATATTTGGTTTCTACTTTTAGTTTTTTATGAAACTTTCTTTTTTGCAGCCTTGGTATGCACATGGAATTGCTGAAGCCATAATGCGAACTACTAATCTTTCAGTTCCATTAAAAGTAAGCTCCCTCCAGTTTTCATAACCTCCTGCCGCATAGATCACCTCAGATCTTGCACATATTGTTACATTATATTCTTATTGCTTATGTATTTAAGTTGATCTGAACTTCCATATCTATTTCAAAATTCATATTTTGAAATCATTCTATGATATTTGGAAGCTTTATTTCTTGATCACGTATTTGTACAATAACATGGATCTGATTATGCCTAACCAAAATCTTAAGAAAAGTGATCAGTGCATGGGTGTTAAATGGTGCCTCCACAGGAAGATATTTTATGTTCTTTAATAAATGCCATGTGTAAATAAACAGCTTGTTTCTACAGGCCAGAAGTTTTCACCTAACTGCAGCACTTGCTCAATATTTTGTCGAATATGGTTCCCCCCATGACGGGCATGCTAGGTGAATCAATGTCTTCACTGCTGCCTAGCAACACTAGCAATAGATGTAAGCTAATATGTTTGCTGCTTAGGGGTTATGTCATAGATGCATAGGTTTAGAGCCTTATATTTAGAAATGAAGCGATCAGTTTTAGTCACTATTTTATACTTTGGTGACAATATCAGATATCAAAAAAAATTTAAAAAGCTTTAAATTGCTAGGACATATATCATCTCGTTTCTCCAAATAATACTTTTTGCATGTTTGTGAACCTATTGCAGTTGGAAGCATGACAAGAGAAAAATTTACTTCAATTTCTGTCGAAGTCTAAGTTTCTTAGAGGGAAATAAAGGCAAAAAAAGCAAACCTTAGAGTCCTTGAAGGAATGAAAAATGCAAATGTTCTATTATTAAAAGTCAATTGTCTTACAATGATGTGATGATCTTCTTTTAACAAGAAGACCAAACCCTAAAACCCTTGGAACAATAAATCATGACCCTTAATTTAGATTAGTCCTAACTGTATATAATCAAAAAAAACCAAAAAGGCTACTTATCAAAAAAAAAAAAAAAAACCAAAAAGGCTCAAATACCTTTAAATAACCTAAAATGCTTCAGACTGCTACCATATTATAAACAGTATTTGTGCTACAGTACTGTGACAATAATCAGCTACAGTATTATGAACATTAATCACGATCCATGTCTTTTATTATTTTTTTAACTTGCCATCCTGCATCTGAACCATTTAGTTATTAGTTACCATAAAAGAAAAATGTGAACCACTTAGTTATTAGTCAATAATGTGTATCCTGTTTAAACTTCTCTCCGTTTCTGTGAATCACGTTTCATACAAGATTTTGGATTTATCTTTATAATCTTTAACTAAAATATTTCTTCAGTTGGAAATTACCATGCCATTAACTGATCCCTCCCATTTTTCTTTGTTTGTGTATTTATCTTCTTGTTTGATACATTAAATCTAAAAGTTGATTTTGCTGTTTTATAATGTGCACTCAGATATATGAAATTGGTGGTGGATCAGGAACTTGTGCGAAGGGTATAATGGATTACATAATGTTGAATGGACCTGCTAGAGTTTACAACAACATGACTTACATGTATGTGCATTGACCATACCTCTATTTACCATAATATAAGTTAGATATTCATATGCTAGCCCCATTTTATTCATGCTACCCTCATGATACATGAATCCACATGGTTTCTCCAAACAATAGTTTCTGTCTCATTATATTTGAGATACTAGTGTATTATGTAATTCAATCTTAGGCCAGATTTAATGCTTAGGTAAACATCTTTTGCATGAATAGGAATTATAACCTTTTTTGAAACCATTTATCAAAAAAGGTTATTGCCTTTTTCTACCAGTCTTTGAACCCCCCCTCCCCAAGTTAAGATCTGAACTTAGGCCTACCATAGCCTCAGCCCACCATTCCCTCAGCCCACCATTCCCTCAGCCCACCATTCATATTTTTTGATAGGTAATCAAAGAAATATATAAATAAAAAAGTGTAAGGCGTTCCTAAGTATACAAGAAGTATACAAAGAAAACCAAATACGAGTAAGCAAAAAGACAAAAGAAAAAACCCGCAAAACCCTACAAACAGCCGAGACACCAAGACCCATAGTCCAAACCCTAAACCCGCCAAAAGCACCCTCGACTACATTACATCAATAGTTCTTGATTTTTCTGATTGATTTTTCTCCAAAATCAAGAGAATTTGGGTGTTTCAAGTCTAAAATATGCACATGTAAGTAATGTACGCTATTTTCTATTCATTTTAAGACCAACATATAATGGATTGGCCAAATTCCATTGAAATGGTAGCTTGAGGAGGCTAATGATAGTTTAGGGTAATCTGGACATTTTAAGTCAAAAAAAAAAAAACACAAGAGGGGTGGTCAAACCACGGGTGGCCATCCCAGGTACTTGGGGGTGGATTGACCACCCTTTAATCACATGGGGTGGCCGAGCCACCACCAAAAGTGTTGGGGTGGCCGGTCCACCCCCTAGGGGTGACTTGGCCACCCCGAATTATTACTTGGGGGTGGCTGAACCACCCATTTTTGCCCCCCCCCTCTCTTTTTGTAACTTGAAGGTTTTTAAAGTAAATTTAGCTCATAAACTGAAGGTATTTTTGTCATTTCACGTTAAAAATTGGAACATGTGTCGTGCTCGTTTTTCCGTCTAATTTAACTAGCTCAGCTAATGGAAAGGATTTTTTGTACCAACGATTGGGAGTTGGCGCGGGTTGATATGATGGTAGTTCATGGGGCAATGTGTAAATGAGTGGTAGTTGAGGGGGGTTAAGTGTAGTTAACCCCCCCACCCGCACCCCCCCCCCCCCCCCCCCCCCCCCCCGCCCCCCCCACCCCCTTCTTTTTTTTTAATATATTGGTCCTTATCATTCTTGAGTGTTTTGAATTCACCTAAATAAGCCAGTGGTAAACCTGCCTCCATAAATTTCTATTTATGTTTGTCTTGTACTCTTGTTCTAAGATCTATAATCAGTAGTGACTGCAATCACATATGTAACTGCAGCTCAGTGGAAATCAGTCCTTCATTGGCTGAGATACAAAGAGAAACTGTTGGAGAAGTTCGTAGTCACTTGTCAAAGTTTAGAGTAGAATGCCGTGATGCTGCTGACAGGAGTGGATGGGGTAAGTTGTCTTTACATGTTCTTCCTTACTTCAGATGCTTCTGATAGGACTGAGTTTGCGCAATTTGTATACTTAAAACTTCACAGAAGTGATAAGCATTCTTCTATCATTATCAAAATAAGTAGTACATTTGCCTTAAACTTTTCTATTTCTCACATTAACATCTGTGTTAGATTACATATATATTTTAAGCTTGGTCACTCCACCTCAAAGACTGTCATAGATTGTCTTATTACTTATCCTACTTGAAATGTTTCTATAATTTTTATTTCAATAGAGCAGATTAACTGCTGTGAGTCATTGTGCTCCTTGTAGATTTGTGCACTTATGGATGCACTTCTCAAATATTCTGTCAAAAAAACAATCAGAATACAACAGTTCAAGATGCACACACATCCAGAGGGTTCCAAAGGCATACAGCCACACCTCTTAGCAGCAGAGACATGAACAAACTAGACAGAAGCACACTGCTGCCTAAGCAAACAAGTAACAAAATCATCAACCAAACACAATCCCCCTCTCTGAGCAGTTTACTGCTCCAATTGCACAATTAGCAGTTATTCTATATGCTTCGCATGCATACTTTTCTTCAAAATGTGCATCTCTCACATATCTATCATAAAGTTAGAAATTAAAGCTAGTTTCTGTTTATTAACAGGAGATGTGGAGCAACAACCATGTTGGGTAATAATGCTTGAGGTATGTTTGATCTTTGATTTGTTTCAGTTTCATCTTAGTGACAAAATGTTGCTACTGGAGTTAATAGATTAAATTTTGCAAAGTATCCAAAGTTGAATGAAATTCATTGGTTGCTGCCAATTATTGTTGTTTACTCACATGTTTCATGTTTCTGACGTATTGATGCATGTGAAACATGTGATTGCTTTTAAAGAGTTGAAGCAATATCATGAGGGACATTTGAACACTTGAGTTTTCTTCACATACTTGACATTGGTAATGGAGCTATAGAGTAAATTGGCCAAGAATTTAATGTTGACCAACACACTGCACCTACTAAATATTAGTTTTTTACGAATATTTTGCATGTTTCAACTATAACAATCTCAACTTCAATATTGCCAAGCCAATAACCTGTGACCCATCCTCTTTGCCACGTGCCAACAATCCACCATAATATGTGAGAGACCTCTTGCGTAAGTTCCCATGCAAGAACAGCACCACACACTCTACCTCGAGACCTTGTTGAAACAACCATCTCTAATTGTCACTAAAGAGATCATGCTCAACCACGATTTCCGTTTCGTAGATCCAAAACTGCAAATTATTTATTTTGGATCCCAATTAAGAATGACAATTTACTAGTAATAGTCACTCTATTTTCACATGCTTTTCAGTTATATTTTGTAGAACCATGTGCTTTACCATGGTTGGGCATATTTAAGAAAACATGAGAAAATATATTGGAAAGCACAGGCCAATAGTCTAACATGTAGAAATTAGGTTCGTTGCTGCCCTTTGCTAATTTCATTTGGATTTATTACGTATAAATTTCAAGAATTTTAAATAGCCTACGTAGGAATTGTAGACCAGCAACCCCTACAAGTTGCACAACCCTCTGTCATATGAGCTAGTAGGCCAAGTAAATCACTATCTGATTTTTTAAGCTTTTTTATTCTATCTTATGAACATTTATTTTGGAAATAAATGGCACCCACTCGCCTTTTTTGGTGCTTATGGAAGGAAAGAAATAACCGGAGCTTTGAGGATGTAAAGAAGACATTTGAGGAGCTTTTATCCTCATTTTATCACACTTTGTATCTTTGGATTACGACTTATGTGTTCCCTTTATCTTTTAGCTGTCTTGATTTTCTTACTCGTTTCTCTAGCTAGGCGTTTCCTTTTGTATACTCCCAATGTACTAAGGGCCGCCTCACTCTTTTAATGGGATTGGCTTTTACTTATCAAAAGAATTTATTTTGGAAATAATTAAACATTGTAATTCAAAAAAATGTGCACTTTACTTCAATGAAGCTTTGCACCTAAGAACTATGAGGCCTTCACGCTTAAGTGCACTTTGAGCTTTTAACAACATTGAGATGAACATCTTTACTATCCCACAGCAAGGTGTTTAGTTTTTTATTTTTTTCTAAGCAAGATGTTTAGTTGGTTGAAGAAAAGTTGAATTAGTGTCATTAAGGACATCTAAACTAAACACCTAATTTTCTTGATGTTACTTTATTGCCTCATTCTTGAAATTGTTTGTCATAAGAGTCTGTGTGTATATATGCATGTGCAAACATGGACATGCAGATGCACAAGGGGGGTGGATAGGGGTTCCGGCGTGCGGCTTATCCTGCTTTTTGCATATTATATGGGTGGACATTGTAGATCAGATTTGTCCCAAAAGGCAAATTTATTAATTTATTTTTTACAGGTGCTTGATAATCTTCCACATGATCTTCTCTATTCAGAAAATCAAGTTTCTCCTTGGATGGAAGTATGGGTTGAGAAGCAACGTGATAGGTACAAAGTATGCAGGCACCCAGAGATATCTCTAAATTCTTTCTTGCAACTTGTATATTTGTGTTTCACACATAATGAAATGGTATTGAATTGCTTCATTATCTTTCAAGCTGAAACTCAGCATAGAAAGAGGTTGAGTGGGATTTCTCAATTGAGGATTCATGGTGAAATAGTTTTCTAGTCTTAACGTAACTCCTTAATGTAATATGTGCATACAAATGCACGAACTATTGTCAGTCTTACCCTCTTGTACATTTTTAATAAGATATCGGCCTTTATCCTTTTATATAGACTCACGATGCTATTACCATCAGATAGAAAAGGAGGGTCCTTTCATTGAACATCTTACTTTCTGATAATTTCATTTTTCCATTCTGACTCGCAAGATACTCTCTCTTCAAAAGCTAAGCACATCTTTTGTGGCAATTCATGGAGGTATCACATTTTTATAAGCATTTTACATATTTAAATACTTTCGATGATTGTGAATATTTAATTTTACAATAGTTGGAAGCTGGTTAAGATTTTGAGGGTTTGTAACTCCACCGCAGCCTTCTAGTTTATTAATGACAGCTAATGAAGGGTTTCGAACTTCAGTGATAAAATCTCTGTGCAACTATGACCACAAAGGTCAAGAGCATGGTGCGTTGTGGCTTGCCATGTCATCTATTCAACTACTAGGGAAATTACAATTGTTTTGTTGACTCAACTTATCTTTTCATCCACAAAAGCAAGGATTAGGATCGGTATAAATTGTTTCTGCTTATGTTTTATTCTGGAAGGGGCATTTGAGAATTATGTTTGCCTTATGCCTGGAAGTTCTGCATGTCTTCATGTTTCGCCAGCTGTGGGATACCCTGAGTTAAATCCACACTGATCCAAGTTTCTTCTTTTAATAGGGAAACACTCTCTGAGTTGTATAAGCCATTACAAGACTCCCTAATTAAGCGGTGCGTTGAGATTATTGACTTGGACAAAAATCATAGCAGTCAAAGTAGTGCAATAAAAATGGCAAGAAGCATTTGGTCTAAAGTTTCTCCCAAACCTCGAAGGTGTTGGCTACCAACCGGTTGCTTGGTAAGAAAAATGTTTGGTAGGTCTCTTTTTCTTCAATATTTTCTACTTCTAACAGAAATACTACTTCCATAATTGCAGAAACTGCTAGAGGTATTGCATGAGGTGCTACCGAAGATGTCTTTGATTGCTTCAGACTTTAGTTACCTACCTGATGTGAGGATACCGGGCGAAAGAGCTCCATTGGTTTCAACCAAGGCATGTTCTTTTTCTTATTGGAATTATTATCGAGGCCCATGCCAAATTAATGCGGCTCATTTTGAAACATAATTGGGTTTCACAGAATCTGTTTAGATATGCAGCAAATTGAAGGCTTTGCGTATTTTATCTGCCCAAATTACATATGTCAACGTGTAACTTACCCATATTGCTCTTCCATATTTAAAGAAAGAAGAGAGAGGGTTTTTTTTTTTTTTTTTTCTTGGGGTTGAGGGGGTGAGAAAAAAGGTTCTCTATTCATATCAGCACTTACAACCATAATTGTTATTAAGTGAGTGTTCAAAAATAGGAGTCCCTATTTGTATCGATGAAAAAGGATACTCAGTAAGCTTCCTTTCCTCGTTCTTGAACTTATCACTTCTACTGTAAACCTTGTGGCAAACAACTACTTCATTCCACATCTTCAAACCACAAGCTGCATAATTTTGTTAACTGAAACGACTTGACTAACATTTATACATGGTGACTACATTGTTAAGTAATCAAGGATAATCCATTGATCAAAAAAACGAATAGTAATGAAGGATAATTGAGCAACTACTGAGTCATTCTTCTTTCCAAAAAATATTTTCCATAGTTCAACTGGTTTGTGGGACATCCAAATTAAGAACTAAGAAGTCTGTTGGAGTTATCATTACCTGATCCTAAAGAGTAGAAAAGTAACTGTTGGAAATTCCAAATTTTATATTCTTGTTGTCATCATAGGTTATTTATTTTAGTTTTTCGAAGATGCAAGACACAATAGCATACCAAATACATGAATACCAGCCAACAATTTTAGTTTGACCTGGTTTACCTCCCGATCTGCAGAAAGATGGAAGAAGCTTGGACTATTGCAGTTATCTGGATGCAAAGGTGTGGTAAATCTTTTTTCTTTTTTCTTTTTTTCATTATTTTTATAATTATGTATTATCATATGAAATGCCATTGATTACCTCAAATAAACTGCCAATGATGAGTGCCTATTTTTTTCCTTTAACTAAGTGAACTTCTGTAATTATGAATGAGAAGTCAGAGAAGCTATATGTGAAAAGTTGAACTACCAGCTTGACCTTGAGGGGGGGGAGGTGTGAGCACATCCTACTGAGCAATCTTACCAATTAAACACTTTTCACACGCAGTTCAATAAAAATTCCTAAGTGCCAATTGCCTAACTACAATATGCGAAAATATCCAAGATCAGTTATAACACGTGTGAGTAATATGCACGACAAATAAATGATAAACTATTGCAAGAGTAATATGTCAACACTATAATATGGCTTACTATAATCAACATGTATTGAAAATATTCATCACGCATGGCACAAGAGAAGTTTTTTATGAGAAAAACCCAAAACCATGGAAAATGATATCACTATTTGGGGAAAAACGTGTACAAGACTTACTGAACTTGCATATAGACTTATTCAGTGACTCAAACTCCACAAGACTCACGTTGTACTATTCACACTTGTTCACTGACCAAAATTCCATGATCCTCTTTCTTCATTCATTGATATCACGGGTTAACCCTTCTATACGTTCTCCATGTATGCCGACTCCTTAGCATCCTTGACAGAATCCTTCTATCATTACTTGTCATAGTGTAGAAGCGGTCTCCACATGTGGTTTTAGGTACTAAGATGATTTCTAGAGACGCACCACTCAAGAGAAAGAACTTAAATCTCTAACTCTAAGCACACTGGTTTTGCATCCTCTCTCTCTCTCTCTCTCTCAAGCTTTCTTAATATTTTTCAACAAATACTGAGTTTCTCTTTTTTCTCTCAAGAAGACTCATAATTTTCTCTCTAATATGCTCTTCATTACTCTCTTGATGTTAGAGTAACTACCTAGCTCGCAAGGAGAAGAAGGTATTTATAGAGCCTTAAGAAAAATTCCTAAAAATTGCATGGAATATTTTAGAAAAGCTGTGTGGCATTCGATGGAACATGATGAGTTCGAATGGCATAGTTATAAAACAGGATTTATAGATTTGGCATTCAAACAATTACGGAACGTGTTTCGAACATAACAAATTTGATATTTGTTTTAATTTCTAGCTCGAACAGGCTTCGAACACGATTTGAATGGTATTAAATTATCAATTATCCCAAAAACTTTAGCTTACGGAAAATAGTGAATTTAATTATTTTTAGTTAATATTCTAACTAGTATAATCTGTTTGACAAAATTTTAGCACCAGAGAGCGAGTCGAGTAAAAAAGGCATGATCTCGAGGCAAGAGGAAGTGGAAGCACGGGGAAAATTTAATTATTTATAGTTAATATTCTAACAAATGGTATAATCTGTTTGACAAAATTTTAGCACCATGTTCAAACTTGATTCTGTCCAATCTGTTCGGGCTCGCACGATCTTTCCCTCTTTCAGGATTCCATAGAATCTTTTGATTCGTATTTTTTCATGAATCAAATGATCTATCAAACATTTTTCAAATGATACTCTCGTGTTGTGAGTTTTTTATATCTACATTATAATAGGATTTGACTGCATTTCTAGTGAGGCATTCTGTTTCTCAGCTTGAGGCCACCATTTAAGTGATAATGTTACTGTTCAAAATCCAACGAACAGTTTGTGAAAATTTAAGCCTAATTGTTTCAAAACTTTAACCATTCATTATTCAACTCACGTCACTTTAAAGTTAAAGCTCTAGGTTTCTAAGTTACTTATGATCCTAAATAATTTTTTGATGAATACTGACCATCCTAAATAATTGAGATCAATTTGTAAGCTCATGACGGTGTCTTCATGAGGAAATGCGATAATTCTTCAATTCATGTATGACACAAGTCACTGGACTTAGACTTAGACAACACAGTTCCTGATGTGATAATTCTTCAATTCAATGGAATATGCCAACACAACTTATAGACATGACAACGTGGATAATATTGCCACTTAATAATTAATGTGCAAATAAAGCTGGAGAACTATAATCATTTGAACATCGACTAATGTTGCTTTTATGGTTAAGGGTCCAGTGCTTACAAACGTAATTATAAACTGCTTAATAAAAATACAAGCTGCTAATTAGTGAGTTTTCTGCTTCTTCTTCTTATTCTTTTGAGGTCACTCCTGCTAAATTATCTGCTATCTTTCTTATTACCCTCATTTCGAATTTTAAGAAAATCCAATTAATTAGGATTATGAGTAAAATCTTCCTGTGATACTAATATCAAATGTCCATATTGATCTGGACTGCCACAGGATGGTCCACCAAGGATCACCCACTATAGTCAAGGGTTGGGGTCGGAGGATCTGAATACCCACCACCTGCATAGCCCTTTTCTGATTCCCATCACTTCTCAAATTTCTTCCTACCAAATTAGTACCATCATTGTAAACCTACACGAAAGAGAGAACTTCGCATCCTATAGTTGAAAATCTACACCTAACATCATACATCCAAAGCTCCATAAAGATTCCTTGAACTGAAAATCTTGGCTTCATCAAATGGTTTACCATTAGAAAAATGGTAATCTGATGGTCCATTTCATGCGTGTGGTCGTTTCTATTGCAGGGTGATGCTGACATATTTTTCCCCACCGACTTTTGGCTTTTGGAATGTATGGACCATTACTGTTCTGGATGGTTGAAATTGCACAAAGATCAATCATCCAAGCAAGGGAGGAAGAGGCGTACTATTACAGTAAGTTGGTTCTCTTAAATTCCAGCGTTTCTATTTCTCACATCCATAAGATAAAAACTCAGGACTCGGTAGCACTAAATTTTGTTCTGTTTGGCTTGCTTGTGTTCATGAATACATGGAAAACAATGCCCTTTTCTCAACATTGGAAAGTTCATATGGTGCTATGATTGGCATTGTTTAGGAATTCTGGCAGTCACTGATGCCTAGAATACCAATCTTCCTAGAAAAAAGTTGCATCCATATCTATCTTTTTGTTTGTTTGTTTCTTTCTTTTTTTGCTAAATGTATTAGGAGTTCAGTTACTGTTTATTTTGATTGAAAATGAAATCATGGGGAATGGAATTTCTTAGCCCTAATTGGAGAGGGTCTGTATAATGTGTAATGTTGGGTGCCAATATCGATTAAAAATATATGGCATAATATGAGATGAAAGATTTGTGCGTTGACCAATATGTTTAGGGAGACATCCCTGAAATGGGGTTAATGATGTCAACCACTTCATTTTACTTTTCAAGTTATCCCATAATTGTTAGCAAATATATATTAGTCTAACCAAACTGCAGAAAGGAAACAGTTGCATTTATTTTCTGGAAATTTCCTTCTAGATCTGCTCTTATGATAAAATCAGCCTCAGTGCTTATCTAGCTGACAGTTTTCTTCAGTATCTGCTCCTGTATATGTAATAAGTTTTAAAATTTCAGTTAATTTCATTATTTTGCCCAATTATTTTTTCAATTGGTGTAGCTTGATACGTCTTCATTCATGGAAGAGTTTGGCGTGCCATCAAAGACAAGAACGAAGGGTGGATACAACCCACTTCTCGATGACTTTAAGAATACAAAGTTTTATCTTAGCGTCCCAACACATAACACTAAATAGACGGCTGGCATGCGTCATAACAAATTCCTGATATCTGGCAACCGCACCGCTATTTCCATGGATGCTTTCTGGTTGAGAATATCTGGCCGTGCTTAGGCTTTGAAGAGAGGGATGAGAGTTCTGTTGGCATCCAAGAATTGATTTGATGGAGTACTCTTTGAAGAGAAGGGCACTTGCGATGCATGCACTAGATGAGAAGCAAGATATGCAGAGGTGGGCTTGCGCATAAAATGGAGGGCTCTGATGGCTATACCCTTTCAAACTATGCTATCAAGGCTACCAACATTTTCAGCATTTCAACATTTCTTCAACCTTGTCAATTCATAAAAAGCATACTTTCTCAACAGGTGTTTCATGGCAATTTATGCAATCTATGCAATTATATGTTACATGCTACAGAAATATGAGTTAAGGCGCACAAATTATGGCCGTCCATTACTCAAAATACACTAATAAACACGTTACGTTAGTCAGTTTGAAATGAATGATAAATGATTAAATGTATGGAATTTATCATTACTTTCTCTCTCTTCTTTCTTTTTTTATTTTTTATTATGATGAGAAACCCCTCCAAGGCAGGACCAATTCGTGTATCCACCTCTGTCAAGTAAACCTTGGACACGTGGCTAGCTCCTATTCTACACAGATCAAGTAATACTTCGGACGAGCTAGTTCCAAGTAATTGTTTGCATTTAAGGGGATTCGAACCTTAGACTTCATGGAACTATCACAAAGATCAAAACCCTTACCACTTGAGCCAACCCGTTTGGAGTTAAAATAGTAGAGCATTTCTCATTCGCAAATCATCAAATACGTACATTTGGCAACTTGTATATTTGCTAAAGTTTTTCCTGACAACCATTCGGAAGGGAGAAGGAAAACAATCTTTATGGGTAACATGGTATAAACTGAATCACTTCCATTAATTATAGATTATGTATCAACAATTTCTCAGCAATTCGGACCTGTGTTTGACATAATTGAAACAGTCGTGCTAAAAAATAAGCATTCACAAATTAATACATGGAACCATGAAAAAGAAGAGGAAATCGCAACAAAAACTGTGGGCACAAATGTAAGCAAAATCAATTTAAAAGGGCCGGTCATTAAGCCATCCTTCATTGTCAACGTAACTAATGCTTGTAAACTGATTCAAATCAGCTTGGCTCAGCTTATTCGACCAACCCACGCGTTGGGAAGCGTCCTCCTCCCCCGGTCCGTAGCAGCCATCCTCCGCATACGTTAATTGTTGCCTGAACGTAAAGCATACAACTCGATCAGTTTGTAAGAAATTTACGTCCCATGCTAATAGAGTAGAGAGTAAGTTAGGGTTGAGAGATGGTTCTTACTCCAAGCCAACAAAGTTCCAGGCATCCCATCCCTTAGGGTTTACAATGTGTGAAAAATTAGAGTTGTAGAATATGACCCTGGAATAGCCTCTCCATGGCCTTCCCAAGTAGGTCGAACCAGAACCATGCACAGTGCAGCCTTTGAACACAAACCCGTTTGAATCATATGGACCGACTCTTCCCTGAGCTGTGATGTAACCCAAGAGACCTGGCTCTAAAGCTTTTCCAAAATATGCTATGGAACAGTTCTGCATATAAAAAGAACTCACTATCATTTTTATTTAATGGATAACATACAAACAAATTTAGAGCATAATTAACCCAAAATCCTATTTTAAATTGCTTTCAAATGTTGTATAATTAAACATATATAAGAGTAATGCTACATTTCACACTCGTTTATCACATTCATGTCATACCGACTGGCGTAATGGACGTGTTTTAAGTGTCTTACACTTTTGTATTTTTAAGTAGTTGACATTGTAAGCCACTTAAAACATATCACGTTAGCCGCTATAAAATGAATGTGATTGAAAAATGAGCGCGAAGAATAACATTACTCTAAACATAATGCACATGATGTGAAAAAAAAAAAAAAAAATTTCACCTGCCAAGAAATTAATAACAAAGTTATGCATGCTCATGATCATAATTTACATGTTAATAAATAAATACACAAAATTAAAATAAATGATATTTATATATATATATATATATATACCTCAAAAATGGACTGTCCAGCGCCGAAGATAAAATCAATAGCACCCTGCATGGTGCATTTGTTGTAGTAATGTCGCCCTTGAACATCCCACAAAGTGTCTTGCAACCCATAAAACCCACATCGATAGAATGCAGATTTATCGCCGCTAATCATGGCTGCCACCGCCGGTGCTCGGGGGTTATTATTAATTGGATTGTTGTATGTATTCTGTTTAATTAGGTTAATTATGATACAAGGAAAAGTAACAATGTCATTTTTGTAATAAAAGGAAAAGTAATGGCACGTATTAGCATATGATTGGCAATTTGTGATACGACTCGCAAAGTACGTACTTAATACAAACCCAATATGAAATTAGCGGGTTAGGGTTTGTTTGTCAGTTTAAGGCTGACTTATTTAGTTTTATACATATGTTTCAACATAACCTGAACCTGATACGCGACATTTAGGGCTAGTAATTTTTTATACGACCCATGTTCGACTCCTCCTCCCGTAACCAATCCATATTCTTTAGAAATTTAACATTTGTTTTTTGTAAATCTTTATTTTATCTTTTATTATTCGATCATAAAATCGACATAAACACAACACAAACATAACGAGTTAGGTTTTTAAGGGTATAACCCATTTAAATTTTAATTAAATTGGTCGAAATATAGTCTTATATCTTTAAACGACTCAAACTCAACACGCGAACATGTACGAATTGACACCCCTACACGAGCACAAAGTTCTTTTATTGTGTAAGGTAACAGGAAAAACATAATTTGAAAATGAGCTAATTGTGAAGACTTGGACCTCCATAATTAGCTAGGTTTACATGTATATATACATGATATAAAAACATTAATTAAATATCTTACACATGTTTGCATGCATATATCGATCTCATCCCCATGTAAAGGTACATGTTTGCATGCATATATCGATCTCATCCCCATGTAAAGGTACATGTTTGTGAAAAAGAAAAAAGAAAAATCGTTTTTTTCAATATTGTAAACAAACCTTAATTATATTAATTAAGACTGAAAAGGATTAATAATTTCTTACCCTAAAGCTTATGCTTTTGGCAACGAAATTATCTGCTTGAGAGGCGAAAGTAGGGCTCTGTGCAACGTTGTCATGATCATCCCATTCAATCCATGTCTTTTTCTTTCCCTCTCCTTTTAGGATGATATATTGCTTATCATAAGGGATCATCACCTTTTCTCTACATCCACAACATAATCTTTTTCAGCAGAAAAAAAAAATAAAATACAACTTACAATATTTTTGTTTAATTATATATATATATATAAAGCACATATTATTTAGGTTGTGATATAAGAGATTGAGAGTGTGTTTGGTATTGTGATTTTGTAGACTAAAAGTAGGATTTTAAATAAATAAATCACATAGAAGGTATTATTTGGGAGTGCTTTTTTTTAAAAAAGAATACAATTTGAAAACATAAAAAAAAAAAAAAAAAACTGCGTTTTCAAATTATAGGCAATGTGGTGCGTTTTAAAAAATGCACAATTTTAAAAGTTAAACTACGATTTTAAAAGCCGAATAACGCTTTTACCAAACGCTTAACTGCATTTTTAAAAATCATATTTTTAAATGGCATGTTTTAAAATCATAAACCCAAACGGAGCCTTAAACATGAACAGCTAGCAACAGAAAAGTGAAACAAAAATAATACCTATAGGTGCCGGCCTTGACCCTAATACAAATCCAATACTTGTTGTTGGAAGGAACGGCATTTATAGCCGATTGAACGGTGGAGAAATTGCCATGGCCAGACTGATCGACGGTGAACGTTTGATAAGGTAACTTCTTACTGCCGACTTGTCTGTAATATTGACCATTTACTAGGCCTAACTCAAAACCCACCATGAGACTAATACATGCACACAAATGGTAGTACCATCGCAGAGACGCCATTTTTTTTTTTTTTATCTGCAGTAGTACTGTACGTAGAAACAACTGTGGAAGGTAAAAGATGTTTGATTTTTTATATGATGGAGAAAGAAAACAAACCCTAAAAGGATGAGATCACTAGTATGGAAGGTTTTTAAGATCCTGGCATGGCTAGCTGAATTCTCTACTTAAAGGGAGGAAGATGGCCGGATTTTAGAGGGAAAGTCAGATGTCTGAATATGGAATAGTGTTCAATAAGAGTTAAATAAACGATTCTGGACAAGATTTTCTTCCTTTTTTTTTTTTTTCTTTAATTTCTCTTTTTGGGTACGTAGGTTAATTTCTATTCTATTATTGTTTTATTTTTCAAGTTTCAGATTCTCTTCCTTGACTCCCTCTCGATCTTTCTAAGCCCACAAAATTCCAAAAAGGAATGTTCTCTTCATTGCTCTAACATATTCTTTCCATCTTATGCAAATTATATTTACTGTTCTCCATAAGAGAGTAAGGGCTCGTTTGGGTGCGTGATTTTTTTTTTTTTTTTTTTTTAATTCAAAATTACGAATACCGAGAAAACTTGTTTTTTGAAATTATGTTTGGATTGTTTAGAGAACCTGAAACAAAATTAGAAAAAGTTTAATAAAATCTCAGTAGAATTTAAATTCTAAAAAATAACTGGCCCAAACATGTTTTTAAAAAATAATAAAATATAATAAAAAAAAATTGTTACCCAAACATGCTCTAATAATTTCCTGGTGAAATTGTTTTTGAGAAAGGTAAAAAAAGAAAAAAGAAAACGTAAGTGTTTTAAGCTAAAGGAATTAAAGGTAGTAATTTTCAGAAAATCATTTAAGGAAAGTGTCACAGAGATGGATTATAACAAGCTGTCGAAGTTGATGAGTCTTAAGCATTGAAGAATTTAGAAGATTGTCGATTATGTTAAGGTTAATTCATGTGAGATTCAGCTGGGTCTTACGTGGGATTCACATATTTATGCTCTAGGGTTGTTATAATTAAGATCCATAATTTAGTTGCAAATTAAGTGATTTAAATGCCTGGGTAGATCTCTTAATCAAATTGTAAAATTGGTTGTAAAATTCAGTTTGTCAATGATTTTGTAATAAAAATTATAGTATTTCAAGCATTTTTCTGTCAATTATGTGATGCATTTCATTAGGCTTGAGAGTACGTCCCATCTCGATTTGATCATAACTTCAAGTATCCTCTACTTTCCATTCTAGTGCAGAGATTCCGATCGAGCGTTCTGACAAAACTAGTTCTTTAAAATATATGCATTCGAGAGTAATGTTGAAAAATTACATTTTTATCCTACAATGTTAACTTTATAGTCCTACCCAACACAGCCTTGGATAAGTAATTGTTAAATAAAAAATAAAAATTAAAGATTAATCGAGACCGATACGTCAACATTATGAAATAATTATATTATAAAAATATCGTTTCCTAGCCTTACACGTACATAGCGTCAATAGAAATATTCTATTGCCGGCATGCATGTACGTATAGTTGACTAATTTATGAGTTTTTTCATTAGAGTTGACTATCAATATATAACGTTGCATGGAAACTGACCCTTCGAAACAATGATAAAATGGACTCCTTGCTGAAGTTTAAGAACTATTTTTTTTTTCTTTGTAATATATGTTGTTGGATCGGACCTTCGACTATCTTATCTGAAAATTCATTGGTGTCTAGTGAGAGAAGCCAAAGCCTTTCATGGTATTCGAAACCGCACATAGTAAAGTATATTTGAAGAGCCGTCCACGTGAGCAGAGCGGCACTGTTACATCCCAACAATTCCTCCCTCAACATGGTAGTATGATACTCCCGCGACTCGAATTCATGACCCTGACTCCGATACTATTTGTTGGATCAGTTATTTGACCATCTCATCTGAAAACCATTTGGTATGTAGTAAGGGAAGCCAAAAAATTTTATAACATTCAAAATTGCACCCCACTAAAATATTGGTAGAGCCATCTACATGAGCAAAGCCGTACGGTTGCATCCCAATTTATGTTTCATGGTACAAATCAAAGGCATTTGAAGGATGTTTCATGGTACAAATCGGATATTATTAAATTTGCTTTTGCTCCGGCGTTCCATGGCCTGCAGCGAAGAATCAAAGCTAAGAGTTGACCCAAAAAAAACAAGTGAGGATTATAGTAATTATGTGCATACGGTTTGAGTCACTTTTATTTTATTTCGGTTGAATTATATAAAGGTTAGGAAAATATTCCTGTATAATGTTCGAAACAAACGTAAATTGATTTTCGTCGTAAAATATTTTTGGTAAAATTATTTTCAGAATTTTTTCTTAAAATATTTTTCGGCGTTTGGTTTGCACAAAAAAATTAAGAAATGTGAAAATCATAGTCTGGCAACTGCAGTCGGAATCCGACAACGTCTAGTCGCTATTGCCGGATTCCGGCGAGCAGGTTTGGCCGAATCCGGTCAAAATTGCCGAATTCCGGTCGAACTCCTCCGGATCCCTGCCATTTTGGCCAGATCCAGCCGAATCTGGCCAGAGCCGACCGAATTTCAGCCATGTTGGCAAGATCCGGCCGGATAAATGGCCGGATCCTGGCCATTTTGGCCAGATCCAGCTGGCTTCTGACTATGGCTGGAATCTGGTCTGTCGGCTCTGGCAACAGTGACCAGATGTCGTTGGATTCGGGCATCAGCAGGATTCCGGTGGCTGGATGTTGCCGGATTCCAGCGCCGGCTGGATTCTGACGAAAGACTATTATCGAATTCTAATAATTGGATATCAAACGTGCATGCAAGGGCGAATAGTTTAATTTCGGAAAACGATTTATAAAAATTAAAGAAACTTTTACAGTCAAATTGAAAATGATTTTTGTTGACCATTATTTTTGCCCCTGTCAAATACCGTAAAATGCCGAAATTATTTTAAGCCGAAACAAACAAATTATAAGTATAACCACACCATTTCTGTGCTATTTTCTTGTATAATCACTTCGCCGTGTGTTGGCTTAAAAATAATAAAATAAAAAATAAATAAAATGTGCTTCTAAAATATCTAATTCTATGACAGTTTTAACGGAATATAAAAATAATAAGTTTGTAGAGATAAGTTCTCCCATAAGATAACATTTTTAAAGAAGACTAGTTTTTTATTAAAGCAAACCTTTTTAATTAAATTGTAATATTCTATGTTTCTTGCATGCTAATCTCATTTTTCCAGCTAGTTAATAAGATTGTAATATTCTGTTTCTCGTATGCGAATCTCATTCTTCAATATAGTTAATAAGATTGTGATATTCTATGTCGTCTAATGAGGGTGAAGAGATAATACTTCTGTAGAGATCTTGTGTCAATTACTAATAACATTTTCTGTTGACACTTTATAAGTTATTCCCTTTTTTGAAATTTTCTTTTAAATTTAGAGAAAATTTTAAAAAAGTCATAAAAAGTTGCCTACAACAGATATTCTATATTTTCTTTAAACCTTAAAAATGCTACATTGCAACCCAAATCCCAATACTTATTAAAAAAAAAAAAAAAAACTATACACCATCATCCTTCTTCTTCACGCAATGTCAGCAAAACTTGTTCCTCTTCTACACAACGTTTACGAGAGAGAGAGAGGAGACTGAAGAGAGAGAAAGAATGACATTGAAAGAGAATAAAGAGCATTTTGTTCAAGCCGAGCGAGAGAGACTGAAGCATGGTGGTTGAGCCACCGTTGTCGTGCAGTTGGTAGCGGCTGGAGTAGCAAATCTCGGCCCTCTGCCGGTGTGAATCTCGGCCCTCTTCCAGTGTGCTCTACTCGTGCGTTTGGTTAGTTTCTCGGTGTCCAAAATTGCTCTTTTATACCGGTTCTGAAGCAAAAGAATTTTTGGAGAAAAACAAATGGACTACAAGGAAAGGAAGAAGAAATACCTTGATTTGTTGTTTTAGTTTGGTTCTGCAACCAACACAAACCGATTGAAGGTGGGAAATGAAGAAGTTCACGAGAGAGAATCAAAGGAAAGAGAGAGAATGCGTCCTTGAAGAGAGAGAGAGAGAGAGAGCAATGTTTAATAAATTAAATAAACAAAATAAAATAAAGAAAAAGTAAAAAATAAATGGTATAAATATATATATTTTTTAAAAAACTATTGTTAAGTGTACTAAGATATAAAAGCAAAAAAATAATTTGGTTTTATAAATTTAGAAAAATTCATTAGATAGCGGCCGATAATACTCTAACAAAGACAAATTGTATGGCAAATCAAGATTTTCTCTCATATGACTCATACCTTCAAACAAATCATAAATTTTTTGATTTGAAATGCACTTCCCATATGATACATTAAAATTTCGGATTCTCTTTGATTCTTTAGTATCATTTGCTTTGTCAAACAAAATATTTAACTTTGTGCCCAATAGTCTATTTCTTCTACACATGCAATGACTACTAAAGAATAAACCATTTTCTCTTAGAAGAATTTTTCGTCATGTGGCTTTTATGTACCGATCTGATAAGTAATTTTTCTCCATCTATATTTACCCTATTTAATGATAAAAACGGTAATAGAAGGTCATTGAAAAAACCAAAATCATGTTACAAGCTTCAAATCATGGCATCCAGGCATCACTCAAAAGAAGAGATAATTGATAACACAAAAACATAGCTAATTTCGAAATCCCAATTTCCATGCCAATGTATCCCATGACATCTACTTGAAAGGCTAATGGAAAAGTAATTTAAAAGCAATCCAACTCTCAGATTCTTCATTTAAAAAAACTTGTCTCAACGGATCAATATTTGATGGGGGCAATAATCTCTAGCTGTGGGCCAAGCTTCTCCTCAGCAGCTTTCTCAGCTTTGACCCTCAGTTTTGTCAATTGCTTCTTTCTCTCGTAAGCAACCTGAGCCCTCTCCTTTCTCTTCCTCTCAAGCTCCTGCAGAGGTAAATGGGGTGAAAATGTTAGCAAAGCATTCACAAGCAAAAATAGTTGATCACAGGACAACAATAGCATTAATAATGAAATCCTGAAAATGATACTAAGCAACTGACTTCTTGATTTTCAGGTAACAGAGTTTCAGATAGAGTAAATTATTTAATGAAATATGAAAAGGCCACTGCAAGCCACATTAAGATAAAAACAAAATTTAACTTGACTGAATTATATCTGCATATGATATGGCTTTTATTTTGTTAAATATGATATCTGCATTATCAAAAATATAATTCCAATACTAGAGAGATCAGATTTATACCGAAAGCAACCAGATTTTAAGTTAACAGGAAGAACAATTGTTTATCTGATTGCCGCATGATATCACAAAGATTACTAGTCAAAACACCTACCATGGAAGTGTATTCTCAATAGAAGGTGATAGCAACTAGGTAACAGAACCAAGAGATGGAATTTCAGCAAATACCTCTGTATCAGTAGCTAAACAATTCTTCCATTTTTCACCATTTAATGGTACTATACATATTGAAAATGTACATGCCATAAGGGGACTTGTAACTATCAAGGTTGAGCCGTGAGTTAAAAAAAATGAGAACTTGGCTTTGAAAAACAAATGTAAACTTATAATTTTCAAGGTGGAGTATGAGGCCTAAGAAAGATAAGTTGGAATTTGGAGGCAGAAGTATTATGGTTCCACCGCTAAATGCTTAGACTATACAGAAACACCAGCTGAGGCAGGTCAAAATTCAAGCAAGTACAAGACAAGACTAACATTATACAGATATTTCTATGAATAATAATTTTATTCAAATAAATGGGTAAAGCCCTCATACACGAAAGTATTCAAGAGAGACATACCCTAAAGGCGTCTACAATCTATACAATCTAAAAAATTTACAAGATCTCAAATATTCGGAGCTGAGGAACATAAACTACAGCCCAATCCAAGAGCTGAAACATTATACACATTCCCCTAGTATCTAGAGAAAACCAACAAAAATTACGTAAAGAGAGAATGACACAAAGTAGCTCGCGAATTGTCACCTTGATAGTTTCATAGTGGTTCCACCCGACCTCTGATGAAAGCTTGCCCAACAAGCAGTACTTGTGTCCTGCTTGAAGCCTCAAAACCCTGAATTTCCCAAAACCCAGAAACAGCAATCATATATATTTGAAAACAATTAACTAACTAATAAAGTTTAAAACAAAACACAAAACTCAAAACTCAAGTGAAAAAGAAAAAGAAAACTCACTTGAGAGCATCAGGAATGACCATGCGCTTAATCTTGTCGTAGGGAGGTGGAACCCCCTCATACGCCTTGAATCGAGCAAGTGCTGCGGCCCCACGCTTAGTCTTGTGCGGAATCATCCTACAAACATCAAACAAAGTTTACATTTATCACACGTACACCAAAAGGAAAGTGTAAAAGACCCAGTTTTCCTAAACCGCAAATCTCTTACAAAAGCACCAAATGGGTTTCAGAGTTAGGTTATGTATAACCAATGAAACAATTAACCAAAACCCAGATCAAAAAATATCTTATAAATGTAACAAATGGGTTTCAGAATTTGGTAACAAACGAAACAACCAACAAAAACCTAAGATCAAAACTTTCAACAAAACACGAGCACAAAAATAAACCCAATATACAGAGAGCAACGCACCCACGAATGGTTCGCCAGAGGATCTTTGAAGGGGCGCGGAAGTGGATGGGGCCATGGGAGGGCTTGGTGTTCATGCGCTTGCGAAGGAACCTCATGTACTTCATCTTCTGGCGGACCAAACCGCCGGAGATGGCGATCTCCTCGCACCGCACCACCACCACCTTCTGCCCGTTCAGCAGCTCCTTCGCAATGATCGACGCCAAGCGACCCAGCATGTGGTGCCGCGCGTCCACCACCACGCGCTTCGCGCAGATCCCTGATCCCGACACCATCTCTGTCTTTCTCTCTTTCTCTGTGAAGCGGCCGGCTGGGGAAATTGGGTGTGGGAAATGAGGGTTCGAGACAGAGGCGCTAGGGTTTTGAGGACTTATATATGTTGGCTGAGGGTATGATTGGGTGGTTTTGGGTATATGTGTTTGTGTGGTTGGATGAGACTTAGGGAAAATCGGACGGCTGGAATGGTAGAATGGTTTGGATAATTAATAAAGACGGGGGCAGAAGAATTGGAGGTTTATTGGGCCAATATTAGGTCATGCCTTTTTGGCGGTGGAACCATTGTCCCAACAGACTTTTTATAATGGACCTTAATGGCCCAAGCCCATATTGAGTAAGCTCACAATATCGTAAGGGGTAAGGGCTAAGCCTAATTTAAAAGACTAATTTTATTTAATAAACGGCTATACGACTATTATACAATTTGATGATGTGACAGTAAAATATTAATTCTTGAATAACTCAATTTAAATATCATTTTAGGGATCAAACTAGGACTTCCTAATTGAAAGATATCACCCTTGACCAAATAGTTTTATTATATTCCATTCTTTAATTAGGAACAAATTAAGAGAAGAATTTGTGTTACATGCATTTATATTTGGATTTGGGGATATTAAATTTCAATTGGGGTAAACTAATTCAACAAATAAAGTCAATTTATTGTCATTCTACAAAAGATTTAAGATTAAATCTCACCTGCATCAAAGAAGGGAGGTGTATAATTATCATAAATTAATCAAGTTTTGATACACAAAAAAATTACATAATTTTTCTTTCTCTCTTGTTCCTTAAATCTCCCAGGTGACTGGATTCTCTTGTTGACACTACCATCTATGTAATTATATAATATAGTCATCAGCTCTTTGGATACAAATTAAAGTAAGAATCAAACATGTCCAGGTTGAAGTAAACCATCTCAATTGAGTACATGATTAACTATCTTATGATTTATACCAGTACCCCAAACGTTGAAAAAAGATAATTGCAGTATTTTTGGACATATATACCAAAACGGTACTTTGATGTAGAGCAACTTGTGAATAACTTTATGGAGAAACTTGAGAGGGAAATTTCAGTCGATTGAAAGGATATAACATGCAGCTAAGTACTAATTTTTGAGAGCTTCGATCAAAGTGATGAGGTCTTTTAGTACATATTCTCGTTTGATCGAGAATGCAATGTTTTCTTTGATCGATCGAAATTAATGTTTCATAAGTCAAACTTGCGGTAAGAGCAGTTCTGCACTCTTCTTTTTGTTAGGGTTGTGACCCTACTCCTATTTAAGCTCAATAAGGATGGTTTGGCCGACCATACTTTGTATTATTCATTTTTCTCAATAAGAAAAAATTAGGGAGTATTTTTTTTTTTTTTTTTCTGTTTTTTTGCAATTACTTTTTTTTTTTTACTTTTTTTTTAGTATTTGTGGAAGGATTATGAGTTATTGTGTTTGTAGATTCAGTTTCTCAGTACATCACGCTACATCATACTAAATCTCAGGGTCCAATAGGGTTCACCTTCGATGTCCAGCTTCTTTCCACCTAAAACTTCTTAAATATTGCAAGACGCACAAAAATATAATCTAGCTTATTATAGACACGATAGCCTGTTAGAGCACTAGCAGCAGATTCCCAACAATTTTTTCTAATTTAGGAAAAATTTAGGGAATCAAACCATCTTTTTTTTCCCTATACAAAAATACTCCACAACAGCTTCCCTTTACCTTTCCCTATATCATTAAAATAATATTTTTGGCCTTTTACTTTTTTTTTTACTTTATTCCTTAAGCTGCCGCATCTTTTTACCTCTTCTTCTTTGAAGCCATTGATGCCATTTCTTTTCTTTTTCTTCCGGTTCTCTCACCTCTGTCTTCTTCTCCCTCTCATCTGTCTCTCTCTTTTCTTTTCTTTTTCCATAAAATCTCTTCTTCTCTCTCTCTCTCTCTCTCTCTCTCTCCATCTTCTTTCTCGCTCTTGTCTGCATCTTCTTTTTTACTCAATCGCTCTCCTGTTCTTTGTTTCTTCGTTTTTTCTTTTGTTCACTCATCTGTTTTTGATTGAGAATGAGAGAGGACAGAGAACAAGAGAGAGACAAAGGCGTGAAGGGAAGAGCGTCGTTGTCCATCTCTGTCCATCTCCACCGACGGCATCAGAAGCTTCAAGGAGGAGGAAGGGGATTTTGTGGGAGTTGAGGTGGGTGGCGGCGGCAAGACCCGCAAGGAGAGAGGTTGAAGATGACTGAATGAGTGAGGAGAGAGAGAGCTGTTTTTTTTTAGGTTGAGAATGCGTAGAGAGAGGAGAGAGACAAACGTTTTTTGCCATTAAAATAAGCTGTTGGGAAGCTACAGTGCTTCCCAAGGATGACCCTCTAAAATAGGGTAATTGCTGTGACTTGATTTTTTGTATTTTTTTTTCAAATTTTTCCTATTTTAGGGAATAGAATTACTTATAGGACATCTGCTACTAGTACTCTTATTGTCAAGGTTTATATATTGAAAAGTACTACACAGTTTCACTCTCACACTCTTAAGTGCACATGCACTCTTTAACGTGGCACTCAAAATCACCATTAGATCCAGTATTCAATTGTGAATCTGTGATCCATTTAAAATCTGATGGTGATTTTTAATTCTACGTTAGAGAGTATTCACTTAAGAATGTGAAAATGAAGGTACGTGTATATCATATACTAGAGGTAACTTAATGGAGGCTATGTCACGTCTTGAGCAAACTGAAAGGCAAGTTAAATTTGGTCGGGAGGAGGGCAAGCCCCCTCCCCCTTCCGGTCTTGAAATTTTTTCTTAAAATATTTATATAAGCTTAAATTGATAAATAAAGAAATATTAAATTTTAAAAAATTAATCATTAGTCTAAAAAAACTAGGTAAACTTTGTTTAAATAAATGCAGCCTATTTTAGTTTACCTGTAACATGGAACCTGCTTAATTATGAGCATGCTCTACATTTGCAAAAGAATGGTGTCAGCTTGTAAACGCAAGGACGCTCCCATATATGTGGGTGAAAAACCATTACCGATTTCAATAAAAGAACCAATATATATATATATATATATATATATATATATATATATATATATATATACATCTTACTTTACACTGAATTTTAACCAAGATTATGTTATAAGTTAAGAAAACACTAGCTTTAATTATTGGAATAATATTGTAGATCATGTCAAAATATATCAACTAAATTAACCACAAATCGATTATTCTGTCCCCAAGGGATAGCTCAATCAGCTGGGGACTACGCTTCATGAAGCGGAAGTCACTAGCAAGTTCGAATTCTCCCTCCCCCCTCTTATATGGACATGTCAAAAAAAAAAAAAATGATTTTTCTGAGTTTATAACTATTCAATTTGGACATGCAACCACTTCTGACTTCTGAAAGTATTTTGCATGTTCTCTCATTTCAAATTAATTAAGCAATTACTATAGAACTTAAAAACGATTGAATATAATTGTCTATCAGCCTTGTTGGGTTGTCTCTAAAAAGGAAACATATACCTGTTCAGATCGATAGGTGGGATGCAATTCGAGTTAGATTACTAGCTACAAGTAAATTGGTGGAATCTAATTTGGTATCCTATATATATATATATATATATATATATATATATATATATATATATATGGTTGTTCCTAATTAAGTATGCATTAATTTGTGATGTGGTTAATTGGTTATGAAAGAAAGTTTAACAAGAGGGGAGAGACTTTTGAAATGGGGTTTTAAAGGGGATGTAATGTGTCACACCCCTCACCTTAGGGAGTGGGCCTAGTTTGTATATGGGTTCTTAGTGTTGGGCTTTGTTGTGTGGGCCGATGATTTTAGGCCTAGTTAGCTTAAATAAAAATTGGATCGAAGCCTTAAAAGAATACCACAATGACTAATGACATTTCCTAATTTTAGTGTTTTAGTCTATGGCATATTTTAAACCCTAGTGACATGCATAATTTAATGGTTTGATATATGGCATATAGGATAATATGACTTAAAATCCTATGATTTTCACTCAACATAGAGACATGTTACATGCACATCACTTGTACATTTTTTGTACATTACTTTTTTAAATCAACCATTGAATCTGTATGACTCACATGTGAATCCTTGTAGGTCCTACAAATCCAATGATTGATTTAGAAAAGTGATGTACAAAGGATGTGCAAAAATCATTTCTCTTTTTTAAGTATTAGACTTCAAGATAAAACTTACTATCAACCACCTAGAATTGAGAAAAAGAAACTTTGCATTGTTTTAACCCTTAGTTTATGAAACTTTACATGCTATTGACCACCTAGATTTTGTAAAAATAACTTTACACTATATTATCTCTTAGATTTCAAGACAAGCTTATACCAACCTTTAACCATTGGATTTCAAAGTATGGAACAACCCCATAACCCTTTAGTTTGAAACGCAAGTCTATGGATTGATGACATAGCTACTTTTATGGGGTTGATCTTACACCCCATTTTTTTTTATTTGTCACCCCTCCCCAATCGCACACGGCAGCCCCCATTCTCCCCCTCATTCTCCCATTTTTTTTCATCTCCTCTCAACTCCCTTCAAGTCCTCACTCAACCAATCCAAGTACCCATGCCTCCATGAACTCAAAACACTTGTTACCACCTACTATTCCATAATATACCACACTACTTGGTATGTGGAGAGCTTCGTCAAGTCCACATCTTCTACAAAATCACATCATTGTAAGCAACCCATCATTTCTTTCTTTCAAAATCTTCATTATATGATATGCTTAAAATGTTTTATAGAAGTTATTTAGATGATGCAAAACTCATTTGAACACATGAGAGAATGATTTTGTTGTTGTTACTAAATAGGAAAATAATTTCATGTAGCATTAAACCCATGGATATTCATGAGATTATGTATTAATTACCTATTCCATGGAAAACATGTATATTATGCTTAAACCTATATGTGGTTTTTTTTACAAAGTATTGAAATAAATCCATGTGAGCCATAAAAGTATGACTTTGATGCTTTTATTAAATGACCATATGTTTTGTTAGGTTGCCAAAAGCAAGTGTTTAGAAACCCAACCATTTTCTTATAAAAACTTGTGAAATCATTTAGTAACCAAAATGCATGATTTTGTAAGATGAGAGTTTATAACCAAAAGAAAAAAAAAGAAAAAGAAAAAAAGAAATCTCTTAAGTGTATGTTTGCAAAATATGCTTATATCTTTGTAGAAAATACATTTTTCTTAAAAAGTGAAAACTCCGCAATGACCATTTAATAATGTTATTCATGGAAATGACCTAGGATCTCATACCATAAGTCCATAGTTGTATATTGATGTGAAAAATGATTTTAAAAATGAGCAAAGAGTATGGATTTTAGTAAACTTCTATTACAAAATAAAAAGAAAAATCTTATAGTATAGTTCTTTTGAATGATAAAATATTTATAAACATTAACACTTAAAGTGATGTTAAAACTATTTTATGAAAATACGTTATTTCTCATATATGGCTTCAAGAAAGGCTTTGAGTTAAATCTGAAAAAAAAAATTTAATGATATGTTTAAGTGGGTGTTTGATCCAAAATTTATTAAGTGAGTAGTCTTATATGTGTTTTGGGCCAATGGGCCAAGTGACTAAGTGTAAAACTCTAGTTAGGCCTATTTAATGAGTTATGGGTCTTAGTTGGTTAACCTATTTAGAAGAAGGTCCAAATGAGCCATTTCTGATCCATACCCCCCATTAAAACAATTTTGAGACTTTTGGAGAATAACTAAATCATTTTTTTAAAAAAAATAAAAAATAAAAATGATATTGCAATATTAACTCTATTTTGGTTTCTTTATTCAAAAGTATGAAAATATTAACAAAATAAGTTAGAATAGAATATGATACTTTTCAAAAAAATAAAGAAAAATGAGGGAAGAAATTATCGGATTTATTCCTTACCTTATTTCTTAGAAGAAAACCTTTTTAATAATGGGGTAAATATCAGAAATGTCAGGTAAATTAGGATTTAGGACCGACTTCTAGTATGGATTTGTGTGCCTAGCATAGGGCTAACTTAGGTGAACCTTATTGTTCAGATTTTAGCAATTGTCGCGTACCTTTTAGTGCAGTATCGAGGTAAGTGGTACTCCTTACTCCTTCCAAATGCATTTCAATTCCAAAGATTATCAATTTCGTATTATACATGTTAGGATGGATTACTTTTGAAAGTTTAATTAACCTGCAAAGTAATGTTTCATTTTTACCTTAATATTTTAATGACATGTGCTCATTATGACATTTATCTTAATTTGTCAGTGCTTTATCTTCCTTTTTTAAATGTCATCATATGATTTAAAAGTCTATTTCATCAGAATGATTTATAACTAAGTTATCACTTAAGAGTAGGTAAAAATGCTTAGTATCAAAATAATGATTTCAAATGAGGAAAGCTTATATTTTAGTAATTTTTCCCAAATGAATAAAATTTTCCAATAAGTTAATCAAATGACCAGGGTACCCCCAGCTATAGGTGTTACCAGATCCTCGAAGGTTGGATCGCACAATCCCATGCGTACAGAGTGTAATAGTATGCGAGGTCATAAATGACAAGTGAAAAGATAAGTTTTTACTCGTTCAAGAATCATGTATTTACATCAAGCTTGATGAAAGAATTTGATTTATGAACTAAACATATGTTTTGTTTAGTAAAACTAAGAAAAATGTTTTAAGAGCAAAAAATGGAGTTTAATTAACTCGAATAATTATTTTATGTTATATGCTTAAGTATCAACTTCATATTTTAATGTTACTTTATTTCATAAGGTCACAACCTCAACCATTTTAACTCGGTTGGAAATATTACTTACTGAGCCTTTCGCTCGCCCTTACTTTATTTGCATTTTCAGGTCTCATGACGATTGTTATAGGTAGGGGTGTAAACGAGCCGATCCTGAGCAGGTATTGCCTGTCCGGGATCAGCTCGTTTAAGTAACTGTAAAGCTCGAGCACGACACGAGCTGAAAAATCCTGTGCGAGACCGGCTCGCATAGGAAAATATATTGTTCGAGCTCAAGCTCGAGCTCGGCCCATTTCACAATTCAAAATTATTGACTTCAGCATAAAAAAATAATAATTAAATCACGAAAGTTCAAATAATGTGCAAATTGCACGTGTTAGGATAAAAAAAATAAATTTAAGGAAAAACAACTTTTGTTTGTAATTTAATTTTTATTTATATATTAGTGATTGATAACAATTTTATAAAAATGACGTCGTATGGAGAATAGGAAAACTGAAATTCATAAAATAAAAATTCTATTATTCTGAAAATATTGACGAATTATAAAAGAAGATAATTAATATATATATATATATATATATATATATATATATATATATATATATATATATATATATATATATATGAAAAATTCAAACTAGACAATACCACTAATGAATTATGAATATATATCTATTATCTAATATGTTGTGAAAGTATGCATTTGGCACAGATGGCAAAAGCTTGTGAAGCAATAAAAATAACAAGCTCAATTGATCTTGACTCTTGAGGGTAGGTGCTACCATGGTATGTTGGTAACGCCCATAATGGCGGAGCCGGGAATTCATGCTTGAGGAGATTGAAATGAAACATAAATTTTTCAAGATCTTTTATAAATTATAATTATAAGATTACAATACTTATATGTGATGTGGATTTAGTCAATACTTACATACTTAATAAATAAATATAGATAGATATAAATCATATTAATTATAATGATGTTTTCATATAATCTAAGCACTATCATATGATCTCGATTAAAAAAGTATTATCATTCAATTTTTGGCATTTAAAAAAATAAATTAATAGTCAATATAAAAATTAACTTATATTAAGTTGAAACATTAACAATGTTTTACAATGATAATTATTATATTATCATATGGTCATATATATATATATATATATATATAATACTTTTTTTTTTTAAAGTCGATTGATAATACTAATTAGATCATATTTAACGGTTACATAACACAATGTTAAATCATATGATCTAAATTATACTGATAATTCATAACTTGTGAATTGTGATTATAATTAATATGTAAGTAATTCCAATTCTAATAACTTAATTTGGGATTTTATGAATCACATTATTATTATATATGAATAATATGATTAAGTTTCATAAGTGTCATTATATCATATTAATAATGTGAATTCATACTTACCGTAATTTACATATGTAATCTATATACATAGTCATTGCATCTAAATATTACTAATAATTATTAAATACTTAAAATCATAAATCATATTCATTAAGTGTATGAGTGTATCTAACTAAGTATCTAAATACGAAACCATTAAATTAGTATAAATTTGCATACTACATCATATATGACACTATTTAGCTATAATTATATATGTTACTAATATGTATATATATATATTTATGATTATGAATTATGAATCATATCATATCACTTGATTTATGAAATTATCTATGAATCTATAATAAATAATTAAGTATGATCATTATAAATTTATGAGTCATAAATCATAATTATAAAATTTATCATAATTCATAACTACCTACTAATAATATTAATATTATATGATTATATGATCTAAGTATTATCATATGATTCATATGATAGTATATTTAAAATATTAACATGATATAACAATCCGTATGTAATGATTATTAAATATTTAATGATAATACTCATAACATATAATAAAGTGATTGCATATTTTATATTTACATGTCATATGGTAGTATGGTACAATGTTATATTATTATATGATCATATAGTCCTATAAATTATAATCCTATTATATTACATGAATAATTTGATTAAGTATCTAGATTGTCATTATATCATATGACTAACAATTAATTATTGATATTATTCACTTTTACTATTTTATATACATATGACCAATTAATAAATATTGACTAATAACTTTTATTATTTGTTACTTAATTTATGCTTACATAATACACATAGTATATTATTCATTAATATATATATATATATATATACACGAGTCAAGCCTTAAATAACGAGTCGATCCTTATATGAGCGGGTTCACGAACTTTAGTCGAGTCGAGCCGAGTTTACACGAGTTTGTATCGTTTAATAATCGAGTTTGATTTTTGTGTTCACGAGTAGCTCATTTAATAATCAATTCGAGTACGAATCGAGTTTATTTAAGCCGATCTTGAGTAAGCTTACGAGTAGCTCAGCTCGTTTACACTCCTAGTTATAAGTGGCTGGGATGCTTAGGTTTTCTGGGGGGATTAATTAACTCAAGTAATTATTTTATGTTATATGCTTAAGTATCAAGTTCATATTTTAATGTTACTTTATTTCATAAGGTCACAACCTCAACCGTTTTAACTCGGTTGTGAATATTACTTATTGAGCCTTTTGCTCGCCCCTGACTTTATTTGCATTTTCAAGTCTCATGACGATTGTTATAGGTGGTTGGGATGCTTAGGTTTTTTGGGGGGATTATGACATTCATTTAAGTTACTTTTGTTGCATCGATGTGATATTGTCAAAGTGTGTCTCAGGCACATTTAAAAAAAGAAAAAGAAAAGAAGGATGTATGTATTGTTTTCTCAAGGTATGCATTATAGTGGTCACAAGTGCTCTAGATTCTAAATAGGTAATCTTTACACCTCTGAGGGCCGGGCTTGAAGTTAACAAACCGGGTCCCTCAGGCCTGGGTCGTTACATAATGTGTTTATTTTATAGAAGTTGCATTGAAGGTACATAGCACGTAGAATATGGAAGGAAGTGCTTAATAGTAGATCCTTATGCGGAATGTGATGATATTATCAATCGCCAATCGGGGATTAAAAGCTTTGAAGAGTACTAAGAAGTTGAGGGTTGTTTGTGTAAACTCAATTGGAGTGCGACAGTGTACCATAGTTGGAGGCAGAAAAATGAATTAAAACATGGGAATTGAACGAGCTCAAAACAGAAGAGAAAATTCTGCAATATATTATTTGGAAAGTTAGAGCTTGAGTTATGGTTAAAGGTGTATTTAAAAAGACACAAGGAAATTTAGATCTCTGATTGAGTTGGACTGTTGGAGGCTGCCAATGAATCTGCTTTGTTGCAGTACTAGAAATGCTGCTGCATTAATATAGATATTGCGTAGGGATATGCTTGGTGCTTTGTAGAGTTTGATTGTTAATTGATGAATTGGCTTTCTGGTATACATGATGGTGGTAGTTGCTTTGGTTGCTAGCTATTGCATGTGTTAGTTGTTGATCTAGTGAAATTGCTGAAGTATGTTGTAAGTGTTTGTTTTTTAATAAAATACCCATTCATCCAAAAAAAAAAAAAAAAAATCTTTAACACACTCAATATACAAATCAAACAAAAGAATGTTGAACTCTAATGCTTTTCAAATGAAATTCATTCCACGTTTAGCAAGTAATTTTTTTGTTTTTTTTTTAATTGCCCTTGCATATACGTCAATGTCAGCAAAATTATCATCAATTAATGTCCCTTTTGTAACAAATATACTAGCTATTTCAAAAGCACTTGATGTGGACTGTTCATGCAAGCTATTTGACCAATGGTAAGAAGAGTGAGACCATTTTCATTTTTGAGTTTGACGCTGCAAGAGCAAGCAGCTGGTTTTCTCTGGCTCTGAGAAACCCAAATCCCTCCCACATGGGTCAGCCCCCGACATGAACGAGGTCAACTAGGCAAGCACGATTGAACACGTACAGAAGAGAGAATGCCTAGCTAGGGGACCCTTTGAAGCATGGCATCATCTGATTGCATGCAGCCTAATACTACAAAATTTGTCATTTCTGACAAGTCAACGACCCATGGTGGGCAAGATGCAGGTACAAGGCCTCGTTGACCTTCCACATATACATTCAAATCATTTAATTCACACAAACACCATGCCAGAAATTGTCTGCACAGCTCCTTCACTGGAACCCTTCCCCACAAATTAATATCACACACAAACCAAGAGAGATTGAGATAGAGGGTGCATGTGGGATCGAAGTTACATCTAAACTATAGAAAAAAGGACAACACCAAAGCCTTATCATTGAAGTAAATCAATATCTCTTCTCAAGAAGCTTAAATGTTAAGAATGGGGATATTGGGTTGAATCTTTATACCTAATTCATGCATATATGGTTGCATATATATAATATTGGCTCAGAATCCACATGTAGATTCACATGCGATAGATTATTATATATATGTCTCCTTTGATGACTTAAATTAAATACTGAGAAGAACCGATTTGTGATCAAGATCTATTGAGTACGTATTAATTCCTTCAAGGAGAAGGAAAAAAAGGGCAATCCATAAAAGAAAACATTATACATGCATGAGTCGTGATTGGTGCACAATAAGGTGACCCACCACATGGGTCCCACCCTATGTGTTTTATGTTGTGCAAAAATCTTTTCCCATAAATGCATAGAGATATCCTTGAGTATATATATATACTTTATCATGACATATCTTTATGTCGTGGAGAATGTGTGATAGTAAACAAAGTTTATAAAAATCATGGACTTACATTATCTTAAAAAAAAAATATTGTCTATGAAACTCAAGATTATTAATTATTTACCAAAATATTTGATAATATTCTAAGGAATAGATCGAGAGAGAGAGATCTGAGTAATTAATTAATATTCATCACCAAGACTAGAGGAGTACAAATTAATTTTGTTTTTAGAGTAAAAATAGAGAATATTCTAAAAGAAAGAGGCCACTGAATCACTGATCATCAAATCCATATAGCTATATACAGTTAACCACGTGTATGAGGGTCATACGCGTTGCTAATTGCTGGCCACGTGCAGTTAGCCGCGTGGGTCTCACGTGGTTAATCTGGATGTTACTAAATGTGCAGTTAGTAAAGTGTATTTTATACACATGGCTAAATGTATTTTTCTTTTCTTTTCTTTTCTTTTTTTAAAAAAAAATGGAATTTTTTTTTTTTTTTTTTGCTACGTATTCTTAACACACGTCGCCAAAATCAGTATTTTTGCTTAAAAAAAAAGTTTTTTTGTTTTTGTTTTTGTTTTTTTCCTTCCTAATATTGTATACGATATACGTATATGTACGTATATCTCACTGGATCCGGAGAAAGGACCGGTGTATCCAGCGAGATCCGCTCTGGATCTTCGTCCAACTCGTCGTCGACGATGTCGTCGAGATCCAGCGAGAAAACCCACGCCACCGATCGACGAAAATACCCACTCCAAAAATACCCAGTTGGCCAAGAATGAGCAAAAAACACCAACAGACACCAACTACTCCGGCGACTAACAAAAGGACCCAAAAAAAAAGTAACAAAAATACCAAAAATCACCATCAAAAGGACCCATAAATGACCGGCCTCTTCTCCATCATCGACGACTTTTCTTCTTCTCCGGGTGTTGGCGATCGAGTCGTGTGTCTGGGTGGGGGTGAGTCGTCGTCTGCTGAGAAAAAAATACAAACAAAGTGAGAAATTTTTTTGATGAAAAATGGGGAGAGACGAGAGAGCTGGGAAAAAGAAGAAAATCGGGAGAGTTGAAAAAAAAAAAAAGAAGGAAAAGAGGAGAGATGAGAGAGAGAGAGAGATTTCTAAAAAAAAAAGAAAAAAAAAATTGAGAAGCCAGGCAATCGCCTTGGCTTTTAAAAAGAAATGAAAAAAATAATTAAAAAATTAAAATCAAAGATAAACTTAAAACAGAGGCGCGACCCTTCCCCCCAAAACATGCAAATGGCAACGTGGTCATAAAGCATGTTACTAAAATTTGAAATTTTAAAAATATTTTAATTCCTAAAAAAAATTAAAAAATATGAATATTTTAGCCACGTGTCTTACTATACACGTGGCTAATTGGCAATGTGGAAATTATACACGTTGCTAAATGGCCACGTGGATTTGTACACGTGGCTGTATGGGTACGTGTAGAAATCCACGTGGTCATTTGGCCACGTGTACACGTGCCTATTTGGACACGTGTATTAATTACACGCGGCCATTTGGCCACCTGTAATTAATACACGTGGCTAAATGTTTTCTCACTGCATTTAGCCACGTGTTCGTTATGACACATGGCTATT
Source organism: Alnus glutinosa (assembly GCF_958979055.1). Taxonomy (NCBI): domain Eukaryota; kingdom Viridiplantae; phylum Streptophyta; class Magnoliopsida; order Fagales; family Betulaceae; genus Alnus; species Alnus glutinosa. The sequence continues at coordinate 11,091,522 of NC_084886.1, forward strand.
TGGCCACGTGGCTACAGTAACGGCTACTGTAGACACGTGGCGAATACCACATTTTTTTGTAGTGTAGCTTGCTAGGCATGCATTGAAGATAGAAAGGAGCTCATCCTTCTTTAGCTAGATTACATCACATGGCGCTGTTTGAGGGATAAAACTGAATATCAGTTGAACCGAGCTCGCGATATCTTCAGCTGTGAACCTCGATTCACTAGCAACCTGCGCGCATGTACGCCATGCATTTATATAGCACAATTAAAGTTTAACCAAAAAATATTGTAGTTTTTGACATAAAATTGCTCTATAAAAGTTATATACCTTGACATTGAACGAATAGAGAACAGTTTGTACGATGGTGGTGATGTTGGTGTGAAGGATTTTAAGCTACAAATCTTCAAGCGCTGCGATGGTTTTGATGAGCTGGCCTGGTCTTCTTCTAGAAAGAATTTTGATCATGGCGTCAAACCCTAGAAGCTTCACCTCCACATCAGCCAAACAAGACTTGTTCTCAGCTATCTCCTCTTGGAGTTCGATCTCAAAGTCCACAAGCATGAACTGATCATTTGGAATAGGTATAGGAGGAAAGCATGGTGGCTGTGGCTGAGACGCCTGAGGCTATTGGATTGCAAGAGACGAATCAGCCTGTCTTGGACCTTCTCCAAAGATTCTTCTCCGCTTCTGTGATTCTAAGCATTGCAGAAGTTGCTCCAATTCCCTCACAAACTCAATGGCTCCCCCAATAATAGAAGCTTGATCCCCCTGAGAAAGAAAAATAGTATTTCTTTCATAATCTTTCTCATGATTAGAATATAAATACAATGATTCATTTCTAGCTATCAGTTTAAACTTTTGAGATAAGTGACAATTAAATATATACTCTTTGCACGTATGAACCGGGCATGAGGGATCTCAAGACACGAAGATGTTCATTCATTTGCTTCCTTCTGTTCCTTTCAACCGCAATCAGGGGCGGAGGGGGGGGGGGGGGGGGTCGAGAGGGGGCCAATTCCCCCCTTCAACGCCCAATATTTTTTTTAATCCCCGGTAAAAGTTCTCCAGATGTCTTGTTTGCCCACCCTCAGCCACTTCATCAAGGGCATCGACATTATGAGCAAATTTTTTTCCAGAGGAAGACGACGCCGTCATGCGAGAGTCTCTGTATTTTTCTTGTTTTACAGTTACTGAGTTTCAGACATTTAGGTTAAAAGAAGAAGGAAGACGACAACGACTTCTTCTCAAGTCTTTTAGATTTTTTACTAAAACGTTGCGTTTAGATTTAATGCCAACATCACGTAAATAATCCAAAACGCGTCATGTAAGTGGAAACAGCGCTTCCGCATAGGAAAATAGGAATGATTTAGACCGTGTTTCTAAAACTGGGATTTGGTATTATTGTGAGCCTCATCAAAATTACTAACTATAAGCCCATTCACATTTCACGCCAATGTTTTTTTTTAGATACATGAGAACCAATTACAACAGGAAATAAAAAACAGAGCAGGGCCTGGGCAACCCAAAAATAAAACTAAGAATGAAAGTACGCGGGGGCAATGCTTCCAAAGATGCAAGTCCATTAGCTCGAGGCAGGGATGCCACAAAGCTAGGGTCACCAATAAAGATGATTTGGCAAGTGTATTGATTCACTAGAACCCAAACACAAAAACAGGGGTACACAAGGGGAGAGGAGCAAAACAACAAAGCCCAGAAATACATAAAAAGAAAACACAAACAACAGCTTCTGAAGAAAGGTGGGAGTCGTTCCTGGAGATGCGTGAGAACCACGCGCCACCCAAGGGCGGCCTCTCAACAACAAGGGGAGCCAGAATCTTTTGGAGCTGCCGGGGGCTAAAGCAGAAGGTGGAGGAGGAGGCAGGCAAAAGCTCCACGCGCCGGATGTTAAGAGGAGCGTTCGGGCGCGTGGGAAGCACGCGCCGACCTCCAGGCGACGATGGAGGTGGAGAAGACCACCGGCGGACTCCTGAGACTCTGGTGAACCTGTTGCCGAGGAGCATGTCTTGAAAAAGAGGATGGAGGTGAGAAGATCCAAGTCCAAAAAACCAAACGCACAAAACCTTAAAACATGGTGGGAGATGGGGGATAGGTCGAATAAACACTGCTGGTTAGAGGAAAGCAAGTAGAAAACTGGAAAAGGAGAAGATAAAACCGGTGCAAAGCGGGCACGGGAATAGATCAACCGGGGCATAGCCGGTTTGGGTTGCTGAGAGAAAACTCTCGGATTTATTAGTTTATGGGGAAGAAGGGCGAGTGGGTGGATGGGGAGAAGGTGATGATGGTGAAGGGGCGGGGAGGGAAGCTTCCCTCCCATGGAGAAAACAACTGCACAAGGGAAGTCAGTCGTGCGAAATATCGCCTTAGAGAGAAGTGAGAGCTTCTCTCTCTAAAAATCGCTCCTTTATCTTTTTTTCATCTTCTATTCACGCCAATGTTGTTTTTATCATCAACTGAACCAATTTTTTTTATTTTTTTTATTTTTTATTTTTTATTTTTTTTTCTGATTTTTGACCAATAACAAAAGCAAAAGAATTGGTGTTGAACCGTCGGTGTCAAATAACAAAGGCTCTCCCAAAGAAAAGCTATAGGAGTAAAACGGTATCAGTTGTTAATGGTGCTTAGGTATTAACAACAATAAATCGTAAGTTACATTTATATATTTTAAACAATAATTATTTTTTTTTTGAATTATTTATTTATTTTGATAGCCACAATTTTTAATTTTTTTAATTAATTTTGTTCAATTTTTTGTTTTTTTTTTTTTAAAAAAAAAAAAAAAAAAAATTTGCCCCCTCTAAACCAAAATCCTGGCTCCGCCACTGACCGCAATGTGAGTCATCCGTTGGCTCTCCACTTCCTCGCTTGTCTTAATACTTGATAAATGGGCTAGTTATAAAAGCTGTAATTCCATCCCTACTTGTCATCACTGTGACATTAGTGGTCATATCCGCCCTAGCTAATTGCTTCCAGATTCGTTCTCAAAGACCTTGGGATAGATCGCATGTACCTAGGGAAGGTGAACTAGGTTTTGAGAACCAAGTCAAGAACTTAAGTGATTAAGTTAAGCTTATTAGTGAGAAGCTAGAAAACTTCACTCCTAATGAAAAAAGATCTGTCTTGGCTAATAATAAGAAGAAAACTTCCAAACAAGTCTGGGTTAAGAAGGAGGATAATCTGTGTCTGGTTGCTCATATTGCCTCAAAAATTCTTGATACTTGTTTGTGGTATTTGGATAGTGACTGCTCTAAACACATGACATGTGATAAGACTCTACTAAAAGAAGTTCAGATGGGTAAAGGAGGAAGAATCACCTATGGAGATAGAAATCAATCCAAGGTTATTGGAAAAGGGATTATCGATATTTCATGACTTGGAGCATCTCAGGAAGCTTTGTATGTGGAATGGCTCAAAGCAAATCTTCTTAGCATCAGCCAATTCTGTGACAATGATTTGGTGGTTCAATTCTCCAAAAAGGAATGTAATATCTTTGACAGCAGTGGCGAGTGGCTTATGGAGGGAGATAGAACTACTGACAACTGTTATGGTCTTCCTAGTCTTACTTCTGATCCTCAAATTATTTGCAATAAGCCAACCATAGATGTTAGTGAACTGTGGCATCAAAGATTGGGGTATTTGAATTTCACAGATATGTTGAAGATTGCTAGCAAAGACATTGTCAAAGATCTGTCTAAAATGAAGAAGAATGGAGAAAGAGTTTGTGGTCCTTGCCGCTAGGGAAGTAAACTCGAGCAGCCCATAAGAAGACCTCAGGTATTCTTACTTCCAGAAATTTAGAATTGCTGCATATGGATCTTATGGGCCCCACTAGAACTGCTAGTCTAGGTGGGAGAAAGTATATATTAGTGGTAGTCGATGATTTTTCTCGATATACTTGGGCTATTCCTCTTCAGGAAAAATATGATGCTTTTGATGCAGCCCAACATTTATTCAAGAAAATTCAAATTGAGCAAAACTGCCAAATTATGAGGATCTGCAGCGATCATGGAAGGGAATTTGAGAATGTCAAATTTGAAGAATTATGCCTTTCATATGGAATTAAGCAGGAATTTTCTTCTCCTACAATCCCTCAGCAGAATTGAGTTGTAGAAAGAAAGAACATGGTGATTCAAGAGGTGGCTCGTGTAATGATCCATTCAAAAAAACTGGCTCAACATTTTTGGGGTGAAGCTGTCAATACTGCCTGCCATATTATCAACAGAGTCTACCTGAGGGTTGAAACAAACAAGACTCCCTATGAAATTTAGTGAGGTAAGAAGCCAACAGTTAAGTACTTCAAAACTTTTGGAAGTAGATGTTATATTCTTCGTGGTAGGGAGAACCTTGGAAAATTTGATCCCAAAAGTAATGAAGGCATATTCTTGGGGTACTCCACAAATAGTCGTGCTTACAGAGTTTTCAATAAAAGAACAGAGACTGTAATGGAATCAATTAATGTTATAATTGAGGAAGAACAAGTTGAGGCACTGAGCGAGGGGGAGGAAAATCAACCCATTTCTGCTAAACTGCCTATTCCTTCAACTGACGTTATTAAGACTTCTCCAGATATGTCTCCAGCTGAATCTCTTCTTATTTCTGAAGCTTCTGATATTGCTGCCGGTGCTTCTGAAGATGAGGATAATCCCACAAATCTTCCTAAGCGGTCATGGGTGAAGCTCAATCATCCCCCCAGCAGCTCATTAGGTCTATTGAAGAAGGGCGTCAGCTAAGAAACAGAGTTATCCAGCCGTCAAATGAAGTAGCTAATTAAGTTTCCTACAGCTGCTACCTTGCACAGACAGAGCCCAAGAAAATTGATGAAGCCCTGCATCTCGGCCATGCATGATGAGCTCCATCAGTTTACCAGAAATGATGTATCGACTCTGGTTCCACGACCTGTTGATCATAATATCATTGGGACCAAGTGAATTTTCAAGAATAAATCAGATGAGCACGGTACATTGGTCAAGAATAAAGCACGACTTGTTGCCCATGGGTACACTCAAATTGAGGGAATAGACTTTGATGAAACCTTTGCTCCGGTTGCTAGGTTAGAATCCATTAGAATTCTTATCTCCATCCCTTGCCATCTTGGATTCAAGCTTTATCAGATGGATGTAAAGAGTGCATTTTTGAACGGCATCCTACAAGAAGAAGTTTATGTAGAACAACCGAAAGGATTTCAAGATCCTCATCATCCCCATTATGTCTACAAGATAAAGAAAGCCCTTTATGGGCTTAAGCAGGCTCCTCGTGCTTGGTATGAGCGTCTCACTACATACCTTTTGGCCAAGGGGTTTACAAGGGGACAGGCTGATCAGACCTTGTTCATCAGAAATCAAAGTACACACAAGCTCATTGCTCAAATCTATGTTGATGACATTATATTTGAAACTACTCTAGATTCCCTAGCCCATGAATTTTCTGAGGAGATGAAGCAGGAATTTGAGATGAGCATGATTGGTGAGTTGAACTACTTTCTTGATCCTCAAGTCAAACAAACTTCTGTAGTCATTTTCATCTCTCAATCCAAGTATGCTAAGGATCTGGTTAAACGTTTCGATCTAGATGAGAAGAGTCATGCTCGGTGTAATGCCCCAGATTTTTATTAGACACAATATTTTTTTTATAATAATAATAATAATAATAAAATAACTTATTAAGTAAGTTAAGTAACTAAAGCAACAAGTTGGAAAAAAAAAAAAAAAAAAAAAAAAACTTATAACTTGCACAGCAAGTTATTTTCTTCTTTTATTATTTTCTTCTTCTCTCTCTTTTCTTCGTCTTCTTCCTTCTTCGTTTCTTTTCCTTTCTTCTTTTTCCCGAGAGACACAGGGAGAGACGAGAGAGTGAGGGATCGAGGGAAAGAGAGAGAGATCGATAGATAGAGAGCAAAGATTGAGAGGGAGACAGAGAGAGGAGGCCGAGAGATCGAGAGAGAGGTGGAGAAGAAGGGATCCGGTGGATCCGTGAGCTGGAGGACACGATTTTTGGCGAGGCAGAGTGATTTCTGGCGGAACCCAGACTCAATTTCCGGCAAAAAATCTGTGCGTTGAAACCCATCAAACCCATGAGACCCGTGACCCATGAGCTGAACCCGACGATTCCTGGTGAAACCGTGACTGTGAGACCCGAGAACCCGTTGAACCCGATCCTCCATTTACGAACTCCGGCGAACCAGAGACGACTCGGCGGCCTGTGATGTGATTTCCGGTCGAGCCAGTGGCGTTTTTCAGTGGGTCGTCGGAGGGAACAGATTCCGGTGGACCCAGAGCTAACTTCCGGTAGCTTTTTCGGCCAGTTGAGCTAGGAGATGTTTATGGTGATTGAGGGCGGTTTTTCGGCGGTTTTTGGGGTGACTTTTTCCGATGAATTTTTGTGGAAATCCTTGTGGTGAGTGAATCTTATATTAAAGTTTAATTTAATTGATTATTGATTTGGGTTAGGTTTTTGATGAATTCGGTTTTGTAGAGTGATTTTCTGGGTGTCCGGCTGGGTTGTGTGATGGTGGTTACGGTTGCTGTGATAGGGTGTTTTGGATGGGTGCTTTGATTGGCCAGTTGCTGTGATGTTGTAGTTTGGGTCCTTGTTAATTGATCATGTATGTGTGTGATTTTGGGTAGAACCCGTGTTCCCCTATTGGCTGAATACTGCCTTGATGTTGCAGGTGATTTTGGGAATGGTCTTGTGGTGGATTTTTAATGAGTTCGGTTTAATATTAGTTGGTTTGAGTTATGGAATTTTGGACTATGGATTTGATGATTTAAGAAAGTTCATTTTTGGGGATTTCTGTGAATAAGCCAAATGATTTCTTGCTTCTTTTATGTTGAAATTACTAACTATTGAGGATTTAGTTCACTAAGGTAGTGGTGTTGGTTAGATTACTCTGAATTTCAAGTGGGTGATGATGTTGGTTTATATTTTATTATTAGAGATTGAATTTAATTGTGTTGGATTGTTGTTTGGGTTTGTGTGGTAGAGGTTAATGCTAATTGAAACTGGTAGAATGGTTTGGTTAGTCTCTTGTAGTGACCATGTATGGAGAGAGTGGTTTTAATGGGTGTTCTTGATGGGATTCAAATCTGGATTTTGGATTGATAATTGTTGATGTTGGATTTTTGATTAAGTCCCCGTAGTGTTATTTTAATGACATTGGAGTTGGTTTTAGGCCTTTGATGCTTATGGGTGCCTAGGCCCTTGATTGGAGTTGATTCGGAGAATCCCTTCTATATGATAGCCAAATGGAGTTTATGTGGTGTTGTTGAGATTTTGATTAGGCTCTATGGAGGTTGGATCGAATGGGTATCCGGTTAGAGGATTTTGGTGGTTTTTGGATTTGTAAATTTGGAGATATTATGACAGTGTTGAATTATCGGAATGTTTACCTAACTAGAAATGAAGTTAGGGAATGGGTAAATAAAGTAAATGAAAGCATATAGGAAATGGATGGAATACATAAAAATTATAATATGTTAAATAAGGTTAAAGTCCTAAAGCTAAACTCCTTGAATGGTTAGTAAATGATAAAGATTAAGTATTAAATATAATGGTTAAATGTGAATGCCTTAGATTGGTAAATTGTTCAAATAACCTTAAGACAAGAAAAATAAAATAGTGGTATTATGGGTATACCTAAATAGACTCTAAAGTCAAATAGTATTGGAACTTTACAATTTATGTGCCTATATGCGTATTGTGAAATATATAAGTGTGTTATGAGATTAGGTTTAGCTTAATAAACATTCTATACATAGATGTCTATACATATATATGTACATGGGCCAAATACACTTAGTTAGCTTAAATGAATAAACAACTATAAGACTTATAGTTAATAACAATAACAAATAAACTAATGAATATGGTAAATACATCTTGGTATTAATAATCAAAGATATCATTAGAACCCAAACCTAAATGATAACCTAATAATGGTTTAGGATACTTAACTAGACTTAGAAGCGGCTAATGAGACGTGTGAGCATGTGGGTAGTCTATGGGTCATAGAGTATAGAGTTCCATAGTGTTGTCTAACGTTATAAGTATTTGCAGGGTCGCGTCATAATTGGAGACTTAAATGGGTTCTTCAACGTAGAGTTGGAGTCGTGAGTCCAATGCAGCCAGGTGATATTTTACTCACTGAGAAACTGTTATTTTTATATATTATAGGATTGCAAAATATATATGTTGTTTTATAAATCTGAACAAACTGTATGTTGAATATATCTATTTTGCTTGATTTGAGTACTTTGGAGTATGTTCAAATATATCAATGATAGTTTCAGAATCTAGTATTGTGTGTTGCATGATTTGGATGAAGTATTGAATTGTTTAGCAAAATATGATTTATCAGCATGATACAGTAATGCAATATTTATTGGTCAAGCACAAAGCATAGAGCATAAAGTATACAGTAACCCAGTAGTAACCCAGCAGCAGCCCAGTAACAGCTCAGTTCAGCAGTTTAACAGCAGCACATCAGCATGCGTAGCATATATAGCATGATTTAAATTGTGTGATGTTTTCATGATATAGAATATTGTAGTTCTTATACTAGACGTATTAATATGCCTAAGAGTTTCAATGGCAAAGAACTTATGTATACTTCTATTGTCTAGCTGCATAATTTAAGAACATTGAGCTTTGAGGTGCAAGGGTATTGTCATTATTCAGTATGAGTAATACAGTGTCCTGAAAGTAGGTAGATGGATTGTCGTGGCACATCAGTAAGAAGTGCTTGGATATCAGAGTTTTGTTTTAGTAATCGTATGGACAACTATGTGCCATAGACATGAAGTTGTAATGCTCTAGGATTCGATGTTAACCATATTCAAAACATGATAGTAAGCTCGTACTAAAAAGCGAGATGGCATGTTTTAAGTTTGGTGTACTTGGATGTGACGCTATTGGTTGCAATATCAGTGTAACTTGGGAGTAGGTAGGTGGATTGTCGTGGTACATCAGTAAGAAGTGCTTGGATATCAAAGTTTTAAAATAGTAACCGCATGGACAACTGTGTGCCATAGACATGAAGTTGTAATGCCCTGAGGCACGGTGATATCACAGTTAATAACGTTAGTTCTCTGTGCATTTGAGCTACCAACATAAAAGTATTATTGTAGATGGGTGCGTACGTAGTTGCTTTCAAGCCAATGGAACTTCTACGTATGGGTTCAACTACATAGTATGTTTTAAATGTATTTTGATAGTCGGTGTTTGCTATATCAGCTATGGGGGTTTTCAAACAAAATTTTATAAATTGATAGCTGTTATAGTGTACGCGTGACTAAAAAGAAAAGTTGGTTCATTGCGAAAACTCGGTTAGCTCAATATCACTGAGGTCTCGGTATTATGTACTGAGACGGTGAACTCACTCTTTCACCTATACGGATGTGGCAAACCCCCACAACAGTATAGATGATGTTCCCCTGGCTGCAGGTACTCCGGTCGTAGTGATGGTTTTATAGTTGTGCATGTGGGATATTATGGTCAAAGCTCGCCACGACGGTCGTAATTAAGGGACCATGGGCGTCCTCTATTTTATAAGTTTTGCTGATGGCTTGTGACGCCTGTGTCACTTGTTATTGTATAAAGCCATTTCTGTTATGTATTTATATTGATGAAAGACTTAAACGCATAGATGTTAAATGGCTCTTGTTGTTATTGATTTATGATAGATGTTTAAGATGTGATTTCCGCTATTAGGTTTATGTTTTCCGTTGCATATAGGGGTGTAAAATGAGCTCGGCCGCTCGTGAACTCAGTTCGGCTAAACTCAATTCGGTCTCGGTTTGAATAATAAATTAGCCGTTCGTGAACACAATAATATGTTCGAATATTAAACGAGACATATTCGTATAAACTCGGCTCGACTCGGATAAGCTTGTATAAACTCGTATAACTTCATTTTTATGATTTTTTCTTAGTATTATTTTAATTTTGTAATAAGAACATCTTAAGTAAAAATGTATCATCTTCCTAATATGATAGATATAGCTTGAATTATTGTTATGAGTTTAATTTTATAGATTTGTGTGTACATAAGTGTGTTTGTGAGTATGTGTGGTTATATGTGTTTGTGTGCACACATGTAATTTGTGTATGTGCATAATAAATTTATATACATACATATAAACTCGAGATTATATTATTTAAGATTCAAGTTAATTTATTTAATGAACTCAGATAATAAAATTTTAACAAGACTTAATTAATTAATTATTAGTATGGATTTATGAAAATATAAACAATCATGATATATACTTTATATAAGAAATGAATAAGTTAATTGAGCA